>NC_066352.1:9975109-10594831 GCF_024516045.1 Bombus affinis | reverse complement strand
GCCTCCTCTCAACTTCGTTTCTCTGTGTTTAAGCGAGTTAAGCCGTTCTCCTCTTGATTCGTAGCGTTCCGCGTTGCAACGAGCGACGAGAATCGGTGATTCAGCGTGTTCACGCGCTGGGATTAAACAGAGTTTGGCTAATAATCCACTTCTAATTACAAGTTTCTTCGGTTTTCCTTGTCATTAAGCAATTTCGCGAATGTTTGTAAATCGTGGTCGTGAATTTTGATGGGAACAGGAAGGGCTGCTTTTTATGAGCATGAATCTTCGATTTTCTTATCGTTGGAAGGTTTTGACAGGTACGTAGGAGAAAAGAGTGTTCAATAAGTAATGACTAGATGAAAGGCTTTTTCTTCGAGAGCATGCTGAAGTAAGATAATGATAGCTCAAGTAATAGGATTCTTTTGTGCTCCAAGACCCCGATCTTCCTATACCTCGATATCGTCAGACATTGTTATAGCATAATTTTCAATAGTCGGTGATTAATTTTCGAGATATAGACGGAAGAAGCGAAGGCTGAAGTACGAAATAAAGTTCGGATGTTCGATCTTTTTTTTCTCCTTGATACTGCGATTGGAGGATTTCACAGCATTTTTAAATTAAAGTCTTTTGAAGGGACTTGAAAACAAAATATGAAATCGAATGGTCAACGAGAATTTCCCACGTGACATTTTATTAAAGCCGTGGTGCAATAACTGGGCATCAGATGGTGGGCTGGCAAGATTCGTTCTCGCGGTGTAAATTGTCTGCTGTATCTTCTTTTTTCTCTTTTTTCTTTTTTTTTTCTTTTTTTTTTCTAAAAGGAACGCACCCATGGGAGTGTCAGGCAACAGTCGTAATTCCAATAGAAGTTCAATTCCATCGGATTGTTACGTTTTTATGCTCGATTACTCGGTAACCGTTCAGGCATCGATGCGTTCCCTATAGATGCAGGAAAGTGCGGCCGCTCATACACACAGAGATATCGTACGGTAACATCGTGGACGATAAATCAATTAGTTGACTTTCAATGCCATGAAACCGCGAAACTGCACCTCCAAGAGAACACTCAAAAGGTAGACAAAAAAATGGGTAAGGTGTGGATATCGATTTATCGTTCGGTCAGCGGTTTGTTAAATTTTTTTTTGCTCTAAGTGGTCGCGTTTCTCTCTGTTCCACTGTTATGCACTTTCTATGCACATTCGATTGGTTATTTTTATGACTTTCAAGTCCACTTATTGGCAAACGCCTCGCGTACGAGTTCCTTTTAATCCAGGTAAAAGTTTCGTGCTTGAAAATTGCGTTTGCAAACGAGATTACGTCTATATATATCTTAATACAAATCGACGAATGACATCATTCTTCAGTCTTCGATAGTAGAAGAGCAACGCCAGCAGTGTCCGCTGTTAATATATATTTGTATACGAGATTAACAATTCGATGGTTTCAACGCCGTAGAGATTAAGTTATTCTCATCATCTTTGAGCTTAAACTACGATCGCTGAGGATTGGTGTGTTAAGATGTGTGGTCGCTTTTAATTAACTTTGTAATTACAGTTTAGATACGTTCCATCTAATCTGGCTAGCTTACATTACCACATTGCATGATGGTGGCTATAGTTACCAGCATAACTATAGTAAGTGTTAAATAAACGCAGAATCTCTTGTTGCTTTGTCATTCCACCCATATATCATGAATAATATGGATGAATAACTAAAGTTTTGAAGGCGATTTTTCTGAACACAGCATTGCAAGAAAATGCACGGTAGAATTATTCGAAAACTGCGTGCTTCGACTGTAATTCACTTTGGAACTGCGAGCAATTTCGATAAATCACCAGGCAATACCAGCCTTCCTCGCTTCAAGCCGCCCTGTGTGTTTGAAACACTTTCACGTTATTTCTTCTGCGTGCTAAGGAAGAAATGCTGCAGAGAGAGAACGAAATTTGGAAAGAAACGACAACGAGGGACAGCGAAGGAGAACAAGGATCGCTAAAGCATACAACTTGCGTCTCCAGCTTAGAAAACCACCTTGCCGCTGGTTTTATAGGAGACTTAACCTCGTCAAGGTCTTAACTAAAAGCGTCACGTACTGACGTGGGCGCGAAGGAAAAATACTGCTCGTGTTCTTCATCGTTTTAGGCTGTCATAAAACAAATGCCTTCTTCGTGTCAACCTTAGACGATATGCACCCCTTTGACTATTTAATGAATAGAATAAGAATAATTGTCTTTGAATCTTTTTAATGTCCAGATTTCATTAACGTGACGTGTAGAGAATGGTGGATAAATTGGTCCGGTCTTTTGGTTCTGAAGGTTCAATTAAAGAACAAAAAGTGGGTTATGAACAATTTCCGGAGCGCAAGTACGTATGGCTCATTAAAATACACAGTACAATAGAAAATGGCTCCTACATAGTACAAGGTTGGTAATTAATTCCTAATCGACCTCGCAAAATCGATTCCGAATTTTACTCGACTCTCGAACTGCTCCTAGTCGACTATTCCAAAGTTAATTAGTCAAGATCGATGTAGATGACCAGAATTGATTATACTCGTATTAACACAATGCCAGACTTCGACGTCGGGGCCAAAAGCCGGCCTTGTTAACTTCCTAAAACAATTCTCTTATACCTAACTTTACGACACATTTAATTTTATTGTTACAGCAGAAACTTACCAATAAACTTCGCGGAAGAAGTACGTTCGTCGTTTCTCAAAAATATTTTACTCAAAGTACTCGAGTCTCTACGTATATTTTTTATAATCGCGAAAAAATCAATGTCCGATGGCATGAGGACAATCGTGGTGAAAAAAAGGAAAACCGCCAGCTCCAAAGGAAAACCGCTAGAGTGTTCTTCTCGTAGCCGTTCTTTCGATAGAAAGAGGGACGCGATAAGATCGAGTATTGTTGAGCTTTCAGACAATTCTTTGCTTACAGAGGTTCGCTGGAAGTCTCCTGTTAGCCAACCAGGACGATGCTTCGACTGTTCTCTTCCTGCCTCGTCCTTTCTCCGCGATAAAATGGAATTATGGCGGAAAGATTGTCGAGTGTGACTTCAAACAGAAGCTACTATATCTCTGCCAGGCTAGACAAGCGAAACTGCTACTTCTTCGACGTTGTACGTGGTTCACCAAAGAGCTTGCTGGTCAACAAATCGAGTGTTCGATTGGTTCGCTACAGTTTAGATTACGATGGTAGAAAGGTATTTTGTTTTCGTAGTCTATGATAATTCTTTCTCTTTTTAACAGGATGTTGAATAATCTTTTCGTTAAGGAAAATGTTCAATTTATAACGAATATAATTTTCAAATGAATATTTGACGTCGAAGTAGATATATAAATCACGCAAAATAGAAATTGTTACGTAATGATCCATTCACAAAGGCGTTATTCATTTGCTTCATAAAACGTTTTAAGTTATTGCGAAAATTCTGGAATGTGAATGAACTTTCATTCGCTATAAAGACAAGAGACACGAAATGTAAAGAGATAAAGAAGAGCACGAAGAAAGATTAAAAGCGTTTCGTTCATACCCTCACCTGAAAGAGATAATCGCTATTTAACCTGAAACGCGCACAAAGCTTTAATATTCATTACGAGGAGATTCAGCGAGGGTGACGAACGTACAAACGTTCGCCAACAGGAAAAGTCGTCGGATAAAAGCGATGCAACGAGAACCAATAACGAGCAAATATTAATTAAACTAATCCTCGCTCGTATTGAAACAAACAATTGTGAATATGACGTTATACAGTATCGGTCAAAAATTTCGATTGGAACGTCAAACGTTTGACGAAGTGGTCAAGTATTTCTAAATAACATTTTCTCTAGAAAGTTCCCTTGCTTTCCTCATATGCAATTTTTAATATGTGTGTGCGTGTGTTTCTTTTAAAAAAGTGTCGTCTAAAATCACACGGTACTGTAATGAATGTCAACTGCATAAAAATATACGGAGTAATGCATATATGCTTATATACGTCTCGAGTGTACAAAAATTTTCATGCAAATAAGTTTCTGTTTGCCAAGAAAATAAGAGAATAAGAAAGAGTAAGAAGAAAAAGAGAACTAAAATTGCAGACGTATTTTAAAATAATATTTCCATGTACGATCTGTTTCAAATTATTTGACTTCAATCTACGATCACTCGATGGTCCGGCACAATCCATTCTACTTTTTTAGCTACGAGGTACAAAGTTTTGACAGATATTGTTGGAAACGTATATATGTACATGGGTACGCGTGACAAGGCTGTTCCATTCTGTATCGTAACGAATCGCGTCCAAGAATAATTCGACGAAAGCAACGTTGGAAGTGATTCATCGACAGAGAATTGATAATGGCTGAGAATAAAGGCCGAGCGGAATAATTAAAACGTGCGAGTACGGCAGAGCCCGCTGGTCACAGGGCTTAATGCAAGTCGAAAGCTTTTGTTTCGGACCTAAATCAACCGGAAAAAAGAGAAATGTAGAAGCATTAACGGTCAGAGACTAAAGAGGAATCGATCGAAACGATAATCTCCTGTGGACCGATGTTAGCTAATTTTTCGTAGAAATCAGAGGAATAGATAGATTAATGGTTAGCGAGACAAAGACAATCGATGGAACGAAGACATTTATTTCTGATATAAAAGGTGGAATAAGTTTCACGAAATTACACGGTTGGCGGCATGTACTCTCTCGATCGACGCCGCAAACTCCATCGGAACATAGCATAGGAAATAGCGTTAGCTTGGCTTTGCTTTATTGTAACATCGACGTTACAGTGTTAATGGAGTTAAAAGTAATTATCGGTCCCGCCAAGTACGCCACCTATTACGTTACGTCTCCGCATTTCTCCTCGCGATTTCATGAGAAATTTTGACGAAATTTTGACCACATGGTGTTCGCGTAATGCACTTGCGCATAAAATAATACCATAAACGTTCGAATTTGGACGATTCCCGATTCTTCACCGGGTGCAACGTACCATTTTATGAGGAGAATATGACGCATATACCTATAGATATATACAATTTATGAGTTTCAGACGAGATCATGCACATGCAAAGAGATGGCATATGTGAAGGTTTTATCACCTAACGCCTCGCCCTCGAGACCCGTAAATATGTTATTGCGATGATGGGGTGACATGTTCTCCCCTTTTACGGCATGCATTCTTTTTCGGCTTGAAATATTTGGAAATAATTTGCTCATCAACGTATCCCCGCGTTCTGAATATTATATAAGTAAATAAATAAGTAAATACTGCAAGAGAGAATAGCTATCTATACGTATAGAATTGCGCACTAAGCGCGTAAAAATTAAGCTGAGGAAAAACATTCATCCAGAAGTCATTAGTAACACTTCGTCCAACGTTTCAGTAGTATAACTTGCAACTGGTCAAACGGGCCTGGACAAAGCGCAAGGGCCGCTGAAACCGTGTAACAGCCAACGGAGCTCGTTAAACGCGCTTGTCCAAAACTTCCCAGCGAGCAATTCCAGCGGGCAGACGCTGAAAAATTCCTTTGGTCAAGGCGGGTTACAGGCAAAAACGCGACAAGACAGAGCGACAGCGAGAGAAAGAGAGAGTTTCGTGCGCAGAATGGCAAATAAGACGAAGCAGTCCGTCCAGGCGTTGGCAATCGAGGGCTGCAGCAAATAAATAGGGGCAACGAGACGACAGCCGCGAATAAAAAGTGGCGCTCGCAATCAAAACAGCCGTGGCGCGAAATGAAATCAGCGGACCAGCCAACGAATGCAAATTTGTACCGGGAAAGTTCTGTAAATTGATTACTGAATTATTTATCGAGGCTCCCTTCTTCCATTTCCGATTCTCCCTTTTCGTATTTCGTAGAAAGTCCCATCGTTCACGATTGTCCGTTATCTTTATGGACTAAAATTCGACTGAATTCCTTTGATCAAAGTTCTGAAGACACGTGTTTCATCAGCATATATTCTGTTAAAGTGGTCACCGCTTCTAAGAAAACTCTACATCTGGCCTTTTTAGTTTTCTCAAGCACCGAAGCCATCGACAGCGTATAGACAAAAGACTGGAGCGAAAGCAGACCATAGACAATTGACAGGCGACGATGGCTTCGGGGTTTTCAGTTATAGGGTAACACTGCTAGCGTGCGGATCTGGACCAGTTCAAATTATATTCCTACTTGTACTTATACTTTGGTATAAAAATATATTTTCTACCTTACAATTTATCCACTCGTTTCTCTGTTTATACATCTAACAACATATTCTGATCGTGGCAAAATACGTTTCCACATATACAATGTTCTTTATCGTGGTTAAAGAAAGCGATATTGTCTGAGTTTCTTGGACGCAGAGAAATCGTTTCAAAGAGTAGAGGTTGATCAATTTCTCAATTTTATTCGATTATCTTTGTGACGATGAAAGCATCGAATTCACGCCGTTGCGAACTACACCCTTCGACTCCATCGACAGAATTTCCCTAACTACGACGCCATAGAACCCGATATTTGATTAACGCGAGCCATAACATATCTCAGTAAATCGGTGAAACGCTCGATAACGAACACATTTCAATTACGATCGCGTCCACCTGAAATGTAAATGAAAGTGTAATAGCTGTGTTTGCCTCTGCAACTGGTCAACGATATTTAAAGAGCTAAACAATCGTTAATAGAAGACTTGACTTTCTCTTAAATTTCGAAACTTTTATTCCGTCATTCTATTACGCAAAATAGTTACGATGGAATTTTTGCGTTATTGTCGCGCGAAGTTATAAAGTTTCGCAACCGAACCGAAGACGAAGAGAAATAATCGTAGGAGAGAAATTATGTCAGATTTTACTTAACTGGAATGCCATTAATTTTAAGCCATCGGGCATTCATGGCGGCAATTATCCACACGTACAAAAACACCGAGAAAAACAGAATGAGATTTATTCCCGCTCGTTTAAAACTCATCTCTCTTTTCCCTCGGTAAATTATCCATCGGTGCTTTTTGTATTTCATTCATCATGCTGTATCCTGCTTGCAATTTTATTTCGCGTAGTCCGTTTAATTTTGTTTAATATAAGACGCAAACAGAATTACGGATAATCTTCTGCTTCAAGTTGTCCGAGATCAATTCCTCGAAAGAAATTAACGTAACGCTGGATATTTCACAATTACGGAATTCTTCACGTCGCTTCTCTCCATGGGATATGGATCAGATATTACGTAACACTGAATACACAAACAAAATATCGAACTGTTTTACTTTACGTTATTAAACAGTTCGCTGCAACAGTTTCATACCTGTTTAATTTCCATGTGTTTTTAGTTTCCCCGTTTACATATATGGAAAGCATAACTTCTTCGTAGATAATTCATACGTACGTAAATTAGGCGTAAATTTCATATCAGAAGAGAGTTTCCCACTCGCAAACGTTGCCTCCTCAACAAAATTCAGCTGGAAATCGATTGTCCGTCAGCAAATTTCGGTACATCTCGGTTGAAGTTCGACAAGCATACATAGCAATTTGCTGTCTTGAATGTAATACCAGCTTGGAGAGGCAAGACTCTGCGGCTTTCCATAAGCGTATTGCTAGTTGGACCAGCTTGCATTACACTGATAATCCGCGGAATACTTGCGAGTTCATAATCGAGTCATCTGGCCCAGGGATCTGCAGGGTGTTAATCCGGAATTACAGCCTACTTGGCTTATTTTCCCGATCGCATATCAGGATTCTTACCATTTTCCGTCGTTTTATACGATTACGCTCAGCATGGCTGTGCGCTACTGCAAACACAGACTGAATAAAAGCGCATATCTACTTAAGATTCTTTAATATCGTTCTTCAAACAGAATGACTATTGCGTTGTGCAAACAAACGATGGATAATGTTCCGTGTAATCATCTGCAGAGATTGCCGCTTTGGTATCGCTAATTGTTTCGAAGCTAAATGCGTGAAGAAACGTACGAAAATAGAACGTTACCATGCAGCTGCCTTTTATGTCGCGCACGCGCTACCGTTTTTCTTTCCTCTCCTCCCTCATCGTTGCTTTTGTTCCGTCGTTTTAACTTTGAGATATGCGATGCAAACAATCGAGCCGCTTCATCGAGGCCTAGCATATACCACCGTTTCGATTACGGGCACAATTGTTTATTGTACGGGCTGCAATAATTGTTTCAAGCATTCGTATCTAGCGCCTGCACTCTTTTTCTGCCGGAATCCGACCCGCTTCAGATTCGAAAACGTTTTGAATTGCACGCGTGTATTGCACGAAGGCTTGCGATTCCCTGCGAAAAGCACGGCTGAATTCAATAGGTTTGTTCCCAGCCTCTTTTTGTTAAATTTTCATCCCATACTTTCCAATCTGTTCCATTTTACGAATCCACTGTTGCAGACTTAAGAGAATTTTTCAAGTGTCGGAGAGCACGGATTCCCTGACAATTTTAGAAGTTTTGGAGAGCCTGGAAATAATTCGCGGAATAATATGCGGTCACGGATTCATTGTTCCTCTTGTATAATGAAAAATATCTTTGAATAGTTCGTTAAAGAAAGAAATCACGTTATATTTGCGAAACTCGCGGTCCAATAATCAAAGCGTGACAATCGGTACTACGTTGGTCTGATTGCGCGACTATTTCCTTCTTTCTGCCAAGTAAATCGCATCAGAGACTACCCTCGTTCTCGCTTATTGTTCCATTCTTGGGAAGGAACGTCGAGTCGTCACTGAAGCGTTGTGCTCGCGAGCTCGTCGCGCGCGTTTGCCTTCGCTTGGCGAACTGTCAAAAACAAAGATTCGTTTGTTCGTATCGGTGTAGAGGATGCAACTTCTGTCGAAAGGGGACGAGACAGAAGGAAAAGGAGACAGAGCAGCGGACGTAAAAAGCCATGCGGACGAAGAATGGCCTGAAAAGGATCGAGTTTCATGGAGACGCGTCAGTGCGAATAATGATAAAGACGAGAACGGTAGGACTTGCTCGTTGCGAAAATGAAAACTGAGACAGACGAGAGAGGCTGAAACGGAGAATAGAACTTTATTTCGAAGAAACAAACGCGTGACTCTTGAACTAGAGAATAATCGAGTTTTCCTAGGTTCTCTAAGATCATCTGTTCTTTTTTTATCTTCCGATATTCTCGTATGATTTTCCTGATTTATCTAGTTTGCAGAGTTTCCTCAGATAATTCCTTAAATCAAGTTAAACCTGAAAGAATTTGAAAGCAGATTGATACGATGCATTGTACCGTGCCAGACACAGGAAACAGAGAACGAAAGAATCATCCTGATCTAAAAGAATGCTCTCGCGACAAAGCTGGATGGAAGTACGAAAAATGTTAGGGACATGGTTTGAAAGAGTCCAGTCGAAAATAAAGAATAATAAAGCCGGGTAACGAGCAGTGTATAGACGGTGTAAAAGCAAAAATACTAAGGTGAAAGGAAGACGAGGGGAACTTGACTGACTTAAAGGCACTAAACAGTGATTTCAACTTAACCCTGAGATACAAGCGACCACCTTACGACAGGCGTGTGCTTTTCAACGCCCTTGAGTGCGTCCAACCTCGAAGAAACTGAAAACGAGCCACGTGTCCTACTAACGAAACTTCAGAACGTACCTCTTCGCTTTTCACCCATTTTCCTCGAGGATATCTCTTCGTTTACGTTAACCTATTGCTCCCTTTATAGCGCCATTGTAACTACCAGGTCCAGATTAGACGGGATGGATTCCGTTGTGAACAAGATAAAAGCTTTTTGAGAATCAATGTTGATGGAACTCTGGGGAAAAACGATCCAAATTACTTGAAATCTGTTTCCAAAGTCGCGATCAATGATTTTTGATAAGGAAGTATTTCTCGAACCAGGAACAATTATAGGGCTATGATTTAGTTTAGTAGTTTGTTGCGTGAAACTTATAAATGATTCTAGATTTGCCCTTGTAATTTTCCAGTCCTAGAGTTTGAAATATAGTACAAGAAATGGTATGCCCTGTCTTACTTCCAGTCCTGTTTTTTTATGACTTTCGCGATCTTTCGATGCCAACATCTATAAAAATTGTAAAAAGTTTCTGAACAGGAACAATGCGCGAAAGGAACAGCAGAAGTGACAAGTTCACAACTGAGAGGCAGGTGAGCAAGAACATGGGGCTGGAAGAAGAAGTTCGGTTTCAACGAGGAGCATGGAAAGACAATGCACAGAAGAAGTCATGCTCGCGGGAAGAAAGAGATCGAAAGGAAGCCCTGACAATGGTATAAAAACGAGAGAACTGTTTCGTTTGCTTTCTTTTGCGCGGTTACTTTTGTCCTCCAGCAGTAACCGTGCCACGAACTTATCAGCCAGAGTTGAAGGTACGAAAGGATGCTGAAGTTTTCGAACATTTCTGCGAGAACTTTGCTGTAATTGCCTGTACAGCCTTAATTGTCTCGTCTCGGCAGCATTTTCACTATTATTGGGAGACAATTCGGAAAATTCCCGTTTCTTTCAAAGTGAAGTTAGATTTATGTATACACCGAGGATTCTTTCTCGCTATCTTCTCAGAGAAGGTTTAAGAAAAAGTTTAACGTAGAAAGTTACGGTCTGTTGAGCCTTGACAAAGGGGATATTCGAAATCAAGATCAGAGGGCTAGGTCGAATTAAACCTGTGCTTTACACTTCAGTTCTTCGGCTCGTTTTCCTTCTTTACATCCAGGAATACCGTCCCTCTGCAGAGAAGCATTAAAATCACGATCCAACGAACTGTGTAGGAGGATACCTCAAGTAAGATAAAGAAAAAAAAAAGAAAAAAGAAAGGAAAGCGGAAGAGGAAGGAACGAAACAGAATCAAATGCCAGGTCGAGTAGAAAATGTGTCTTGCCTTTCAATTTCTTTCAGAACCCGCCCACTGCTTCAAGAAACGTCCCACCAGAGTTCGAAAGAAAGCTTCGGTGAAGAATCTAAAACGAAGGTAGCAACGGGTGAGCATAGCGCTTTTCTCGGGCCATCGACGAGAACGTTAACGAAGGAAAGAGCTCGAAACCCCTAATTCGAGACAATAGAAGAGCAAACCTTCGGTCAAAGAGAAGGTCTCATGAAATCCTAATTAAAAGCGTGCACCAACCTCGATTCTTCCACTAAAGGGATCTTTGTTATTCGGTCCACGATCAAAACGTTCCAGTTTTCCAGTTACGCTCGTACATCTGCACAGACTCGACGAGAAAATTCGTGCGGTTCACCTCCGGATTCCTTGATTTTCCGATATATTGCTACCTTGAACGACTGTGTCAAATAACGAACATGATGAAGCTAATAATGGTGAAACGAGCTAAGTCTAATTTACTCGAGCTGCACGGACAGCAGGAGGTCGATCGAAAGAAGGATTACCGGGCACGTGTTCCAAGTAAAACGTGCGAGCGCCCAAACGGTTGACGTAGCGACGTTTCCTCGTTACCGAGCATCGACCGGCAATAACGTGAAACGAGCGCAGGGCTAGATCAACGAGAAAGCCTGGAGAACGTCCGCACGGTCGCGGCGGCAGAGATTTGTTGCTCGTCGTAAATCGGATCACGCCAGGACTAACGATTTTGTCGATACCCAAAGAGCGTTTCCGGGTCCGCCGTTCGACCGTAACCAACTTCGTATCGGGATTTAGCTTTATACGGTAGCCACCGATCGATCGGGCCAGCGTACGATTTCCCGCGTAAAAATCTGCGCCCGGCTTTCCTTGTGTATCAAAACGAACTAGCCACTGGCTTTTTCGAGTCAGTTTGGGAATATTTGAAATAGTGGAAAATGATTTATTGAAACTGAGACGGATAAACGAATCATAAAAGCTATTCGAGTTGAAGTGATGTACTACATCGTTCGAATAGCTAGAAAAGCGCAACAATATCGAGATACAATCGTGCGAAAGAAAGGTAGTGCAGGGTCAGTGGCGGAGGAATTCGAAAAAGCATAATTATTTGCTAGAAAAAAGAACTAGACATCGTTGACAGGAACGTAATTCGCTAAACTCCCTACACTCGCTGGATTCCGGTCTCTAAGAGTCAGTTGTTTATCCACGAGCCAATTCACCAACTAATTCTTGGAATTTCCTCGAAATTCCTCAACGTATCCAACCATCGAATCCTCGCAATTCCTTTTAAAACACTTCAACCGGAATTCACGACACCATAAGACCAGCACGATCATTTGGTGGAATTTTGTGAAAAAAAGAAGTAGAAAAACCTACGCGACGTTGATTAAAAACTGATACACCCCGACTATGGGGCTTCCAGACATAAAGGGGCTACGTGAATCGAGAAAAAAAGAAAGATTTTCCAGGCAGTTTCATGGTCGTTGCCTGTTCGAGGAAAGATTTCGCACAGGGAAAGAAGAACGAGGGACTGGAAGTTCGTAACAAAAAGTTTTCCATGCTACATTAAAAGATTACCTCCGTCCCCTCATGGATAAAAGGGTGATCGTGCGGGTCTTTTAAAGAGTCCACCGTAATCCCTTCTGACGTAGAAAATTTATCACTCGCCGTTCTTTTACGGAAACGCTGTCCGTTTTGTTATTAATCGTGTTTACCGTAATACGTTAAACAGCAGTTTCAATTACAGTTATATAGATAGAACCTTTCTTCTAACTTCGAAAATGAAACATTCTCTCTCTTTCTCTTTCTCTTTTTCTCTCTCGTGAAAAGTATTATATATTTCAATGCCATTACGCTATCAACCATGATCAGAGATCCTAGGTTGAAAATTGTCTTGTTTCTCGGTAGGAATTGAGATCTTGCGGTTAGACCAGGCGAGACACGCTAATAGCAGCTAAATAGCAGCTAGATAACGGAAAAAATTTAAATTTTTATGCCTCTTCTTGCGATTCTTCTGGGCATCCGTGTGAAGGAACTACGTGGAGGGGGCCGGTTTTATGAAAATTAGAGGTTGCCCTCCGAGTGAGTTATGCATGACGGCTGCTCGGTATAATCTAACGCTTCGTACTTGCTGCAGCCCCAGAAACATTCTCATGGAGGTTTCCTTAGTTTCTAGAGAATTTTCTGAAACTCTGGAGAAAGAAATTTTGTCCCTGGACAAACGGGATGGTATTAAGGCAATTCTGTAAATTTAATTTGCTATGACTTAAACAGATCCTTGATTAAAGCGTAACTTCCTCTTTTTCAGAAGTTCGAGTCTTAGTTTTTCGCATACCGCGCATACGGACGTAAGAAAAGTTTGTTCCAGTTACAGGAACATTTGACCAGTCCTGCGACAGAATGGAGTGTGATGCGTGCAATCGCAAATAACGTAATTGCAGATTAATAAATGTATGGGAAGGGGATAACGGGGGGATAATTAAATTGCAGATTACTAATCTGTTATCGCCTTCAAGCTGCTTACAGATTTTAGCTACGTATCACTAAATGCTTGTTTCCTGATCCAAATAATTCCACAAAAACACCATATGAACTGTTAGATTGAATAGCATATTCGGAGAATAATTCATTCGTTCGATTTAGTTATATATACGTTAAAGTGTTGTATTTTATTTTTTAAATGGTATTAATAAAATTCTCATATTACTGCAATAAAATATGTATAATATTTCGCCATTATAGGAAGACAGAATTACCGTTGAAAAACGAACGAAGATCGCAATACCGCAAATCAGAGAATCTGTAAATCAAAGCTACTATCGCTTCCGTCGCGAAATCACTTCAACAAGTTATTTTATTACGTTATTTTCACGACAGTTTCGCTTGTAAAAGAAAATTTACCTCCACAAGAAACTACCAAAAAAAAAAAATAAAAAATAAAAAATAAAAATAAAAATAAAAATAAAAGAACGCTTGTCAGTCATTCAGCAGCTACAGCACATTGAAAACGCAACGTTAAAAACACAGCGCTTCTACGGAGAAACATTGCATGGGGTGACATGGCTTTCCATTTGCCAATAAATTTTAACGGTACTGTCAACTGTCGAATAAAGATTTCAATTACATGACGCGAGAGTTTGGCGACACCGAAAATATCGGCGATTAGTTTTATTTCGCGAAATTAGCGGCTGCGACCGTAGCAATATCGCATCCTGTTGTTTCATTCCGTCCCATACGGAAGGATAATAGAAACCAGACCGAACGCTATTGTCGGACTGTCTCCCGGAACTTATTTTAATGTTTCCTTCCTGATGTATCGGAATGGCAAAAAAATTGACGATAGTGATTTGCATGAAACGGTACTAAAAACATTTATCTAGTCGTTCTATACTCGTGCGAACAAATATAAAGTTTATTAGAAACTTTATTAGAAGTCAGAGTATATTTGAATGTCATAGATAGGAGCGTGTAGTCGACGATTTGCGAAGAAAGGTGCGACGGTGTAAGTTCCTGGAATACAAGTGGTGCTTTGAGTAATTTGACTGACAGAAAGTATAGGCGCGTGTGTGTGAAAGATCCAGAGTTAGGTGCGACAAAAGAGAGCGAGCGATGGATCCTTGCGAGCGTAGAAAGTTAAATTTGATGTCATCGAGTTGCAAAGGGTTTGCAATTTAAAGTGCACTGTATTTAAGGTTTATGGTGTATTCTAGTTAAGAAGAAAGTCAGAAGACTTGGATATGGTTGTCAATGGATATGGGCGGAGCAGTTTTTGAAGTATATTAATCAATTTTATTATATTCACGAAGAATTTTATATAAGGAGCACTATTTTTATCAGAAAGAATAAACTATATACATATTTAAATTTTGTTTCTTTATACGTATATTTTTATTACTTTCATCCGATAAATTTTTATTTTACAAGTTAAAGGGTATATATCATTCATAATGCTCCATTCGTTGGAAGCTAATTCGAAAAATGTAAGGCGATAAAGCGTGTACGAGAGGCACTTACTTTATTAAACTTACTTTTTTTACGATTGCAGTAAAGAGAAAAAATATTGATTCGCAAACACTCTTTCGTCCCGTTAGAATTTAAATTGTAAAAGGACTTATGCTTTAAAGCAAAAGCTGCCGTCAACATCGAAATTCCCCTTTTATGAAATTCTTCATCCACAAGGGTGTATTTGTAACGCGTCGGAAATGAAGATTTACAAATGTCCCGGGTATTCGCGCTCGCGCCAGCTTTAAACTTTTCCGGTATCAATAAAATTAAAATAAACCAAAGGCCCTTTTACGTGCAGAGAAACGTGCAAAATTAAAACAACGATTCGTTGAAATTGCACGCATGGATAAACGCAAGTACAAAAAAAGAGTTTAACCATGAAAGCTGAAAACTTTTATGAAAGCTTCAACGGTAGAATTGTGGCCGCAAATCTCTCTGTTTTGCTAAATTCTAGTTTATCGTTACATATATGTTGCAATATATGTCCTGTATATACATGCGTGTGTGCCTATGCCCATCTATGTGTGTGTATTTTTTTTACAAAATGAAATTAATATACCAGAACAATTGCATGCGTGTATCTCGTGTTTTTCTGCAGGAAAATACTATTTTTCAGCAATGTCACTTTAATTCTACGGAAATAACACCAGCCATGAATCACACTACATAGCAGCAAAAAACAACTTGCCAGAAATTCAACAAATAATCTAATAATATTTATATCAAATCAAGAATTCACGGGATGGAATCTACAGAAATATCCGTGTTAACAATGGTATATCGTATGAAAGGAACCTGTTGCAAGAACGCTGATCTACGAAATTAACCGCCAACTCCATTATATCATCTACAAAAACATTCATCAAAGAGGAGAGGCCATTTAATGCAGTCCAAAAGCTATTACGGCCTTAACACTTTCGATAATGGGGCTGTCGTTCTTGGAAACGATCGAGTCCGTCTCGAAATTGTTTCTCGACAAAGGAAGCACGCGAAATCGCACAATTATGTATCGCCTGGGAAGCTTCTAAAATCTCCGCTTTTGGTTGCGTGAAGAGTTGAGCGATTCGAGGAGACAAATTTATAGACGGCGTATAGATTCCATACGTCGATAATCGCGGATGCACATCCGGTGGATGGTCGAAAATCATTTTATCGTCGATCAGCGCAACGAGCCTAAGCGACGGCCGAGAGCCGATAATCGAAACACGATCAGTCCTTTCACCGATTCACCGTCGAAGCGTGACGAAATTGAATTTGCGTCGGAGCGCTCTGAGAAGCTTTTCAAAGTTTCTAGCTTACGGGAAATTTAACTACGATACGCGTGCGATTAACGCGCCGGAACCGTGACGGAAATCACGATTCGTCACGGCGGATTCCATGCAGTGAACCGTCTTTGCAAGAATTTAATTTTTCAAGATTTTGACATTTTTTAGATCTTTCGAACACTCTTCTAGAACCAAAATCCATTACAGCCTTTTAAATTCTCCGGAATTACGAGAATTCCCATGGCTTATGGATTTTTCGAATTTTTCAGATTCCTCGGGTGCATTCAATTTCCCAGAATTTCTAAATATTTCAGTCTCTGCATCCACTAGATTTTCAAGGCTTCGTACGTGCTCTAACCATTAGGTTATCGCTAAATACTTTAGATTTAATCCTTGTAATCTATAATTTATTTTCATTCAACGTAACGAATCGAATGCCGCTTGAAATTTGTGGCACTCTAGTACGAAATAGAGGAAGCTTGGAAGTTTATTAGAGCAGGATATTGAAACAACAAAATTCCGATATATATGGAAGACAAAGAACTCTGGACTGCATCGCGACAAAGACACAACGCGACGCTTCTATCTATTCGTTCATACTTCATTCGATACAGCCGCAAGTAAATCAGGTGCACGCGCGTGAAACGCGACATAGCGAGCTAGTGGGTGTGCGGTCCAAGTCGAATCCGCTGGAAATAACGCGGGAATAAAAACGCTATTTACGAGGACCGGGCCGAGAACGGGAAGCCACACTATGAATTACACGTGCCATGCGACAATGGATCCTTTTTTTCGTTAACTTCCTGCCGGTGCTTCTACGCCGCCAGCCAGCAGAATTCCGTCCAATTTTTCTCCATTCAGTTCCTAACAATCGGTCGGCACCGGGATTGCGCCGCGAAAGATCGAGCGGAATTCGATCGTCATTCGAGTCACGGCATACATAACGATCCTGCGCGCTTTCATGCGTTCCCTTCTCGAATCCTTGCTGGTAGTTTGGACAACCGGCGCAAACGGACACGAGAAAAATATGCGATTGGAAGAGCAATCCACGGGATCCTCTAAGGGATCAGTATTCCTTTTGTTTCACGATGAATTCGTAGATGTGAAATTGCTTTTCGTGAAAAGACTATTGAGATCTTGCTTTGTTTCATTCGATAGAAAATTGATTATAATCGACGTTCTAAGAATTTGCATATATTTTCCCCTTCTGTATCGTTTTTCTAATTACTTCACTTTAGAGATAACATTCAATTATTTTTTTTTTTTAATTAAACTCCTTTCTACAAACTTTTCTCGTTGTCGAAATAAGGAATCTTTGATAGTATAATGCGCAAAGTGGTCACGAGATTGTCGGTTTTCCAAGCATACTAATTGCTTGCACGCGAACCCTGATTATCCACGCGATTTCGACGGAACACGGAGCAAATTATGAAGACGTGCAGCCAAGTCAGATCCTGGCTTTCGCCTTCCTCTTTCCGACTGGTCATTAATTAAGACGCTCGCGCGCAATTACTCTGACAGTGCCAGGGTTAGAAAACGACGTACTCGGCCGCATCTGAGAACAAATTTCTCATCGCTTCCATTGAGATACCGGAAAGTCTCGTAAAGCAGATTGGATATACGGTAACGCGTTTATGGTTCGTACGACTTCGATAAAGTTCCATCTCGTGTTCGCGTGATCCTGTACCATGTTACGATTATTAGAGTTACTAAATGTTAAAGCTTTAAAAGATGTTAAAGTACTTATAAACGTTATAGTAAGTGTATTTTCAGGAAATCGGCAACTATCAAAGATAGCGTTCCAAACGCCGAAATAAAAATGATATCAATGAATCATTCAGATATTTTTCTGCTACGACAATACAAGTTAAAGCGTTTAAGTAGAGTATTCAGTCGCAGAAGGTTCGTTCGCATCGTCATTAATTACAAGTTCATAATCCACGGTGACTGTTCCGCCGATTAACCCATTTTCCTTTCATCAATGCAACGTCAATCTTTTACTTAATCGGCTGAAATATAAAAAGAAAGAGTCGAGTGTTCTTCCGTTAAAACATTTCTCGATGATTCCTAATATTTTCACGTTATACTATACCAAGAATTAAATTCACCAACCGTTGACCCGATTCTATTATATTAAATTACACGTTCCCCGCCACGTACTTTAAAACGACGATGCGAACTCGGACGAGAGTAAGTTATGGAATTATCGAACATCGTCCGTTTCCGGCTAAGTGTCCGTGAAGTGTTTGGATTTCCATTCCATAATGGAGATTAGGCAGCCGTTTGGTATTGTTCCAAACAATCCCGATGACGCCGGTGCTCTACTCTAACCGTCATTGTCGTTTCGTTTCCGGTTTCGCTTCGTTATGATTGCCCGCATTGCGACAGAGATCCAACGAACAATCCTGTACAATTTACCATTCGAACAAGGCTCTGTATATTTTTTCGTATAGTCGATCTCCTATCTCTCTTTTAAAGGATGCTACTGAAAGTTCAAAGTCCCTATTCGCGGCAAATTGTTCTTTTACATCAGTTTTATTCAAGATCATTTTTTCTTCATGTATTATACACAACATCATAAGCCAAGTTTACAATACCTCGGGCAAAATTTACGACTCGGACCATTTGCAGGGCGATTTCTACGAACCTGTTGCGAAAACTCCTAAAGCATCGATAGACCGACAACACAACAGCCAATAAAAAGGTATTTTTACGACAGCTTTCACTTTGAAGGAAGTTCGAAACTGCCTCGGTAATCCTGGCAAGCGAGCACACGGAAAGCGTAGGATTGCGGCCATCACAAGCCAGCAATTAAACATTCTCGCTTAATGCAGTCTGGCTTAGTGTTAAGCCGCCTCGTTGCTAATTGGAATTTGAGAGTTACGACTCAAAGAATCGTCCGTCCGATGTTTCGCAAAGACCGTTTCCACGCGATGTAACTTTTTTCCTTTCTATACTTTTCGTTTTCTCTCGCTATTTATATCGAATACTAAAGTGCGATCTTTCGTTCGACGAAACGTTTGATCAATCACAAACAACGAGATGATTTTTTAGTATTAAGGCGTTAAAAATTTTGATGCAGAAAAATATTTTGTAAGCGACATTATGAGGCAAGGTATAGGACGTCAGAGAAATTAACACCGATTCAGTAGGAAGGAAGATAACTGATCCTGTTTATCAGATACATCGGCACTCACGGATTTATGGATGCACATCGACGTGTGACGTCTCCAACTATTGCTCTCCTTGATGGATGACATATCTGGTGAATGGATACTAATTGTCTGTATAGTCTTCCACGTTGGCCGAAGCTTAATTGCGGTACGATTATAGCAATTATCGTCATTGCTGGTCGCTTCATCGAGGGGACATTAACTTGAATTTGCAAGACAAATAACAAAAATTCAACGAATTAAATTTTTTTTACTAAATATGGAACTACAATGATGAAAGTAAAAAGAACACTGTCGTTGACAAATTTTTATTTTGTGATTTATCGAAGCTTGGTCGGAACTAGAATTTCTCAAGTTTCTCGTTCGTAATTTCTCATTTGAAACTGGTCTGAATGTGTTCAGATAACAACGACTATCGCATCGTCTCTAATTAGCGCTCGACGAACGAAAAGTTCGTCGAGCAGCGAGTTGTCGTCGCAACGGGCAGCAATGTCACAATTAAGCTCGTCATATCTGGAATTAACAAACGTTTCTGTCGCTTCTGAAAGTGGAACAAATTTGTTCGATCCGTTTGACACACGTGAGTGGAAGGAACGCGCGAAGAAATTGCGAGAGACGTCAAAATGTGACTGAATAGCGCCTTGGGGTATAGTTTGTCGAAGACCAGCGATCCTTTATCATCTGTGAAAGACACTCCTGTGGGTTCGAAGTCTACTGGTAGAAACTAACCACAATTTTGTCTCTGTCCTTTTATTTCTTGGGATTTCGTTACTATCGGAGACCATTTTTTTTTTTTTATTTAACCATTGTCCCACTATTATATATTTGTAATAACAATATTTGTAAGCAACATCTAATATATTGGACAAAGCGGAACGGAAACAATTTCGTTCATTCAAGAAATATCTTTCTCTACTGATGTACAGGAAATATTTATAGAATATTCGGAAAGAAACGACTACCAGAGGGAAGCTTCATGTAAATTCAAATATCCTGCGTCTGAGCTGCTACTTTCGAGAAATAGGAGAGGTAAACAAACCGAGCGAACAAAACTGCTCATCTTCGATTCCCTGTGTAGAAAATAGCTTTTGTAGTTGATGATTATATACAGTAGATATCTTTTGAAAATTCCAATTGATAATTTCGCAGACAGATCCATAAAACAGACGCATCGGAGCTTTATACGAAATTGTTGGACAACTTCAGCACGATGTTTTCTTCAATCGTGTATTAATTATATTGCATCAGTTTGTGCTGCATTAATCAGGCACAAAGAAACAGGATGCAGAAAATCAACAACAAGGAAATTGCTCGCGTCGATGAAGAATATTATTCTCGCCCCAAACTGGAACGAAGATCATCGAGCGTGCATGGGAAATAAAATAACAAAAATCTAGATGGAGATGAGGAACCGATTCTATCGTTAGCTGACTCGCCAAGACCTTAGAATTTGTTCCTTTCATATTCAGCTATTATTTGACGGAAACTGGGAGTGGGGGGTGGAGGAAGAGAGAAGGAGGAACCGTTGGAATTTCCGAGCGAGTCGCCACAACGGTGCTCGCAAGAAGGATCTCATTAACCCGATTGGGAAAGCAGGAGAAGAACGCTTTGATTTCTCAGTCTCCCTCTTCCTTTGTACCGGGTCAATACGAAAGATGTGCTAGAAAACGTATTTCGTCCCGCTTTTCTATCTTTCCCTTTTCCCTTTTTTATATATATATTTTTTTTTAGTTTATCTTTCTCTAGGCCTTTAGCTTTTACTCTCGCCCCGATTTCCATCGAACTTTTTTCTGACAAAGAATTTGTCATTACGATTATCGATTTGACATTATGTTTTTCAGCTATGGAATTTGGGTGGCAATTCCATTCCTTTAAGTCTGTACGTTATATCGTTATATTGCGATATACTTGTTGCTTACGTTTGAAGAATTATTAATTAGAGCCAACTGTGACATTCACGTACACAAAATTTCACTGGGCAGCTTACTGCATTTACTGACTTTATTTGCGAAATTTTGCTTGTTTCGCTTTTATTACTACGAAAGAAGGAATTATAATTTTGAACAATGCAAGAATAAATTGCGTTTGCTAGCTTCATATCTTTGAAAACTCGTTAGTACATTCGTGTACAGTGATTAGTTTCACATTCACGAATGAATCGATCATTTTCTATCAACACCGGTTCAGAGTGGTGTTTGATCAATTCATCGGCCGAGGGTTGGCATTCACTTTGGTGAACTATGCGCCCAGACGAAATCGTATTCCCAATATAATTTGCATGAAACACGACTAAGACGAGGGTCAAGTTTACACCGTAGTCTCTCGAATTTAGTCAGAAGAATCGATTTTTCTATCTAGAGCTTTCGATTGCGGTCAACGTATTAATCACGCACTTTATACCATCAGAATCGATATTTTATTAGTTTCCTTTTAGAAGACTGAGAAATCGTCTAGATTTCTACTTGTCTTTTCCAGGTAAAATATTTACCTCTTTGTGTTATAGACTGACTGCATCACTTACGTTACAATTTACGAATGGTATCTACGTCGTTTAATAATTACTCATCTGATTTAGATAATGCATTTTACAGTTCGTACCTTTTTAGCGCTAAATATTCATCACTCCCTTGCGACATCAAGTTTGTGTCTGTCAACTTGAGTGTCCTCTCAACGATATATCACACAGCATACACGTACCTATGTTATCGTTCATGGATGTTTGGACGCTTTGATCGATTTATAGCAACAGTATATGGATTTTCCGAGAAAAACTTTAAAACAATAAATAATATATCGCCCATTGTATCGCTTCTTTCTATAATTGCGTTTTAAATGATTTTATTCTTTTCTATAACTTTATCTGAATTCCATTCGGCAGATGTTGAACTTCGAAGTAACAGACGTGTTCGAGAAAATCGACACTCGCAAGACACGCGATCGAGGCGACCGATTTCGAGTCGGTGACCGTATTGCCGACGAACCGGTGACGTGACGAAGATTAAATGGCACGTATTGAACGGGGAATCTTTTTACTTCGAGGCCAGGGATCTCCTTTGCTACAATGGACCTGATTCCGAGCTTACATCGATCTGCTTCTTGTCGCACGCTACGGCACAGCTTCCGTCCGCGGAACTCAGCCCAAAAGTTATTCATCTGGAAACCGATTCCTTGTCGGTTGTCCGTGACTGAACTTGCTCTTCATTCTGGACTGAATTAAATTACGATAGCGGATCATTCACGAATGAGACGATAAACAGGCTGAGCGTGAATCAAGTTTGTTTGCTATAGATAGTGCTTCAAGAAAAATCGTATTTCTCATCGTTATATTTAAACAAATTACATTGAATCTCTTAAAGTTAGCAATCTACTAAGGGCACTTAGACTGATTCACTGACTGATCGATAAAAATCGGATCCAAGTTAAACCTCTCGAAAGCTTTACTTCGTCAACGTCGACGGGTGCTGTAAACTTTCGACGATCGTTCACGACCTCCTTGAAAGGATACACTTTCCGTCAATCGTGTCATCAAACATCGAACAGCAGCGGAATTAAGGTAATCGCAAAGTTGTAGCATACGAAACGACGGTCCACAGGTTAATCGATTAATTAATACTTAATTATAAGACGTTCGTGCATATATACCATACGTAGTCGAAGATACTCGTTTTGCTAGTTCTCTAGATTGCTGCAAAGGAAATATACTCGTTGAGAATCCGCAAACGTTACGAATATGTCGAAAGTTGGCGAAAGAGAGAATGGAGAAACGGTGGAACAAATTGTACCGACAACCAAGCATTCGTATTTACCAAGAACTCCTACTGTTTCCACAGTTTACTTAACGGTGCATCAGAACAGGACGTCGAACCCGTCAATGATTTACAAAAGGAACTGTATACCGCTCGTTCCATTAGCTTTTGTCGCTAAATTATATTTTTGTGTGCGTCATTTATTTACAATTGCGTTCCACTTGTTTTCGTGTGAATTTCCATTTGATTTTTCATACCCTATCAAAGAGTCACGATTACTTTCTCCGACGTTTTATTTTGAAAAACAATCAAGCATAGTGATCGATCGTAATGCTTTATCGTATGAATGGGAAAGATACGGAAATGAACGGCCGCGCAGATTTTCGAATTACAGCGAATTGTTTTCGATCACCCACGGGACACCAAGCGTAGAGAGATTTTTCGAATCGTATCAGGGCAGCGTTCCAAACATTCCATATACAGATTTCATGCATCGAATTTGCCAGTCGGTGGCACTGCAAAATATAAACGACGAACACGAATACCCTTACAATCCTCTTTTTCTGGTTTATGTTTTGACGAAAAATTAACGTATCTTGTCATGTAGTTTTGTTATAATTCTTGTCAGTTTCGTTTCAAAATTGATATTCCAATAATTTCCATAATAAAACAGACCCTCCTTAACGAGAATGTATTATCAAAACGTGTTAAATATTCATTCTGCTAACGATATTTCGCCTCGTTTCGTTGCTGTATTACGGGTTAGCGTACTAAATACGAATTAGTGGCACTGTTGTAAATCATTTTAATTAAAGAAACTATAATTCACAAATGTCACATACAGCCGCGTAAATTAATAATTTTCACGGTGGAAAATAAAAGTCGATATTATTTTCGTGCTTCTTGTAGTAATGCTGTGCAGCAACAAGGCGTCTTATTAAAAGTAAACGGATGTCAATAATTCAGAGCAAAGTGCATTGTAAAATGGCGACATGCCGTGCACAGATTTTAAATTTTTTAACTTGTATCCCGGCTGCTATTCGATAAAAGATTTCACACCGTAGATTTTTTTCTACGAAAGAGAAACATTTCTTTTTTAAACGACAAATGTACGCAACTTTACATCGTCCCCCCATGTTTCGTAAATATTCGCCAAGTATTTATTCACAGGAGTAAAGAGTGTTACTCGAGTGTTAAAAATTATTTTTAGCAATCTGAAAATGAATTACACATCTTTTATCTTTTCTTCATTTAAATACAAATTTCGAAATTACAAATTTCGTAGACTGTAACAAGTTTTACTTGAAACAAAGACAGACAAATTATGAGAAGGGAAAATAGCGCGGGCTAGTTCATTTATCTCATTCAGTGTATGAACTTCGTGATGGTCCACTTAATTAAAATTCAAAACGCGCTACTCCAAAATCTACGTGTTTCCCTTTCCTCGATGATCTGTTTTATCTTAGTTTGTTGCACTTTCTTCGTGTGTTTTGTCGCGATGAAGGTCCAAGTTCGCTGCTTTTAACCCATTAACTGGTAAGTTTGAGGAAAAACAAGAACAAGCGGTTGTTTCCCGTAAGAACAGTGTTTCATTGTTTGCTCTGGCCCTGACCGAGGACCGACCAACTTTCTTCCCGAGGTTATTGCAATCATCTCCTTAGAAATTATTCATCGAGGAAGAAACCTCGGTTATTTCGTATGAAAACCTAATTTCCCTTTATCAACAACGAAAGAACTAACCTGATTACGGAGATTTCGATTTACTTATTCGACAAACCGAAGCAATTTACTGAATTATTAATCATTTTTATAGAAAGTTTGCCTTCTGTTTCTGCGTAATGACAGAATAAAACGACGACACGTAACAACACGTCGCCGTTTTTATGGTGTGATATTAATAAAAGCTGGACCGAAAAAAAGAAGGGAAAAACAAAAGAGAAACAAAAAGTGTGGAATGAATTCAAAAAGGAAAGAGAAAGGGGAAAAATTGTTCCACGGGCGTGATTTTTTTCCATTCTGTTCGAACGTCTACGGTGTTGAACGACGAGGCGACGTGGCGTTTAATAAAAGTGACATCGCGTAGGGGTGGAAATGAAAGCGCGCGAAACGCGTCGGGACCGCGCTGCTTTCATTTAACGGGGACCCGAGCATCGTCATCGAGAAGAAAGGAGGAAAGAATTTACGGTAGTTTGAAAGCTATGTCATCGGTTGAATTTCATTTTTCTAGCTACACCGTCCTCTCCGACTGCAAGTTCTTCATTTTTCCTCAAAGCAATTCACACGAGAACAAAATATTATTTTATTAGTCTTCATCTTACATGATATATTTATACGTTCATTAATTTTATAGTTAAATATTTGAACCCAGTATAAAATGTGTTCAGCTTTTAATTTTCCAATGATTTTGTTTTCGATATTTTACGTTACGTTAATATAAATTAAGTACTAAATGCATCGCCTCAGTGAATGTTTCGAGTATCAAAATGAAATAGCGAAGCATTAACGATTGTTGAATGCTTCACTGAATATTTCTCGATAAATAACAAGCAGGACGGTGTGGAGTAAATTTCTCGACGATTAATGACTTCAGACGGAGATATTGATGAATTTGCCGCTTTCGAGCCTTGCGAAATCACGAACACGATCGGCAGCTGTATTCGCAACGATTCTGCACGATGATTAATATCGTGTCACCGGAATAACAAGTCGGTCCTTTTGCCTTAATTTCTTCCAGAAAATGGATGGTCGATATGTCGGTGGATTACCTAATGATTTACTTCTGTCTCTCACGAAAAATTTTCGAATAAATCGGATTTTCTAATTACTAATAGCTGTCTATCGACATTATCATACATTTGGGTAAAATATTTTGACAGGAGCAGGTTTCAAATTCTTTTTGTCACGTAACGAAGAAGCTTTTGTAATAATTTGAGAAAAGTATCGAAGATACCAGACGAAGATATTTTCCACTTTATTTTGCCATCTTTTCTTTCAATTTTTACGTAAGTATAACATCAATACGAGAAAACTAAAAGGATCTGTATCAATCTTCGTTGCATCTTTTCTACCTAATTTCCTAGTTCCTGAACGATTTCTATTTTCCCTATATCTCTCAAGATTATTACCATTTTCTTATCTTGACAGAGTTATATCTTTGCTATTCTTTCAGAATCCTTTTCATTAACCATCATCTTATCTGCGACTTCCACGATTCATCCTACCATTTATTGCTCCACTTTTCCTTCTATCTTTGAACGTCAATTAAAGGCGACCATTCATCGAAGCAAGATCAAGAAGAGATAAACACGAAGGGAACATTATCCACGCGTCCCTTCAGTCACATTTCACACATGGGAAGGTATCACGGTAAGCAAGAAAGAGAGGATAGAAACGGAGAAAGATCAATCACAGGAAGAGGATAAGAGCATCATGGCTTACAACTTAATTCCGCTAGAATGTGACGGCCTCAGCGCTAGTGAACTCCTACCTTCCCATTCTATCTATTTTCGGATTAGACGAACGTCACGTCGATCTCGTTTGTTCGCGTCGATTCATGATTCATCCATCTAGCTTGGTTCGCCTTAAAGATTACTACTTTGATTTTTAAATTCTTTCAGAAATATTCTACCAGCAATGCTTCTTAAAATTTACCAATATTTAATTTCAAGGAAAATACTTGTTTATTTTGTATTGCTTTATTCGCGGGATCTCTCACGCTTAAACGTAAAGGAAGAACGTGCAAACTCATTCGTCGTCGCAGAAAGCGTTACATGCACACAGACTATCGATTTTTCGACACTAGTCGCAGGAAATAAAAAAAAAAAAAAAAAAAGAAAAAACACGGGAGTACGCGCATATTCATGAAGATGCACCACATACAGGCAAGAACATTGATGAAAATTCAGCGACAGTTAGTAAAGAGACCACCACAAAAGAAGAAAGAAATGAAAAATAGATTCGAAGTAGATCGTGATCGAAAACGATCGTGTTGGTCACGAACGTGAGAATGTTTCAATTAGCCGGTGTCAGCTAGTTTGTATCGATCGCTTGTATTAAGCGGACGTATGTCGGTGTTACACACGATTAGCATACGTATTTACTCGGAGATTTTTCTTCTGTGGGCGTCCGTGTTAATCATAGACGGTCTGGGATACTTTGAAATTAATCAAGTACGTATTTGTAATGAAACGCAATTTTTTTAAATATCGATATACTAGTGGTTGAAAAATATTGAAAAGTAGAAGATTACATGATCTGCGTTATAACTATGATTAGTTATATCAACATTATTAACTTATATTAGAACATATTAACGTAGGTGACCAGTGCAGTTTGTCATACGATTAGTTTACGGTACTTTGCGTGTAGTTTGAGTCACGTCGGAGTCATTATTGTAATTGATTTGGTTCGTGGTTTACTAAGGACTACTGTATCATGATTTAGATCACGTTATGGTTTACGATGTTACGATCCAAATCATGTGATGAACTACAGTGTAATAATACGGATCCTACCATGGTTTGACACCGCACACTACGACTTGTCTCGCGTCATGTGTTATAGTAGGTTACTCCATGAATCAACATGATGCAATTCCAACTGCGTTATAGATGGAATATTGTAATTGGAATGACGTTTCGCCTTATAGTATTGTAAATCACACTAGGATCTTAATTCGGTTAATAGCTGAGAGAACGGATGCAAACTGTATTTTTCATCTGATTATCTCTTTGTTGTAGCTGTCTAAAAACTGAAACTTAACACGCACTTTCAAAGTTATTAAAAACCAGCCATTCCCACTGTTACCAGTTGCTTATCACTATGGCAGCTAGACAAAGATTTCTTTCCTCTTGCTTTATTCTCTAGCAAAAAGTTACCACAACATTATCTTCCTTTTTAAAATTTATTTCGTCGATAAAACCTGAGAGAGAAGGGTGGACGAGTGTAATCGACTTCGAAGATCTCCCTTGCTCGCATTAACGCTCTACATGGATGTTTTCCGTGTATATGACTGAGGGTCAAAGGGGAGCAAGAGGAAAAAACTGGTGAAAGAAAGTCAGGAAAGAGCAGAATCGCGGGATTTTCGCGAGAAAGGTAAACGCGACGGCGTCGACGCTGTAAATTTCTCATCTTTCCGAGCAGGGTGGAGGTGAATGGCGAGAAAGAGAGAGACGGCAAGAAAAAAATCATAAATTGGACACGGTCGGGGCCTTTTTCACATGTAAATTTCCCAGGAACAAAAGTGCTGGCCGAATGATATAGTGTCGCGGACGGATTTTTGTTTTGCTCGTTCGGGACTCGTCTTCGCTAGCCCGACCCGCTCTCTAGCGTTTCTTCGTCGTCGTAGCTGTCGCTTTTTGTTTCTCGTTTAAGCGCCATTCATGTTTAAATCGACTAAAGTGGCGAGGCGAACGGAAGGAAGCACATTAAATTTACATTTTCAGCGAATTCACGCTTTTAAGAATTGAACAGGATGTTTGATTTAGTTATTTGGTAGCTGATAAATAACACAGACAGATTACTCTTTCGATATTCAGACGCTCGCGTTAAGTCACAGTCTTTTAACGAAATTCTTCCCTTCTAATTTTTTTAATGTCCTTTGCTGATTATCGATAATATCATCTTATCGATAAGTCAAAAGAATTAACGAAAAGGAGTTGCACATGCTACGTATTTACAAAAATTTTGGCAATCCTTCATTTTCAACAGCTCGTGTCCAAGCACTTTTTATTCCGTTTAACGAGCGATATGTGACCACCGGTGAAATATTAATTCATTTCACGCACGGCCCATTAACTCGGCCGAACGTGCGGCCGCGTGTCCTGCAATTACGAGCGCATCCGCCGGAACAGAAGAGGCGAAACAACCATGCGAAATAATAACCGTTCGTGCGAAATGCGACGATTCTCGTTCCAAAATTCCCTAGCCCGCGAACCAGGTCGTCCGTGCGACGGTTCTCGAGGTAGAATCAACCTTCCGACTAATTACGGAAGTTGCACCATCGATTTTGAACAATCTTTCCGGAGATTACAGTCGACGAGGGACACAAAGCGATCATTAAATCACCTCTGACGCGACAACTCGAACTGCATCTGGAATTCCAATTGTTCTACTCACTTTTTCTAACATTTGTCGATCGTTGAATATTTTTTACAACAATGTAGCTTTAACTAGATTCCTTTCTATACTCGAATCAACTGTAATCTCAAGATTCGATAGCGTGAATTTCCCCATGAAACGGTGTATCAAAAACCCCTTCATATTCGTGTTAGTTCTCTAAAGGATATCATCAAACATCATTTATTACCGATGATTTCTAAGAAAAACGAATAATTTCTCAGCGATCGATCTTGACGCCATGATCCTACATTGAAAAAATCGCATCGTCGACGAAAATCGCTGAGAACGTAAATGATTATCCATAGGTGAGTAAATTGCGCGATCGCGTGCGAGAATATCGGGGTAACTCAGGCAAACCGTCGGGGACTTGTCCAAAAGGTGGCTAAGAATCGCTGGAAACGGAATGATACAATAACTTTTTCCCCTTTGGTCCACGCGCAAATAAACGATGCGCAATGGCGCCTCTGGGACACATTTATTCCAACCCCTTCCGAAATTTATCCGCATCCGGGCACAGTTCGCAAGAATGCTCCTTCGTTTTCTTGTTTTTTATTGCGTTGCTCAGCGCTGTTTCAACGTCCTCTTCGCTGTCCTGCCGTACATCGACTTTCGGCTGGAAAAATGCTCTCGTCCTAAGTCCAGAAACAAATCCAGTTTCCTTTGTAGAAATTCCTATTAATCTAACAACAATTCTTAAAATAATTTAGAGTTAGATTGTCGTAGATCTTTTTCATATACGTTCTCGATGACGAGCTCTTCGATTTTTATATCAGGCAAATTTCTCAATTGTATGAGTGGCAGCAACAGCGAATTAAAGAATCAGGTCGGCGCCTCCCACAAAATGTCAGTGATTTGATCGTTTACTTGTATGTAACCGGCTATTTCGTTACTTTATTATACCAGATAGGACCAATAGCCAGCAATCTGTTTAAAATTATCTACGTTGTTCTACTAGTAATTTAAAAGTAATTTTGTCAGCATTTGCAATGTATATAACTCCCTTTCATTCTTCGTTTTTCTTTTATCCTGCATCTATTCGTTTCGGTTTTTATAAAAATATTACCCTTTTTTTGAGATTCAATTAAATTGAACACTATTATTTATGGAACAAAGCAGAGAGAGCTCATAGATTTATCAATAGAATTCTGCCAATTAACGTTTTGAAATTTGCATTTACAGGAAGGATTCCATTTTTGTCCAATTTTATATCTCGTTGAATGTAAACTGATGCGATTTAGAAAAGCCGATGAAACCGCGCGGCGAAAAATTTTCAATCTCCTTGACAATGGCTGCTGTATGAGGCCACGAACGAGCACATTTGCCCAAGCTGTCGCCATTCGATTCGGCATCGCGAGTGCATTGAAACAACGAATATTCGAATCAGGAATCGTCGCATAATTAACCGACAAAACGATGGTTTCGCGTTTTGTTAGATATCACGATCCTTTAGAATTTATCGAACCTTTGTCATGAAATTTCGCAAGTGGTTAAAATGGTTGTTTGAACTGATTCTATTGAAACGCGATTTTGTCGTATTATTCTGATTCAATCATGCTTCTATCACGATTTGAGAAAGGAATACTTGTCGGATCACGGTCGAATAATTGTTGAAATACGACAGTGCGAATTAAAACCTCCTGCTATAGTTATTTTAAACGCCCGTAGTAAACTCTAATTTGAAATATTTAAATTTTTAATAAAATCTAACATTTTAAAAGCAGCATTCTTAAATAACCTCGATTTTCTCGATCGATATCGTTCTCCATGGATCGTCCAACTAGCTTGTAAACACAGCTCATCAGAAAGATTTGTCGTGTTAATTATAAAACAATAGATCATTGAACGTCGTACAATCAGTCAGCGAACGATCGACGTCAAACATTAGCGGTGATTGGTAGAGAGCAATAGCAGTTTCCAATCACCAATGGGATACAAATGAATGCTCATCAATGCCTCATCGAGTACTTAATCTCGTGAGCGCAACCCTTTCTTTATCATAGTGTCTCAAAAGAATAATTCGAGCTTAAACCAAGCAAATGAATGAATTTCTCTACGAGGTTCTTGGGTAATTAATTTTCCTCTCAAAGAATTATGATGAACCACGCATGTACCTTCTGCATGATGTATAAATTAAATGTTAATTCACTACCTGATTACATTTTCGCTCTTTGATCTTGTGGTTATATAAATTATCCTAATTGTAATTTAATTTTTCCCAACCCTTCCATAATATTCGTTGTTTAATACTTCACGATATTATCGCGGTCCTTTTGCCTTATTCTATCGCGTTTTTAACTTTTACTTTGAACATATTATCCTTTTTCTCCCCCTTCTCTTGCGTTCTCTGTATTTCTCTTTTATTCCCCTTATTTTCCTCCACTTTTTATTATTTTATTATTTTTTCTTTCTTATTATTTCCCGTTTCTTGAAAATCAATCTTCTCGTGTCCTAACATTGTACAGTGCGTAATTGTAGTAATACTTATACTTTTGGATCATCTTTAACCTTTTTATTATCGACCAACTTTACGATGTGTCTGCTTAGAAGTATTTATGAAAGGATTTAGCAGATATCTGACAGATCGATCATGATCTTTGCGGTATTAATAATCTCGTTCGCACTTGTATCAACCGTTCGAAGAACTTGCAACGGTAATTGGCTGGAACATCGAGAAGGATCGGCCAACGACATTCTCTAGGTAACTGAAACGGTCGAACGTAATTCGTAGGGCTTAGCCAGGCGTATCGTCGCGTAATCGGCTATCGATAAGTCGTGAAAATGGCGAGCACCCCGTACAACTAAACAGCGAACTTTCGAGAGGCAAACGATTGGAGGAAACTCGAAAATCGCTTCAAGAACTTCGAAAGATCTTCGTGGAACAGCGGAAAGTGATTCTGGACCTGGTAGAAACTTGTTTAAAATGTCTCGGTGATTTTCGATTGGCCCAAGTACCGTCGTTACGATTCCACGCAACGCTGCCAGTTAAAAACTGGCCGAGCGGATCTCGGTATAAATGAAAAATAATATTAATCGAGCAATGTGCAGCGATGAATAAGTTACGTTCATGAATAATTCCATGGTAATTTTACGTGGCGGCCAACGTGATACACACCGGGGCCAGCCCGTTGGAACAGATATCGCCAGTCATAACAGGAGACCGCCGTCGACAAATTGTTTCAATAATCGATATCAACAGACCATGGTTCATGCTATAACGATACTGATAGTTTTGTCTACCTGTTCTTCCGTGTGAAATCGCTTTTCCAAGGAATCGAACAAATCGATCCGGTCGATTATCTTGTGGAACACATTCTGTTCCAATCAATAAAAATAGATAGGACGATTCAGCTGCGAAGATCGCTGTATTACAGATCATCGCAACTTTTGTTATTTGTTTTCGTAAGCTAATGACAATTTTCAAATGTTTAAATCTTTCCTATGCCATCAGCCAATGGAACGTCGTTTGCCCAGGTTCCGAAGGTTTGTTCTCTTTGATCTAACTAGTCCTCTCTTACTTGTTTCCAGTAATACACACCTTATAACGTTGAATTTATCAAACAAAATCTTTCTTGGCTACGAATCGAAACCAGATAGCACCTGATCCTCGATAGAAATTGAATAATTTTCAGCCGAAGAAATCTTTGAAACGCAATGTACTTCCTACGAACGTCGAAGTTGGCCGAAGAACTTGTAGTAGGAGAAATTTCTTCGAGTAACTCGTGAAAGAGCAAGAAACAACGAAGCAACCATTATAAGACAAATAATCGGCTCTTTTGAAGGAGACATTTACGGGATATCCGCTTAATAAATATTGTCAAATTTCCAAAGTCGAGAAACAAAATTAAGGAAAGTTGATAAACTTCCAACTTGTCAGTGGCCATATCCCGACCATCTTCAAACGCTAAAATGAACTTCCGGATATTGTTATTTATCCAGTTTCCTCCAGCAACACGCACATCGTTTTCTACAACATCGATATTCCGAAACTGTATTACCGCCAGACGAAACTTGCTATTTCTTTTTGTATTCTTCTTCCTCTTTGTTGTGGCATCGATGTCTACCCTGCCGCAAGACATCGTCACACAGAATAGCGATGAGGCTGCGATTTAAAATTAAGATTTTCCAATTACGTCGCGATTTCGGTGGAAACTAGAAGCCAGACGGGTTGAACATGCGGTCAATAACGCGGGAATATTTATTTACGCGATTTACATGTTATATAACCGGGCCGGACTGTCGTGAATATCAATCGATGCTCGAAGAAACTTGGCAGAAACGTCGATCGTCGAGCTTATGAAAGAGTACATCCATTGAGAACTGGTGTATAATGAGTTTCTTAATAAATCTTCCTCGACGTCGAAAGCTTTAATGACACGCAGTCTCGATTCATTAGGAAGTTTCTGTTGCGAAATCCATTACCGCGTCTCGTCAGGATTTATGTTTCTTTTTTTCCTCCTTTTTTCTTCCTGAAGTTCCTAGAATTTGATGGATCACAAACACGATCTAGATTTAAGACAAAATATATCGAGCCTCTAGGGAATTTTTACACGTACGTATCTTGAAATTTGTGTTTTAGTAAAATTCCGTATATAAAGAATAACGAATGTGATCATGAAATTGTTGCGAACGAGGAACGTTCGCAATATCGGTTTATAAAATTTTATTAACAACAGGCAGCAGCTAAAAATCATGGACGATCGATGTTTCGATATCGAAGGCATGTCCTTTGCATCGGCGGCATTTTGTTTCCGACTTTCCGCGCGTTAATTACGTCGTTAGCAATCTTCTTCCCCGCTGTTGTGTCTCGAATGTCGCTCGTTTATCGTCACTCGACGCGCCGCGTGATTAGTACTTTCATTCGCGGGCTTCGTTGAAATAGCACCGCCCAGGAAAAGATCGATAGCGGTATCGATCGAACCCGTTGACAAATTACCCCGTTCGTTCGAATTAATAATGGTCGGTGGAAATTTAGTTGGTGGATTAAAAGAGCGGATCTGCTATAAACAACTGAAAAAAAAACACCTGTGAAACAGAACGGGGAAATTTTAAATTTGAATTTTAGAGCAACTGAGCTGTAAGTTGATTTAACCTACATAAGTCAGACATGGCGATGTTGGTTGAATATGAAATTTCTCCAACATTAATGAAAATAATCCTTCAGATTCGACAATTTAATGCTCTGTTAAGTACTTCGTTTGCTTTGTATAATAGAATTATTTACGCAGAATTTCGTAGAATAATGAAATTCGTGGAATAATTTCTCTTCTTGCGTTCGTCTTCTACTTATTTAAATGCACATTACACCGAAATTTCCTAGACATTCTCAGGTTCCTTGACTCAGAATCAATTAACTTAGTGGTTAACCAAAAACGTAGAACACTATGCAAAACACCGAGCAAACACCGCGCATGAAGTTGAGTGAATATACAGCTGCGTGCTGTTGCACCGAAAATTCTCTTTCTTGCCACTGGATTTCGTATTCCCCGCCGTTACACGCCAGCTTCCGTGTATATGGCGGGTTTGAACATCGAGATTGCGGGAAACCGGTGTCTAGGGAAAACGAAACGTGATACGGATATATAAGAAAAATGGAAAATCTTACGAACGTATTTTACCCTAAAAATTCTACTGTAAATCGTTGTGACACCGACGATTTACGATGCCTGGATCGATTTTACAAGCCTTCCAATTGCAAACGATCGCTATCGCAATTTCCGTGTTTAATACTATAACGATGAGTCGCGTGATTTGCTATTTATACAGCCGAGTTGTATATATCTTTCATTTCGCATAAAAAAATATACGAGACTATTATGCGCAATTTATTCAAAAATTAACTCGGAACGTTGAACGAAAGGCAGAATTGCAAGCTCCGGCATCGTATTTTATTACGTTGTACTCAGTCGAAGTTTCCATTATATATACACAATGCAGATAATTCTAATTTCCTGTAGCACGCGACCAGCTGCTTACGCGGAAACGTTTCTAAACGCGCGGCCGCGTCTAATTACGGAAGCGAGCAAACTCGAGGCGGCCTCGGGAAACTCTTGTTTCCGGCAGACGAACAACTAGAAGAGAGAGAAAGAAAAATCGTCGAAGCAAGGGGCGAAAGACGGCGAAGAAGCCTTTTGTAGGTCAGGGTGCTGTGTAACCCCGTTCAACTTACCAAACCCCGCTTCCTTCTGTTTATTTTTTAAGCAGCATTAACGAAAGCATTCTCGTAAATCAAGTCTGTTTTTTGTTTTCGTATTTTTCAGGCCGTTAATCGACCAACTGGAATACTTAGTACTTTCCGTAACATCTTAGTATCTAATTTAATTAGTTTCATTTAAATGGCCGATTTAGTCCGACCTTGAAGATTTAAGACGACAATAAGCTTATGTCTGTGTGAACTTTCCATTTAATTCGTGCAGAAAAAGTATCAGAACCTGTCCAGCTAAATTTAGCACGCTTTTGCCTCCCGCCACATTTACGTACGAGAAATATATAATTAAATAGGATCCATTTAATTTTAATAGGATCCATGGCTCGATTTAACGCTAGTCCGCTATGTAATCATCCGAAGCTCGTTTCAACTTTCTCCGAAATAAAACTAAAGCACGACAAAGAGACCCGTAATAGATTATCACAATCCAGAGCAAACCGTCCAACCCGTAATGTTCATTCTTCTCGTTCTTTCGGTAGAGCAGACACCGGGAGGTGGCAGCGTATGAAAACCGCAGAGCGTCGAGGCTTGAACCCGTGGAACATTCACCTCGTTTCGCCTCCACGGGTCGTCGTCTTAAGAATGACTGCCACTTAAGTGGCTCGGGAGTCGGGAAAGCGCGGAGGAAAATGTCGGAACGACCAGAGGAGAAAAAAGAGACGACGAAAAGGATGGTGAGACACACAAGGGAACAGAGGGATGAGGGAGCGATGATCTCGCAGAGAAGACGAATAACCTGCCGAGGTGCACCGTCGACGAACGCTGGGAAGGCCGTACACCCCCGGAACTTTTCTATTACGGCCGAATGACGTATAAGGGAACGCACAGCAACAGTGCGTCCAAGCGGATTTTACGGCGATGGTTGGAAAAAATGGCACAGGGTTCGTTGCTTCGTGATTTAATTCTATACCTAATCTTCGTTCTTTAAACGACAAACGCCACTCGCAACTTTGAAATAGACAATCGTAACAAATAGACGAACAGCTTTCTCGTTTTGTTATTTCGCTAATTACATTTTCACACTGAATTCGTTGCAGTTTGTACATCGACTGGTAAATTCTTGATCTCGCGAAAATTCGAAGAATGCCATTGCAAAATTCTCTACTGTGCATATACTATCGCTTTACCACTGCCGGAAATACCGTTTCCCCCATGAATCGCAGAAACACGTAGAAAAGGTGTTGGTGAACACACAGAGGATGGAACAGAGTTATGATCGGAATGTTGTAATTCATCGAGATCGGATCGGATTCAGACGGAACCGGGGGGCGTTAGCAATCGCGGCCCGGTAATCTCAAGCCATTAACTGTCCACCGATATACCGGTTCCCTTAATCGACAGCCCTGTGACTCCCGTGATCAATAGTGCGCGCGGCAATCGAGCTCTAATTTCTGGGGACGCGGCACCGCCAGTTTCTGCGGTAATGCCCATAATGCTTCGCTGATTGTGCTTAAACTGTCGTTTAACAAGCTATACGGATATCGATCATTTCCGACTATCAACGATTCCTGCTTCACTACTTCCCTTTTTCCTTATTATTCATTTCGTATTTTTTTTTTTCTTTTTATGAAAAGCTCACCGCCTGTTAAAACGTTATAAAAGTTTGACAAATTTGGATACTGAGAAATTACTATATAGTATCGAATTTAACGATTTCTTTCAGTCGTCTTATCTCGAAACTAGCTCGTTGTCTTTGATTTTCTTAGCACAAAGCGTCAGCGAAGACCAGCTGTCCCGTTGGAACGCGTTTCTCGGAGAACTCGTGAACCAGTGGAAGCCAACTACGAGAGCATATCCATAGTTCGTTCTAAGAAGGGGTAATAGTTCAGAGTAAACTATCCTGGGTAATTGTAGCCGATGAAAAGGAACATTAACCGGAGAACAAGTAACGAGAACATACGAAACGCTCGGATGGCTAGATGACGTAAAGTGTAACTGTATAACCGTAACTGTAACCGCCACTTATCTCGGGGTAGTCAGCAGTAATTGGAAACGGGACACCAGCTTGGATGTGGCGGGACTGCGACGAAACTGTCGCGCGATTTGTAGCAGGGTCACGCGTGCGATTCCATCCACCCAGCCGGTTAGCCAGTGAAATTAATCATCAGGGATGGATTAAGCCGCGCCTCACGCCTCGCTGGAATTTTGCAGCTTTCCTAGCTGGCTAATCGGTTAGATTCGATACGTGACAGAACGATTTACGCGAAAGATAATCACGGATAATTCTTAAAAAACGAAAAATATTATCAGGAAATGTATTTTTTGTATCTTCTTTAGGGTGATGTTACGACGAGTCGGAGTGTTAATTTGGTATTACGTTAGAAACGGTCTTGAATTACGATACGAACCTGTGAAAGATACAAATTCGATAGCAAGATGCTCACATCGTGACGACAGCAAAGTGGAACGCAACGGAGGTGCGATAACAGAGCAGTGGTAACACGGTAGATAGATGAGGACATAGTGGTGGAAAGATGACAGGGGAACAGAGGTATGTGCTGGTATCGCGATAGCAGTGTAAAGTGAAGCTACATGGCGAAACATGACAGAGTAAGAGTAGCAGAGTGACAACGCGGAAGGCGAAGAGTTTACGAATGGAAGAAACAGTTAATTATTGGCTTCTGGTAAAACTGCTTTTTTCTGTAAAAATCGACAAGCAAAAATTGGATTTTTTTTGCAGATAACTAGCGAATTTACGTTAATTGGATGATTTTTATATATGTCTGACAGTTGCACACAGTTCGAAACATTTCTTCAGCCTTTACACACACTGAAGGACAACGTCACAGTTCTATTATTTATGGTGGAAAATGACAAATTAACGTAGAGATTGCTTCATTTGTCTACGGATGACGCGTGGTTGACGTGATCGATATATCCATAACATTTAATCTTCCGGCCGGATATATCGATAACATTTAAGCGAAGCGAGCGATTTCTCTTCCCTTCTTTGACGCGATGTGAAAAAGGGAAGCAAGGCTCGTTCGAGAGAAAATCAATTAGGAACAGAATTTTAGCGGATATAATAAAGGGAGAACACTGCCGATACGTTTGAGAAAAATTTTGTATTAAAGGAGACGAATGAATTCGGACAAAAGGCAGATTTATACGATGACTGAATTGAACGTCGACGTGCATTTCAAATAATTAAGAATCTTTCATCTGCGTAATAGACATTAATTAACGAAGAGCAATCGACGAATTAATTAATTGAAATTGAAGTTGAAAATGTAATTATTCTTATCGAAAAATGATCTGAGATCTAGATATTAATTACAAAGGTAAATGAATTCCAACTACCCAATTTTTACCTAATACTTTCTACTTTTTAGAAATTGATAAAATATTGAAATTAAAATAAAACGTATTTGATTTATCACGTGTTTGAGATTGATTTTTTCACGTATTTGAGATCGAATTGGAGGGTGGTATCAGTTTTTCAATTTCACAGCCGGTGTTATCGTTTATTTAGGAACGAACGTGTTTGCTACGTGCACGTCTCCAAGATGAGATAACGCTACGTAAATGTTATCATAGAATTTTCTCATCGTAATTCACGGCCTCTGATATTTTGTCTCAATTGCAGTTGGTCCCTCAGAAACCGCCCCCGGTGGTAAATATGCATTTGACTACGAGTGGGATCTGCCTTCGATGTTGCTCTTCTACGAGTTTGGATATGCGACAACGAAATAACGTGACGCGTTGATGGGGTCGCGGCCACACGTGTAAACAGACCACGAAATTCAGTGGCATCGACGATGCTCGAATTAGAATAGTGTTTCGTGATACTCTTGGGAAAATAACTACCGTGGCGGAATATACCATGAAGGATAATTTGAGAAGTAGATTTGGTTGCTTGCTATACTAATACTAAATTACAATAAGGTAATTGATTTGTTTAATACTTCAAAAGAAGTAAATGGTAAAAAGTCTAAAATTTCGAGAAGCGTGCGATAAAATCCAGATACTGTAAAGTATAGGGGAGTTTATTTGAAATCCAGTTAATTAAAGGAAGATTTTAATCCGAATTTGTGTTGGAAACAAAGAAATCGAACTTAACGAATTAAATTGTTGCAGTGTTATGCGATTTAAAGGTATCCAAAATTTTCTAACTGATTATCTACCATGACAGCTACGTCGAGTTATTTAGAACGGTAAACTCGGTTGAAAGAACAGGATGGAAAAATCGTAAAGTTACACTCTTCTACTCTTTCAGCTTTTGGCATTTAGTTGTCAGCCAAGTGGACGAAATTTTTTGTGCAGCATCGTCTTCCCTCATTTTTTACACGTATTTCTGTTTCAAAGCGTAATTTCAAGGGAAATGGAATCATGCTAATAAGTGGACTAATGCGACCGCTCAAAGCGAGGGATGAGCAGTCTCCTCCATCCCCATCCACCCTCTTTGTTCGCTGCACAAGCTGCATGTAGCTCGAGGCGTGTCTGACAGGGTGAAAGCCTCCGTTACCCGTTACCCAACACTCTGTCGCCGCTTATTTGTGTTACGCGATACTTGCCGCATGTTAATTAGCAGATATGGTTAACAGATATGCGAACCATGCCAGCCACTCCCTTCATCTTATTCCTTCTCTCAGTCACAGGAGAACATCGGGATAACGTATTCCAGAAACGATCCACGACGAAAAAAATGGCTCTCGTTTGCAAGTCTGTTACGTGTTTGAGAACGAGCCTAGCGACTGCAGCAAAGAGAATATTGAATTTTGCGACTCCTTCGAACAAACAAAGTACAACATTTTGGAAGAAGTTCGAGTTCCAACGAATGACTATTAGAAGACATATGGATTCTCTTTTTAAAAATCGCAGACAATCTACGTATTGATTTCTGCGAATGGAAATACTCGATCTCAACTTTGATACAGAGTTCAAAGAGGATTTCTTTCGAAGTTTCGAAAAACTTTTTTCTACAACTATTTTCTCGAAACTCGTTGTTCACTGTGAATGACAAGAACATCGGGACGTGTGTGAAATTTTGTTACATGGATCGTGTTGGACAAATATTAAATCGCAATTTTCGCACTCCTGCTTGAAACATTAGTGTCTTCAAAATGCGCTAAATAATATAAAAATTTGAGAGATATAGAGAATTTTTAATTGATACATACATGAGATTTAAAGATATGCGCGCTGCTGTTCAACACAGTTGCGTGTGCGGATCAACTATCGATCGTGGAAGGCAAATGAGTAATTTGTGGAAATCCCGTAGAAATTCATCGAATTAATCAACTGGACTGACGAAGGTTTATTTGGCTCTCGTGGTGTATTTTTCACGAGCCTTATCTCGGAGCCATTCATTTTGTCCACGCTCCATTATCGACAAACGCAACGAACCAGGGCGTGTCGTTCGAGACTTGAACGCTGTGCGGATATCGTCGCAATTAAGACTCTGTGTGATCTTTTGTAATAACGATAGTGAGATCCGTAGATCAAGGAATTATCGCCGAATCACCGTAATTAGGCAATGTTTGCCTTTAATTTACGAGCACGCTTTTAATGTCGCGAGGCGAACGATAACGCAACGAAAATTATTAAATAAATATATTTAGTTAAGAAAAATAAGATAGCGATTTTTCCGGTTTTCTGCGCATAACGCGAGGTCAAATACGACGACTCATTCACCAATCACTTAGACCCTAAATGGAACACCCTAATGGAACCTTCTGATCTCATCGTTCTAGAATTATCTTAACTTGATAGAAAGATTTCTAATCTCGCTTATCGTTTTTAAATCGCCAAGATTAACCGGCGGAATATCGAGAAAGGTCTGGAAAAATGAGAAAAGGATAGGGAAGGGAACAAATTGTGGTAAAAACTGGACAACGATCGCGGAAACAAGTTTAAGGGAAAATGAAAAAGGAACGTGGACGAATCGAGTCGATTGTAAAAGACGCGCAGTGAGCGAGCGTAGGTCGGAAGAAACATTGTAAAGTATAACAATGCAACCGGAAGCTAGGAGGTACGCTAAGAGTGTCCCTGCGAGTTTCGACCGCTATCTCGCGATTTATTGCTCAAACCATTTGTGCCGTCTTATTTAACTTCCGCTTTCCAATAGCAGGACCTTGGGCTTGATTTACCGGCGATGCTCGTTGGCGACCTCGCTTATTAAACTTCTGGCTACGTGAGAATTCCGCTCGCGATAACGCTCCGAGAAACCGTAAGCATGCGACTACTTGCGAGATTTCGCTTCTGTGTTAAAATCCAGAAGGCGTTCAGGTGGTCCAATTCGTTTCACCGGAAAGTCAATTTAAAAGGACGACCGTTTATGTCCAATTGACTTTTTATCTTCGAAGAACACTTAGCAGCGAAGAGTCGATTTCATCTGCCCCTTGATCACCTTACTCGCTAAAAGATAACGCCAGAAATTACAAGAGTATAAAGATTGAGCAGTTATGAGGTTGATGAGTGGATGTGAATCGAGCAATCGAACGTTCAATCTTCGTGGACTCTCTCCGAGAAATGACTCGTTTCAAAAGTCATCCTTCCAGTTATATTATCATCGAAGGTACTTCTATCGGCTGTAAACGGGCGTCGAGTATCGAACGACGTCTATTGAACGAGCCTTTGTTCTCTTCTTCCTTCGTTTTATGCATCCAACAGGAGTCTTCGGTGTGAAAGCGGTCCGAGCGTACCGATACACTTGTTGAAGCTCCTATATCGCGATATTAAATCAAATTGCATTCAGATATTGTAATATTCTTCAAGATTGATAAAAACTTTCAGAAATCTTTTAGCGTGCTTCATTATGGCAGATAAAAACGTCGTGAAAAGAGTAGGCAAGAGTTATCGTGATCGGAAACTTTGCGAATCGATCACTGAAAATGTGCAAGTTCGACCGAAGATCGGCATCGATGTACGACCTATACGACAAAACAGCCAACTTCAGGAAAGCGTCCGTATTTCTACGTGACGTGCATTCTTCGAACTGAAGTGCCGCATTCCGCTTGAGAGGAGGCCGGAAAAGGATGAATCGACGCGTACACGACCGCCATCGTCTCGTCGCGGTAGCGTCGTGCGAACGAGCGAACAACCGTTCATACGTTCCGCACGGTGTGCATGACGAATGGCTGGAAAAAGCTCGCCTGGAAACCGAGTGACAGGATGCAAAGTTATGGATACCGCCACCCACCGAATTCCGACTACGCGGGGAATCCGTGCTGTTTTCTTCTCTCTCTCTCTCTCCCCCCCCTCTCTTTCTATGCATGTTCCTCTTCTTCCTCTCGGTATATCTACTGTCTGGCTACCCTGTTCCTCTTCCTCCACTGTCTTCCTCCACTCGTCTATTGCTTACTGCACAACGCGTTTTCCTCCTCCTCCAAGCTTCTATTCTTCGCTCGCAATTCCACCTGCAACGAACCTGCACCTGGTACGCTTAACAAGCCCGGAAACTGCTAGCGCTAAGCTGGGCTTTCCCCTAAACCCCATCGTCCTTCTTCTACGGCTCGTCATTTGTCCTATTCCGGCGTCGTCTCTTTCCGGTTTCCTATATAGTACAGCCTCCTCCTCTCCTTCGCGAAGCGCGTTCCGCTCTAGCTACTCAACGCACCTCCATTGTGTACGTCGTTGTTCCAGGATTAATTCTTCAGCGGAATTAGAGGATCAGGCGGTCTCCGGATGCGTGTTCAGAGCGATTGATGGAATTAACGTGATTCTCCTATAGTTTGAGGTTTCGGGAAAGCTTTACTACGGGGGTGGTTTGTTGCAATTGAACGGCGCATTGGGGGAGGCGATGGTGGCTTTGACTCGTTTCCAAGTCGTTGAAATTTATTATTTTTGCTATCGTTACGCGACGATAGTAATGTGTAATTTTGCAGCAAATGTACATTCCGTTTTGGAAGAAATTTATGGAGGAACGTATTCTCATTGATGGTAACTTCAAATACTCAGCTATTTAAATTTATTTGCATTTTTCTCTTAAATATATACCAGAAAAATGTAGCAATGTATATTTTTAGTATCGGAAGTAACGGAATTGTGCAATTCCTTATCTACAAAAATTCCAAAGAATTTTTTTATTTCAAAGAAGAGAAAAGAAATAGCTGCAAAAAAGGGTAGAAGGAGAGAGAATGTATCACTGTACATACTGATGAGCAGACGTCGATTTGTGTCGAAATAAAACCTGGAAACTACGAAAATTGAACTGAGATACGCGGAGATCGAATTCGACTATACTTACAGACTTTTTTAAGAAGTTTTGGTAAGAAAGTTAATTTAATTATGTTGATATGAAAACATTTCCTTCGTCGCAGGAAAGATATCTTTTAATAGTTTCACGAAGGAAAAAGCTGGCCAAGAAATGATTATATTTTATAGATCTCTCCAGAGCACGCTAATCAACTTAAGTGCTCATTTTTCCGCCTGTTCTCGATTGCGGTGTGCCGCTAACGAGCACCATTAAAGAGGCTAGCTAAATGAAAAATCTTAATTACGCTTTGTTACGGCATTGTGTTCGCTGTGGATTTAATGGTCTTAATCGCAATCAACAAAAAGCACTTTTGAACGTTTGACTTTTCGCGATTAAATATCGCAACGATCGAATTCTTTTTATCGTCCCTGTGCAACAATGTCTTAATGGAATTTGCAAAACCGTTAGTAACACGATATAAATTATAGCAATATATTTCGCGCTATTAAACAATTTCCCTTCGCTGAGAATGAATGTGCGAGTCACAAATCGAGCAGAATTTCCTTCCGATTCACGACCGAGTCGAAGGATAACGGCCCTTACATGGAGAATTAAATGTTGTACTCCATCGATTAGGTTTAATCTACGCTGATAAATGTAGACAAGGAAGCTTAGCTTAAATCTCGGCTTTAAGACCATGTCTCCTGACCTTTTAACGATATTGATTCGACGATATTCCTCCAACGTTGAGATTCCTAAACGATTATTTGTATTAGTAAAACATAGAACACAAATATACAGTTTGCTAATCGTTTTTCGAAACGAATTCTATCAGTTTGTGTTATCTTCAAAGAAATGTGAAACGGACATGGATTTAGGAAAAAATCTGAGGAAAAGAGAAATAAGTTTAGAAGGTTGTGTGCCGCAGTTACAGCTGGTTAAAATTAGTTAGCTCCTTCGCAGCTCACTTGGGGATAGCAACTGTCACCTGCCCGAATTTTCGTCGCGGTTAGCGCACTCTGTACGTGGTGCAATTTTAAATGGAGAACGCTTTACGATGTTGCATGATTAACGCACAAGCTATTACAAGGCGCATCGTCCTTCAACTCTCTCAGCACATAATCGCGAAAACTAGAGGCAAAAGGGAGACGCATGCGTGCCACGAGTATCGTATCGATGATTATCGTCAACGCTGGTAATGAAAGCTGAAAGTCAGAAACCGAAAACGCTAATAGCGCCGAATTGGAGAACCCTTTGACGGCTTCAATTAAATGGTTAGCTGTATTGACGTTGAAATTAGATGGTCCGACACACACCAGGCAGAATCTTTTACCATATTACTTATTTCTAAGAAAGAATTACAAATTATTTTCTATAGTGCTCTTAATGCAATTTGTGGTATTGGTATTCTCAACTGTTTTTTCCACGTTTCTGTAACTTGTTGGAAAATAAAGAAATAGAAGTGCCATCGATCGAAACTTTTCTCCCAAGATACTACAACGAGAACACGGTTTTTACGCTCAACATCCATTCTGGCCAGATTTCCAATCAATGCCCACGTATTCTTCAATCTTCGAAAACATCAAGCAAAAAGAGTAAAGAGGAATATCGTACCGAACAGTCAGAGGAAAATAGGAATATGTACTATTGTTTCTATCGATAAATTCATAACGTATTTTCAATAATTCCAGATTCAACGAAATATCTAATCACATTTTGAATCTTCCTAATCTTTTTAAACCAATTACAATTAAAGGCAATTAAGTTGCAAGAAAGATTTCTATACCAAAATCTCACTCATCATTTTCGATTACTTACAATATTTCTGGAAATTTCAAAAAATTCCAAGATTCGTCAGAGGTACGATGAGAATGGAATTTTTTGGAGAACGAAACACAAAGTAACCAGTCTCGTGTGGCTAATAAGTAATGTAACAACGTGTACGTCAAACGTATTGCGTGAACGTACAAACGTCTATCGTGCGGTTGTTGACAGAATAGGACAGTCCAAGACTAATTGCCACACGTTGGATCACACGTTTCATCGACGAAAGGTACTACGAATAGTACATACTGTGTATTTAGCTCCTCGATCGATTTATTGCAAAACAATAATCATCATCGAGAGCACAGCATCTGAGAACGTATTCCTCGATGAAACGTGTACTTTTCTACCCGTTTGTTCGATAACCGATACCGTTCGTCCGATACTTAAGCAAGAAACAATCGTTGAGTGGTGTGAGAACGTTGATATGAGGCGGTTAGAACATTTTTATCGACCATGCTTGATCTTTGAAAGAGATGCGTCGCAGTGGCTTTACAGACATTGTGGCCGACTATGATATACTTGAATTCTTTCACGTAACGGCTGCCAATTCTAAAATCATAGTTCATGCTTTCTACAGAATATTCTAGGAACATCCACGGAAAATGCAGATTTATAGGACACGACAGATAACGTGGACAAAGAGTCCGTACGCTGATGGAATGATGGAATGACGAAGCTCTCTTTGAGCTTATGGGAGGTTGAAAGAGGAAAAAATCGGTGATACAATCCCGACGATCCTCGTTGGTCAACCGAACGATACACTGGGTCGTAAATCACGAATCAGCGGCGATTGGTCTTAATTTCCTACGACTACGTGTCCTGAAAGTCAATCCCTGCTGACAATTGTCTCTGGTATGAGAAAACGTGGCCGCAGGAACTTGATTCTTCGGAAATTATCGCTTTCTTCGAAAGAAACGTTGACGCCTTGTCAAATCAACGGAACTTTGAAAACAACGAACCCATTATAGATAGATTTTCGTCGTTTATCGACAACCAAACTTATTCTTCGTTTGGATGATAAATTGGATTACAGAAATATTCGCGAAGGACACACTCTAACAAAGTTTAACATAACGCGTAAGTTATGGACTCGAGGACCCTTTCTCGACCCTTCTTTCAAGAGATTACAAAGAGTCCCTACTTTCCAAGATAAATTGTCGATCCTTGAAAGATGGTTGAAAAAATTTTCAAAACCACTTGCCGATTCACAAAAAGGGAGAAATTGTGTCAAGGGGAGTTCAGCGCAAATCAAATGGTGCCAGATATTGCTCGCAGATCAGATGGAAGCGAACATACAGAGGTTCTCGGCAAAAGCACACAACCTGTTAGGACTATCGACAGAGAACCCTAGTTGCCCGGAAGGTGTTTTCTCACCTACATTCCAACACCGTTGCTGTGAAAATATTTGACCACGTTTTAGGAAAATTTCGCGACCTGGAAACAGCCGGCCACCTGGTACAGTTTATTTCACGTTGTTGCAAAATTCAATGCAGGACAGGACGAGATTCTTATCCGATTCCTTGGAAGCAAATTTTATGCTATAGTTCTTTCCTCGTACATCGATACTTCAGATCGTGTTACTTTTATGCGATTCGATTGCTGCAATTGGCCATGCGCAATCACAATTTATACCATAATCGACCATGGAAGAGAATTTTAACTCGATACGTTTTGCCATTCAAAATATTGAGTCAAAGAGTTAAACTCGAGTCGGTATGTAATCGACGCTCGTTTCAGAAAGGAACACGGGAGTACTTGATCGAATTTCGGAATGCTGTTTACGTACCTAGCATTCTATCTGCCCTTTGTAAACTGACATTTTCGTTTCTCCAACTCAAACAATGGGGATGGTGCACGCCAGGAGTGCAGCAAGGCTGGTCATCTTGAAAATGGTCGGAAATAGGGTATTAGTTTCCCTTTGCTGGACTATCCTTTTGGTACGGACGATCGATGTTTCGCAAACGAGACCTGATGTTTTGTTAACAATCGACTCGATTGTACGATGCAACACGTAAAAATATTTGACTGACCTCGGGACTACCATCGCTACAGCTCGTTCTAACCATCGAATATTTTATCTACTTGAATTTCCATTCACGTTTAAAAAGAGTATTAGGCTTTTACACGAATCGTGAACTGACTTTATGAAACTTATTTTCAGGTAATTCTAAAGAGATCAAATATTTTGCGCTTGTATTAAACTGTAATATATAACGTAAAATTATTGATTACGAGTCTCATTTCTGTTTCATCGAGAAAAGGTTATATAAATATTTGACGAAAGCAGCGAAGAGCTTGCGCTTCGTGAAATATACGTTGTCGTTCATAGACGAAACAGCGTTTACCTACTAACTGTTTTACATTTCTTTCATAGGAATCGAGCGTAAACGAAACAAAGATTATGATTCGTTCCAATCAATATGAACACCAGCAGCGGTAAAAATTCATAAGGACTGAGGTAAGCCACAGCGAAACGGAAAAAGATTCGTATAATCCCGGACGCGGTCTTAGGAATTAAGACGGAGAAGCTTATCTCGCGAGGCTTGGACCGGAGAGAGCTGGCTTTTTACTGGAGATCGTCAACCCCTTTTATCCGACATCTTCCACTTTCAGCTAGCATTCACCTGCTGTGCCACGCTCGAGAGGAATATTCGAGTGAATTCAGAACGGTCGAAGCCTTGGTGTAGAGAAAAGAGTTATCTTGCTCCTCGTTCCCTTTAAATGCTACTGCCTCGTTCAGAAACTCTCGTGACGGTCTTGCTTTTCAGAATAAACTTAATTTCTTTGGCTCTGGCGATGCCAAAGGAACGCGCCACGACCAACTCTTGCCGATCCACCTTCAAACATTTGGAAAAGATAGATTTCGATAGCGAAACGCGAGAAATTAAGAGTAATCTGAATTTAATGAACGGTTTGATTCGTTGTAGTTAGTAAACGCGAAGGAAACTTGAATTTATACGCTTCGTTCATAAATTTACACCGTTCGTGAGTTTTCGCTATTGACATTGAAATATGACGGCATTGAATCGAAATAAACCTCGCGGTTCTTTCTCTCGAAAATGTAGAATCGATTAGATTACTAATTTTAAAGGGATCATCGCTATTTTATTAACAACCACACAGTCTTTAGGTCGTATTTCATGCGCTGTGAAATTTTACGACCATGTATCACTTAGTAGACGCGAAAGAATGACCGGTTACGCAAAATCAACGGGGGAAAAAAGCCGAGCAATAAAAATCGAATTTATGTTCTTTATTAATCGACAGACAGTTTTATGGATTAGTTGATTCCCTTCTATTCGTGGACGTCCGAATAGAATAATCCCTACTTTTTCATAAATGAAGCTTTCCAACCTTTGAACTTACTGCTGAATTTAGAAAATGAAATAGTTTATAAGAGTAAGGGATGGTTACAAAGAAACGAGGAAGTAACTAACGGACTATGTACAGAGAGCAAGATCATAAAAGGGACCAAACGAGACGAGATTCGAGTTTTCCAAGCTATATCCTTGTCTGCGAATACCATTAACGTAAATAGTTCGCTTCAAAAGGGAATAGACACTCCACGATAGTCATAGAAACGGAGGAAACATGAAAATCGAAACAAATTCAAGAAAGGAAGTCGATGGCAAGGTTTCTTGCTTGAAACGTCGAATACCTCTTACCGCGTGCCTCGATGAGATGACAGCAGTATAGCGTTTTGAGATAAGCTGCTAGCAAATACGGATGTCTGAACTCTGTCCCAGTGAAACCAAGGATCTTAGTACAAGGAACGTCTTGGGAAAGGTTCAAGAACAGCGAGGAAAGAGACTTTACCTGTATAGTGGCCAAGAACATGTTTGAAAGAAAATAAAATCACATTCGAGACGGGTCCCGGATATTCTTCTCTATTCGAGGGAACAAATTCCAGCGTTTCAGCAACGCTCTGCAAACCGACATTATTATTCCGTTCGATTGGAGCAGCGAATCACGCTCTAACAAGATTAAAGTTAAGTCACCCTCGATTCCGATTCCGATTCCGATTCCGCTTTTCTCCTTCGACTTGAACAAAATATCCAAATGCTATTTATACGGACGAACAAAAGGAAATATTAAGAATATATTTCAACTAGAAATAACTCACTTTCAGATATCCTTTGATATTTCCAGAACGATATACTTTTCCTTCGGTTGCACGTTGTACCACACCATGTGTTTTTCAACAAAGAGTTTCAATGAAAGAAGTTTCATCAAAAAGTTGTTTCTCTCGTACTATTTAATTTACAGGTTTTTAAGAATTGTACGAACGAATAAAAGCGAAGAATTATTGCCCCTTAAAGGGAGATTTCTTCATAATTCACCTACTGTGACCAAATCGTAGTTAAGTGTTTGTTGGTTCAGAGAGGGATCTAAGTTGCAGGCAGCCCCTTCTTGTCCCAGGAGGGCCAACGACGCCTTGGTTGGGACTTCGTTACCCTCTGTTAGGCTCTAGTAGTGTCTAACTTGGATTTTGGTTATCCCTGGGAGTAGTCGGTGCGTGTCCGCTTTGGTCGTAGCCAGGTCTTGGTTAGATCTCCCTCAGGCATTGGCAGGGACTCTGCTAAGTTCCAGTTAATTCAAAGTTAATCAACATTATTTTGCAGCGCTGGCTCGGTATAGGATACGCGGGTTATCGCCCGCTAAGTTTGGATTTTGTCATTAATCAAGACAAACAATTTGAGCAGAAACCTTTGGCTAACGCTATTATAAGAAACTTCCGCGCGCTTGCTTATTTCTGAATATTGATCAGAATACCGAAAGCTGTTAGCACAGAATGCAGACAATTTCCTCAATATAAAATAGCTCATTTTTCATCGTATCACATAGAATCTGTATAAAATCTGCTTGTGAAAATACAACGAACAACCAGATCGTTCAATTGGTCAGATATTAAAAATTGACCAGAATAAATAATTAAATCAGAAGCAGGTGGTTCCACGCAATCTTGTTTGTACGAGTCTCCAGAGAATCGTAGTGTACGTCGGAATATAAAGTGATCGTTTTACAGTCGTGAACGCGCAGTCCTGCCTGGTGATCAGTCTTCCTCGACACGTCATATATCGTTACGAGACTTACGCAAACCAGTGAAGTGCGTGGCTAACGATAATCCAAACTGAAAGAATAAATTCGCCCTTTTGCAAATAATTAGTTACTCGCCTCATCGAGCGTGCGAATAACCAACAGCTATTAAGGGACGATTCATACTGACGATCACGCTACGATCAGATCACATCGAGTGAAGCACCGGTCAAAATCGTTTACACATAATACAACGAAAGCATTCACAGTATGCAGGTGGTTCGATCGAGTCAAATGAAAATCTCTTGACCGGTGCCTGACATGACGTAATCTGACCGTACCGTGATCGCTAGTCTGAATCAAGCTTCATGCTGACTCCTTCCCGTCAAGGTACTTTCGTTCGAGAACAATTTGTCACGTTCTGATCTATTAAAGCAAGTGTTATCGCAATCAGGGCTACCATATCGTGCGTGTACGAGGTTTCTATTGCCTATTCAATTTCCCAAGACTTTAATCAATTAATTAGACGGAAAATTGTTCACAGCAAGGGAAGAGTCATATTTCACTCTGATAAATTGTAATTGCTTTAGACCGGAGACACGCTTAACAACCAGTACTAAGGGTTAATGATAAACAGTTGGGGTAGCATGCGTTTTTACGCCAAATAAGATTTGACAGGAAGTTCCGCGCTCTTAGATAGCGAAAGGCTCTCCGGAAACTTTCCCATGCACTTCACCGCGCGCGATTCGTGTTTTCATCCGGAAACTTGGGTAATTGAGAACTTTGTACTTTATAACTGTCCATCATAACGCCTCAACACTCTTATAATAGCCGGCAGGCAGTTTTGTCGCGTGCGCGCGCAGGAACGTACTTTTATTCGCAGCGAACTTTCTCCGAGTATTTTCTAGGAGAGATCGGAAAAAGGGTACTAAAACCTATTCTGAGATTTGAAATCATAGCCAACCTCCGTGGCTGGCACCTCGTGAAACTCTCGTTAATTTTAGAACTGACAAGCGCTTCTAGAATAACGAGTACTTACATACATCTCTGATATGAAAAAAGACACCGATATTTTGTATCGTTCGTTAAATTGTTCGTTTGGGAAATGTCAAAAAGTCAGAAATTTATGATATTTGTACATTGCAAATTTTAGTATTTTGTACATCGTAAATAGTACTCTTTACTGAAATAATATCGTGACGATATTTATACGATATCGCGTACAATTTCGTGGACACAATTTCGCGGACATAGTTTCGCGGAATATTCCTCGTTAAACGGGTGAGTATCATCGGAGGCCATATGTATGTAAAATATAATACACCCACGGGGTGCGATCCTGGCATGTACAAAACGACAAACTTCCAGGCGTTTCCGATTTTCCCCTGGCATGCTGTCGTCGATGCTTTGCCGCGATACGGCTGAATTAAACGGTGATAAAGGTCGACGATAGTCTGCCTCGCGATGAATAATTCAACAGGAAAGTAGATGCTGGAGAATTTCTTTCTTAAAGCCCTTAAGCGGGCGAACGTCGCTCGGGTTTTGTTGAAAATGAGAAGCTGCGAGATTGAAATTTGCTGAGTACTTTACCACTAATGCGTCTAATAAGGACCATCTAAAATATCATCGATCGGATAAGAACGATTGCCAGCAGATCAACTCAATAATAAATGAAATCTAATACAAAGTTTCAATTGTAAATTTCAAGCTTCTGTATCAAATTAAAATTTAGTAACATAATAGTTTCTATTCGATATTAATCGTTCCAAAGAATCGTTTATCCGCGAGTATAAGGGTAGGTATTTCGCGTAAAGGTAAACCAGTATTGGATCGAATTCTATAGACATATAAAATTCTAGACCTTATTCTTGTCTGTGGCAGTGTGCTTGCAGATCCCAATCTAAAGCGTCGCAACCCGGGATCAAAGTCTTTACGAGTTCGTCATTCGTCCTGGTGAAAACGCGATCGTAAAAAAGATATTTCGCCGGCTGCGTTCACAGTGAGTGCTTGCCAGCTTCCTGGTTCTATAGAGACCAGTCTAACATTTTTTTTATTAAAATAATACACAGATAGGCGCTACTCGACAGTAATTTTATCTTGGACCGAATTTTTCAAGAGAGAAAATGGAACTATAATAGATTAGTGATAACGAAAGAAGAGCCGATTATCAAAGGTTGCAAAGCTCTTGAAGTGCTTGATGCGATGTAGAGTGCTCTCGTATACTTTGAGCTCGATGAGGAAGTCTCAAAAAGCCTCGAGAAAGCAAAAGGTCTTTGCTAGATATCTGAAAAGTCTGCGGTCTTCGAAAGTCGCGCATCTTGCGAACATCGACGTCTATTAGAAAAAATCTTGTACCGTATTAGTGCGTATGGCTCGAGAAAATTAGAAGACTATCGAAATATACGAACTTACGTTATATTTTTCTGTAGCTTTATATAAACATGCAAAGCGATTAGACTTACGAAAAACGAATAAATGCAGACTATATTCGTCGGTATGTTTCCGCAGCGACATTTCGTTTCAGAGAACTCAATTTCGCTTGGAAAATAGGCGGTGCGACAGAACAAATGGTTGAGCCGCCCTGGATGTCGCCTAATAAATCGCTCGCATGGAGCACCGTACTTTTTCGCCTTCTTTTATCTGCTACATGCACCCTACAATTTTTCTCCTTCTCGTTATTTCAGTTTCATATATGAATAGAATTCCCCACCTTACATTCGCAGGGTTGTGACTCTAAACTCAATAAACAATTTATTTAAAAGGGAAAATGATCAGTTAACAAGATTTGTTAAGTTAACACATTTTTTCTACTAAAGTTGATTGTACGTTGGTTCGATTACGTGCTAGATGCTGCAAAATTGTGTTCATTTATGATCCATTTACTTGATATCATATACGTAAGCGATACTGTGAATCCACTTGAAAACACATAAATAGATAATCCCACTGTAGTATTATTCGCGGGGTAAATAATCGGCAGAGGCGAGAAGCAATCGAGAAGAGGCTAAAAGCAATTCCTTGCTACAGTTTCACTTTCCCCGTGTCTTTATTATCTTCCATGCTTGCTTTCCACGCGTTCTCCTCCACGATTATCGACTCGTAAACGTTACCCAAGCCGGGCACCCGGATTTCTTGGATTTCAACGATTCGTTTTACGAATCAAGTTATTTTGTGGTCTGTATTGTAAGGCTTTTTCCATCAGGCAAATTGTTATCGAAGTTCTTCGATTTATTTTCGGTCTGGCAATTGAGTACTCCGAGAAAGTTTCTTGATTGATTTATCTCGGCTCGTTGAGGCATTTCGTTTGTTGGGAAATAGTTGAATAATGTGGAAGGACAGTTTGTTCATTCGAATACTCTTGTACGCGACGTGTCGGTATTGGGCAACTGGAATACAAATTGTAAATTAATTTAAGTTACTGGAAAAGTAGATAATTCCGTACAATAGAACTCGTCACCACGAGTTTCCAGTCACGCTGGAAGGTCGCAAATTTGAATTAAAATTCTCTCTTGCTCGCACCGAAGTTTGGTATTTCTTAATTATTTAAAGAGACACTACCATCCAGTCGCTGCTTCTTCGCCATACCGACGACACGTACACGGATGAAAGTAAATGCGTTTCTCTTACAATACATACTTTCAAGTATAATACAGATAGATAAAAAGCACACACCTTTTTAGATAATATCGAAAAAATGTACCACAACTACGTAATTCGTTACTGAAATCAGCAAGATCATTCTCGTCTAATTTCCACGCAATTCCCAAACCCGCACCACGCTCCATCCAAACATTCGTTCGAATTTCGTCCTTCCTCCGAATGTTTCATAGCACCCGCCGCGTGTCCCGGAATTCGTAGAAACTCATCGAGCAGAAAACGCTTAGGAACGGAAGAGAAGACGTGTGAAAGGGTCAAACGCTTCAGCTAGAAATCCTGAGACCCCCTGACGATCTCCGCGTGCCAGCAAGAAGCCAGCGGAAACGCAGAGTCTGCAAGCACGCAGGGGAGAGACGTCAGAGAAACCAATACGAGGAACAAAGAGGGAAAAAAAGAAGCAAGAGTAGAAGAGACTGCCGGAGTAGAAGGCGAAAAAGGAGTAAGAGCAAAACGATGAAACGAGGCACAAGCTGGTGGGGTTGAGGGCACGCAAGATCTGATGGTAGTCGGATAAACGGATGGAGGTAATTTTCTACGGTAGCTCAACTGCTGCCATTTTCTTCTTTTTTCCCTTTCTTTCTCTCCTATTCTTTTGCCTCGCCCTTCCTCCCCCGCCTTCTCCCGAAGGAAAAGGAGGAGCAGTCGTGAATGTCGCGAGTGAAATTTCTCCAGCATCACCGCTACCTCCCTCGTCCAATTTCGTTGCCTATCCTCTCTTCATCCGTTCCAAACGCTGCACGTCTCACAGAAGAACGGCCACTTCGAGACACTACGCTATCTTCACGCGTAACCGCGTATACACGTGACAAAAACGAGGTAATAGCATATAATAGCCCGTGGCATTGCGGGGACGAGCTGTTTCGTAGCGGATTTCTGTTGTCTTCCACACCCCTTTTAGTTTCTCCGGAGGAATGGAAAGAGCGACAATACGTGCACGATCGAGAGAAACGTTGAAATGTAATTGATCACGCCCTCCTCCCTGATCCCGTGACGACTACGAGCAACGAAGGTTTCTTGGGGATCGTTAAGGATTTTATTTCGCTAACCTGAATCGCTGACCGTGTCCACGCGAACACTATTGTTCGTTGTGTTGGTGGTGTTGGCAGCTGCAAAGGAGTGCTTTGTACTTGAGATCGTTTTGCTCTTCGTGAAAAAAATGTGGATCGGTATGTTAGAAATTCAAGTTGCAGTTGTAAGTGTTTGACCCATTTTTGCAATTAAGCGAACAGATTATGTTGGAAAACAGAAGAATCACGGAAGTATGAAAGAAATGGCAAGAAGTGGAATAGCTCTTTAAAATCCCAATGGCCCTTAATTGGAGACCGTTGGAAATATTACTGCTTTCTTTCTTAATTTTCGACACCAGTACGCGAACACGGACGCCCTAACGACCCAGTGTTAAAAATTTAACGAACAATTTGCCGCGTGAAGTTACGGAAGAACGAGCTGGTAACCGAAGTTGCAAAAAGCACTTACGCTTTTAAGAGAGTTTCTTGCATCATAAATGCCTCCTACCTGCCCGTTAAAGTATCGTTCTCAAATTCTCGATTTAATCGCTCGAAAATTACCCGTTTCTCCTTTTACATTGTTATTTCGTACAAAGTGCGATTAATTGACTTCAGTGTATGCATTTATATCGTAACACAGATAATACTATCCACACATTGTTGATGTGGTCGTTGCATTAGGTGCTTAATTGCTTTATACCTGCTACTTAACGCGTACTTCGTACGAATAATGGTAATAGTTATATGACTTCCATAACTTGGTATCTTATAGACAAATTAATTTTTTAATCTCTAGATTAATTAAATCACTACAATAATTCACAAATTATACACAACTTTGCATACGTACGAGGCGACTGTAAAATCGCGATACATCCTGAAAGAAGGTAATTTCTTATGTAACAGTAAGTGAAAGATATTACTAACATTACTTTCTTTTACGCCTTTAACGTTGCATCCAACCATAAATATTTTAATTGCTCTAATAATGTACGAAATATTTGAAAACACTGACCTTAATATTGCAGAGAGATTCTTGCTCGACGTATCAAACACGCGTGTCATTACTGTTTTATTTTATATTCTTGCATCACCGAAATAATTCGTGCTACTTCCACGTACGAAATAATTCTTCCCAGTTGTATTACGACTTCGGAACCACCGTGTATATTCTGCGTGCACCAGTAATTATTCAGGAAAAGATGTATATTAGAGTGTCGAGATTCGAAAGCCATTTCCACGTGATTATATTACACTGACCCTAATGAGGTACCCCTACTTTACATTCACTTTCCTATATATTTATACACACGAATTTGTTTTCTATATGCCCTCTAAAAATTACAAGTGTCATTTACCATATTTAACCTCGTTGCTATATTCCCGTACTAACGTCCTCGCTAATTCTGTGGTAACAAATAGCTACATCGTTTTAAGGCACCTAAAGGAAGTAGCGTTGAAAATATTTTTGTGGCATTTTTATAGCCATCATAAAGAAGGAAAATAAATTAATTCGATATTCCACGGTCAATTAACATAAACTTCTCACAAAGCAGCAGTTTCTGTTCGCGACTGGAACGCGAGCGTACGACGCGACGTATCGATTTCCCGCGGATATACGCCGAATGCGAATGGTCTTTCTTGCTCGGGCGTATTTTGTATTCGCCGGATTCGACCGCGGCTGCTTAGAAATTCGAATACCAGTGCGCGCTACGAAAAATAAGGCGATCTACCCTCCGATTGATTTATACCTGACATATTTATGCGTTCATCCCCTTACGTGTATTCGTCGAACGCATCGGATTAAATTAAAAACAGCACGGATCGCTGCTACTGAATAATATTCGACCGGTTGGGAAACGTTTCGCATCCCAGTTTCGTGCGCCGTAAAAAGATTAACATAAAGGACTGTGCTCGTTCACATGCGAGTTCCCTGAATCGTGGCAGACGATACGATTTAATACGAATAAGGGTTTCTTGCGATTTGTAAAAAGGAAAGCAAGGAAGAACCGCACTGTTCAAAATTCCAAAGTTCCTTTCCTGATTTCTACATTAAAGCCATCTCACGTACGATCTATATGTACGGGAAACCAACACCGAGCAGATATCTTTTCCATTGCGTATCAAATGAAACGGAAAAGATGGCGATTCGTCTTCGAATAACTGTAATTACGCGTCGCCTGGACGAGCAAATGCAACGACCCATTCCCTTCTGCTGGGAGATAAACTGCGGGAAATGCTGGCGAATACTCCGTCGGTCCGGTAGACGCATTCTTCCCGGCGGAAAAGCGAGGCGGCACAGCGATTCGCAAGCTCCGCTTGGGATTTCATTTCGTGCAATTTGGACGGGCGTGGCGGCCCGTGGAAGCTTGATAATGCGCCGCCGACTCGGTCCCGGTGAAAAGAACAAGGGAGGATCAAGGGTAGCACGGTTAACGTGGCAAAGAGAAGGACGGGGGCCCGTTGGTTGGCGCCGCCGGATGGAAGCTTAGCATGAAAAATGTCTGGATGATCCGCGACCGCTAAAGAAAAATTATATCTTAAGCTGTTCCTCGCATACGTGTCTTTTACGGCCAACATCCAGCCTCCATCAGAGCATCAGGAAACTATTCCTCGCTCATTTCCAAATGGAGCATATAATACAGAACCATTTTAAATTATTAATGGTGCTCATTCTTTAATCTTGGTTCGTTCGTAGAACTTAGTTATTATAATTGGAAACTTATAAATATCCAAGGAGAACGAAATTGCTATGGCGAAACGTCAATAGAACGTCGATGCGTTCAGACATATTTCGAACAATATTCATACTGTCCATTGGCGAGAAAACGAAGTAGAGGAATAACAAGAAATGGATATCTTGGATATCCGTGGTGCGGATGAAAAAGTTCGAACGTTTGACCGTTTGTTTAAACGTTTTCGTATCGAGGATCGTTGTATCAAGCTGCTTGGTCGAAATGGATTTCACCAGCGGCGCTATTGTATCGATAATGGTGGCGTCCTCGTAACTATTTTATTGAGCCAATTTGAACGACGTAACCCGTCGTAACGAGTGACAGCGCACGCAAATCCGCCGCTATCTACATTTTGACACGGTTGTCGCCGCGATAACGCCGTTCGTCCCCTCTCCCCCCGCGGGCTATCGAAACCCAGCGACATTTCCGCCAATTCCGACGTTCGTCGGCTGGTTCCAAGTCTATTTACTCTTGTTTCTGCCTTTTTGTTTTTTTATTTTTTTTATTTTTTTTTCGTCATCGACAATTCTGATACGAGATGAAATATGTTCTCTGCTGCACGAATATCGAACACGAAATTCCAAATTTTTGGATTGGTTTACCAATGTTAAAATCAAACTTCTATGTACGTTGAATTTTTATACGAAATTTCGATAGATTCAAACTCGATATTTTTATTACGATAAGTTTAATTAATTATTCTTCGTAATAAGTAGCGTAATAAGTTCTCGAACACAGAATACGATCATCGACACATTTGACGATGAAGTAGCTTCAATTTCCAACCGTTTTACGAGCAACATTATCATATTCATCACTTTGCCTGCTGTTTAATCCTGTCTTCCGTGTCAAACCGGTGTTACTGCATCTATAATAATCCCCAAGGATCGTAGTCGTAAACGAACCCACCAACTGTTTAATAGTTTTAGATACAGTATCTTTGAGTTGTCTCTGGCTCAGAAGCCAGCTTTCCCAACTGGTTAGAAACGCAGCCCTATATGCCATCGGGATATCAATCAACCAATAACCAGTCAACTAATCCAGGAATCAGTTACAATACTATCAGCTTGTGTCTATCTGTTTTGACTATACGATCCTAACTCATCGATCGTACGTCGAAGAAGATTGCGGTTTCAACTTAGATCCCTTTGGATATACTGGCTATACTGATTTGTTAAGCTACAGTCATAATTATTGGAGGAAATATTAGTTTAGAGGCATGAAACGAACGGAATGGAATGCTAAAATTCTCAGACTCATCGAAACCGGATGCTACGCGACTCGACTCGCTCCGGGGACGAACGATTCAAGGTAGATGCTAAAAATGAATTCAATGGCTCGTCCGGATTAACCCGATTCCAGGCTAGAGGCGAAGCCGCTCGTTTCGTTCGGCCATTCAATTTAGCTTCACGCAAATACCAGCTACTGGGGCTTGGAACAGAGGAACAAGGGGGTGGCCCAGGCCACACGAAATTATGTTTGCATGTCCCTTTTGGCCCGTGTTCGAGAGATCTGCCTTCTTGGCCGTGCATACGAGAAGCTTTCGTCCAATCGCTAGAACTCGTTATTTGCCCCACGATTCGTCAGAAAGCTCGAAAGAGAATTTTACTCCAATTTTGGGGATTCTTATTCGTTCGTCCACGACGAAACCAGCGCAATCAATACAGTTAATTTAATCTACCAAATAGACTTCATAGGTAATGGAAAGCACAGATGGTTTTAAATTTCGTGGAAAATGAGATAGATTAAACAGAGAACTAGTAATGGATTCAAAGTTAAACACAAGTAGGTTCGAACATTCCCTTTTAACTAGTCTCGAACCTAAACGCAACAGATTTAAACCTGTCGTGAGGATTAAAATTGTAACTACTATAAAAACAAAGTTTAATCCTAACTAGAAAATTAACAAGTATTTGCGAAATTATTTGAATTCTTCGACCAATTTTTGAAAGGAGAAGGAGAAGAGAGGTTGCAATGTCATGCGAGTACCACGGAAACGGCGTTCTCCTGGGGCGCCAGAACCAAGTTCCGTTGGCGTCTCGTAAATTGTAAGAAAATTTATAGTAGTTTCTGGTGTTACTCTTAGAGTTTGGTCAGGAGCGCCTCGACGACTGCAACTGTCTAACTTCTCGAGCGATTTACCGTCATGTGCCTAAATAGCCAATAAAATGGCAGAATGTTAACTGACCTGTACCATTGCAAAAGGAAATTTTACACTTCCTGATATCCTTGCCGATGTGAATTTTCCTTCTCTAATAATATTCCATAGCGATCGTATCAAGAAGTATCATATTGTGCAGTTTGATAATCGAGACAATTATAAAGCAATTATTTATTATGTAACTCGTTTAAAAGGTTACTTCAAACTTCGATGCAATACAACTAATTTTCGAATGCATATCTATGCAGCAATAGGACGAGTTTGCTGAAAACGATTTTTCTGAAAAGGAACTCGATGCGTTCGATGTTGCGAAACATGGTAGAAGATTCTCGTTAGGTCGGAAAAAGGACCTAGGTGGGCTGTCGTCGCAAAGTAATTACGTCGTTGCGTGACGGCTACAAGTTCGTAATGGCGTAAGTTTCCCTCCCTATCTAAGACGAACGGGAGCTTCGGTTCGAGTTAACTTGTAATTAGACATGTCGTACGGTTTACCGACACAAGATACCGTTTCTCGTCGTTCGAGCTCGTTCAAGCTTTGCGCCGCTTCTTTGCTTTCTCTCTGCCGATCTTAAGTCTTGCGTTTACTTCGAAGGTAGTTTACGTTTCCACAAATTTCACCGGCTTTCCTCAATCATAATTAGTTATTCTATATTCTGTCAATCTTCTGAAGCATTGCACTCGATACCTATGCATGTCGGTAACTTCGATTTCTGCGTAGAAGTTCGATGAAGGAAAACAGCTGGAGAAGCGAAGGTAGCCTCATCGATAATTAACGTTCACATCCACCTAGCAGTCTCGATATCGATTTATCGTTAAGGGTAAATGGCGTGAACGTGGCGAAACTCGAGACGACACGGCGTTATACGTCGAAGAAATAAATTGCGACACGAACATACTTATCATAACGAGAATCCGATAACGCTGCTGTATTTCTTGTATCACGGTAGAATGCGCTGGTTACCACGATAATCCGGAATTCTTCAAGGTCTACTGTGCAATAACAGGCAGACAACTGTGTCGGTAGTCTTTCGAGAATTCTTGGAATTTGTTCATTTCCGTAGATTTCTACAGATTTCAAAATATGCGTTAGGATTAAAGCTGAATGCTTTTCCGTCACATTACTGCAAATTCAAGTAGGTAAGTTTCTACATGTCTGCGTAAGAAAATGCAAAAGTCGCGCAAGGTTTTTGAACGACAAACGAATGGGTCTTCCATGGGTGGTCACCATAAATTTCGATTTCCGAGCAAGTTTGCGAGCAAAAATTTTGTACCGCAAATCCTCTTAGTTCATAATGACGGTTAATGAAAACGAATGCACACCCTGAATCGCGCTAACGTCCCATTTAACGATATACAAATGTAATGCGCGTATTTCACCACTCGCTCTTACTGACCTCGGCTTTGTTCTGCGCTCTGGTAAAGAAAGAAAGGGAGTAAAACGCGATGAGTTCTAAATGTTTCGTTTCTATTTTCTTTCGTAAAGAGCACGGTTTAACGAAGCACGGAGAAATGAAGTAACTTTCGTTAGAATTTTAATCGTCCCATTCTATTTTTACATTTTACATTTCATACCTTATCTTTAATGTCCCACGTCAATCTCTCTCGAATTCTTAATTTTCTATTTTCCATTGCTTATTTAAGCTCCTTTCCGCTTCCTCATCTTTAATAATACGAAGTAATCGGAATTTGACGAAACCTACAGTTCCATTCAATTTACCTTTAGCCTGGTCGTTCGAATCGCTATCAGACGCGTTTAACGATGAAAGAAAATCCATTTAACGCCTGAGCTCAGCCGACGCACTAAACATTATAGAAGTTATTGTACGACCCGTTTCAATGCATGGCGCTCTGCTTTCGTCGTACAACCGATATCGAGATCGATGGTTAAGGACGCAGAAACTTCTCGTTGGTACCATTAATTAAAAAAGAAAAATGTGAAATCTCTCTGCTAAAGAATGCTGTCTTTTTAAAGAACGTAGGAACGCGAAGTCTCCGAGTCTTGTGTGTTGGAGAACGTAAAAGCTCTCTCGCTCTCCTGTGTTTTCTTTAAATTCATCCATGCCTTTGATATCGTTCTACGTCATTCGATTGCAATGGAAATAGAATTGAATCCGCGTCACGTCGCTTCCATAGCTCCAAGTCAAGCTTTACACCACTTTTTCCATGTGCTGTTTCACGTTACAAAAGTAATGCGTCTGGTTCAGAGAGGTACTGATGGATGAAACATGCAAGATTGATACTGTAATTTTTTATATAAAAATTGACGCCTGCTCGCAGACTCTCAATCCCAATAGAAAACTAAATATCGAATTCTATTTTTTTTTTTTTTTTTTTTTTTTTTTCGTTAGTAAAACACGTTGCAACGATAAAGAAATTTTAACGACAGGAATCTATGTTATGGAAACACGCAAGAATTCCCTGTGTCGTTTGAATATTCCATCAAATCCGATTCAAGACGATCACGACGTATTATTTTCCTTCGTTCGTGATTCTACATGTAAAGAACAGCTCGTAAAAGCAAAAGGAAGTCGTTACTGAAATACTGAGGAAAATGCCAGGAAACTTTCCCATCGGACAAAGGTTACCGATAATGCCGGTGTCGTTACAACACGGCTCTGCCGCCGAAAAAGTTGAATCCGAAAAAGAAATATCGAAGCCGCTCGATTGGCCATCGAATCCGATAAAACCATGCCGCGTTGATTTCGTCCATTCCTCTTTCATAGATATGCCCCCTTTTTTTTAGTAGCGTTCAGCGGATAGTACTTTTTTTCGGCGCAGAATTTTTGGATGTTGCATTTTTCCGTCGTCCCATTTCCTGTCGCTTTTCAGCCGAAGACGGTTCACGTTCATCCATTTGTCGTCCTATGAATTCCATCGATTCACCATTGGTCGGGCCACTCACCCTCCGTGTCTGTTTCCAATTTTTTTCCCCTTTTTTTTTTAGACAGGTCGAAATATTTTCATACTTCTCACTTTATTTTACATCTATGACGCATCTTCGTAAAATCTTGTGCATCCGGATTAAAAATGTTCGATTTATTTCTTTCGTGGTCAGCGGATTTTACAGTTGGCGTAACAACTCCGACCAATGACTTGGTCGATGACCACTTACGACGCCGAAGATGACGGGATATGTATTCGATCCCTGGTAAACGTCGGTTCGTTATCGATTGTTCAGGAAATATGCACAGTGATCCGGCAAGAGGCAACGGTCGTTCGACGTTTATTGCGAAATTATACAGCCGTGAACAAAACTATAATTTCGCTATTCCATCTCGTCTGGATGTCCAGGTAGTGCAATTCCATCGAAACGATCTCTGTAGAACGGTGATGGGCACAGAAGGGTGAAACGAGGAGGGAAATTCACCAGGCATAAAGTAAATGTCGACGATAACAAAGTTTTACGGCACATCGACCGTTTCTGAATCTACAATTGCAGCCAGCTCAATTCCGCGGTTTCTTATGCATTGCTCTCTAAAAGTAGCGTTTTTACAGCCTGTCAGAGTCTATAAATCCGAATAAATGCTCGCACATTGTTCACCACGCAATATATTGTTAGTTATCGAACTATATGCCAAGAATGGTATTAGGATGACCAAGGAATACTACTATAACGCAACACATTTTGGCTTTGTCGAGCTTTCCGTTAGTTATAAGGTACTGTTGAATATTTCCTTGATTTATTGACACTTGTTACAAAACAAAGAAATTATTCTTTTTTAAAACTATATAGCGGATGAATTTAACCGCTTATAAATCAGTCAGAAACTAGTCAGAACTTCGTTCTGAATTTTCACTATCCGGCGGAATTTGTATTTTTATCGTCATACCAGACACTCGGTAACTGAAGAAGGAGGAAGAAGAATAGAAAAAGGAAGGCAGCTTGAAGCGTAGCCGGCGTAGCGAGAGTAGCACTTCTTAGCTACCATAATGAACGCGTCGAGGGTCATAAAAGTGATGCCACTACAATTTACGTTGTCTGGACGGTGTCAACGCCCAACGTGGGAATACTTCGCACGAACCACAGGTGAATCTGCATTAGACGTCTGCGTTTCGACAACACGATCATCTTTTCAGATAGCAAAAATGTTCCGTACATCGGCATATTCTTCTACGTTGTAGCTCGAAACATCTATAAAATATCTTCGAACGTTACCGAACATTCAAGCACAGCAGAAGAACGATTTCTCCTTAAAGTTTCTCGATTCGATTGAACTTTACACGGTCGTAGTGGCAATAAAGGAAGTTGGTCCGCTTGCCTCTGAGGTTAAGCACACGAATTCCGTTGACGCGCGATGAAATTTCTCCGCTCGACTGCCAGTCCAGCTCTTTTCCTCGATGGTGAAAAGATAAATAAACTTTTCTCCGGTTAGGAAAGTTGCGCGGCTAATTCGATTTTGCGTTGGTTATTCTCTTTCTCCTTTGTCAACACTCGAAAACCGACCAAAACTCGGGAAAAGTATTCCCATAACCGATAACCGTGTCACGGAGTTGGCCAAAGAGATCTCGAACCGAACTAACTCTCAAAAACAACTCCAGAGAACCTTTCTTCCCCTTTTTTTCTCTTCGTCGGAGCTATTTTCAGTGACCCCAAGTGGTCCTCTCATTCGAATAAACGTCCACGAAAATTAATGTACAGAGAGAGAGAGGGAGAGAGAGAGAGAGGGAGAGGGAGAGAGAGAGAGCAAGCTGTCTCTTTCGATCGTTCGACTCAATTCCTGTATTTGTTTGAAAAAAGCCAAAATCGAATCACTTCAGGGGAATCAATCTGTAGAAAGCGAAAAGGTATTCTCTATCTCGATACGTGTCTCGAATCATTCGAATGTTCGATGCTCGCTGAAGAATATAATTTCAAATTTAACGTTGGTCGAAGCACAGATTGGTTGGATGCGGTTCTCGTGAAATCGGGACGATTGATTTCCATTTTCTTCCGCACGAAGACGACGACAGGCCGGCAACATTGATTCATCGCGAACTGTCCTTTGTTACAGGAATCGCGACGCGATTGGCTGGCAGCTGGGATTCGTCGAACGAAAATCGAACGCTAATTGTCACCGTTCGATCCTTCGCGCGGTTAATTAGCAAAGCGAGTTCGACGAGCGTACCACAGTCGTCGATAACGAGGGAAAACGACGTTGGTTGACGCCCGACTACACAATACCAAGCTTCGTTTGCCCGTTTAGCGGCGGCACGCTCTTACCGGAAAAAATATCGATAGTCGGTTCTACGTTTCTCAATTTCCTGTCTGCTATTTATCAAAGTACAATATGATATAAATGTAGCGCACCGCAATCGCTACTTTCGTTGTATTAAAAGTTAATACATTATTTACAGGCACTTTGAACGATTTACTGTGTTTCAATTAGCAAGGAAACAAGATTTAAATAGAAACAGCGAAACAACCAGCCGGCAACTACAGTCAAACGCAAACTGTGCCGAAAAGCGTTCTGAAAACGGAGGTCGCCGAACGAATTCGACCGAATTTCCGGCGCGTCCCACGTTAATTATCGTAATTACGTTTTATCGACAACGAGATGGCACATTGAGCGGAAATTATTGTCTCACTTTTTGCGACGCGACGCGACGGCGACGGACGCGTCGTGTCTGTTAATTGCGGCCGACGAAAATTACTCCAACATAATTCGATCGGTTTAATGCATATTACCGGAACAGCTGCCTCTTTTGCATTCGTGGAACCTGTCGTATGCAGACTGCGCTATAAATCTTCTATGATACCGTCGAACCCGTTGTTTTTTTTTTCACTGAGACGTTTTATATCGTGTTACAGATAGAAAAGCTGCTAAGATTATACATCGATACAGCAAAACTCTAGATAGGAGACAATCAACGGAGTGAAATTAGGGTGGTTCTAGAATCGTTACTTCCTATTTCTCCGTTTCCATTTCATCGTTTTCCATTGCCTCATTTCCGATTTCAATGTTTCCTGTGCTGGCAGTGTCTATTTTCCTAGTTTCAACGTCTGCGATACGAGGCTGTTCGCGTTGAATTTCTTCCGAATTCTCTTCGAATTTCTCTTAAATCCCTTCCAATCTTTCACTTCGAGTTACTTCCGAATCCTTCTCCTTGGCTTCTCTCATTTTTTTATTCTTTCTCCGTGAAACTCAATCACCTAGTGAATTATCCTTCACCGACAATCTCGATCGCGTATTGAAAATCTCTACGAGTATCATAGATATACCACTAATCGTATTACATCGAATCGTAACGATTCGTTCGTAGATTTGTGCTTAATTCTGTGCGCGATTACGCAAGCGCGTGTATCAGTGGATACGATGCACACGCGATAATACTAAAACGGAAATGCAATATTTGCTATCGAACGGTGTATCATATAGGCCATGCATTCGCCAACGATTAAAGTTGACCCGCCACTTCTGTTCATGGAAACGAAGCTCGATAACTTTGGCCAGCGACCGATCGTGCGATACACACTGATCGAACTGCGGGACAAATGAGTTTGGTGTCATTCACGGCTTCAAGCGAATCTACCAATCTCGATGGCGCCGCTGCAATCGTGGAGTACATTCCTGACGATTCACGCTCTTTTGATGTGTGATCGATCGTAGTGGGTCATTGATTGAAAACTTAAGAGGCACTTGACCCAGCCACCGGATATTCCGATGGAACGTAGCAAGTCTATTCTAATGCTATCCCCTTTAACGATTAACACTATTTTTTTTTATAAAATCTCCAGCTTTCTTTGGACGAATATTAGAACCCTTTTACGATATTCCATTCAGCTAAAAACTTCCATTAGAAAGGTATTAAACGTATCTGAAATTTGAATTAACCTCATTCTCAAACCTATTGCGATATTTCCGTGAAACCGACTCGCTAGAAACAGCGTAGCTTCCTCTTTAAAACGCTCTTTATCTTCCGGTGATGCGACTTCCCGTTGTCGAAATATCGCTGTCCAAAGGAAACCGTAATTTTGACCGTTTCATTATTGCTTTCCTTCTCGCACGTTCGTTTCTCTTTCTCCTTCTCTTTCTTGCACGGCTTCACTGACCTTTTCCACACTCGCGTGAGTGGTGGGAGGTCAGGAGGAGACGCTGACTCGGCGTCTTTTTACTACTACTACTTTGACGTACGCATTTCGTGGAAAAAATGTAGGTCATGGCGCTTCCGGGTACTCGGAGCACTGCGTACATTTTAAGCGAACGCTTTGGAGATCCATATCTCGGGAACCATTCGAGATATCGGGATGAAACAAAGCGCGCTTTAAAGGCCACACCTTTCCCCCTATCTTCTGCGTCTTTTTCCACGAAAATCGCTGCCGCTGCTATTTCAGCATTTTTGTTAAACCGCCAACTTATTGTTAGACCGACAGTGACTTTAGAATATTGAAGTTTTCTTTGAAATATTTAATCCAAGATGTACGTCTCTCATGGAACATATTCAGATTATATATATTATATAGTTTATAATACACATTTATCAGAAACGGATTATGGTTATTGTCTCTAAAAGATACGATAAAGTGAAGGAAAATAAAGGTGGAACGAATCGAAGATCGGCCTAATGATCCTATCCGATAGAAAACATGTCGATATAGTCAAATAGCATCGTCCAGGTAGACGGAACACCGACTAGCAGAGTACGAAACGGTACGGTGCAGAGGATTACAATGTCGATACGATGGTTGAAATCGACTGCTGGAGATACTGCAAATACGGTGCAAGGAGGATGGTTTTACGGATCCTCAAGTGGTCACTGGAGATTCTATTTTCCAAAGGAAATTTATCCTTTCAAGACCTAAGTTGTTTCTTTCCATGGGCTCCGTTGTTGGTAATTTGAAACTGATATATCTTATGCTAAGTTCCTTGCCGAAACCATATATTTCAATAAAACAAGGATAGAAAAGAATAATTAAATATTTAATATTTAAATGAAAAATATTTAAACGAATGCTGTTATTTATTGATTTAAAACAAATAATTTAATCATCTTTTCAGCTAAATTTCAATTACCGTTATTATTAAGCACGAAATTTAATTTACTGAATAACAGTAAAATATTTTTCCATTAGCACTTGGAGTGAGAATTGCCAGAGCAGTTGGCAGTATTTTTCTATCGCATAAACAAAATGAACATGATTCACTTTCACCTGAAGGTACGTGTTTGTACGATACTTACACAACGATAAATATAAATCATCGAACATCGTGGATACCCAAGCCCACGTAGTCAGAAAATACATGAAATAATCAACTCGAGTATTGCTCCGATTAAAAAGTACGGGCAAAAAATACACATTTTTGAAATTACAGTTTTTCAGTAACGTATTATTGAAAAATTCCAATGGGATATTATATTCGCGTTTCCATAATAAACGACATCGTAGCCTCTGAAATGTACTTTATATCTCTTATACTATATACTCATAAAACTTGTCATTCGATCGATTCGAGAATGCCTACCATTAAATCTTCGAGAAATACGACGTGTCTTGCTAAAAGATTATTAAAAAATTCCTTAGTTCCTCGATGATTTGTATCGAACCTACGCACTTATACTATCGAACTACTATCGAACAAGATACGATAGAATATTTTTCTAACCGAACAAGAAATAGCTTATCCTCTCCTTTGCTTTTTCTGTATTTCGATGGCAAATAAAATAAAATAACACGTATCATAAGAGTAAAATTACACGTTCTGTCGATAGACCTCTATTTTGAAATTCCCTCATAGCAAGAACTAACATAATCCTGAAAAACGAAAACCTGCAATTTCAACAAAAATTCTTGACTTTAGCGTAGATTTTCATCGTGACGAAGGTGAAGAAGGAAGGAAGGAGCGTGCACGAGGATCGGTGCGACATAGCTATCCCTAACCAAGGTAGTAGCGCAGGCTGGTTCAAATATAACTACAAACACGTGTGTATACAACGGCTGTAATTCGATCCTCGGGAGAATAACTTCGTTACACGAAGCCCGGCAAGTCGGCCCGCCGGATGGGAAGTGTCTGCTTCCGGATGCAACCTTCCAATTTCATTTCCTGACAGCGTCGCGCGTCCTATCTTCGTGCCGAATGACGCGAAAATGGATTTTTAAATCGTACCCCAACGAAACGGTCCGCTTCTTATCGGTGAGTTCAGTTTGCGAAGGCGAAGTCAAGAAACGCTTTTTAGGTACATCAAGTTTGGACTCATTTTCGCAAGTTACCATGGTTACAGCGGAGATACGAAATATGAGAAAGGTATGGAAAATACACGAATGATTGTGCTTATTACTTCTGAACCATGCTAGGTAAACGAAGAATATTTCTTAATACAGAAATCTATTTGATTCGTTTCGAAATCAAAGTCAATTGAATGATAATTTACTTAACATGCGAGAAAGCTCATGCTTCTACATACGATAAACGATTATCAAACTACATGACTAACCTTCGTCCTATAACTTGCCATTAGCCACGAAAAGTGGCTGAACACTCATAGAGGAGTACTGTCAACACGAGTGCCAGAAGAATTACTAGGAGCCTCTCATTAAGAGCCACTCAAGAAGCCACCGGAGGACCAGAATCTCGTCGAGTCTCACGAGGCACCTCAATCTCCTTAACTCGTCTGAATTCGGCCAAGGGAAGTATAATTCGCAGGCAAGAAGCAAGGAATCGTCACGTCATTTCGGCTAGGTCCTAATTACGTTTCTGTTTCCAGCGATAAAACCGTTAGAGAGCGGTTATTTCGTGGGACAAGAAGAAAACGTCAAAGGACATTCATCTAAGGAATCCTTACAACCTTTCTCAAGAAACTAATCCCTGCAGTCTAACCGTCTCGCCATACCAGTCACTTTCCCGCTTCTTCTTCATTCATTTTTCTTGCATTCGAGCTCAGAACGCTGGAAAATCAGGCCATCTGCTCGGGATAGTTATATCCATGGCACATCTCGACCATTTTCGATCTTCTGGCTGTGAAAACTTTCATTCCGCTACGAACTATGGCACGTTTCCTTTTCTTAAATTTCCGACAGAGAGCACCGGAAGAGGCAACATCGCTAATTTAAATTAATTGACGCACTATGTATATCTTTCCTATTGTATTCGTCCTTGGATCGTTATCTTGGATAATTGGGCGATCGATGCAAAGGTTAGAGAAATTAAAATTAAAAGAGTTGAATATCTTACGGAAAATACACGGGCAAGGGTTCATCCTCGCACGATGAAATGGAGATGAACCATTAACGTTCTCGTTGGAACAGGAAAATGACTAGAAATGTGCTGCAATAATACAGTTATCGTGACCAAGGGAATCGAGTTAGCTATGGTCGGGTCCACTTTCATTCCGTCGCACTTGGCTTGCTCCATGAAACGTTCTAAAAATGTTCGATGCGCAATTAAAAATTTCCGCGGCTTACGACCTATGTGCACATGTAGCGCAATTTACCATCGAGTGAAATGTTTCAATACAAATAAACAATACGGGAAACACAAATGGGGAAATATCAACAAATGAGAAAATTATATTGATCGAGGCAAGTAAAATTCTTGACTGTATTACACGTAGCTACCGTAAGCTTGACCATTGTGAAAACGACGAAGAAAAAGGAAAGGCAACAAAAGAGGAGATGACTCCATGGCAAAAGACGCGATCGAACAGAGAAAATAGGAAGGTGTGGATATCGCTGCAACGATTTTATAATATATCGTGACGTAGCTTGCAATATCGTGAATTTTATGTGGCAGCATTCATGCCCGCCACAAAGAACGAGCCGACGAAGCGTGTGAGTTCGCGCGTGATCACACCCCCAGAAACATTCTCCGTAACTCGTTCCAACGAGGGGTTTATAACCCCTTGCGACCAAACAGAGATAGAAAGAAAGCAGAAATTCCAAGCCGAGAGAGACAGATTAATATCTGGTCGCTTTAGTCGCTCGCTGATGAGTAAGGGAATGATAAAAAGCGTGAAAAAATAAACAACGACCGGAGGGGTTGAAAGTGCAGGCGAGGATCTGGTAAACGTAAACGGCTGCTTCTCTTCTTCTACAGACATTTAATATTTCCCTTCTCTCTGTCGGCTTCGTCAATTATGCGCCAGCAAACAGAATTTCTGCCGGAAGGGTGACGACGTCGCGCGTAAACGCTTCTCGTACGAAGATGGTAGATTTCAAAAGGTTCGTTTCCTATCATTGTTCCATCTTCCATCGATTTTTGTCAATTGGTCTTTTCTCTCCTTTCATTTCTTCTTGATCTATATCTGCTTTTCTTAGAATAGCTAAAAGATATCTTTAAAATCGTGTCTGATGACTACTCTATATATGTATGAGGTTGTCCGGGAAGTGTTTTTCTTCTACAGACACGTCTTTTACAACAACGCATCTTTATACAAACATGAAACCTGATCTGTCGAACGTTGTGATCTATAGTTTGATAGAACAAAATGGATCATACGTAATTCGATAAAATAATATAAAACGGAAAATGTTGTGCATCCATTATTTCCTTATAAAACGAAAGAACTTATCGGACGACCTAATACTAAACGTATTGCAAAGAAAGACGACAGGAATAACGAAATGTTTCGGCACAAATTAAAGCAGACACGCTGCACGATCTCGTGTTCGAAATGAAACTTATCCGGTGGACGTAGTTCGGCCGGCAAGGGTTTCTAGAAATTGGAAGATTTTCTTGTAGAGGCAAAGCAAACACTCCGGGTACGCCGGTGCAAAGGGACCTTTTAATTAAAGGGGTCGTCTCTTAAAATAACGCGATAAAGGACCGGAGCTTTTCTATTCAGGCCGACGAAATAAATTCAGCCGTGTGTTTGCCAGTGAGAAGAAATTTTCGTGCCTTCTTCGCTCGGATTAATTTAATTACCGTCACTACCAGATTTCCGCCGTTCTAAATCGGTCACCATCGATCCGTCTGAGGAAAAAAAAGAAAAAAAAGAGAAAAAAAACGGGCGTTGATCGGTGTTAAAGTAGGAATTCCGAGATTTTACTCGATTATTAACGTATTACGTATTCCTTTTCAATTTCCAGCGATGCGGATGAAATGATATAAGCCGGTTGAACAATTTGTTACGCGCTGTTACGTGTACTTTGGCAGGAACGTAAAATTACATTTGCGAGGATTTTACTCGAGTCACGTTGTAAAAAACGGGACAATTAGCAAGAAGGGCCTATGGTGTCCGGGAGGAGAAAAAGATTCTATCGCGTTGAAATTGCAACGAGTCAATACTCTTCTGCAGCGTGTTCTCTCGTTTCTGCGCCACGACGTCAGATTCTTCGTCTGGAAAATAACCGCTTCTCTTTCCACTTGTTCCTTTATTCCGTCTCATTCGTGCCAAGAGAAGGAAATCATACCTCGCCGAACGTATTTTACCCCTTAGTAACGAAAGATATATTTCGGTGTGGGAGAAGAAGGATAAAGGTAGAGGTAAGTAAAATCCAAGGGTGAACATGAACGTTAAGGTGGCAAGATCGTGGCAGAAATAAATTGAGGAAACCGGGCTCCGATATTTAATTCGAATAGGAAATTCTAGAAGGAATTGCTCTCAGGGAAGGTTTCAGTAGTGTGACATAACCAGCAGCGAAGCTCGATAAATCGGCTGGCGTATCGAAGTAACGCAAGTAAATAGATAAATCGTTGCTCCGAAGAGTTGATGCTTAAGCAAAGAGCGATCGAATGGGATGTCCGAAGGTGTGGGTATTGAAATGGCAAAGCCAACACGTATGCTCCAGCGGAACTCAATTACTCGGTCGATGTAGCGAAATTTAATTCAGAGTCACGCGTTCTACTGGCGAAACTCAATCAAATGGTCGTCTCAGCCAAGTAACGAGGTTAAAGCAATGATTGCGGTCGAACGACGTAGCTGGACGATTTGAACATTAAAATATTGAATTTTGATCGTGGGTTTGACGAGTCGAAGTGGTGTAGGTCAGCCGGATAGTGATCGGGATCGAGTATCGCGACTCAAAGCAACGTTTAATCTAGGAACTGATATTATTCGGTAGTAAATTACGTGCAAAGGGCGTACGACGCGTCGATATGGCACTGGCGATTGGTAGACGAGCCCAACTAATAAAGTTTAATCGATAGGAGCTGAGCTATAGCAATCACGTTCAAGTAACGAAGCGTGATGGATGAACGGACACGAGCTGCAGAGGTGGAACACGTATCAGAGCTAAACAACGATGTAACAAAGCATTTTAGAATATTATAGGCTATACTATGCGGTATATGTACCTATATAGGAAACTGCATTCAACGGCAGATATTGCTCAAAGTCGAAAGGGTGTTATAATATTTCGTATTAATATTTTCTGAATATTTTCCATAAAGTTCTAAAGCGGTATAAAACGTCTGTTATAATTTTAATAAGCGAACGACAAGTTTTTAAAGCTTTGCTTTTAATTTAATTGTATTTTATTGGCTTAGGGCATTATATCAAACCGTTCATAAGTAACGCGCAGTAACTAAATCGTACCGTAGAATATAAAAATTCTAATTACGTATTAGAGCATTTCTGTTGTCCCATTTGTGCTCTGTCAAGAACAGGATCAAAGGTAACTACTAAGAGCTTCTTTACTCTGTCTCTCTATCTGCTTTTACCTCTTGTCTTCCTTTTCCCCTTTTATTTCCTATTTTTCTTTTCTCACTTCCGTCCATTTCTTTCTCTTTCCTCGCTCTGTGCTTCCATTCTTTCCTTTCTTGTTTCCTTCCTCTCCTCTCTCCATTACTTCCCACGTGCTCCTTTCTTCTGCTCGTTTCCCTTCCTTTCTTTGCCTTCACTAGTCCTGTCGTCCTTTTTCCTCTCTCTTTTCCTTCTACGTCTACCACCGTCTCTGCTCTACGGTATCCTTCGCATTAACGTAATATTGGTGTGTTTCTGGTAGAGAATGCATTGAAACGTACATAATATACATATGTCTACGTCCAGCTCCCCTCTGAGGGCTAAAGATTTAGTGTAGCATGTAGGTAGATGCTCTTTGTTTACGATGTGGATGTTTAGAAATACAAATATTTATGAGAAGATTTCGCACGTATCTGTCAGATCAATCGCGACTCTTCACAGGGTTTAGGACAAGCATGCTCGAAAACTCGATAAATTTCTGACACAGCGACTGTTTCGTCGGTAACAAATGGATTTTTGCTCTTTTCACGGCCGATAGGAGCTCCGCCCTTCTCACTGGTGCTCGGTACTTACGTGCGAATACTCGCCGCAACCGATCCCACTTGTCTCCCTCGCCCCTGGTTCTGCGCTTGACTCTGAAATACGGAACCACTACCACACCTCTCTCTTACGGCATAACTTTTGTCCAATGGCGAATTGATTTCGTTATCCGTTATCTAGAATATTCACTAGAAATCGTTCGTAAGGAAATCCTGATCGACTTCGTGTATTTTTGACTAATGTACTTTCTGCGAAGTCGCGCGACGAAAATTAACCAGCGGTGGTTGGTTTAATCGGTTGCTACAGCGATGGACGTTACAGGGCGAAGAAAACGGCGAGTCAAAACTTTTTCTCCACTCTTTTAAGTACTCGAAACAGTTGCCAACACGGTACAGTGCCACCGGGTCTCCGCCACTTTGAAAAGGGCGGGGGTGGAAACGCTGGTAGAATAAGACGGGAGCGGCAGGAAGGCACAAAACAAAGTGCAAGGAGTCTAGGACGCTGCTGCAAGGCTATTGGTAGAGGGCTCTCTGGACCGGCTGTCTGGCGGAGAGGCGGCGAAAGGAGACCGGTTGCTTTGAGAAGGGTGCAAAAGCGAGAGAAATTGTCGGTAAAATGTCCTGTTGCCTCCGCGTTCTGCGGTTTCTGGCTGCCAAACGGTCGACTTCAACGTCTATGTCTCGATAAGTCGGTCGACGGGTGTTTCTAACTTTGATAATTAGTAGCGCGATTACCGAACGGAATGACGGCGACCACAGGCAATAACATTAAGCGGATGAAAAAAGTTAATCAATGCTTCTGTTAATGCTTCTGAAGCGGTTTTCCGATTAGGAAGGAATTCGCAGGACGAATCGATGCAGTTAACGAATTACGTAGTTGGAATGTAATGAATTATTCTACGAAGCAAAAGCGTACATCTTGTTAAACATTTAAACTAATTAATTGTTTATTCAATCCGATAATTTAAGAAATTGTTTACGGCGGGCACGAAACCAGTCGCTGCAATATTTTTAAATGTCCGTAGAATTTAATAGGTACTGTTCTTGGCTGCGCGTTGGGGCGTAGCCAAAGAGAACCGATCGCTGCTGCCAAAGATACTAGTGCTTGAAAATTGGAAGTCTGGAACTTATCGTTTTATTTACATCGTTCACATTGTTTCAACGAGCATTATTCAAATTCCTTTCTTCCGGGAGCTGACGGCGACGCGATGGAACGTGTCCGCCAATAGGAACAAGAAGAAAGGAAATTTACATTGTAACGTTTGCCACAATACTGCATGATTGATAGCACGTAGTACAATAAAATGAGGCAGACTGTCGTATATTAATAGAATTCCAATTTAATTATCGAGCTTCTTTAAACTTTTAGATTTTATTCGAACATTGAAAAATTTGCAAATACAAATACGCGATCCAATAACTTTCTAGGCAATTTAATCTTACGACGACAAAGATGCACCGTTCCAATTAGAGGGAGAAATTCTTTTTCCAAGGCCTTAATTTATGGTGCAGCCTAAAACGAACAATAAGGCTGGACAACACCGCACGCAAAGATTTCGATTCTGTCGAGACGTGCATTGAATTCCTGCCATTGAAAGTACACATGTGCCAACCAGAAAGCATCTCGTGTACGTTAAGACGTGTCCCTTCAGCGTCAGAAAGGGCTATAAATTTGAAGCTCCCGTGGGCTGGACGTCATGGACGATTTTAACGCGAGGCAAGCTTGCCGCCCTTGTGAAACTGGGATTTTCTTTTGTGGCTGTGACAACATATATCAGTAAATAAGTGGCTGACGTGACCGGACGCGCTTCCCTTCCACGTGCACGGTATCAAACCAAGCGAAATACGAGGCACGTATGCCTGGAGACGTTGCTAAAGCGCACAGCGGCGTGACTTCTTTCCGCGAAGAGGCAGAAACTTTACCTTCCGCCCAAGATCTTGTTGTATCTCTTAGTTTGATCGTCGCTGCCTTTATGAATTTATAGTACATTCCCGGAATGTCGATTAATGGTACTTTATAGCGCAACTATATTGGATAACTCTTTACATTCCGACCAGGTTTCATATCGCCATCAGATCGGTTGATCTTCCTTCTTAAACTTCCATAACTCACTTATTTCGAGTCCTATTGGTTAATCCATGTACCTGAACGTACTTAATATTCATCCAGGAACACGAACAATTCCGACCTCTTGCCTCCGGGTAGTAATTTCGAATTCGCTTCTCGAAACACCACAAAACGCGCAGGCTTTCTTATCCTAATTAAGCGCATTTCTCCAGCGGGCGAACATTTTCCAGAATAAAAACATCGGCAAACAACGGTATTCTATATTACGTTCGTTATAGCATTTCAAGAAACAACAGAGTCCGGTCTCGATCCGCGAAAACAAAAACTGAATTCACAATACCAGTCGGACCGCGTAATGCGTCCGAACAACGAAGCGCATTCGCAATTTACGCGGCGTCGAAGCGGTCGTTGCTCACACCGGAAGAAACCTCGCGTTTCCCCAACTGCAACATCTCTCTCTCTCTCTCGCTCTCCCTCTCTCTCTCTCTCTCTCTCTCTCTCTCTCTCTCCAAGATCGATATTCCAACAAGTAAAACCTGTATCTTCCTCAGCTAGGAAAAGTAAAAAAAAAACGAGACTGTCCGACTCTAGAGAAAAACTCGGAACCTCGATTCGACCTGGAAAACTTGATTGATCGAGTGAGAATCCATAGATAGCCGGAAATGTTCCTAGAATGATGAAACGTTCTAACAATGGTAGTTCGATCAATCCGATCAGAAGACGAAGAACTTTAAATTGTCTGGATGAGACGAAGTTTCATTCCCAAGTATATGGAAGTTAGTTTGCATCGTCGTTCCTTGTTTCGTCTCGCGAAAACGGTACAGTTAGAAGACATCGCGACGAACTGGTGAAAATGAAAACGAAGCAAGACGGTCCACGAACGCCTGTCGACGATGGCTCATTGTCTCTGCTGGCGCGCTTTTATCGTTGCTCTTCTGGGTTAACCGACTGGCTGCTTGGACAACGCTGTTCTTGTCTCACTGATATCGTTGATAGAAAAGCGACGATAAAAGAGCGATACGCGTGAACTGATGTTAAGAACAGATTTCGTCGCTGTGGGTAGAATCAAAGCAAGCTCATAATTGTCCCTTCTATTCGTTCGCCAAGCGTTTGGCGAGAGGTAATCGTTATTTACATTTTCACGAAATTCGAAGAAAATAATCTCTAAACAAACCAGAATATAACAAAAACAGTTGGCTGTATGTGCGCTCGATGCTTTAGGTAGATGGTAAAGCAACCCCAAAAGAATTTGAATGCACAGCTCTTTGATTTCGAGAAACTGATAAGATCTTTTATATCTTAATTTATAAGTTCTTTCGACATTAATATTACGTGTCTTTTAATATTAAATTTTTACAATTCATTTTGAGAAATATCTGATTGCATTTATTTATCATAATAATCCTGTATACTCTTACAATTTTGCATGTAGAAAGTGTAAACGTTTAAAACGTCAAAAATTGCTATACCAAGGGCATAATTTCTTGATTAATCTCTCGAAAACAAAGGGCCATTCACTCAAATCCTTTTGGGTTGTCTTACCATCAGCATAAAACGTCGAATGCACGTACAGCTAATTCATTCGAGATTTCGCAGTTCTTGCTATTTCCTCGTAAGTACGACTACAATTGCCGATAGAGGCGTTCGTCTCTCATTTACACGAAGATATGAAACAGAAAGGGATATTTCCAGCAGACGAGAGGGGCTGTGATCTCCTTGCAATTTTACATCCCTCTTCTGTCTGGTGAGAGCGTTCAACCCTCCTTCGACCCCGACAGTCCTCGACCCCTCTTCGTTGCTCACGTCCGAGTGCCTGCGCGCCATCGGCGATATCGTTCTTTTTTCAATTTTCACGCTTACATCCCCTAGTGCCTGGCACTTTCGTTTCTCCTACGATGTTTCTCACTCAATTTCGTGCTCTTTTTCGTCCCATATCAGAGTCGTTCACTTATACCATCAAAACGGTACAGTAGGTATCTTTATAGCATATGTAACAAAAATTTAATCCGAAATGTGTTTGAAATTCTGTCGACGAGAGAACGCGTGAAACGTAAGTGAATGTGAAATTATAATGGCGTTGCACGTTAATTTTAATTATCTACGAGATCGCAGCATTTTTCTTTTTATATTGACGCGATTGGCGAGCTCCGAACATTAAACGTTATCACGAGACAAGTTCGCCACTCTGACAGCCCATTATATACCGTGACGAGGAAACATTAAAACATTAAAATAAAAATATCGGTTTTAATTTGTTGTATCATTTTCTGGTTTTTCCCTATAAAACAAAGATGAGCGTTCGTTAAACTCTATAAACACCGACATTAAATCGACCAGACACAAATGGCAAACTTTCCTCTATTTCGGAATTTCCGTACTTTCGTTATCATATCTCATCAAACTGATTAACTTAGGAGCTAACCTAACAAAATCATAAGATTAATTAACAGTACTGCAAACGTTCGTAGTATAGAGTTCCACCACCTTCCAGAACAAATTAGATTAAATTTCACGTAATCGATTCCACGGTTTCAGTTTCCACGAGACGTCCACGCAATGCGTATAAATATAGTCTGTACAAATTTTGAATACCAAATTACAAATTGTGCGACGCGACGTTCCATAAAAGTCTGGGGAACGAAATTCTGTCCTACTTTCGCGTTGGAAAAATATGCGCCACCCTAACCACCTACCCCCGAAATCCGAGGTCGCGTTTCAATTGAACAACCCTTTACACGATGCGCGTGCAACGGGACATATAGTCTGAATGCACAGCCTGGCTGGGTCTCTTTTTCACCGGACAAACCGGGACGCGATTGTTTTATGCGCGCGACACTCTCGTTGCGTTGTTTCGGAGGAGGCGGACATTTGCATACGTGGCTGGTGGCGCATCAAACGGATCGTACGAACTGGCGTATCGTTTACACGAGCTTACGTACCGGTCTCGAATCGTGTTTGTACGTGAATTTCTCTGCCATCACGAGGAACGATCGTAGTCGAGAATATTCTACGTTGCAATAAAATCAAACGATACGAAAATTAATGCCACGATTATAATTTATCGGTATCTGATAAGAGCATTAACGGTGATTTATGAATTTTTCAAGAACAGGAAGATACCGAGTTTTCTAACTCTGCAGAGCTCTTTAAATAATTTTAGAAAAATTCCTTTGCAAGAAAATATAAAGTACGGGTAGCTTATTTTTATTTTAAAGGCGTCCTGGGTTATTTTCTTCCAGTTTATGGTGTTAAAGATTTAACAACACCCTCGTGGCGACGTTAAATCAATATTCCTGTTTCGTATCGGGTCAACACGAACCGCCCTTGCAAACTTAAAATATCCAATATTTAGCTCCCTCCGGTTACTACTTGTATACCGTATCCTAGCCTAACCATAATTCACCTTTCAACTACTTAAACTTTTTCCCCGACCAATAAACACACATTCTTCTATGGGTCTAGTTGATCCACACTGTGATAGTCGATGGCATATTCAATGGCCAAGCCAGGGATTGAAACACCTTTATCGATATAAGAATACAAATTTAAGGGATTGTTGTTCAAGCTGGTTACGTGTAACGACGTTTCGATCCTTCAGTCTCTTGAAGAAATTCGATTATCCAGCGGGAGAAATAATAACGACTTATCTTCGTGAGGACTTCCACCCGTCGCGACGTGGAATCGAAGCTGTGGTTTGCGAACGTTGTTTCTCTCGTATGAAAGCTACGTAACTCCTACAGAATTTTGAGATTAATTTTACAGAATTTCCAGTCATTTCCTATTAGTTTCTACAATAATTTCGACATTAACGGAGTTTACTAAAAGAGTACAAAGAATACGGCGTTTTCGCGCGAAACGCTAATTTTAAATAGCGAAAATTTTATTGCCAGCAACAGACGTTTACTTGAATAACGAAACGCACAATTTATTTCAATTAATTCACGATCAGAGCAAGCGTCGTGTTAACGAGATTCGAAGGAATGCCGACGTAAAAGAGCAGCGAGGGTGACGAAGTTATGAATACAGCGATGGTTAAACACGCTGCTGCGACGAAAATACTGCGTTCTACTTGAGTTATGGCGCTATTAGGGAGCGAATGATTGCGTACGGCCACAAGTTTCCGACTGGCGTGTAATTAAGAGCTGACGATCGAGGTTTCGGTTTCGAAGAGGCGGAGATTCGTTAGGGAGACCGCGTGATTGATTGCTGTGCACTTGCTACCCCTCGTTTTCTTCTGTCTTTTATTTCACTTCGTCCATGCCGATGCTTCGATACTATATCCAATCTCAATACTATAATTCCAATGCTATACTCAATTTTCGTATCGCTCACTACAATATTGTATCGATGGGTAGACGTTGAAAATGTCGCACGATAAAGCGAAAAGAATTTCGTTATTCAAAACTCGCTGGTCTATCCAGGAAGAAAGTAAAAGATTCAACCTTTAGATATTTCAGAGCGTAGAACATTCGAGGTAATGTAACGATTGCAGGAAAAACTAACCTTGTCCGGAAAAAATTCATTGGTATTCGCAATGATTTACATAACAGTCATACTTGGAATATCTTTCAATTTATTCGAGTTTTCATGATTTTATTCCTCTCGTAAAAGCCCCGTAGCAGGCAAAACAAAGTTCCGCCGGAAGAATTTCTTGCACGGCTCACCGCGTCACTATAACTCTCACGATCGACGGATCCAGCGTGCTTTTACCGTGCTGCTCTTAATCAAAATGTCGAATCTTTTTCCCCATATGTTCCACGGGGGCCAAGTGGCCGTCGAAAGGCCGCGATTCTGAACAATTCCGTGGAAGTTCAGTTTTAGACAATCGAGAAGGAAGGAGAGGCATCGCGTAACGGTCGATAGCATTCTATTCCCGCTGGCCATAATTCAGCCGGACGGCCGGCAAAGTTCTCCAACTTAGATTAGCGATTCAATTTAGTCCGACGATAAATCATCTTCAAAATCGTTTTTTAATCGGGACAACGTGTAACTTGCAAGGCGACGACCGGTCCTTTTTCGCTTCCGTCTTCCCATCGTTTATGTCAGTCCTTTGATTAGTCGATTTCGCTAATTTAATAACGACAAACAAAAGATATTTTCTGCAGATGAATGTCGAAGATTTGGAAAGCTGCTTTCGTTTGATGCAAGCCGAGTTAGAGACAATTTGCTTTGTAAATCCTAATTGTGTTGTATTCTACAGAGATGAAATTGTATTCCGCTTTGTACAATCGCCACGTAAACAACTATAGCAGCGTTGAAACTCGTACGCACAAAGGAAACAGTTTTCAGTGGATAGACAAAATGATAAAATCTCCAAAACGTAGCAGCATCCCGTTTGTATTTGCATTATGTACTTCATTTAATCGCTAATATTAAAATATTAATGTAGCTCTCGTCATTCATTTCGAAATTAAAGTTCAAAGTAGCAACGAGTAATTCCGACTGATCTGCAATTTTAGAAAGCACAGGAGAGCAAGAAGAAGTTGCAATAGGAAAGTGGCGTTCCCGCGACGTCCTCGTATATACGTTTATCTATTCGTAATGCTGGCTGGCGATGCTATCGATCGCAGAAACAACCAGCTCGTAATTACTAGTTCGCTTCTACTTACCGGCTAAATCGCCACGATAATTCTCGGCTGTCGTTCGCGACCATATAGTCGCGCAACCGGGTTTTCACCTAAGTGGATCATCAACGTACCGAGTTTTGCGTTGCCGACGATCGCCTCGCTGATCTGTAATCTGAGGAACAACTTCGAAACCGGTAAAATTTCCATTTCTGGAAAATCCGAGTTGATTTCGAAGGAAACGAGGAATAATTCTCTGAATAAGATTAATTATTTTTGAAAGCTATTTCGCCTCCTTTTTGTTGTTGAAAAGAAATTACTAATTGTCACAAGAAAAACGGAGAAATAATATTTCAAATAAGCGTATTTTCAGATCAAAAACAAAAGTTGACAAATCGTCAAATTCACCGGGAGCGAGTGATCATTTCACGAAATAAGTTACAAGGTTCAAACCAGTACGTATAGTAGAAATTACAGTAACATCAGCGAACAATCATTTTTTCACTGCTCCGATGAATTTAACGAGTTCCTTATAAGAATACGTCAGTCGGTTTTGATTCGTTTGCAGACTCGATATTTTCCGCTGCGGCAACCAGACAGATAGTAATTTCAAGAATTTATATTACGCCGACAGCAGAGTGGAGACTCGTCGTGTTTTCCCTTTTGATGGAAAAACGCAAAGAGAGAAAAAATAAAGAAGAAAAGCTGTGAGTTCGATATAAAATAATATATGTTCGTTCGACTGACGATTTTCAGTGAGAAAAGAGTGTAGGAGCAGCGCAAAGGTACAAGTTAAGAAGGCAACGAGGTTTCTTTGTGAAACGTAATTCGTATTCCAAGTATGAAGTAACCGTTCACCTGCCGCCAGTTGCAGCTCTTTGATGTCTTCCTTTCCACTCGGCTTCCACTCTTTTTTCTCTCATTAAGCATTAGTACGTGTCATGAGACGCTCTTTTGCTGCGTGATTAATTAAAACGACATCTTCGCAGGCTAATGAGCCTGCACGTTCTGCATAGTCAACATTTTATGTACAATATACGCGTCTACGATTTACTTTCGATGAACGCGAAGGAAATAAAACGGTTTAAATCTTAATATTTAAATTTTCTACAGTTCGAGCTTCCAAAGTTCCAAAAACTTCGTAGAAATAGCACCCAAGAAACCTCGCCATACTCAATTTTTCCTTTATCAAACTTTCTCCAACCCCTCTCCCGCGGCAATAAATCCATCCCCGGCTTTACTAAACCCAAAGACCGTTCTCTACCTTCGTTCGTAGCGAAAGAGCGAGAGCCAGTTGCGAGGAACCGCGCGAGAAATACAAATGGTGCTTGATCATCGTTGGGTATTAGGTGGATCCTGGATCAGCGATATAAAAGGTCGCGCCCCGAAAGGAACAGGGGAAGTCACTTTATCTTTCATTCAGCCTGGTCGAACAAATAATTTCACGGGCGACGGCCCTCAAAGAAATTCATGCCTGGCAGCCGGCTATTTCGGATCGTCGGTTCGAACGAACCCCGACTACTTGCGGATTCGATTATTAGTCGACGCGGGTGGGAAAACTTGCCACCTTCTTTCACAGTTCCAAGTCGCAATGTCTCGCCGAGAAACCCATGGGATTAGGCGTCCGTGTGATTGCCAGTCTCTTTCCTCGTTTTCTTCGATCCGTTTAACGTTCCATCTTTCTCTATACTCGGATAGAATGTTCTGAAACGAAGAGAAACGAGCGGCCGTGCATTAAGCGAGCTCGAACTTTCACCCGGTCTTCCATTAAGCTAAAGTCTCGAATACGATACCGGGGAAACAATAGAAGCTACCCCGAGTGTCTTTCGGTGTCGAGAATACTCCGTATGATAGTTCGAAAGTGTTCGATTGTAGCTTTTATAGAAGAATGTTAATAAAAAAATGTTAATCGGATAAAGAAAAAGGGCTTCAGTTTTGATAGATATTAAATCGTAAATGTGCGTAGCCGAGACTGGTTTCAAATGTTTCAAGATGAGAAATTTAACGGTGTGAAGATTTTATGCAAACTCTGGACCTTTCGAGACCCCTTGCTGCATAAATGATCGCATTAAACAAATACGATTAACCGTCGAACGTTGCTTAATGCCTGGAAATAATTAATTCCGGATTGTGGATTTATTCTGTCAGAAATTGGAAATCCTACTCTCAGAAATTACGGCTTTTGACTCAATGGGGAAAGTTTGTGAAAAGAAGGCGACAGATGGAGGTAATATTAAATAATGCCGTTTCCCTGATAATTAATTGCCGCTACGTTTTATCATTTTATTCATTACGTCAGAACTAACACGAAAGTCAACGATTCATGGGCGTTAAATTATTTTCGAAGAAGGGGCTGTCTTGATGGAAAAACGAATCGTCGTTATTAGAGCTGTCCTACATCACATTCTACAGAAAATTTTGTTTTATGACGTGATGTGCGTTGAACGAACCGTGGAACTTGTTAGCCGGCCAATCTCGCGAATAATGAATAGTCGACGAAATTGATTTAACACCTCCGCCGCGTTGCGAACGCTCGAACTCGAAGACTTGAAAAAGAACATTTCCAAAATGGAAAATCGATCCGGATTCTTTGTTCTTATTTGGATTAAAACAATTCGCGATTTTGTTGCGCCGTGAATCGAAAAGGCGAATGGTATTTTTTTAAATCAGTCGCGTAAAGCGAAGGAATCGATATCGAATGGGGAGAAAACAATCGGTCTAAGTAATCAGAGCACTTCATTAGAGAGCACCTTCCGATCAGACTCTATAATAGACGGCTAATACAGTTGATCGATCAAAGAAAGAAAGAAAGAAAGCCACGGAACCTTTATCTTTACTCTCCAATCAGGCCACTTTAAATCACTAACACGCTACGTCTCTCCTTTCTTTCAATTCAATTGATCGGAATAACGCTAAAGTAGTTAATCCAAAACACGAGAAACGAGGAAACACAGTTTAATCAGAATTTCAGCTCGCGAACTAAATATTCAATGCGAAGAACACGATCAAACTCATCTGGATCTTCAAGTAGATTCCGCTCGATGGTAGATCAACCGTAAAACCGGTTCAGTTCAAAAGAATACAAGCCAAGCTCCGACGAGAATTGAAAGTCAGCCAAGTTGAATTCGAAAGTTCGCGTAAAAGACGAGCCGTGTAAAATATTCAGGAATTTCTCCGGTTGCTCTCACGTTTGACGGCTCCACCACTTTCCACTGTCTTACAATTTCATCTCAATGTCTTCTTCTTCTCTCGCTCTCTCTCTCTTTTCTGTATTGATACGCATATCGAAGAAGCCTGCAACGCGAACATTTCTCAGAATGGACGATGCAATGACCGTAGTCGCCAAAATTGTCCGATTGATGAAAATGATAATTTTCGTAATTAGGTCGATTCCAAATTTGTAAAAATAAGTGTCGCTCTCGATACATCGTTTCGCGATATATATTACGTATCAGAAGATACGAGAGGCTGAAAGTTCGCGTCAAATACATGATAACTATTGCAAGAAACTCAATAAAGAAGCAGCCAGCGTTCTAGCGTACGAACGGGTTACGCTGTCTTGACGGAAACGAACGTACCGTCTGCTATTGCGTTCCAGGGGCGTTGACGTTCACGTTTTCTTAACACCTGCGTTACCAGTCACGTCATTGGGTGCCGGTTTACGAGCGTCCTGGTTCGAGACTTTCCTTTTACAGACCTGACAGTCAATACTTTGAATGCAGATCTGCGCGCAGCTTCTCTACCGCCGCTCCATCTTATTCGATATAAAAGCAATCATTTATCGATTTCATTTTCCATTTGCTGATAATCTATGAACAGGCATTCTGCTAATTGGACGACAAGATGTCGAACAACCCACAAGACGTATCGAATGTCGGAAGATCATGAGATTCTAGACACGCGTAGTCCAGCTTCAAGCCACTAAACACGTGTAATGCTTAAGCAGCGTCTTCCTGACCTCTGACAGAATCTATTCGCGGTTCGATAATTCCCCTTGTCGCCACTAGCAACGTTAATCATGTTCAGTGGAGTCAAGCGTTCAAAGACTATGATCAGTCTAACGAGCAAACCGTTACTCTTTGTCACCTTCCCGTAAAAATGAAATTTTGCCAACAGTAAAAGCAAGCAAAGGGAGTAAGAGGAAGCAACTGGCATACGCGTAAAGAAGAGAATTTCATAAACAGCGACAACGATAAAATTATCCTTCTGTTTGCGAGCTGCGTGAATCCACTGGCTAGCCAGGATGCATCTTTTATATGGATTGCGGCGCGCGGCGTAACCAGAGCGGAATGTTAAAAGCTTACAGCGACGGCTCTTTCGCTGTCACTAAATTTCCCAGCGATCTGTATGCACGGTCCTGTTTGTAAACAGCCCGTGCATCGCTGCTGCATTATTAAACGGCAGCTGGATCGGAAATTGTTTCAGTGCTGCGCGCCTCGTTGCACGAACCGTCGCTTGACCATCTTGCTCAAGTTACGAGATTAGGTTTATACATTACTCCATCGTTCGCGTTTTAGGGGTAGTCGGCGGTACAGAGGTTACTGCCTTTGTTTGTAGCCCTACCCTCTCACAGTGGTATTAATCACATACGGAATTATGTATTAGCAAAGTCAAGGGATTCATTTCTTGCGCGCGTGCTGTTTCAGTTAAGGAAATTTTTAGTAAAAAATGAATTCTTAATAATTTCGTTTCACATATGAGAACGTTGTTGAATAGATGCTTCGAAGCACCTGGCGCTTAAATTATTTTTCGATCGCAGAACCATAAGTGGTGGCGACAGGATCGAGCACATCCGCGACAGTTTCGCATTCTGGACAGTTGCCCCGACAGCAGGTAGTCACGCTCGCGCGCAGACTTGCAGAGTAGCGTGTTCTGGTTTCCTATTCCGGCTTACATTTACGTCTGTACGATGTTTCATTGTCGAAACGCGAACGTGCAACCCACGATACACGAAAGAGATGAAAACGGTTTGACCCGAATCTCGTAGCAAGGGGTTGGATCGGGGAATTGCTAGACCATTCGACTACACGATTTTTTGACAAGTACAACGAAGCTCGTCCGTCGAAGCATCGTGTCTCGTCCTTCGGATCGATGCTAAGCCACGTTGATTTATTCGCGAAAGGTATAAAACTGTTCCCGACAAAAGCCCTAACTTGTTTTGCTTGGGCGACGATATAATTTGTTGGGTGGTTAATTACGGAATATGGTTCGTGGTGGCGACGGTTTACAAACTAGTTGTTTAACAATTAAACAGGTTTCAGAGCTATTTGCAGCGTGTTTGAAGCAGGAGTAATTTCGAATAACGAACGTTACACAATGTCCAAACTCGAACGTATTAGTATTTCAATAGAAGGCGATATTGACAGATTGTCGTAGGGTAGTTACTTACTTTTTAATAAACGATTTAATAACAATCTTCTACTACCATCGATAAACCTGTGTTCGCTCGGCGACACATCAACAACAGTACACGAACGATAAGAATGAAAAAGTGACGTATTTCTACGTTATTGTCTTAACGCCTTAATCCTCCTCTTTTTTCGCTCTTTTCTCCAAGTTAGAGAGCCGTAAACGCGTACGCGTCACGCGTATTTCGCAAAAATATGTCGCAGCATTCTCGACGCTTTTGCCGTTCAATTTCCGGCCCGGGAGAGGTTGCAAGAAAAACGGGGTACACGAGGGTAGGTTGAGAGCGAGTTTAAGGCGCGGCGAAAAAGTAAAATTTCCTATTTCGCAGGCAACACGTCATGATGCATTATTATTGAAACCGTTCCTTTTCCCTACTCGTTGCGCGTGGCACCAGAGAAATACGTAACATTGCGCGGGAAACTTGAAGGGAAGGGCTCGAGACGCAAAAAAGGGGATCGCTAACATACAGCCTGATGTTTTACACTTTCATACGAAAATGAAATTGCAAATTGCAAATCCCCTTACACCGTTTCGTTTGCGTTACCTACAAACGTTTCTTTCAGCAATAGCTATACGCTTAGGTAACTGATAAATTAATTTAACGAATAACGTCGTAGCTATTCAGTAACGAGAAAAGAGTTTGCAAGCATTTTTAAGGAACCTTCGTTAAAAATAAGATAGTAGGACGACGTTCTTCGAAGAATTAATTTGCGGTAGCTACTAACAATCTTTCGAACGAAATTTCTCTGCCTGGGGAGGTGGAATCGATGAAAGGCTAAGCGAAAATGAGGTATGTAAAGTTACGTTGAACACGCCTGCTGGAATCTAGTTTTATGTGTTTTTATCATGTTTACTGATACCGCGCGAGGGTGGATGGTAGGAACGAGCTCAGAAAGTTACAACATCAGAGAGGCAACATCGAGCTACTTGGGTATTCAACATCGACAAGTATGCTTAATATTAAAACGCTGCGTTCGTTTACGATAGTTTCGCGCATAAAGTGGATTTCCAGGGTCTCCGGTTCATTTACAATTTCCTTTGCTTCTGTTGACCCAGAGGCGTGCGCGTATTTTCGTTCGAGCCGATGAATATCTTCGCTTGAAACGCTAATTTGGTGCAAAAAGAATCAGAGTGAAAGTCATATTCGCCTATGGTCGTCATCTTTCTTTATAAATCTGCTAGCCACGATACAATGATTCATTAGGAATTATTGTTCAGTCAAGTTTTTCATCCCATCTGCTAACTGTCGTATTATCGAACCAGTCGGGTTATAATTCCACTTCGAATCAAATCCAACGAATCCCTATAGAATTCCTGCTAATCATGTCAATTTACCAGATTGTAAAAGACACCATACATACGTTAATAACAAAATGATTTCACTTTTGCAATCACGCAATCAGGTTTCTGCATTCCATATTTCCCTCAACGTCGTTACGACAAGCTCTCCAATAGTCGTTTAATTATTTACATGCCGCTGTATACATTCTGCTCGAACTCCGAGGCAAATCTCAACTCTTTCAGGTCGAAAGCTCGATCTTGCGACCCCGTTAAGCCATTCGAATATCGAGGCCATTAATTTTCCTAACGGCAAAGAACGTGTAAAATTACTCACCCACAGCCGGTGCGTAAATGTTCAAATAGAGACAATCCTCGCTTTGATTCCGTAGATGAGGTAGCAACCTCTTCAAGTATTCCAGCCGTCCTTTTGGCATACGCTCCAACGCTTCTTGCTCATTTGAAATGTCGGGCAGCTTTTGAGGACAGACAGGACTGACCGAGTCCGATAATCTGCAAAAGAGAATTTGTTTTAGTCGATTCGAATCGAATGCTCGGACACTTTACTCTCCGATGAATTCACGATCTAATGGATAATCTGTTTCCTTTCTGGAGTACAAAATTGAGAAAAATTAGCGCAAGTACCTGATAAAGTGATATTATCAGGAGAAGGAAATCTTCTAGAAAAGTTCAAATTAAATTTTTGATTCAGTCAAGAAGTCTGTGAGCTTGAACATTCGGAAAAATGTGGTTTGCGAATATTCTCCTCTCGACAACCAGCTCCCAAGTACTCCGCGCTGAGTTAATTATGTGTTCCGAGTGTATTGCATTACGAGTACCTTTGTCCCCTAGATCGTAATGTATGGAGATTAAGGTCGTGTATAATTGTGTTTCCGTTTTTGCTTCGCTGGCAGTGAGAGGAGTAGGAAGAGGGGAGAGGAAGGGGGTCGGGGAAGAAAGAGCGAGAGTTGTTGGAAACGAAGGGATGTCTAGTTCTGTCGGAAATTCTAAAGCCTGTATTCGAGAATTTTGGGGAACGGTGGCTCGCGAATTTCACATTTTTTCCCCTGACATTTTGGAAATCACTGGTAGAAGCACAAAGAATTGTTTCGTCAACGTTTACATAAATTTTCCTTGGATAAATTTTTAACCAACTCCTATGAAACAGCTGGTCGGTGTATATGGAAGGATACACGAATACAAGGCCAAATACTTTGGGCGAATTTCAAAGGAGCTGTTTGGCATAACTTTGCGGGAAATATGCCGATGAAATACGTTGAAGGACACCAGGATTAAAGGGATTTTGGTTTCCGGAATGTCCCTCCGAAATTTATTCCTTTGTCAAAATTTGTTGCTTCTTTCGGATATTAATGCAAAAAGAGCAGAACTCGAGTTTGCAGAAACAAAAAATCGCGAACGTTCCAACTTGTATTCTTAATGATCATCATCATTTTTAATTCCAGAATTATCTAAATCTCTAATGCATCGCCATCGTGCGAACTATGCTTCTATCCTTTCGTTATACGTCCACAACATTATTTATCAATCTCTATCAAACCTTTGCTACGCTGTTGTTCTTCGAAGAGGTGAATGGACAACATGATCGAGGTATAGTTCAAAAGATAGCGTAAATATGGCTGGTGCGAGTAAATTTTTCTCTTTGCTTACCTGACTCCTTCCCACGGGCTAGGCGCCTTAGTCGGTGAAAATCTGTTACCCCCGATCGGAGGGGTGGCGTATGGTATTCCGAGATAGACGTCGATTGGCTTGAGGAACTTGGCGTTCTCGAAGGAGCGTATGACCCCCTGCACCTCGCCGTACCGTGTCTGAACGATCCGTGGATTGAGCTTGCTCTTGATCGAGAGCGAGAGGGTGGGCGGCGCAATCAGACAGACGAGAATCAGGAAGAGTTCCATCTTGCTCCTCTCCGTCCCTACCCCCGCGCGTCACCGCCACGATTACCCTGTGCGACCACGCGCGCGCGCACAGACACACACAGTCGCACGCGGCTCCTCGCAATCGCTATCGATCACCTGTTCCCGTGACGATCGCTCTTCATTTAGGCCTGTTCAAGCGCTAACTGCGCGCCACCTTGACGCAAGCTTGCGGTTTTCCCTGAAATTTCAGTAGCAACCGGTTCAGACGGCAACTCGGCTTGCCCCGTTTCATCTACTTTACATCTACCGACCGTGCCGAATATCGCACACCTTCGCAAGTTGCAACGAATAATTAGCGACTCTTCTAGTTTCACACGTGAGTTTTGAATGAAATTTGCGAGAGGAAGGTACGAGGGAACTGGATCCCTCGCCGCGAAGGGAGATCCCTTCTCTTTGCCTTTTTTATAAAAATTTGATCGCGAAGTAAAAGGTTTTGCAACAGGTGATTCAATGGTGATTCTTTAAATAAAAAATGAATAAAAGTTCGTTAGTAGAATTTAATTGGTGATCAAGAAGTTTGCAACCGCGTCAAATTGTGGGATCGACAGTGCCGTTTCCGCCACAACCTGGGCAGAAAAATAATTCCACAGAAGTACGCTATTCATCTCGCTTCGGGGCCGTTGGTTTTAAATTCTCATCTCGTGCAGGAAATTTTCATCGTTTCTTGATACTAGATAAAGTGGAACGACTAGCGCGGATACGTGCGTGTGCAGACGAAGGGCATTCTTTATGGAAATGGTGAATATCTGAAGCGGAACGCTCAAATTGACGTCAGATAAAGGTCGCAAAAATAATCATCGATGACTTTGCTTGAGATTCTGAAACGATTCGCGAAATGGATTGGAAGAGAGAAAGAAATGTGCCACCGTTTTCCGAGAAAAACGCGAAATTACGAGGCAGCGTTTCCTTGCGTTTCGAACTCGTTCTTGCCCTGGCTACGTAACGATGTCCCAATTTCGACGTTGCTATTTCTCCAAGATAAGGAAAGATATCATTGAAAAAGTAAATGTATTGAATAGTTTCGATATTTTTAAAACACGTGCCGTACCACTAATTGAACGATCTTAATTCCTGTTGATAGCTATGAATATTTAACACGACCGTAAATCAGGCGGAAATCAATCTGATATCGATCGAGCCGCGAGTCTAAGAGGTTCGATAAGACGACGGAAAGTGGCCCGGAGCGAAGATAGGCCGAGCGTACTCGTACATGGAACCATTATGGAAATCAGTACTTATCAGCCTTGGGAAGAGGAAAAAGAGGGAAGCGAGAGAGAGAGAGAGAGAGAGAGAGAGAGAGAGAAGAAAAAGGAAGAGAGGACTGGAGTTTAGTGTCGTCTAACTGGATCACGCGCTCTTCGTCATTCGCAGACTCGCACTGAGAAGCAGGAAGAAGGAGATAAGCTGTTTCAGGCGAACGGCTTTTGCTTATCAGTGGCGCTCGAATCTTTTCGCAAGAATCTATCTGAAAGATTTTCGACCGTACCGTAGGATATCGAGAAGCCCTAGGGAACGAGCCCGAGGATTTCGGAAATGGCATCATCGAATTCGATCATCGTTTCTGCATAGCTGAAGTTTGCGGCTCGCAATAGTATAGGTCAACGCTTTCGTCGACTTGCTCGAATGTATGTAGCTCCTATTTATAGCTATCTACATACGGTTTATGTTATTTTGTTTGAAGTTAAAGCGTCGTTATTTGAACAAGAATGTCTGAAAGTTACTTTTAATTAAGAAATCTCTGCAGGCTTATTTGCAGTTACAAGAATGGAAGATGGTCGCAGATAATACTGAAAGTTAGCGGATTCTACTAGCAATTCACTGAATTTCGTATTCTTTCGTTGGAAAAGACACAGAGAAGGGATATCAACGGAAAATTGGTGGGTCCGGTTTTTCGCTGACGTCGAAACACTTACCATTAGACCCGGTCATCGACTTTAATTAACCTCCTGGTTAGAATAGCAGCAACAGCAAGGCGAGCACCGACTCAAACCTACGAATCCTCCTTCGGCATTTTTGCCACTGACTGTAACGCGTTGCGATTGATCGCTTAATTTCTTAGCTCCATTTCTTACCGCGCGTGACACCGCTCGAGGCGGATGGGGGATCGCGAAAACACCGATACGTCGCGATATGGGATTTCATTTATACTTCTGTAGAAAGTTTTCTTGCGCGATTCTCGAAACCTCGACAACCGATGCTTTTGCTTTCTAATATTACGTCGATTCGTTGAACAAATTCGGGGGTAGAAGACGGAGGCAGCTGTTTCTCTAGGTACGCAGCGAGTTCTGAAACAGAAAAATCAATACGATTATTAACAAAAATTAAAGCAAGCATACGCAGCAGGTTTGTCTCCAGAAAAAATGAAGACTTCTCGTTTTGACGAGAAAGACAATGAAACGAAACGATTGGTTTTCTATCGAAATCGAGCCAAGCAACAAAGTTGAACATCGATATTGAATAGCCAAGTCGCAAGCTTAACAGAAGATCTGTAATACAAATGCTTCGTTTCAACAGAGGTAATCCACTTGAGAAGATGGTTGAGCAATTATCATTCTACCAGGTACTGTTTTTACATCGATCGTGACATGAATTTACGAAAGCTGAATACACGTAGTCTGTTAATGTAGACGAAACGATGTAATAAACGTTTCAAGAGACACACACCAAGCGAAACGATCCTTAACTATCTCTTTACGTTCTACCGTTTTTGAAAAAGAGTTTAACGAGCGAACAAGTTTCTTCTTTCGAACGTGTTCATGAATATCGCAAACGTGACTCTTTTTTTCTTTTTTCACGTCAAGCAATTTCTTCGCACAACTTGATGGAACTGGGTCATTCGATAATTCCAATTAGCTCGATTTAATATTCTCTTGAATCGTCATTCTTGCAATCGAATCGTTTGGGCCAATTTCGAGAAAACCTTTACCGCTAGTTAGAACAAGATAAAACTCGGATCAAACCCGAGCGATCGCGTTCTTTCTATTGTTTCGCTCGATCCACCGCTATTTCGGTACGCAAACGTGCTTTCCACGCGGGAAGAATGGAAGACGCGTTCTCATAAGGCCGACAACGGGGCGCAGTTTCGCGTTCAATTAGCGCCGTTAAACAGACTAATCGAGGGAGTCAAGCCGCGCGCTACTAACAGCCACCCCTGGTATATCTATACCTAGCTCCACAGTCGATTAGACAACTACCCAATAAGTGACTCCACGACGCGGATATTATCAGGCTGCCGAGGGCAAATGACGGCAGGAGGCTGCGCTTGTAACCGTAACTGTGTGGTTCTGGCTGCACAGAGAGATATACATGCAAGTGAAATCGAGTGTCTGATAAGTGAATCCGACTGAAATGTAGAAATATCGTGGAGAAAAATATTCGAAATATCTTTTCTGTTATTGACTCTAACACAATCGGTGAGAAACATTGGGCGGTTCACAAAATCCAAAGGATTTTTATCCTTGAATTTTAGTTTGTCCCGGTAGTGGAACGAGTCAAGAACAAGAGCATCTTTTTAAAAACGTTGCGAAAGTAGAGAAAGAAAAAGAGAACGTGGAAGCAAATTTTCGCGTGTGGTCAAACGACCAGAGAAGCAGGTAGCTCATTAACCACGCCACACTCCATTACGTCGCTGATTATTCCAAGCGAGGATAACCCAGACGTGTAGTCCACTCGTTCGCATACCAAGCGACCAGGCGCGTCACACGCTCGCGCTACGTGCTCGCACGTTGACGCGCGAGTTGCGTGACAGCGTTCCTCTCTGCTCGTGCTCACATAAGCACACACGGACGAGTACGTATACAGACAGACAGGCAGATGGTTAACAGAGCTTCCCAACTACTGCCTGTGGCCGATAGACTATTTGAGTTTGCCAAGTAGTAATAATTGTTTCTAGCGGGCAACGTTGTCCAGATGATAGGCGAATACGGCATAGTCTTGTGCTCCGCCCCAGGCGGTATTGCTGACGCAGCTGTTTAGTCCAATGCGTATCGACCCCGTCACATGAAATTTTACACACAGTTTTGTCCCCCGCGTTCCTTGGATGGTTTAATCGAATTCTTGGTCGCTCCACCGGTATTGGTTTGAGGAAAATTATTTTCCAGAAAATTGGATAGCTTTTAAAGGAATTTCCTGCGTGAAAAATTTTGATAGCTTCAAATATAACTCGTGTAGATTTTTAGATGTATGGTATAAGTATAATATATACGAGTGTAGTATAAATGATACAGTATTACGCATTTTTACGTACAATTCTTAAGATCTGTACATATATTCTGGATCATCTGCTCGCAATTTAATATGTTCAATGCCTCGATGGTATTTATCATGTCATTAGTAATTATTCAATTACAACATTATGATACGTAAATATTAATGACTGTACGCGTGCACGTATAAGTATTAAATGACATTGATTAAGAAACGAACAGCTTTATCAGGGATTACGTTTACGTTGAAAACACCGTGAACTCAAATGCTCCCATTATACTCGTTGTTTTTTTGTACTGACCCTCGACCGATACTCGATCATAGGATAAACATTTTTTCCAGTCACCGAGCGACGTCTGACCGTAGCCTGGATGCTTTCACTGGGGCCATCGATCATCGTCTGTCCACGTACATGTTTATTCTACTGTGACGCCGACATCAACCTCAAAGCTTTCGTATCTACGATGCCCCGAATAAACTAGGCCATGCAAGGTAATTAAAGGAGCCGAAGAAGCAAACACGAGGAACATAACTTTGCGGATCGATCGGACTTTTCAAATTTTATTTTGTCCGCGTGATTTAACACGATACAGTGCTTATGTAAAAGATTCGGCGAATTTTGGAAAATCTCAAATCGACGACCGAATCGATTCGAAAGGTGAAAGCTCTGTAGTTCATCTTTCAACCGGCAAATGCCAGCTTCTAGATAGTCAATTTCGCCCTATTGTACGCGAAATATGCGAGCAAGTTGCGTACGCCTACCTCGCACGGTCGGGAAACCGCAATCTCTATTTTTCAACTGGTGAACAGATCGATTTGGCAAAAAAATATACTTCCTCGACGAAGCATTCTTTCCTTCTCAACAAGGCAGCTTGACGCGCTGTCAATTTTACATCACGACTTTGTTCGGCTTGACTGTTTCCGTCGACACTTAGTCTACCGTTGGGAAATTTCAATGGCGTTGACTCGACAATCGCGAACAGAATTGACAGATATTTTCTTCCAACTTAAGATCAAAGCCAATAAATCGAGAATCGAAGTAAAGTCACCGGGGGGGGGGAATAAATTAATTAACAGCCTTGGTATATTTCGATGCGAAGAATATGAAAACTATACGAAATGAACGGAAGCAGCAGAATTAAGAATGGGAACCAAGAGACGACAGTTCCTGCACTCCATTTATCGACTACTGCACTAAAAATAGTTTCGCTAAAAGAGGTATCGTGTACCCGTTGCATTCTTTTGGACTTTTCTCGCTACTTGTGCCGGAAAATCTTAGCTTCGTCGACTTCTTATCCGGCATCGCCGGTATACAGTAAAACTGTGCACACGTGAGTGCAAGGAGTTGAGTTCGAAAGGAGTTGCAGCTGGAAACTACGCCGCGTAACGACGAGCCCGAACAATAGCCACCGAACGTCTATGTCGATCACGTCAGCTCCGCGGAATGGACTTTTCTGCTTTCTCTTGTCGTCCAAGAGGTCGTCTGAACAGCCGACATCGAATCGATATTCCACGCCGCGTAACAATCGAATTCTAAAGGGAATCCCATCCTCCGACTATTCGTTGTCGTTTTCTGGTCTTTCCTTCGCTGCTTCTTCCGTCTCACTGATCGGGTTTATGGGTACTGCAGCCGATTCTTTCATTTCCTATGCAGTAGCGCAATGGTAGTTTCAGGTAAGCCTTTTAGAATAATTATGAAGCACGAATTTGTGAAAAAAAATTAGGACTTTTGGTTACACGAGAAATATATAGATAGTAATTGATCTTAACAGATACATTTTTCACACAGAAATTCTTGTATTTGTTCGAAATGTACGATGTGTCTATAGTTAAAGAAGTATGTAAGTAGTTCGAGTCAATAAACGGCGCTGCATAAGCATTCATAGTGAATCAATCAAAGCTGAACGACTTCGAATAAGTAAAAAAAAAAAGAAAAAAAAAATAGACGCCGAACTGCTGGGATGAATTAATGAAGACCTGTGGAGATGGAACTGCGGTATTATCCGAGTATTATGAAAGTATTCTAATAAGGTAAGAAAAATTGGCGAAATAAACGAATGGTGATCGATCATCCGTGACGTCTAAGATTCATCCGCAACTCAAATGAATCGGTATTATCTTCATTTTTCACGAGTAGGAGAGCAGCATGATCTATGCAATGCTGGAAATTTAATTGGAAAACTTTCGCCGGGGTGCTCCCATCTTGAATTCAACGACGTTTCGAATGGAAGTGCGTGAAAATTTTTGTTGATAGACGGCTCGACAGATCGTTCGTTCGTTTGGATATCTCTTTTCTGTTACGCGGAACATAGTAGACGTGCCACTTGCGCGCCAGAAAAATGAAAGAACCTACCGAAGGGAGTAAAAGAAAGAAAAATTGCCAGAGTAGAAAAAGAGAAATAGAAAAACCCTGGAAGGTGAAAAGTTGCAGATTTCGCAAACAGTTAAAGTAGATGACAGAAGTGCAATGGTAAAAGAAGGAAAGTAAGTAGTTCAAAAAATACGAAGCTCGAAAAGGCTGGAAAGCTGTGCATCTGTAAATGAAATTTCTCGTCGTCACATGTCGCTCTAGCAATAATCGATAGAAAAGGTTGATTCGATTCTCGGAACGAGTATTCACGCCCGTTTCTAGCTAATAAACGATTGGGCTCGTGCCTGGTCGACCAGACTAATTACCGCATCAACGATACTTGCTGTCTCGAATTTGCTAAATTCCTAATTGCATTTACCGAAATTTCGCAAGCAGACTTTCCACGTTCGACGAGCACGAAAGGCCACGCAAGCTAGCAAATGCAATTTACCGCTTTGACAGTTAGTCTGTCCGGTCAAAGTAAGCTCTAGCATGGAAACCATGTTCAGACTTGCGAATCCGTAACATTATCTAGACAATGCCATTAATCAGACAACTTTCTTTCGCTCAGGAAAGCGTACTCGTTTTGTTGGTCGGATAAAAGATGGATGCCCACTTTTTAATTAACAGAAACCGTATTCTTCTGTTTTAATTGGGCAAAAAACATGACTTTATGGATATTCCGAAGATAATTATGACAAACTATTTTACCGGAAAAATTGATTTACGAAGGAAGCGATATATTCAGTCGATCGATTAACTATCAAGCGTGATAAAAGAAACGGTCGCACGTAGGTAGCTGGTTTATTTTATGGATCGTCGAATACGTTTTTTTCCCTAATCAGTCTGCTCTCGCAGAATAATTGACTCGCGTTTGCACAAAAAACGTCTGACAGCCGTTCCTCAACGATAAATGACCTATCAGCATGCAGGACTCGCGTAAAATTTCGCGTCAGCGTTTCTCTGGCTCGGAATTATTTTTAGGGCGAATGCAACGAACGCGCCGTGTCTTTGATTTACCTCGTTATCGTTAATTGACGCAATTTTTTCGTCTACCTTCCAGCTTTCTAACTTTTACTAACATTGTTGAATTATTACGAGACAATAATTGACGAAAGATAGCGAGTATTCGAGTCGTTCCAAGATCAGACTTTGCGCGACAGAAATGCTTGCAATAAAATACTCGGAGAAAGGAATAGCTTCATAAAGAGAAACAGTTACGACCGTAATTACGAAGGAAGAAATTATTATTGAGAGTATTACCTATTCCAACGTATAATTTTAAATTGTGCATTTTAATGGCCGTTCGCCATGAAATGTACACATCTGCAGCAAGGCCGCCGTAAAGCATAACTTGGCCAAACTCGATTAGTATGCAATCTGATAAATGAACGACGTGCAAACTTCTAAGTACCTCGAAGCCTCGAAATCCAAGTAAATTGCAGGTAAACGTCAATGCAATAACGATGATTGATGCGAACCTAGTTTGCTGATTAAAAGCTTAGACACCGTTAATGAACCGAACCACAATTCTTGCTTTTGACAATTTCAATCTGTCACTGAACCGTGCCATAAAGTTGCAATTTCTTTTACTTGGTTGCTACTTTCTCGCAATGAGTCGGATCTTGTATCGCAGTAATGTTATTTATGAAACTGTTCAATATTTTGTTTGTCTTGAACCATCGTTGTATATACGTCAACAGGTATATTGAAATCTTTCGGAGCCATTTTTTACGCGACTGGCTGGAAAAACAACGAAAACAACGGACGCCAAGCGTCACAGAAGAAGAGACACCGATGACAGGACAGCAAACAAGTGGCAGATTAATTTCGGCTGACAGTTTAATTGGGCCGGGTCGGATTAAACGTGCGGAAGGGCCAGCTGGACATTTTTCACGGCCAGCCGAATAAATAGAACCGTTCTGACGGACAGACGAGTTCTCGTCACAACGGAATTTCAATTTTCACCATCGTCGACGCGCAGAAACCAATAACAAAACAAAAAATGCGAAAAAAACCGCACGTACATAAAGGCGAAGAAAAATACAAGCAAGAAAAACAATCGTAATATGTAGGCCGTTTCGTGAGCTGCAGCGAACGTTATTTCCCTTCAACGGTGATTTCGAAGAAAAGGCAAAGCTGCCGAAAAACGACGAAGACTAACGCAGTCTGATCGGATCCTTAGGATTTCACACGTCTCTGGAAATCTGTCTGATGTGGATTTCTAACCCTCCGTCGTGCCATACCAGTCTGGCCTCTTTCTTCGCGTTGAAAGACGGTTTTTGAACAGGCAGGGGATGAAGAGGAAGGGGCTGAAGGACGAACAACCCCGAGGAAACGCCGAGAAAAGTGAAAACGGAGAGATAGGAAGGAAAGAATATGGAGGAGAGATAATATTCTTGGCTGTGCAATAACACTGCCGGACCGTATCCATTCCGACCAGCAGTTTCAGAGGGAGTAGGTGGTGCCTGGACACCTGACAACGGCTCGAAAGTTCGTCGTTATTGTTCTGCGAATTGGATTTGCCGGGCTTACGAGTGGGAAGCTGGCTCTCTTGAAAATCTGCCGGTCGTACGGGGTCCGCCATCCTCGTTTCCGGGCTAAGAATGTTCTCAATTGCCGTCACGGGACTCTCTAGATGGGTGGCGATCCCTCCTCTCTTCTTAAAAACTTCCAGCCAGTCCTTGCGGCGGCATAAGTTTCTTCTTTCCTCGAATTAAATTGTCGTCGCAACTCCGATTCGCAGAATTGGAAGAAATTGCTGGAATATTCCTCGTGTAGACGATTCGTTCATGGATTCGTGACGTTTAAGAGGGGAATGAGCGTTTCCGGTTGGATGTAAGATTGTTTGTTGTTTGTTGTAGAAAGAGGAAGAGAGAGAGAGAGATATCGAAGGATAATATTTGAGGTGTCTTAATTTAAGACCGCCCAAGGTTTGCGATTTTATCCCCCATGGACTACAACTTCTGTTCTTAAATTCATTTGGCACTGTTGATTTTCGCGAATGTTCGGTCCAATGGAAAATTATGCGGCCCCGTTTCTTCTCATAAGAAGGTAAACCTTCGCTCGAGCATTCCGTGCCAAGAAAAACTATGCAAACATTTCTATATTTCTCTATTCTATATTCCATATAATGAGCTCTCACGCGTTTTACAGTTCTTCGATACTACACTGCGCTGAATTTTCTAGCAGATTTTTTGTATTTTAAATCATTTGCTCGTATATATAAAACTGCCCGTAGTATCTGCTGAAAAATTTAGTTCTTTTATTCATTAGTTACGATTTAAACGAACTAAAACTGAACTATACATAGCGAATTACGCGTAGATTATAGATATATTTCGGTATAAATCACCGATACGATTCAGCCACGAGCAGAATTCATTCATAGCTAGAGAATATCCTTAAAAACTACTTTTTCTCTCAAAGAATCTCTATTACTTCCACGCGGAAGCGCAGAAACATCTCTCTCCTTACTTCCGTTCAGCTGTTTCGGACTCCACCCACCGATTTTCACACGAAAGAATCTCGGCTGTCTGCATATTCTTCCCCGCGATAAGGGGAAACACGCTCGAAATGACGGCGTCGAGGTTGGTTGCACGTGTGTTCGTGAAAAAATGTGAGAGGCCAAGCTGAAACCGGCATCTACAGCTGGAATAGAGGAAACGGTTTTTCCGTGGCTCGTTGCTTCATGGTTATGGTCACTGGATATCGTAGTTTCTGCAACAGATGCGTCCGACTGCGCCGTCTCGGTTTTCGTCGAACCGCGAACCGATATTCCGAGCAGCACGCCGGAAACCGGATCAACGGTTCGTCGACGAGGAACTCTAACGGAGAAGGGGATGAACTTCCTCCGCAATCTCCCCAGTTGGCGTTAAGGGACAATAAAGCGCAACAGTCGAGATAGGTTTTTTCTATAATGAAGTCGAATCGTTGATGCAAAAGAACTTCTTCCTTGCAAGCGTATTTAATCTGATTCTCGTGGATCATAGACATTTTGGTACGAGAAGATGAGCGTTTGTAAATTTGTATTATCGTTTAACTTTTCAAAGATATCCGGCTCGTATCGAACATGTTTTCCATGAAGGCCGACTTAAAGAATAAAATCGACGATAGAGAGAGAGAGAGAGAGGGAGAGAGAGTACGCAAGCATTTCAAGCATTTCATGAACTAGATCGAAAAGATGAAATCACGAAGGTAGCGCGTGTCGCTTCGAAATTCCGTACGCAAGAGGAATAAACGAGGACATAGGCCAGAAGATAGCCAGACGAACGAATCGGGTTGTCGAAACGTTAATTAAATAGCTGGGAGTAGAAAAAGAACGCAAGGTTAGTGTACATGACGGCGCGTTTAATTTAAAGCAGGGAAAATCAGCAGTGTTCTGTAGCTAGCATCTAATTAAGTCGAACCGCGCCACTACTGCTCCTTTTCACTTTGTTTTTCACTTCGTGCCCGGTCAGAGTCACGGACAAAGACCAGAGCCGACGCTTTGTTTTGCACAAAGGCCGAACCAGGCTGTTAGGAAAAATCATAGAGAAATGTAATAAATCGCGTGATTAATTAAGCCACGCTCGCCCCTAGGCTCGTGACTCTCGCCCGCGGCCCATTCTTAACGCAAGCTGCACGCTCGAACGAGCGCATCTCGTCGCCGCGGTCGCGCCACGCCGTACCGAAACGCCGTCCATTATTTAGCAGCGAATACCCAGGGAAAAACAACAGCTCGCTGAACTATTAATAACCCAACCGATGGCTGCAGCCATTGTTGCGCCTCGAATTTTCCTGATAGGCATCGCAAATTCAGGCTCAGGATATGCTTCATCTTTTCGAGAATAGTGTCGTTGCGATCTATTTGGAGTTAATTAGCTCTGTAAGCTAGAATGCTTATCTATGTGTTTGGTACAGTTTATTTGGAGAATTTGCAGTTTGGCAGAGTTTATTGCGTTTCCGGATTTAGGTTAAAATAGGATAAGTCCGAATTAAGCGTAGAATATGTAGTCGAGTATTGCTTATTTCACGTGTGATGTAACAGCTACGGAATAACAGGAAATTATTTATCGTAACATAGTACAATAACGAATTTATCAGATCGCATAACGCTTTACCGTTTCATTCTCTACTTTATAAGCTGATTAACGAATGTACAGCAAGTAAGATTAATTTACACGGGGTTTCTTCAATTAGAATCGAGCGTGGAAATTCATATTTCACAAACCTCTAGACTCCATTTCGTCCTGATTCTAAGTTCTCATCATGTACGTTCCAGCTTCGACACAGTTTGTGTTTCTGGTTAATTGCAGCCTGAATATTACACAGGAGACGCAGTTTTTCGTCGCTTATTTTATTTCCCTGTGGTTCTTTGACAGAGAGTAACGTCAACGCACGCAATGTTTGCTTGACATACTTATTATACACGACATAATTAGAAAACATGTACGCCAGGCAAACGTTTCATTTATCAGAGATAATCCCATCCCTTAGGGGCACTAAATTTAAAATCTTGGTGTGTAATAACCATGTCGATAATCCAATAATCCATCAGCAAATTGCCGTAATTCCAACATTATTCAACGTTCACTGGTCATAAAAGATTTTCCCTAGAATAAGAAAGTCGAGCACCTGTTAATTCGACTTTTACTTCCACTCTACAGTACATTATACGTTACATATATTACACGTTATGGTACATGTATTACATATTAATGAAATGTACTTAAACTCAGTAGAGAATCGAATTCCTTTTTTAAAGGAGCAATAACGTTAACTTAATTACGATCCTGCAGACAATGAAGCTCTCTGAGGAAAGCAACAACGTCAAGGTTTTTCAGACTTTCGTGGGAGTTGTTCCCTCAGGAGCGCCCTTCTCGCGTACGTGACTCTGCGTCGTGTCTCGTGAGTTTTCTCTCTTTTCGACACAAGAAACGAAGACTCGGCACGACTGTGGACACGCGAGCGTGCCTATATTTCCCCTAATGAGCCGGGAAGATTGCTCGTCTAGTGGCCACTCGCTTATTTACACGAAGCAGGGATAGACGAGTTCCTTTCTGCGTGTTCTGATGTACGAAACAAGTTTCATTTTCTTTTCTTCCCTATTTTTATAAAACAATCTGTACAATTTCTTCTGATAGATATTTTCGTCAGCTGCAATACGAAGTCGATCGATTTTGGTAAACTTCTCTTTTCTTTCTCTTTTTTTTCCGCCATCCGTTTTCCATTTTCCTCGATCAAAGACTAAATTTTTTAACACGGTCGATATTATTTCTGTAGAAAAAATTATTGTTCGAGTAAAACGTGTAAACCGTTTTGCTCGTGGAAGATATAGTCTCGTTCGCCTTGTCTCGTTTCGATTATAAATCGGATTAAACGTTATTCCGCGAGGCAATTTTCCTCGGCACGCGCGAGTCTGCGCTTTTTGCAGGAACTGGCTTTAGTCGTAACAGGCTTGAGCCATAGTTGCGTCGCTGTATTATCGGGATCTATCCCAGATGCGCTTAATTGATCGTTAGCAGCATGGTAATTACTTCGAATTAACTTCCAGTTACTCGTTCAAAGGACACCGTAGAAGGCAACTCTCGTTGTCGACGAACGCTGAATTCGATTAAAAAATTTGCAACAAAAGCGCTTAAGCATGTAGAAAAATTCGTCCTATACCCAACATTCACATCATCAAAAGCCTTCATGGTACGATCGTATTTCTGTATTTCGCGTGTAATTGAATCGCAAAACGAATGGCGAATATCATAATGTTCACCGTGTCTATCGAGCATATCTGTGTCGAGCCTCGATTAGTTTCGAGAATCGCTGTATCCACTACCGAGCACACTCTGCGGTCGACACGTCGGTCTCGGAACACGACTGCGATTCGGATATTCGAGTCTGGTCGCGATAGCGCGACGTCCGTTCGAGTACATCCTGCGATGGAACGGTTATCGAAATCTTTAATATAAACCGCCGGACATCGGTCGAAATATACGTCTGTCGTGTCGACAACTGTTTCACTGGAAAATAAGTCTGCGATTTATCTCGCCGTGCGGAAAATGTTTTAAAACGAGATGATTTCGCGGAACGCTGCTCCGCCGGATCTTTCGACGTTATGAAATTGTAAAAGTTGCGCAAAACATTGAGGGATATTCAAGTCGATATTGAAATTTCTCATGATTAACGAGAGAAAGTAAAGCTAATCCATACGTTTGATATGTTTAATACGCAGATTAAGTTCTGTTGTTCCATGATATCCATTAAACGCGATAAATTACTAAGACGACAGAGAATCATTGAGATTAATCTTTGAACGATTCGCCTGAAACACATTGAAATCTCATTTCCTTCGACGATTCCATCGATTCGACGAGATTGTACTCAATGGTCGAGTGAAGATCCATTATTAGATGATTAAAAATTTCTTGGAGACCGAGGCTATTCATTCCTATGGAAACAATCCGATGCATTTGGAGGATGGTAGACAAACGGTCTTCATTCCGAGCAATCGGCTGTCTGAGTCGCGTGCAGAAGCATATCGATCGTGGTTCGATCAAAAGACACCCACGGTTAACGATACATCTTGCGTGCTTGCACGCGATCGCTTGAATCAATTTCAATGAAGCGCACGTTCAAATTTAATTAAGTTCTTGCCGGTTGTTGCAATGAATTCAATCTCCTTCTTGGACGGGCCACGAACAAGCGGATCTCGAGGCCAGAGGAACTCGTTCCCTCGATATCGGGCTGAATCTTCAGTAGTCTCTGTTTCTAATTTAAGTTTCAAGCTGGGATTGTTGAATGGATATTTTATTCAAGAAAATAAGAGAGGAGTACGGATTCGAATTTGAAATATGTTTCCATGTTTTCGCGAATATCTCGTGCTGGCACGCAAAAGAGCTTATTGATCAAACTGAAGGAGCGAGGGAGCCGTATCAACCGTGACAATTCAAATCGTTCGCGAGCTTTCCTTTCAAGAATATCTATCGGTCTACATGATACATGCATAAGCTTTCTCTATATTTCATAAAAAATAAAATGGGAAAATTTTGCAGAATAGAGAAATTCGGTGGAAAATTAATCTTTTTACCGACAATGAGAAATAACTGTGGAAACGATGTCTCTTGCTTCTGTTATCTCACAGCGGAAATAAGGAAAACGAGGCGCGGGAAACGTTGAATTTTGTCGCGTTGTCGTTCTACTTGTATATAAGCCGCGTAAAATAAATAAAGAGAGCGTCGCAAGACTCGTACATGCGGAATGATAAGAGCGACGGAAAGTGAATCGGTGGCAGAAGACCTTTTGCATAAAGCCCCTGCCACTTTGCATATCTCCCCATCGTGGCGTGTTTGCGTCCTGATTTTAAGCGAGAGATTTGCAGAACAGTCCTTCGTCTGCACCATCTTCTTTATTTTTACCCTCAGCCTTCCGTTTTTTTGTCCCTTCTGTCTTTTGTCCTTACTTTTGTTTCCATGGCCCACCAACGGCCTTATTTCTTATTCTTTAGAACCGGAACGGCTCTACCACGCGCAGGTATCAGATTGTAAAACGGTACGGCCGTTCGTCGTTTCATTTTCTTTATAGCACACGTATTGCAGTATTGTAATATCCGCGGGAGCAACAGGGGATCTTGGAAACCCCCTGTGGTGGCGGAATACGAACCCACAAACAAAGTAGGTTCTCGTTCATTCTTGTTTCCATGCCGCAACATTTCCTTTTCGCAAATACTACTGGCTACATCGTGGGTAATTAATAATTATCTGTTTGATGGTACAGAAAATTCGCGCGTTGGGTAGTAATTAAAATGACCACAGAGTGCAACTACTGTCTGTGAGATGCGGTAGCTTTTAGATACTGCAAAGTAAGAAGCATGTTCGATTCATAATTCAGAAAGTTAAGGTGTTTGTAATTATTTTTAAAGTATTCGTTTACTCGATATACCATATCTTGGTCTATTTTACGGACAATTATTGAATTATGTTGAAGACGTTGCCAGAAAAATGAATAAAGATTAATTCCGTATTGAAAATAAAATATTCTCGTTCTACACTAGGTCAGTGCGGGTTTTTAATTACAAGCCGGCGATCAATGAACAAACAGGAGGCTCGTAAAACCACTGCCGTCCAGCGGAAGAAAGTTTTCAGGGGCGGGTTTCTAGTTGCGGTATTCAGACTGCAGCTTATTCATTCCCAGACATTCACACGGCTAATTTTATGCTCGGCACAATATCTCGGATTTAATTAGCCACTCGAACGAGAGAGTGGAAACAAGATGCTCCCTTTCCGGACGGAGAGCTGCAACTGATGCGCATGTAATTGCCATCTCGCAAATTCTTGTGCGTCCCTGCTCTTTCTCAACGTCTACGACGAGATCTTACACACTAGCAAAAATTCTTACGAATTAATAGAAGAATCGTGTATTCTTCATCTTTGAAATCACTGTTCATAGTGCTCGTATATACGTATAAATAAATCCTCGAAAGATCTTTTTCTAAATTGCTCTATTTTGTCGTTCTAGGACAACGAGCGCCAACGAATTTCAAGTTGTACAGTCTGTCGTGACAAACGTGTATTACCGTTCTGCATATCGACTGACACGGGTAAATAATATCGCCGAGCTGGCTTCAATCGCGTAATTTATTCTTTTGTGCCAGCGATCGGGGACAATGCAACGAAACTCCCGTATCCTGGGTCACGTTTGTTCGTCGCTGCGCGAAAGGAAACGACCAACAGAGTAGCGACAAAAAAAAAAAATAATAGGTCGCTAGTACGACAACCGGAAACTCGTTTCAAACGCGTAAGCTCTCGCACAGAGGAACACTGACCATTGTTCGACACAACGCATTATCGCTATCGTTAATTACGTCGCGGTCAAACCGACGATTTTCATGTTGTTAATCGCAAGAAACGGCAGGCAGAATCAGGCCCCTGAAAATCAACTGAATTTATGAGAGAACACGTTGAATTGAAACGCATTGTAAATCTAGTCTTAATACGGTTGGCAGAAGGAAAGTATATAGGAAAGTTTCTGGGGGAAGATTGATGGAGAGAAGAATCGAGAATACTGTTGGAACAAGGTTCGCGTTTCTTTAAACGGGGTCGACAGATTCTTTTTAGCGTGTATCGGAGAGTATCGGTAAACGAATCGTTCGTTCGTGTGTTGGACAAGAATGACAAGTTCGACTGTACAGAAGGGATTCGCTGACGGTTTGATAAACGTGATTCGTAGCCAAGTGAAATGCGATTCGCAGCCGAGAAAAACGCGGGTCCAAATAGGCATCCTATCAATGAACGCGAAATTTTGAGCACGGAACGAGCGGCTGATGGCGCGCGCAGCGTGAAATTTCAATTAAATGTGATCAGAGCTTGGAAGCACCTAGTAATAAGCAGCCGCAGAATCAAAGGGTTGAACGATTCCACTGGATGGCGTCCATGAAACTCTTTGATTCGGAAATTCGACGCTCCGACAATGGCAACTGTATCATGGAAAAGGTATCGATGGAAAGGAAAAAATAAACAGTTACTATCGTCCAATGATCCACACCAGTTGATGAATTTGTCAAGTGAAAACGTACTCAATGCTGTGGAAATAACGTTTAAAGCCAGCGTGGCTACAAAAACAGCAGCTGGCAGTGCGAAAAAAATGAGCAAAAGTATGGTTATCGATTTTCGACTAATCCGAAAAAGAAAAAAAGAGAAAAGGGATAAATATACGAAAAAAAGAAGTAACGTGTGGAACATCGAATTCCATTGCGTTACCTGTTTGCTAATGCAATTCCCACGCCATCAGAGATGTGGCATTATTGATTCACAGTTGACACAACAGTAGTATCGGTAACAATGACGATACGTAAAGGATATACCTCTGTAAACTGGGTGAATTCGCGCGCACAAGCAACTGGAATGCGTATCTCTTGTAAATTCGAATAACTCGGCCATAAAATTTACGGTGATCTCGTTTCGCGTAACTTCCACATTCGGCTATCGGGTATTTGCTGATTAATAGTTCTGCTGATAAGAGTGCCTTGTAATTCAATATATGTTCGACAGCCAGTCCGTATCATGGCGCGTATCGATCGCTTTCACAATTTGCTCGAAAGATTACGACACTTAAACGCTGTTCGAAGTTGTTTTCAACGATCGTGCTTGACAGTCTGATTATAAAATACGCCAGCTAGTCGTTAGCGTCGTTAACGAATCGCGTTCTATTTGTCAATAATTGGTCTATTTGTTGCTGATTCAACGATAAATTCTTTTTAATCAATTTCCCAATGAACGGAAATTGTAAACTCGATGAAAATCGTAGATTTTTGACGAGTTAATTATATCTGACTATTAACGGACTATTTTCACGTCGTTGTTTCTAAACGAGGTTTCTAGGTTCCGATATAGAACCTTTAGAATCCTTCAGAAACCTATTGATTTCTGTTTAATTATCAAATACGCAATTTACTCGAAAAGTAGACTACATACGTCTTCTGGCTAAAATATTATTATTTTATCTTTGGCTACAAAAATTACTATATTCCTTTTTTTCTACTTTTTATCAGCTGCTTTTCTCTCTACACAAATAGCGACGATTTATTCAAACAATGCCAGCATCCCCCGAGCATCAGTCAAGGTAGTAGATACTGCGTCATCATTGACGCATAACTTACCTCACTCGTTGAACCAAGAAATCTCTCCTTCGCCAGAACGGCCGTCCAATCTAAACGTCACCGCGAAAAAATATTACAGCAATTTCCGGAACGTTGTAAAAACCTTCGGAAGAATTTCTATTCAACCGTTCCCTGACCCATCTGACTATTCCCTTACGCGTAAGATCCGTGAACGTAATCCGACAAGGGGTAGATGACGTGGTGTGGGCGCGGCTGACCAAAACGTAATTTATATTCAACCAGAAACGCCGGTCATTTGGATCGAGCTTCTGTTTCGCGCTGCTAATATCACGGCCAAACATCAGTGTGGCATTTACATGTTAAGCATTCAAATCGTTTATACCCTTCCGCACTGTCTAACCCAATCGCCTCTTTTCATCATCGGCCGTACTATGCGTTTCCAAATTCTTTCGACAAACGCAATAATACGATGCGTGTGTGTTGGATATCGATGAACCCCGAAGTGAGATCAAGCGTGCATTAAATATTCTTCAATGTAATTAATGGGAAATTTTAGATAACGCATCAGAAATCGGCGGATTTATCGAATAAACGTGTTTTAGGTTAATTAGAGCTCTAACTGAAACCCGATACCAGAATTGAACAGAATCCGGCTGTAATTTTGTTTAATACCTTGCAATTAGGTTCGATTATTTCGTCGACTTTTCCGAGAGCTTGGAAATAGAGAAATCGTCGGTTTTCACCGACTAATTGTATCTGGTCGTGTAAGACAATTCTCTTTGTTATAAAATTTCGTTCATTCATGCAAAGTAAAATATCCTAGATGAGAATCAGATAACGCGACAACCGAGATAGCCGGGGGTTCATGTTTGAACAAGTAGGATGAAGCTAATCCCTGGTGCGCCCTTCAAAACATTCGAGCCCAGTTTCCAGCTAAATCAGCCTCTACAGCCGGGCAGGTCCAGTTTTCGCGCGTTATTATTAATATTACTATCAGTCCACATCAGGCTGGTTTAAATTATTCCAAGCTTCAGCTTTTGTCCTCCTATGAGATCTACATTACGTTGAAATCCCTATCCGACCCCTGAAGCATAATTATATTGACTTTATACCATTGTACAGGACTAACCTGTTTCCCTGCCGACGTGTATGCGTGCATCCGGATAGCACGCATAACGGATATCCGTACGAATATATATATACAAGAGCAACGTAACGAGATATCCGATCCATTGTCGGATAAAAAGGATATTGCTCGCCTAATGGAACTACTATGGCCACGATGCAACATTCTCTGATGTGAAAAATTATTTGGAGGCGGGATGGGAGCAGGGGCTTTTGTTACATTAAAAGGGTCGGGATAATTTTTGAAACGCTTTCATTCACTTTTCCGAAGCACTTGCGCGTTTATGTATAAAAAAAGGGAAGGATTGCACAGATTCTTCAATTATATCACACTTCTAGGAGTTCGAAGAGGCAAGTCGAATCAAATTAAAAAACTCTCGAACAAATCTTACGGTTCTTTATGCGGCTTCCTTCAAACGGTGCGATTGTTCTACTTCTTCCTGAGCAGAGATCGTCACCAAGTGGTTCATGACTGTCAAAACGAATGATTGTACTCCCTTTAACAATCAGCGAGCCTAATAGGATTCCGACAGAAGCTTTCGTAAGATGATGGATCACCGTGTAGCACGTGTCAGGGTAAATTTTATTGTTCCGCGAACATTGCTCGTATCCGGTAGCTGGACTAACGTTGCATCGTCGTAAAACGAAGATCACCGTAAAAAATGCAACGACGCGTTCGACTTTATTTAAAAGATAGCTCGTTAAAAGAAACTTTTAACCGAGTACGATCTGATGATTAATTTCACTTGTATTTTATTTCATAGATACTGTCGTTTGGTCGTTTATCTTCTTCGATTCGTTATATTTTTCACTCAACATTTACCTTTTTCTAGACGCTTATTTTTCACGGACAGCTTACAGTATTCCATCATATTCTATGAAATATCCAACAAATGCGTGATTTATTTGATTAGAAAATAGAAACCTGCCGATACGCTCCGGCAGGAAATTACATATCGAAAAAAATTGTTTTCCATAAATATCTCCAACCAATAGAATATCACTATTTCCCGCAGAACGACCAGCTACCCCTAAACCAACCGATTGTTATTTATTATCAACTGTAGCCGATAAGGGACGATACATAATCTATAAACACTTAATACTCGACGAAAATACCGTTTTAATGGTGGACGTTCGTCGGCGTTAATCGGCAGCCAGCCGGTGCTCTATTATATCCTAATCGATATCATCCCTCTTCCGAAGTACAGCAGCCTCTCGCGCACGCCAAATTAGCGCGCGAAAGAATTGTACCACGTACACTGTACACGGACCACCCCTCATCATCGTCTCCACGATAATATTCGAAATGACTGCGTCGAACTCTTCCCTTTTATCCTGTTTCACGACGTAGAAGGGGACCACCCTTTTCAGACGGTTTAATCTCGCGTGGAAAATGTGTTCGTGCGCGTGTGCACAGCGTATTACACGGTCGCCACGAGGTATCTATACTTCGTCGATAGGATGTATGGCGCGCAGAACGTTACGAGCAGTTGCCCCAATTTATCCCACTTTTTTGTGCCGAGAGCTTTTCAGCTTTTTTTCTCTTTCTACTCCTAGCCCCTCGTCCCACTCCCTTTGCTCTCCGATGTTCCGTGGCCGTTGGCTTTTTACTCCATCTCAGCCGGTACTTTTAAGTGCACGTACAGTTTAGTGCACTCTGACCGCGCCAAGCAACACCGATGCGGGAGACATTTTTATTGCCGCGGCTTAGCGAATGTGTTGCCGATAAATGTTTCATTCCGGGTGACTAATGCCGTACATATATGTGCACATATCCATACACCTCGCAGCACCAGGATTATTAAAATATTCACGACCAATTCGTTCTTGCTGTGAACGATACTATAGATCCATTATCGCGATCAACGCGAGGATCGAAAGAAGAGCTCGTTACACGTAAGCTCGCTGTTCAATTCTTACGATCAGGAGTATCGCTGTCTCGTTTAGTCACGATAGGAACTTCAATTTACCTGTTGCCTTCGCTAGCTCTTAGGACGCTTGGAGTACCTCTAACAAGTCAGCGAAGCGAGTTCCAATCCTCGTTTATGGATGTTTAATTAAACGCCGTCGTAAATATCAATTTTACGAACTTCTCAATCTACCTATTTCCAACATAATTTCTCGTTGATCCTTCAAAAATATACAACGCGGGTACTTTATCCTATAAAGAAAATAAATCTAATCTACTAATGCAATCTAAATTGCAAAGGAGTCTTAAACAATAGAGCAACACATCCACTTTCCATGCTAGAGGCATCGGACCTCGCACAGAACACAGAGGATGTTGGCTGATCGAAAGCAGGGGCCTGGCCTTTGAGGATGGTGACGCGACTTTGATTTCGTCGCCTCGAATAAAAAACAGGGACTTTGTAGCCTGTCACTGGTAATCAATGGGTGGGCAGCCTTTGCAAGTTTAACGAGAGACATGGCCACGCGTCATGTATTTCTTCTCCAACCATTTGGCCTTTTTCGATCGGCGTCCCTCGTTTCGCCGCGTGTTCGCCTCGTCTCTGCGTAAGTCTCGAATCACGTTCACCCCTTCCCTCTCCGCAGATTCCTGTTTCGCTTTCACGTTTGCTGTGTTCGTTTGATTAGTCACCGGCCCTCTATTCGGGTATTTGGTTGCTGTGTTCTGTTTTTACTACATTCTCTGCGACCCGGAGAATACATTCCACGATACGATTCATTCCGTTCTAATCTCTTCTATACACCCTCGTTAATGACGTATGATATCCACCGAGCTTTAATTATTTTTTTAGCGACCTCGTACAAATTGTACAAACTCGTGATTTAACAGAGAATCACAAAAATTCTGCCGCTATGCAGCTAACTCCACAAGCTACTTTCTACTTGCTTTAGCATATTAATTAGTTCGTTAGTAAATTCCTTCGTTGTAAAGTACATGCTTTATATAGCTGACGACATGTGTATGTCAATGGAACGTCTAAGGGTAGCTCGATTCCACTGAGTCTCTCCTTTGTTACACAAAGGACGCGAACCTAAGTTCCGAATAGTTCGAATCCCTTTCACTCTCCTCTTGGAACGGCTACGCATAGCATCGAGTAACTAATTGGACAACTATCGTATTCAAAATGACTGTAAATTATTGGAACAAAGCGTGGCACAATGAAAACCGAAGGAAACGTTTAAAATAGAAATTAAAGTTCTCTACAAAGGAGTCTGCTTGAAAAACATGTTTAATGAATTGCGAGTTGCTGGAATGGTCGGTGGTTGTGTAGGAAAGATAAAAGACAGGAAGAAAAGAGGTAATCGTGGGAGATTAAGAATAGAGTCGATATTCGCGACGTTGAATTTTCAAGAGCACAGTGTCGTTTATGCGTTCCGATTGAGCGGTGTTTGCGGTGTCTTTTGATTCTCGTTTGACGTCATCGATCTGCACCGGCGCAACAATGCCGGGACGCGTGTCTCTCGTAAACTGACGCTCGATCTCCCAGCGGTAAGATCGGTTTGCTGAGAAAAGACTGGAAAACTGATTTTATCAAAGCTTCGCAAACGAAAGTCTGATTGCGCATAATTCGCATTGTAGCATTGAAAAGTGTTTCAGAGAAATCCGCGTGAACTTTGAATGCGTCGTTCAATGATAAAGCAATGGGAATTCTTGACGGACCGTTTAAGTTATTTAAACGGGGAAAACATCCAAGCAACGAATAATTGCGATATTCTCTACGTAATAACTACTGGAACTTTGAAAAGAGTTGGGCGTCCTTGGGCATCGAGACGCTTAACAATGCTTAATCTTTCAAACTCAACGTCACTGTTCAACAAATACCACTCGCCTTTTCAGATATCTTTATCGCTAAAACGCAGTGTTTAAGAGAAACTGCAAGTTCCCACGGTTCGTTTGCGAGTTGACCAAACTGTGGCATCGCAGTGGTTTGATATTTATTGTCCGTACAGTAAGGACGATTGCAAAATGGCCACGGCTTTCCTTCTTTACGATCTAAGTTAGCATCGCGTTTCGGAGTTGTAAACGTCGGCCAAGGAGAAAAAGCGCGACATTACTTTAATTCTGACCAACTTTGCCGGTCGTTAAGGCGGCTCTTGCGATCGTTGCGTCACAGTCACCGGAAGTGGCGAACGTTGCTTTTAATCTCACGACTTGCGGTTTTTATTATCAGCCACGGGAACGTTCTCCGTTGCTTCTTCGATGAAATTTCTTCATCTCGGTGTCGATGTGCCATTTTAGTTCTGAAACTCGCGGTGAAATTAAATATCGATTATTTCCAGCAAGGAATCAAGGGAAACGCGTCGAGCTTTCATTTGTTATGGAGCTCGATATAGAGGAAACTAGCAGTTTCAGCGCCTCCAATGCTAATTAGCTTAAAGAAGAAGCGTCTGGGCGGAGCTTAGTTTTTTGCAGTTGGTAATCGAAGCTGTAGGAGATAATGATTTTCGTTTGTGCGCTGTTACTTCAATTTCCCATCTTAATTCCGCCTTAAACCCTTCATCTTTATCCTTCTTACGAAACAAAGTTTCGAAACGAAGAAAGGAGCGCCGGATACTTTAGTACCGATTATCTCAACTTCGACGGGGATGGAAGGCTTGTTTGGAGCTTACTCCAGTCGCGATTCGGTCCTCCGATTTCTGTAATTAAGTCTGCTACAATTCGACGGCATTAAAACACCTCGCGTTTAGTAAAAATCTGGATATCAAAACTTACAAATCCTCGCTTTCTTCGTATTGTACCAAAGCAAATCTTTCTGCGATTCGTTGAAACAAAAACCGCGCGTCTATTTGTACTTGCAGTGAAAAAGAAGCGAGAAGATATTTGTTACATATATATAAAGGAAAATTCCTAAGCTCCGGTGGATTTGATAACTCGCGAATCGTGTTCTTTAAGTTTACTGGACGTATTCTCCATCTGAACAACGAGCTCGCAATCTCTTCGTGAAGTGACCATAATTCGAGAAGCCTCGAAGAAAACCGCAAGAGCTGCTCCAAGTAGCTGTTATATCCACTTTCGTGAAGCAAATTATACTAACTACGAACCTACTTTTAGATCAATATTGCTAAAAGAAACTTGGCAGGCAGTATTAACGCGAGAACAATGAAAAATTGATGCAGTTTCTACTCTTCGTGTCAGTTTACCGTCGACAGCCTCGTGTCATCGCGTAAAATAACCGAACGGACTATGAAATCCCCGCCAGAATTACCGCTTATCCTGTTCGTAAATCAGCCGTCGATTGGCCGTAGCGATTCGCCGTGCCTTTGTCGTTGTGCTCGTAATAAGGAACTTGATATCTTTTATCAAAGTACCCGAGGGAAATGAGCGCGTCATGGCTTTGCGAGTGAAGAAGCACAGAAAAAAGCAGGCTACCCGGGGGGACTGGGGTTGGAAAAGTAGTAGAAAGACAGGGGACGGGGAGGGGGCAGGCGGAGTGCACGCGAGATTGCAATTTAATCAATCTGTGCCCGAGGTTGTGTGCACCAGTCGACAACGGTCACTATTCGATCGTGTAGCCTTCGTTCAGTAGGCTTTGGCGCGAAGTGTCAAAGAAGACGACGCGCATATCGCCAATTAGTGTGTTCGCCGTTTATCGATCATCCGATCGATGATTGGGTTATATTCAGCGAACGTGTTTCGCCTCGACTGAGATGAATTTCACGCGCACGCACGCACGTTCTCGTTACGTCGCCGTCGTCATCGTCATCGTCGTGTCGGGTTCATTAATCGCGACCGAACGTATGTACTCGCTTGGTTCGGTGTTTCGTATGCAAGCTTTGAAATATCTGGGCTATGACGAGATTCCAGACGAAACGAACAGCGATTGTCTTCGCCGTAGCTTGTGTACACGTGCGAGCAACGCAACGCGCAGCACGACCAGCTGTAATTACGACGCGAACGTGTCTGACAGGATAGAAATTATTCGACGAATTTCACACAAGCTTCGAGGCTGATGGAACGAAATGTTGGTAAAGGCTACGTTATTTTGATCGAATATCGGCGAATTTTAAACCGGTTATGAACCGTGAGTTTGTCAGTTTCTATCAACGGTAGTATGAACGAAGTAATACGTAACACACGAATATTGGAAAGGAAGTACAGGGGTTGCTACGAAGACGCATTATTACGCAACGGAAGCTTTCCCGCCTGCTTCCAGCTTCGAATTATAGTTCCTCGAGCTATCACTATTGCACACGGTATTAAAATAATACTTAAAAACAGATAGAGCGTAGTAACTAAATCGACATTTTATAATTATAAATAATAATCCGAAACTCGGTAGGTTGGATTCGATCTGGACGATGGTTAACGATGCACGCTGCCCTCTCGTAAACTCCTCCAGTTTCCTGGTCCTTGTTCATGCGCAAAGGACGATCAGAGACCTGCGAATGAGTCCGATGGGAGTACGTTGAAATAGATTAGTCAGCGATGCGCGGTTGCGATTGCCTTTCTTCGCACAGCAAACTTTGCCAGAGCAACATGCGTCCTCCCGCGCCGTGAATACGTAATGTACGAGCAATTTACGGCAGTTCGACGTTATCTTTCCTGCATGCACGCGTGCATTATGCACGTAGAATGGCGCGCCACGACCGATTCCCTTCGGGCACGGTGATCCACCGACCCACTTCGCATTTAACCCTCGTTTCGTCGGTTTCGCTGCCTATTTCCGGTATGATCGTCAGCCAGAAACCTCATCGTTGAAGCTTTTACCACGATTCTTCGACAGCTGAAAACGGAGAAATGGTAACGAGCAAGAAGATATCGTTTTTTAAAGAGCTGATCACCTTCAGCACTTCTTGGAATGGATTCGTTGTTACAAAAAATTTAGCTTAGAACTTCAAAAGATAAGGTCGGACGTCTAACGTGTTAGGGTTGAATCTTGGGACGCCGGGGCCGTTATTGTAAAAAACAAAAGTAAAGAAACGAGGGAGAAATCGTTTTCCAATCTGTCTTTGGTCGTGAGCAAAATTCAAATCACCAGGGAAACGTGGACGAGCGCCAAGCAGCTTATTCAAATGTATCGGCTAAACGTTTGCATTGATTAAAAACCACCAGTCAGGGTAGGGAGATGACTGTCATTAGCATCGAAGCAGCCGTTCGGATTAAAAGTGACTGTGTGTTCCACGTCGGTGAATCGTTCTGGTCTCGTACAAGAAAGGGAAATCGTTAGGCAGGATGGTCGTTAGCGTGAGTTTTTCCGTTCGACCGAGGGGGTAAACCAACCCCTCAGCTTCGCAGTCGTCTCGCTATTTCCCGGCGAAATCTCGTTCTCTTCTTTCTACAAAGCCGACAAGCTGACTTAAATGGTGAGAAAAGTTCGAGGTATGGTACGCGTGAAAACATGGTTTTTTGTTCTACAGAGTAATTTGAATCCGAGAGAAATTGAATCGAAACATCGCCGCTGAATAATAAATGAAACAAGTTTATCTATCGAAATGGGAAAATGCTCTTTCGAGATTAATTCTCCGTGACGACACAAAGTGGCGATTCATTTCCTTCTAATCGTATCAACGACTACTACTACAAACAAACCTAATTCCGTGAACGAAAATTGCTTCTGGCGCACTTTTTTTCATCCTTTATGATCGTGATACCTCTCGAAATTTTACGAACAGAGGACAACTCATCGCAGGAGAAGTTAAACGGTCGTTCAACATCGACGAAATTGTATTCACCCGTCGTTGTTACCGTGAAATTCGCCCCGTTCTTGTTCCGGCATTCATTTTTAGATTCACTCGATTTTCTCTCTTAATGGTGTCATCGGAGGTTGTTCACACGAGAGGTGAATATCTATTCGTCGTCAGCCGGGAAAAGGATATTCAGGCATTAAGTATGTAATAATTAGACGAGCTTTATCGCACTCTTCTTTGCCGAGGTGCACAAGGATACTTTAATGTCCGCTTAACCATCCAATTAATGCTGTCCGAGCGTTGGACTTGCGGTTCGTTGTTCCTTCAACACTCGAGGGACCCTTAAGTTAAAGTCGGAATAATTTAGCGACGGCATTTCTACGCGAAAGATAGGTCATTTTCATCGGCGAATAATTAATTAATATATCGAAATTTCTTTGAAAAACGAATGTTGCCGGATAAAAGGTTAGAAGTTGACCAAGTTGGAAAGTGAAGCGGACGTATGGAAAGATTTGTTCACGAGCGATCGATAAAACGTTTCAGCAAGTATTTTTGTGGAAAGCAACGTTAACTTCATTCGATGGACGAAGAGGAAGTATGCAACGAGACCGGCACCTTCGGCGCTCGCGTCAAACTTGGTAATTATGAAAGTTTGCGGCATGGAATTCTTGGACGAAGAAGCTTGAATCTTGAATTACTTCCGAGGCCGATGATGTTATCTCTTCCGCAATGCCGCTGAATGATCAACTATTTACATGTTCTCTCTTTTCCGATGAGATTCGCGATTCGAACGCGCTGACGCGATAGGACGACGTTAGCTTGTAATTAACTTGTCAGAACTAGACCCACGATTGTACCGGGGAATCGTGCAATTTAACCAAAACTAGAGGCAGTAGCTCTTAATTTATTCTGATCTTGATTCTAATCTTAATCTCGCTTTTAACCTAAAGTAGTTTTCCTCTCTCCAACTGCGGCAAGATGTGTGTGGATCGTACGAGGAAATTACTAGGAATTTTATAGTCCACTTCCTAATTTTGACGGATCTGGTACTCTTATTAAAGAAATATACTAGCATTGAAATATTAAGAAAAGAAAATATATATAGTGAAGCTATCCAACAGAGAAACTGCAGCAAAGTAGAAAAATTCGATTAATTTCGAAGAGAGATAGCTATTTATAAACTACCGAGGGTTCATCGGTCGATATAAGAATGTTTTTAACATAGTTCGACCAACTATATATAGTTGGATATTTAATCAGCGGTATCACTAAGTGATCCAGCTCGTTAATTGCACTAAAACTTCTGCGAAACTTATCACATTTTCGACGAACTCGACGTTCTCGATGGAGAAGTATTCAGGTTAGTTGATATATTAACATCATCCAACTTCATCGAGATGCTTCGAGGAAATCGACTTTTTTTCAATAAACAGAATCGTTTCGAACGAAATAAGAATTTCTGTAGCTTTATTGAAAAACAAGACAGCGTACTTTCGAATATACTTGGAACGTTTCATGCACTTTGGCGAACATCGTTTGTGGCATCGTAAAAGAGGGGAAACTATTCCTATCAATTGCTCCGGTCGCCCTTTCGTAGGAAGTAACAACGTTGAGAGTAATCGGTGCACTGCAGTCACTCGACGCTTCACCCTCGTTATTTTTATGCGAGAGTGCTTTGCGAAACATGCTCCCCCGTGTCCTGTACAGGCTCAACCCATAAAAAGGCCACGTAGAACCGATCACCCATTCATTTTCGAGCGTAGTCGTCAGTCACGTACGGAGGCTGACCGACAAAGCGATATCGATTAGATCACGCTCCGTAAGTTCGTATCAGCTGTGGGCGGTCGGTTATATCCATAAACAGGTCGGCGTACTTTCTTCGAGTTCAAGAAAAAAAAGAGAAATATTTTAACCGGTAACCTGGGAGGCCTTTGCTTCGTACGTCGATTCAGAATAGCACGACGTCCCGTTGCTCGCCGTTATTTATAAAAGTGAGATAAAAATTGCAGTGGCGTTCACGGCATCCGGTGTATTTAAAAGTCTCTTTTACATGGTCTTTTACGTAATCAGAGACGTTGCCTTTTTACAGAGTTTTTCTTCCATTAAAAATAAATTTTTATCATTTTTTCATAGATTCCAAATAGGTAACGATAACGAGAATAGAATATTAACATTTAGAAATTTATTAATTAATATTTAGCACTGTAAGCGATCGGATAGCAGATCGCATAGCGGTAATCTTTCAAGTGTTCTGCTATCTATTAATGTTAATGTCGATACATAACTTTTACAAATACTCGGAAACCCCATCATCATCTTTAGCAGATAATTTATCGTTATAGAAACTTCAAACAGCGTTATTTCACTATATCTTTCGCATATTCTCACTGTCGATGACAGCTGAAGGAACATCATCCCCAGACACGCGAACAACGTCGAACAGTGACAACCCTTCAGCGTGGAACTACCACGAACTCAACGAACGGCATTCTCTCAATCAGTAGAATAGTCGGCGCTGTGTCAGGCACGCGCAAACACGCCCATCGCCTCTGCACAATGAATTATATGAGGCCGCTGATCTCCTTCCACGAAGCCTCGGGCTGAGCCACATCCATAAACCATTCACGGTGTTTCGCTAGAACGGCCGGATAACGCGGCAGCGGACTATGAGGGTGAGATTCGACTGAGTGCATCGTCGATTGAACGCACGACCAATCGATCAATCAACGTTAAACGATCGTCAAACGGTAGCTCCTTGCTTGGCAAGATTTGCACGTGCCAACAAGTGCCCGCACCTCCTGCTTAATGATTGGTCAAATACGCGAGTTGCATTCTTCACGGACAATTGTATTCTGACGAATTCGGACATTTATACATAAAACGTACATTTATACGTTTAGAACGTCAACCGAGTGAGTTCAGGAAATTTGCAGTAGATGAAGCAATTAAGCACGAACGTTCAAATTACATGGTCCATTGAAAAAGATATCTCTCAATGTCACGATGATGTAACATTGTTCATCTCGAAGGAACTGTTATGGATGCAACACTTTCCTCGATCCAAAATCTCGAAAAAATAAACAGCGTCGAATGGTCGAACGTATATACACGCGAATCGTTTCACGGCTGAACGAGTGGCAACGAAAAGAGCGCATCGATCACAGGCCACCGATAATGAACAGGGTATGCGGGTCAAATTTTCCATTCGGTTAATTATCTGGGTGACGACGATATTCTGGCTCTGAGTATTGGCCCGCAGACAAAAGCGTATACCCAATAGCCAGAGCATGGGATAAACACTAAGATCGGGTCGTGTTATTGGTCGCGACAATGATGCCAGTAGTTACAGAAACGTTGAGATTGAAGCAAGTTCTATCTCTTTTCTTTCTACTTGTTTTTACGATAAAATTAGCAAGGAACTGAGAATATACATTTAGAAAAGATCTTTTAACTCGATAAACCTTAGAAATTCATTCAAATACACAGAATATAGAAAGATATATAAGAGCACTTTCTGCATTCATTATTATAGATATATATGTACATTGTACATAGTACAGTACAGAAGAGCCCGTACAAAAAATCTGGATTCGCGGAATGTCAAAGTCCAAACATCAAAGAAGTCTCGATTAAACGTCTTCGTAGCAGAAGTTTCACGCATTCTTTTCAAACATTACAAAAGAAGAGAGAGACAAAAGCTCGTTGCCGGAAAGTCAGCGGTGAAACGCGAACGAAAAAATAAAAAGAGATGGGAGCGGCCCGGACCCAACAAAAGCGGGTTAATTTGGTAGTAGCGCGCGAACCATGTCGCGTGCAGTCGCGTTGTAGCGTGAATACTGTTCCGTCCCCGTGACTAGTCTACAATTTTTTCAAGCTCGTCGCTGCAACGACGTGCACCAACACCCTTCGCCCCGTACATGGAACGCGTTCGCAACAAGCGTAAGCTCGGAGAGCTACACGATACGCGTTTGCAAATGGAGTGAACAACGCCGCCGGGAAATATTGAAAAAATCTTCCGGCCCAGATAGCCAATGTGTACACGCGTCGTCGAGAATCGTTTATCTATGTGCACGTCGTCCGAGAAATACACCCCGCCTGGGTTTTCAGTTCGTTAAAGCCAGTAATTCTTAATATCGGCGCGTACAATAGTCATAGCAACTAAACTAGTTACTGCGAACTTCGGGATTGAAAGTTTTCTACTTTACTAATTAAAATCCAAACATTTTTTTTTTCTCTCACTTTTCTCGTCAGAACTGATTGTAAAATCAAGTAAAAACTTGTCTGATCCCCGATCGTTTGGTAATAAATTTAGGAGAGCTATTACAGCAGACGAAATGTGGCCAAAGTTACTACGAAGCACATGATGTTACGGGATCAGCTGTGGCTTCAGACCTGTGTTCAATCAAGACCCAACGATTTCAAAATGAAATCACCATCGGCAATTTTCGCGTGCGCCAACCGATTGAGCTTGCCAGCACACCGATTCCCCGGCTGCTCGAATACAGCATCGATACTCAAAGCAGCCAGTAGCACGCAACCCTCCGCCGAATTTCATTACCGTTTCCTAGCAGCGGACGTTTGTTTCCCGTCGTTCAGACGTCTCCATTTTCAAAGACGCCGCGATTGGATCGATGCCGATACGCCCAAATGAGTTTACTGAAATATTCAATTTGCCATTTTCTTCGAAAGATTCGCAAATAAAATGTTAATCTTAAATAATAAATTGTTTCATCGACTAGTTTTTAGATTAGCGACGAAGGTTTTAGCTTTTCGCTTTTATTTCTCCAAACGTGTAATTCCAGTTCCTTCTTCGATGACCACGAAAACCAACGTCTATAAATATCGAAGCTAGTGCAAGTTCGAGCATACGGTAGCTTTTCTGCCAATGGAAAACTTTTCTGACGAGGTGAATCGTGTTGCTCTTGCCTTGAAACAGATAACTCTGGGAGTGCAGAGGAATAACGTTGAAAGAAAACAAACGAGCGAAATTTATAGATTCGCGTAAAAAAAGCTTCGGGCAATTAGAAATGAAGAGGATTTATAAGGAAATTCAGTCGAAATTGTACGTCCCCGAGAGCAACAGTAGTATAATTTTCCTCCAAATTCCCAAGAAATCGATAATCCGATAGGTTATCGCAATATTTCACGAACATCGTTTCCCTTCCCTTCCAGGAAGCTTTACCCAGTAAAGTCAGTAAACCTTAGCGATCATGCCCCGTGCTATTTCAAATGGACATATAACATTTCGCTGGAACTTCGCTACATAAAAATCAGAAGTCTGACCAAACGTCTGCCGATACTACTCGCTACTGTCACTTCAGCTCGAGGGTGTACCTTCCTTCCCTTATGCTTTAACTTTCATCTCGGTATCACTATTTATCTTCGCCTCGTTTTCATTAATTTTATTTGCGACCATTTCATTTATCATTGATTTCTTGTATTACTTTAACAGTAAATTGCAGCAGTTGTAGTAATTTCAATTTGCGGATAAACAGATGATAAAATACTTTAATTATTTTGGTTGTATAAATTCATATTTTGCTCGGATGCTGTGTGGTATTAATTTAGCAACTAATAGCTACGAAAACTATCCTTTTGGGGATCAAAATCCATGATCGCTTTTTGGGTCAATGGGTGCGACGCTATCTATGCTCATGCATACGCAATACGTAACGCGCAGAAGTATTACCATCGAGCGAATCTGACACGTGTATAGAATTTTCGTCGTTCAGAAAACCGAAGAATTCGTATGTACGTCTCAAAGACCTTTTGAAAATTAAGCTCTTGAAAAGCCTCAATCTCCGTGAACACCGATATTGGGGTTTCAACGAAAACTCGTTAACGGATCCAAGTTTTCTCAGGTATGTGCGCATATAGCGGCCTTTTTATTACTTTTTTCTGCTTTTTTTTTTAAAGCTCGTCCCTGTCCTGTTTGAAAATTCTTTTCAAGGTCTCTATCTTTTTCCAACTCGTCGCAGCCTATTAACTTTTTGCAAGCCACCGAAGCCGGAGAAATTTTTGCAAAATCCGGCTCGTCTGGCTTCCGCCTGGTCGGCGAACAGAGGACCAGACGGATCGATAACGTGTAGGCCGTATGCAACAAAACGCTTCACCCTTTGCGATCGGTGAAAGTTCCAGCGGGAATGTTCCAGCCGACTGACCGGCAAATTTTTTAATCGTTCGTTTGTTCATCGTGAAACTTCGTAACAGCAATTTACGTTGCTGAATCCTCGTGTCGCGCTCTCTCCATCGACGCGTATCGAGTGCTGTTAGTTTTGATACCGTGCAATCGATTTTACAACGCTCGTGAACAATTACCAGAGTCCCTGTGCTTGTACGAGCAAGTTAACCAACGTTTCTAAGTGGCGTTTGTATTGTTAAAAGATAGAGATCCTCGGAAAATACAATCATTCGATGTAACGCTATAGATCGTCCTCTGTTCTTCGCTAGTAATTCCATGGTGCTATATGATGAATTATATTTACGATTATGTGACGTATCAAAGGCCATAAATTAAACCTTATGCGACGAAAAATGGAAAACATGTTGCAAATCAAAGTGCAATTATTGCAGAGAGATACTGTAAATCATCCTGAAACCGAAAAGAAAAACCAGAATGGAAAGGAAAAGCACGAAGGAAAGGGCACACGTTACAGAACATACAGCATATGAGTCCGAAGGAGAACTTGGAGAGTTTGGTCGGAAAGACCGGCGAATTAGTGCAGAAACTTTTCAAGCCTGAAAGTCATTTCGAATATTGGATTTGATCTCTCATCGCGACGTCCAGGCTACAACTTTCCCAAGCAATATTCTATCGAATTACCGTGCGCTCCCAATCGGCAAGGTGCTCGTCATGATGCATTGGAATTAGGTAGAAAGTCGTTCTCTGCAAAAGCGACCTGTCTCACTCGGGATTTATTTGATTCGTAGCTCGAATCGATTGTTTCGTTTGATATTCTCTTGTGGAGTTTCCTTGTTCACTTCCTTAATTCTCTTATATTTCCCAACGAAATAAGACTATATGCATAGAAGTTATTCTACTCTTATACTCGAAAATCATCGTAGCTATTATTTCAAAACTGAACGCAATTTAATAGAAAATTTTGTGCTACGTGAGCTACAGTATGGACATAGAGATAAAAATTTAAATTTGGATCGAACAAAATCCAGCCTCTGTCTCTGTTACGTATGGATTACATTTGGATTAGATTCAGATTAGATTTGGTTTAGGTTTGATCTAGGGATGAACGTAGCGTTAAACCCAAATAGGGTCAAGATCTAGGCCTGCATCTGTGTCTCAGTTAGGCCTCAACTAGGTTTGAGTTAGGTTTACTACGAAACTAACAAATTATTGCAAACGATAGGTCTGTCGTGTCCCTACTTCTTTGGTCTAAATATATTCTTTCCAATCGATATAGAAATTTCAGAATCTTAAGCTTACGATTTCTTTGGCAGAGTAGTTTCACCGGAAATTCTTTATATTCACTGTACTGTATTCGAATATTATAGCTTAGCTTCGTGAAAATTCAGCTGTTTCCTCTCGATTCCGATGTTTGCACTGGATTTGTAGACACGACTGACGCATCAGAAATGTAACATGCATATGCGTACTTAGTAATCGTCGAGCAGGGGCATCTTTCATGGATAACGGTAATATGATATTAGAAATTTATTCCCAATAAATATCTGTACCTTTATATCCTCGCTATTCTTCGTGTATTACGGCAAAAGTTTCGATTCATCATCGAAATCAATCTTGATAAGCAACAGTTACTTTCCAGACCAATAATTTGTCCTAATTAGCATCCTGAAGTGACATTCAACTATTTAAACTAAGAATTATTTTAATCTGCACACGGTTACAATTAGGTCTAAGTCGAGGAAGAAATTCTTACTTTGATGTATTGCAAAACACTCTACTTTCCACTATCTCATATTCGATATACGCATACTTTACCCCCACGTTGTAATCCTCATAAAACTTGGTTCGAAGCGAGGGACAATTTTCGCATTTCCCTTTCAAACTTTTGAAGCAACATTCATCCGGGATCTTATTAGCATTTTTACATGATTCGCGTTTTTCAGAAGCGGATGGAAATGAGTAGCCGAAAGCGAACCGCTGGCTAAACAGTAGGTGGTCGGTTGGGCCGCTTGTTACACCAACTTCCGGCATTATCTAAATTACTTTGTACTCGACCGTGCAGAAATTATTGCAGATATCGCAGAGTTTCGACATTAGAGCGCGGCCTCAATGGAACAGTGCCCTGAAACCATAAAGATGCGGCTAATTCCATTCTGGCTCTTTCCGAAAGATCCTACCGTTCAACTGCCGCATTTCGAGTACCAGTTACGTGGCGAATCTTCTTCGTGGAGATAATGTCACGGAATTGTTTCGCCTGCGGCGTTCACGGAGATAATTAAAATGATTTTACGCAGGGGGGCTGGCCATGGGCACTCTTTAATTAATGCATGTTACTCTAACACGGAAGTATCCACACGACCGCACTTTATTGTATCCGTCCTACATGACCACTGCTCGCGGCGAAAATTTCGATCAATTTGCACTCACCAATTAACAACTCCAATTACTGGTCAGGATAATGTCGAAACGTCAGGATGTTCCTAAACTAAAGGCACACGTGTATAACATAGAACGTTTGTTAAAGTCCGCAAGTGATTCTGAAGGTTTAGTTGAATGAAAATCTGCACATACGTGTCGACTAAAACTATTCCTCAAAGACCCCTTAAAACGAAGATCTTGGAACCGTGCGAATGATAGGCCGTATTCGATGCTCTGAACTGTGAAACTATGTATATACTTTCAGAAGATTATTTATAGATTACGATGGAAATTAAACGAGTTATAATTAAAAAGTATAAGGGACCCAGGTTTCCTCCGCAAAAAGGCCATAACTCTTGGCAGGGTTGTAACACGGTGGTAACAGCCGTATCGATCGGCTCACCTTGTCAAGGGGGTCTCGAAAAATTGCCCGAGAAAGAACGTCTCTCCTCATCCTTCGAGTAGACGGATACGCGAGAGATCGAATAGGTGGGTCGGCTGAAAGGAACGAACACGAAAAGATGAAGGGGAGAAACAGAGGGGGTCGGAGCAGGACAAAAAACATGGAGGAAAAGTAGAAAAAGGCCGGATGAAATATGGGTGAGGAGAGTCCGGAATGGGAGTGGTGGAGGTGGCGAGCAATGCTAAGGCAATATCACAGTCGACTAGCGACGGCCCGAACCGGCATACTAAGCGAGTTGGAGTGATTTTTAAAACAGAAGACGGGACGCCCGCGGGAATCTTAAATAACCATCGCAGCTGGGCAGAGGGAAGAGTGGCGGCCGAAGGGATGAGACCGAGGAAAAGAAATCGCAACGTCGTCGAGGAATATTCGAGCGAACGACCGCGACGGGAAGAGTGACAGGCCGGGAAATTGGGAAATTGAACCTGAACCCTTTTATCGAATGCGAATGCCACCCGAGATACCAAAGCCTCTCTCGCGTTGCCGCGCCTCGATTCTCAATGCACTCGAACTGAGACGAATCTCAGTCGAAACTGGCATCACCCCTCTCCCGTAGCTTGGCTTCACGATTGTTCGTTGGTTCAATTAAACGGTATTTTAGGAAATTCTTTGTACTTCCTATTGTTTCGAGGAACAACCAGTGCCGCGAAGTTATTTTTCTTAGCTGTATGGTTTCTTGAATATATTTCAATATACCATTTGATCGACCTGTATCTTTGTGGCCTCGAATTTGCCCCAACGTGCTGATATTTTGCAATGATATACGGATCTGAGATTTAACTGTGGTAGAAAGGGTTGAGTTAGACATGGATTACCTATCAAGTTTGGGTTAAGTTTAAGCTCGGATAAGCTTTACGAGGTATTAGTTCCGCTATTAAGTTCGGTGTATTCATACGGACTAGGATATACACAGGTCTTCCCGAGATGCTCAGATGTATGGCTGTCAGGGAACGCAGTAGAATTTTAAATATCGGCGGTGAAACCGTATAGAGCTGGGGCTGACATGGTGAAATGATGGTTAAGAATTCAAAACATGGGAAAATATACGGAAACGCGGTACACGGCCATAAAATACAGGAGTAGCGTGGTACAACTGAAAAATGATGCATCAAAAAGTATGAAAAATTCTAGTTTCGAGAGAGTTGCAATACAATTTACGGGACACGAAATTTGAAAAGTTAATGTTTCCACGTCGTCAAGCGAAAATGTTTGAAAATCCGTCGCGTCCGCGGCAAAAAATTCGCAAGTGAAATTGCTAAAATGTCCCAGCTCGTTAAAAAACTACAATGTGTGTTTTCTATGACGATAATTAATGTTCCAAGAATCGCAGCGAATAATAATATCATAATTGGAATATCAGTGCCCTCTGGAATCTCAGATATCCATAAATTGATTTAACAATATTTAATCGTCGATCTCTTGATATCTGCGTTTATTATCACAAAAGATTCTATGATCTTTCTCATTTATTCTGTTCCATCGGATGCACAGTTAAGGATCCTTGGAAAATTGCAATCGCCGGCGATGGACGTCTTTGAAATTCCTCCAAGGGTTTCCAATTCCCTTGGAAGACACGTCCTGGCAATTTTTCCTCGATGAGGACAGAGTTTCGAACGAATTTTCGGTATCCGGCTTCTTCACTTGTCAACGCCTTATCCCTTCGTATCCCCTGTCCCTGGATCTTCGAAATCGTGGCAGATTTTAAATTTTCATATAATCCAGAGAACTCGTTGTCTCGTCCTGATGAAGTTTCGTTCGATAGAGTTTCTGAAATAGGACAGTTCGATTCAAATTTTCCAAGAAGCTACACCGACCAATTGACTCTTTCTATGTATCTACGAACTGTCTTTGCTTTAATTAGATATGACTTTTCGAAAGAACGTTGGGCGAGTTCGTTAATTGCATTGAAAAGTGAGAAATTGTCAAGAAAATTATACGAAAGCAATCGATCGGAAATATGAACAAGTAAGCGGGAAACGCAAACAAATAACCAGGTTATGTAAATCAACAATTCGAGAGTATAAACAGACGGACGAAAAAAGTTAACAAACACATGGAACAAGAAGAGTGTACTAAATTTTTTGCATTATGTACGCTCGAAATCATTCGTCTTAACATACATCATTGTCTAACATAATCAAAAAGTATAAGAGAAGGGAACATGGTGAGATACAACGCGAACTAGACGTCTCTGAAAGAATTCAATTAGAACGAAGAAAGTTGTCGAGAAAACTCACTTACGCTATACCATTTTTCCGAGTTACACACAAAGAACGGAGTTGCCCGCGATAGTTTCAACGTTTTTCCATCTTCGACTCTTGGATGTTGGTTGTTTCTCGTATTTCGACACGCATAACTTTTAAAAAGCTACTCTAATCGAATCGGTTAGGTGGCTGTTGGAGATTCAAACTTCATTCGACTCGTGCCATCGTTGTCATCGATTAGCTGCGTGACTCCTATTTTCGTAACATACGCTATCGCCGTTCGAAGGGACTTACCAGAAACAATGTCGTACATCCGAAAAACTAAAGTAATAAAAGCCACAGGATACTTTCCTGCGGAATGGAGCTTTCGTGAAACCAACGATTCAACAATCTCCCTTAATAATTAAAAAACTTTGATGCATGGCATATCTTCTTAATACCTGATAATCAGTTGTGACGCATTTCCAGCATTCAACCTATTAATTAAACGACCTTTGCGGTAATCCAAGTTATTTATTATTTTATAATTCATGCAGAACGCAAGTCTATTTTTTACACGGTTAAGAAAGATCTATTGCGATCCTTTGACTTTTCCAAGTAATTCTATGCACCTACGATCTCCGTAGAAAGGGCTTCCGTTACCGCATGATACCACAATGTTACGCAATTGTTCCATTTCAGGAAGTAAAAGTTCAAAGGATACGGATGAAACCCACAGCAAGGTATCATTTAACCATAATTGATTCACGATAGACGTTCGATATATTTTTACATCCGACCAAGCTACCTTGCAATTTTTCATTTCAATCTCACACTCAACTAACATTTCCATCAACGCTGTACAAAAGAGGAAACAAGAATCAACCTATCTTCGATCGAAAGCAACTTCCAAACCCCGCCCCATCTCTCTCTACGTGACTACACGCGCGAGCTGATCGCGCTGATTCGCGCGTGAACGAGCTGCAAGCGTAACCGTTGCTGAATTTCAACGAAGATCCGGCGTCGTCGCTTCGGATCCGGCGTTGGCTCGCGATGAACAAGCGCAGGATGCTCTGTTTTTAGGCGGCCAGTCGTTTCCTCGACTTTCGTCCGGGGCACGTAATGGCCTGGATGCGGCGCATTCGCGTATTCCAACCAGTCGGTCCTCCTATCAGCTCCGACCGTCACGCGTCAGGAATTGCAAATTAGATTCGAGCGATTTACTCCGAGCGTCTAACACGGAGACGTAGAATCTAAGGTAGCCCAGGCCCGAGGTATCGCTCGCGTCCTCTCTTCCCTGTATCCGCGTTAGATTCCACGGATTCCACGATGATTGTTCAGAGGGCGAGAGACGCGACGCCAGCTAAACCGGAAATTTTACTTATTTCCCTTAGAATTGCTACGTTGTTTGAGAGAAACTATCGGAAAAGAACATCGGGAGAAAACAACGGTTACAATTGCCTAGAGGAAGGTTTTGAAATTTTAATTTGCCTGCAGCAGGTATTAAAAAATCGTTTTTTATTTTCAATTTAGTATTTCGTTTAAGAATAACAGAGTTAACTTATGATCCGCCATTACATAGTTTGCCGAAATAAACACACGTGTCTTGTATGGCACAATTTCCGAGGTGAAGTATTAGGACCTTTAATCTTCGAATGGCCGAATAGCAATCGTTGTTGTTGTTTGCAGCCGGTCAGTTGAAATATCAGAGAGAAGGGGATAGCTGGACCGAATGCCGTTCAAATTGCAGCCATTACCCCGATTGGAGTCACTTTGGATATTTCCGTGTTTTTGTAAGATTCAAGAGTCGACTACCAACATACGAAACGCAGTGAAGTTCGAAGACCTACGCTCTTAAAATTCCATCATAGCTTTTTGTTCCCGAAACTCGTCAGAAACTACAAACGTTTTCTCTCATTTTTGCCATAGATTCTGCAAAAATCTCCCAACGAGTAGCGCGCTACTAATTACGCAAAGGTAATCTCGAATGTCGTTAATTTTTCCTAACAAAAACTATGTGGTAGGAAACAAGAGCTGTAGGTGGAATCAAAAAGAGATATATAACGAGCACTATAACCGATAATTTTTATATCAAAAAGTATTTGTAAGAACTACCATCGCTAAGAGCAGCGTAATCTTGTACCGGTAGACAAAATTGGTTTACTTCGCGTCTTGGAATTAACTTTCCTTTTAAATAAAGTGAGATTTTAGCGCGTCGAAGAAATGGCTCGTAGGAAACTCGATCTTCTTCATCTTCTTCGATGACTACTCGGCTGTACTTTTTAGTCCCCATTGCCACCATTCCGAAGCATGTAGTTCCTTTCCGTCAACTAGTAGTTTATCGATCACCGCATCGAAGCGTCGCGAAACTACAAATGAGTTTACCCTGCAACTCTCGCAAGAAGGAAAAGAAGATTGATCGAGCGTCTGACCTACGCACTGTCGATTCAATTGGTCGCAGAGCCTCCTAGTAATAAATCATCGAGCCGCGACATGTCGCGGAACGACTCGTACGAGGCATGTTCTTTATCCGCGCAAAATCGGCCGGAATAGAACAAGGTGCATGGTTCAACCCGAAGATCGTGACAGCTTTGGTGAAAAGCTTTAGAAGGATGATGGACGTTCGTGTTATTTATAATCGGGCCAATCGATAACGATGAATCTCGAGTTAAAAAAGACAGGGAAATCATTTTGCACCGATGCAGCATCAAATGAAAAATATATTTCTCGTTGTGCCTTAAAAATAATTGTAGCGACAAGGAATTGTTTTCAATTCGTTTTAACAGTTCCGTGTCATTTGAAGAATGGCTTTAAAGCGCGTGCAACGTTAGCTGACTTCTGGCATCGAAATTTATTGCACGATAGAACGGTCGAAAGGAATTTTTCGATCAAACGTTGCATTAGTTAGAGTTTCCTGTACCGTTTCCTCTCATTATCGTTCTAGCATACCGTCACCACTACTAATGCTCTATAAAGCAAATGTAATTAGCTTTTCCGATTCATCGATTAATTCAACGTTAATTCTATGTTAATATGGTTGAAAACGTAGATTAACAAGTACACATAGCGTGTAAGGAATTATATAATACAATTAGATATTGATCAAACGTTATCTACCTAGACGCTTACACGCAAACTCTACTAAATACTCAGTAGTACAAACAGATACTAAATAGGCAAACATTGGAACATTCACTCTGCACCTAATTTCTCGCGTATCTGTCTTTGCCCAACGTTAGTTTTTATTACACCGATAAAGCGTGACTGTGTCTATTGAAAATTATTTCCTATATACGTGTCAGTCGACAAGTTTCCCTATTGCTTGTTCATCTTCAGTGACAATGGGGAAACAGAAAGTGCGATTCAACCACACGTTACGTATATCTGAGAACGTTTCGGATGGACAGGAATGCAGCAACTCACGTTCCTTGCTTGCATTCCAGAAGCAGGAATGTCTCGGCTTGAGCCGCGAGATGTAAAATAGGAAATGAAGTAAACTTTCGCACAAACATAGGAATAGAACGTCGAAATTCAAGTTCCGCGACAGGATTCTTTTTTTTAATTCGGCTGCGTTTTCCACGTCTTCGTGGTCCAAAATCTCGTTTCTCAGCGACGCGTTACAGAAAAGCGATGGGATTTAAAATGTATGAGCCACACCGCACGAAGCGATATTTTATTCAAAAACCCGGGCGACGCCAGGAACGCGTCACCAGGTATTAGGATTCGATAATACGGCCGTGAAGCGTTTTTAACACTGGCGTAAAAGCCAGGGGAAGAGAGGGTTTTGCGCGGACCTCGTTTATTATGGGCGCGGCTCGTACAAGGAGCGGTTCCGCAATTTCAGCGTTGCTCCTAACGAAATTCGGAGCTTAAGAACGAAATCCAATTTGGCCATTTGAGCATGAAGCGAGGCCGCGAACCACTCTGCCTTAATGCGATTTGCGATATCGCGCGCAGTTTATGGTAAGATAGTCGGCGTCCTTTCGCGATTAGAAGAAAACACTAAGGGAAGACCATAAGGGCGACAAGTTTCCTCGATAATTCCATTCCTTTTTGTATTTTTAAGTTAAGATCGTCATACGTAATATTACAAAATACAATGGTAATATCTGAAGAAGCTAACGTCATTTTCCAACAGGAAGATCAAACACGAAGTTCTTTCTCGCCGGTTAAAGAATTCTTACCATTTCAATTCGCATTTCCATTTCTATATCTTCCTCTAACCGGTCGTTCTAACGAAGTGGTGGTTTCAATTTTGGGGGAAAATCTACCGGCAAGCGGTAACCACCCCAATAAAGAAAACTCTCGCCCTCCCCCTCGGTCTCGTGTCGCTCGATTATTCACGCCAGTTGATCCCAGAATTACACGGACTCCCGAATAAATTTCCGGCGAATACGTAACGAGGATTCGGCCTTTCGCTGCCGATAGAGCCATGAATTTCTGCGCAAATAGCCGCTTATTATCAAAGAGGATCATCGTCGGGCGATAGGGCCGATGCAAGGAACACCGATGCAACACGCTTCGCTTGTGCAACGTGTTTCTGGCCAGCTAACTTTGTTACCCGATCAAACAAAACGTGTAATGCGATGTTAAATCGTGCGGTTCGATCGATCGGATCGCGCGTTGCGCCTTGTAATCGGAACAGTTCTTGTACTGTCAGGAGAATACATATAGAAGCTTATGATTATCATAATTGTCAATAAATCAAGCTTTAACAGTCTAGCGTTTTTCTTCCACAGAAATCATCGCCGTTTTTTGCTCTTTTTCGCACTAATTAAACGTTCAAATCGTCGCGCGACCAGCCGAGTTAATAACTCGAACAAGAAGTTTATTCCATAGCTTCATAAAAAGCACATAAATGTTCCAATTTCCTAGCTATCACGGTAATCCATCTCGACGTTTATATTATCAACTCTCTAAGGAATAAAAATCGGTAACCGCGTTTAAGGTGGGAAAATTGCGCTGAAGAAACATGGGAGATGGCAAATGTACAAAGGGGGTAAACGAGAAACGAAAGTGAAACGCACGAGATTCCAAAGGTTTGCCGCAAAAGAAACGAGAGCGCGAGCTCAGTGGATTTTCTGTCACACAATTCCTACTTTTGCTGAAGTCGAGCAAGTATGCAAGTTCCCACGTTAATTAGAAAATACAGGAAACTGCGAAAGGTCGGGATGGCGTCGAATCACGGATCGTCTGGTCAAAGGGAAAGAACTCTGAGCGTCGGTATGCCAGAACTATCCGGCGGTGAATTAAAATACTTGGCAAACGACGAACGTTTACCCTGCGCATCTGTCCGCTCGAACTTTTCAGCGAATGGAAATTCGCAAATCATTTTGACCAGCTGCTGGCGAAAGTATCGGAAAAGAAGAAGGAAAGACACGAAAAATATGAGAAATATCTAGAGTATCTGGCGAGTGAGTTACAGATTCCCTTGCTTTGACTCCGCGTACGATCACAAAACTCATGGCTGTTCGACGTTTGGTCCCTAGCCTTCGTCCAATTTTCGCTCCCAATATTGCTTCTAATGTACGACGATCTTCAAGTTTGCAGTTGCTAGTGATGCATGAATAATCCAATAACTCATCCCAGAAAACTGGGTTATCTCACGACATTCTCGTTGGAAAGATTTCGTGTTGCGTTGATCGTTATTAGATGAGAGAACGATTCGAAATAATGCTGTGATTTAAATCACTCTTATCAACACCGAGAACGTTCTATTCCTGGACATTTTCAAACAAAAGAAGAACTCCAGAATTACGTACGCGAGCAAAAGACAAAAGGTAGCAAGCAACGCGAGAAAATCGAGCGAGTAGGTACGTTAAACCAGATTACGTGTTCCACGAGCAGATTGCAGTCGTTGTGTCCGCTGGATTTATTAAGCAGCGTCATATATATTCGGCTGTCAGACTAGTGTGGTCCACGAACTGAAGAATCGCTATTTCCGATGACGAAAGAGGACAATCGCTACTAGACGGGCACACAATCGGCTGGATACTCCAGAGGAGCGCAAAAAATGGTGGCTGGCATCGATCAAACCTAGCTTCACGCTGTGATAAAGTACCTAAAACGAACATAGCTCTTCGCGATAACTTCTGCGAACGTAGGAGAGGCGGGCTGACAGAGAGGTACAAGACGATGAAGACTGCACCCGTCACGTGTAATTGCGATTCGATTAGAAGCGTAAATCACCGATCTTCGTTGCGGTAACTGACCTCAGCGATTTCTACTCTTAGCTTCGTTCTCGATCGCCATTTATAAAGTTACACGAACAATGGCGAAATTGATGAAGAATGAAAACAACCATGTAATAAGATTGCTAATAAACTCGAATATATCAAGACTGGAATACATTTGTTCGAGTCAGACAGAAAATAGATGAATCTAGACGATACCGGTATTTAAAAAAGTATTTCCAAGTGTTCCTAATTTATCAATGTACCGAAGGCGATGTTTAATAACGTTTTTATCACTTTGTATAATTACCTACGAGCAGCCGCTCACTAAGTTAATTCGTAAGATAAGATAGATGTATGGATCAGGCCCAAGGGGAAACTCCATGTCTACTGATTACCGATGTGCCGATAAACCAGGCTACCGGTTTATGGCATGTCGTTACTATCGAGTGTGCAGAAGCGAGAACCTAACAAATTATCCGGCCCGCGAACGTGCGAATTGACAGCCATAAATAATTTCAAGATCTCGACTTCCAGCTTCGACGAGACCCAGTAGACTGTAGGTGTAATGATTATTTAGAAATTTTCAAAAATAGCAATATCTGACGTCCATATTGTACTTAACTTAATCATAGAGATCTAACAAAAGATTTTCAACCACAGGTAAGATAGAAGTATAAAGAAATAGCACGTTATCGTACGTACAACGCAATTTCAAGTAACACCGATCCGTCTGGGACCAACAATTTTTCTTTGCTATCAAACGCGCGGCTCAAAACGTGGGAGCCCAGCACATAATTCCCATGATTCTCAAACAATCCATCACCGACAACCTTCCTACCCCAATCATTCTACTTTCGTTAGCCGGGCATTTTTTTCGTTATCCCTTTTGGAGCAAGGAACCTCGCGAGTTGATCGCATAATGCAAACTTACGCTTTAATCTCAGTCTTGGTCTAAAGCTTCCGGACGGTAATCCTGGAACGACATGGAAATATGAACTCGTAAAGCTATTGAGCAACCGACCGGAAACGGACGGCCATGTAGGTGTGTAGCGGAGCTCGGGACAAGGGGCCACTAATGCTCCTGCGAAGATTTATCGTCACACGCCGCTGGGAATGTTACGTAAGGTTAAGCTCAGGGTCGAGGCGTTAGGATTCGACCTCACCCAGCGATCCCAATGGCGTTGCACTCGTGTAAATCCCAACAAGCCGCTTCTCTTTACAATTATATCACGCAAACAGTCTACGAACTTTCGAAAACGACATTTTCATCTTTACGTCAGTTACAATGTGACTTCTGGTTTGCAAATCATCACGGACTTACAGAGTTTAAATTGCACCGGACCGGCTAACTAATCCGGAAACTAAGTACTGCAACACGTTACTAAGCACGCCGTAATTGTCTCGAGTTGAAATTTTGTTTGGTTGGGTAATTTCACGTACTGACAGTGGAAGTTATTCGAATTACGCTACTCTCTAGAAATATTTTTAGAACGAATGTTTCGCAGTAGACGAGTAATCGTCGTGATCGTTTTATTTAATAAATAAATCTCTTACATGGCCCCTTACGTTAAGTATCCTTCACGGCACGATTAAAGTCTCTCCTATACCATTCTCGTACTAATCAAACTTATCGTCTTATGCATTACGCAGTATACATTACCATCGTCTTCAGTTGCACGGAACGGTGGTCTGGACACAAACTCCAAGGATTACCTGGACCGTGTTACGTAAACGTTGGTCAGGGAACAAGACGGTCGGAGCCGAGTCAGGGACTTATGCCTAACTAATCATTGCTTTGGCGATTAAAGCGGAGACACGATCGAGGAATGCGAACTCTCCTGATGATTCTCCAACGGGTAGCTCCGTGAGCGAACTTGGCCGCCGCGCAACCGACCGCAGATCCGCTCTTCCGTAAAGTTTGCATCAAACGGGTGCTCTAGCTGGCCAGAGCATCGACGAAACTCAGCCTGTGAACTCTCCTAATGTCGTTTACACGTCTGCCTGTGGAGGTTTTTCAGACCACGGACAAACAGAGTCCACTAGCCAAACAAGGAGGAAGAAGGAGGAGATGTAGCGGCAGTAGCAAGGCAGAGAGAAAGAGAGAAGGAAAAGGGAAAAAGCGAACTGGCTAATTACAGAGACTTCTCTGTTCGGGCTACTAAATTTGAAGCAAAGCTGGCGCGTTGGAGCGGACTAATTGTAGTGTGAATGATTTACCACCATCTATGGCTGGTCTTCTTACAAAATTGTCGAACCAGGTATCACGGCTTTATGCTCCTGTGATCATCGCGAGTTGGAAAGTTGACGGACCAGTTCGTTTTCTCTCAAAGTAATCGAAGAAACGGGCAAAGTTACAGATTGTATTGCTGATTGAACTGAAACGTACAATAAACGCGAATGTTGGATAATATTTGTTTAACGTAGACAGACAATGATATCGAAGGTTTGTTTTCAGAAGTGTAATAACACGACGCTTGGTACGAGGTTCGTTTAAAGAGCGCATCATTCTCTCCCCTTAAATAGAAATCATATGATAGAGTGCAGCGTTACGCCGCTGTTTCACCTGCAATTGTGTTACGCGTCGATCGAAATACTTAAAATAGTACATATATTACATTATAGCGCGTAAAGCAAACGAAGCGAATACGAAATTTGCGTTGTTCCAACGCACAACTACATATTCGTCCGTTTAAATAATTTTATCGGTTGTTCAGGTAGCAGAAACGAGAATCAGAAACTACGTTGCAGGTGTTCGTGACGACCAGAAAAACCTGACAAAAACAATAATACGGGAAAACCGCACGAACGCCAGGAACAGATATAAGCTGCCTATTAAATCCAGCTTTGAGTTCGAAACTACCAAAAACTAGTCATCGATAAAAACTGCACGATATCTCCATCGTGCTGCCCCATAAACTAGCTTTGCCAAACAATTCTACCTTTATATACATTGGTATTAATCAAAGTTGCGAAAAAACCAAAGTAGAACTTTTGCGTGCTAAACTTCCTGCCGTGTACACGTTCAACTTTCGACACAGATCTCGATAGATTCAAGTTTCGATTTTACGTCCCGAGAGAATTCGGCTGTCCCGTTTATCGCGGTTCACCGTCACCACGTATTTCGCATTATGGTCGATCCCGGCTGCCTGCCACCGGAAACCTGGCGATTTAAATTTAAACGAGTCCACCATGATGCGTGTGTGCGTCTCGTTCAACCGCTCCTCGTTTGTGGTAAGATTATTCGCCACTTGTTTCATGGATCATTATATGCGTTTTCGAGTTCAGAAAAGCGAAAACCGAGTAGCCTTCAAATCGCTCTACCGCGCGCTGAATTGCCCTTTCAGTTCGGTTGTAGAGGAACGAAACCGTTTCAATTCCTGAATTTTGAATATCCAATTTTTCATCTAAACTGGTTCTCGACCAAAACTAGGAAAATTCGGCATCGATTACTGCTCATAACCTGCGATCTTAGAGTAAGCTGCGCACTCTTGATAAAGATCATAGGTGATACTTCTATTAAAAAGTACGCTTTTTTCATAGAACCATTCGCTTGAAGATGCGATAATAATATCGACTCTCAGCACACTATGAGCTTCTCAGTCTGTTTATAAAAAAGGCACCATGACGCAATTAAGGGATAATAATATTCCCATCGATAGTTTCTTTGAAGTTAATTCTACGCTGAAGTAATAAGCGATATAGCAAGGAATCGACGATCGTATGCGTTATTCGACCGCAAATCACGCGCATTCTAGACATCCTCGACAAACCGCAGCTGGGGCGTTAATTTTACTATTATAACACTTCTATGGAAGGCGGTGGAATCCCATCTCTGGTAAGCGGTATGCACTTGCCGGAGAACGAAGCTGCCAACGACAGAAGTCGATCCGTCTCGACATTTCAGGTAGAATACTGATAAAGGAATTATCTCGGCGATATTCCATAGCGCTGTACACCTACGACATCGTTTCTTATAATACCACCCCGTTGATCCCTCCAAGTGCAAAGGTAAGATGTTTTTGCCAGCTGAATCCTTCACAACACGCTCGAAATCCTTGCGGAAAGCTGTTTAAGTTGTAACCCCTGGCTGAGCCTAGTAACTGTTTGATGCGGGGAAATTGCGAATAGGATTTTAGGGGTGGATTCCCTAACATATTTCCTTTGCCGTCACACTTAACTATCTTTTTTTTTTCTTTTCGATAATGCATTACTTTAAAAAATAATACGACAGGTAGGTCAGTGGGCACAACTCCCCTCTAACAATATTCAAGCGTTAATATTCACCGAGAATTTGGTAATTCGTTAGAGTGCGCGGTCACGACATCGTAAAGACGACGGGGAGGCTCGTAAACATCGGCGAATTCATTTTCCCTGTTATTCCCTCATACATATTCGATGGTCTAAGTGAAGGGACAGGCGGCGCGACGGGGATTATGCAAAAGTAGATATTCGCACGTCGTTCATACAGTCGATCTCGCGATCGTAGGACCCTCAAACCTCTGCACAGACGCGTATGTGCTGGTAATCGTTTAATGACGTTAAACGCCGTTCCATGATCCGTATTCAATTAGCGCTAATTCCGCTGGCGAATAAATTTGTGTACAGCTTTTAACAACCAGCGCGCGCTTGTTCCAAACAGGAAGACGGACGAAAGCGATATAACATATTAGGTACTATAATTAACTCGTACCGTTATAATCTATAATGCATCGAATGCCATTATCTAGTTGGAAATAGATATCTTGAACATGGCAAAAAATTGTTATGTTGATAACATCGACACGACAGGTGGAATCGTTAATTAGCGAGGGCTGTTAATCAGCTGCATAATGACTATTAAATTATGCTCAGGGGTAGCGTATTCGAGCATTCCTCGCGTGTAATTAACACGAAGCACTGAGCATTTCGGAAGCTCAGTTTGTACCGAATACTCGAATCAATGCGTCCCCTACTTATTCATTTCCTTTAATCAAAGACAGCAGCTTGCGAATGTTCTATGTAGCGAAACACGTTCGCTCTCAAAGGATTAATTTCCCTGCGATTATCCATGCTCCAAAGAATCTTTCATTCACATGTATATATCGTAGTGGTCCTCGACGGAAAAAATGTATTTCACCTAATCGATAAATGTAAATTTGTAAGAAATTTTCTTAATTAAGCAGATGCCAACTCCTTCCTTCAGCTGGTTTATCATCTACACGTTTTCCAGTTCCAAACTGCCCACTGCAACGAGCAATTTGCATCTTAAGAAGCCACGGTTGACAGGTATTCCCCTGGAAGGTATAATTCGTCTTCCTTTCGCCGACAAAATTTGTTAGTAGAAACGTCGCCGTGGAGTTTCGGCCGAGTTCACAAAGATCCAGTCGTGCAACAATCATCACAGAAAGAGAGACGACAGTCCCTTCTATGCCGTTGCTTGATGCAAGACGAGGACGGACGCATTGTGTTAAAATGCCCGTTCCCAGGGATTGGTCCGAAAGGAGCTTACTACGTGTACGCAGACGCGGCACGCCAGGTCAGTTCCGCATGGCGGATAGACGCTGGATTTATTGCTTTTGTCGCGGAAATCCCTATGGCACAAAGGCTTGGAAAAATTGCGGGATGACGCGACACACCTAAAGGAACATCGACCGGCCTTTCTTTCTTCCCGGATGATGCATTGGAAATTAGTGGATGTCGCAACTTCCTGACCGTTGTTTTATCGTAAAATCTTGTACAGCGGAATCCGCGAGCATAGATCAAATTTCAAAACGAAGAATTAATAGAATTGCACAGAGAATCTCGTGTTCTACTTTGAAGAATCAAGGTGATCGAGCTTGAAGCTCGAGTATGTATCTCGAGCGTGCACCAGCATCTTCTCCATCCCTAACATCACGACAGAGAAACAATTCCATCGTAAATATCAATGACTAGAGGTTGCGCAAACACGCGATCCATCAGAATTCATCGGCATCAGAATACTCCCTGTTTCGCTGTCTCGCTCATTCTCTCTCTGTTTCCGTCTACTCGTAGAAGATAGGATCGAGGACATTTCCGAGATGTTCTCGAAAATCACCGGAGTATCTTGAGGCCGATGCTAATGCCCTGATGCGACATCTGCACCCTCGAGACGTCACGCAGATATGTCGAGTATCTCCTGGACATTACTGCATATATGCGACGGCAGACATTTCGCGGCCGGAGCAAGAACAGCAGGAACAAGTGGAAGCTCGAGTGTTGGATGGGGGATAGAGGTTGGTGGGAGGACAGGAACGTGTTATTGCACGGCGAAGAACTCATCAACGTGTTCCAGGCCGCGTGTTCGTGCTCGTTCGTGTGCACGTAGACCAGGGCTAAGCACAAAGGCATCAGCCAGCTCGTCGAACCGCTCGCGAACTGAAAATCCATGTGGCTGTGCGAGATGTATATAGATAGGAAGCTACGGTTACGTGTTCATCCTCTTCCTGTCTTTCTCTACTATATGTGTATGTACATTGTACATTCTATGCAACAGCCGTATCTTAGTCTCTTCGCCGACGAGGAGCGTTATCGCCCACTTAAGGCAATTTACTTCTCGGATCACTTGCCAAAAGCGAAAGGAGCCGACCGATCGATGCCACCTGAGAGACGAATTCTGAGTTATCTTCTATATCAAAGGCATTTGAAAACGTTCCTGATGATCTTTCACTTTAACCATATACTCTACACTCCACCTGGCTACTTCTACTGCCACGCTATGTTTGCTACCCCTTTCCGTAGTAGAGGCGCCCGGTGATTTTAACTAGCAGCAACTTAACTCGAATAATAATTCTCTCTGCAAGCAGCCACGTGTAACCATCTCTCGATTCGTTTCTTTTTCCAAAATATCCGACACGAAAGATCGAAATGGATCCTCTTATCAATGGATCTTCCTTTAAAATCGAAGATATTAAAGAGCCACGTGGATTCGGTCTCCAGCAGACGTCTATTATTCTCAATTGACACAGTAGAGAACGAACGAACAATGACTTTTCCTATTCTTTCGTACAGAGAAGAAGAGCCAAATTAGTCGGCATCTATTTTTTTTAGCACACAGAATTGAACACGATATATCGACTGCACTTTGTTTCGGAAATCACCACTTTGTCAGAGATGAACATCGAATTCGAATCTTTGTTCGTTTACGATATCAGATTTCTACGAAGAAACATGAAACTCTGGAAGTACTTGATATTTATCAATCTATGAAAACTTTTGAAATATTACTAGAAGATAAACTAGAATAGCAACCGGAAAAATTGTAGACGTCAAACTTTTCCATTTCTTTCGAAAGGTCTATAGAATTCGTCTATTCAATGGAAAATTCGTGAAACGTCTCGACATTGGTCCAAGATGTGCTGGATTAAATGTTCCATCCGGTTCTGTAGTCTCTATGAGAGACGATCGCTGATTTATAGAAAAAGTTGCCGGATTGCTCGAAAGCTTATTTGGTGGGGTACTTCGAAAGCTGCAAGAGGACTTTGCCGGAGCTCGATGACCCGCGTTCAAGAAAAGTTTGTCGCACGGAAGAGCCTGAAAACTGTTCCAGGTTCTCCAGTACAGAATTCGAGGGTGAGCGATCGAAACACAAAGACCACAAGATCGATGCAGTGCCGAAAATTTTACGATTTAATTTCCATCGGTCGTGACACGCGATAGTTCTATTCGTGACTTCCAGCTAACATGGCAACTGGCCAAACGCGAAATGCACGAAATGACGTGGCACCATCGCTCTTTCTCTCTTCGTCCCCCGGTGAAAAATGTTTCGTTTTACGGTCTAACTTTAGATCACCGTTTAAGCAACATATCGTGAACACGACCGCTGAAAGCTCCGACGATTTCTGGCCGATCGAACTTGGCAAAACACCGTAGCAAAACCCGTCTACTCTCCTCCCGTCCGTTTCTAGTATTGTTTTACCGTGATTGTTGCATGAACATTTAGGGACCAAATGTTTTTCGACGTTTATCGACAACTCGCGAATGATCAAGCTTTGAGAAATGCAATTTTCCAGAGAGAAGAGATTTTAATTACGACGACGATAAACTACGAGGTTTTTACACGTTCTATGTGTCAGAAGTATGAAATTTGTTTCGTAAATCCAGCACAGCAGGAAATTATTCGCTTGAAACCGTTATTTCGTTTGTATATAGTAATATAAAGTACTTTTGAAAACGTTATATTCGTTTTGGGCATCGTTGTCTATTAACCAAAATGGGTAGAATGGATTCCACGATCGAGGGAGCACATCGAAATCACGAGAACGATCTTCCACTAACCGGTTGGCGGCGAGTTACGATCGATAGAACAGTAAAAATAATCTCTCGCCACGCGGAAAGCGAGAGACGAGATAGCGACAGGTATGGCGAGAAAAATAGAAAAACAGAGGAACAGGGGAATGGCCCATAGCGTTGAAATTTTAAAGCGACCGGGGAACCAACGACGAGGTCATAAACTTTCATTTCGATTTGGTAGTGGTAGCGAAAGGTGAAAAATTACCGACTGTACTCAACTCTTTGTCTGCCGATTCGTTTCGCACAGTAGAACTTGATCGAGTTCGATTTGAATCGAATCCAGCACTTTAAACATTGGTGAGAAATCGTCCTATCGATTTGAATTTAAATGCTCGATATGATGCTTCCATGATTCGAAATCGAAATTTCACGATTTGAGACGAGTTTCGACAAAATTTCTCAACTTTTGATACTACCAGTTCGTTCATACACAACGTTCATTTTAATAGCTTTTGCGATCGTACGCGATGATCACGTTGGACCCGCCCGTTTAATCGTCGTAAATGATGGCGCGAGTCCAATGGCGATTTCGACGATAGAACAAAATTTCTCCTGTCTACGTATAGAGAACGGCTCATTTATCTTCGACGACACACGGTGGAGCATGGATTACGTGCTTCGAATGCTTACGATCCCTTCTGTCGGGGATCTCGTTGGGAAAGTGCCGCAATATTCTCCGGTGTATGTTAAACTTTAGAAAACAGGCAACCTAGAAGAGCGGATTTCAATATCTATCGTTGAGACATCGATAGAACAAGAAGTGTTCGAGTAGCAAAGCTTACACGTAGATATGCAGCAATTTAAGTGACATTCCGCTCGAACAGACACAAAAAATGATTAAAAACGAGGAAATACGGTACTTAACGGAAGGATTAGCTGGTATCTTGATGCTGGCTTGAGTATTCTAATCGCGAGGTTTATCGATTGTAGAGGGATTCGATGGTCTAGTGGTCTACCGATAGAGATGTACAATTATCGAGGACTCTAAGGTTGAAGCGGTGTAGTCATCAAGTGCTTCGTGACTGAATATTGCAGTTAGTTGAAAGTTCTAATTGCGGCGTATTATCCACTTTGAGAACTCTAATTGCATTTCCTGCTACTGCAGCTTCTGAAGATTCTTTCTGCTTCGATTGCCGAAACATCGGGTACCCTTTCATGACGATTTTCAAAAGTGTTATTGCTAATTATGTGCTTAATTATCGCGATACTTCAATCGCCAAATGGCCGAGTCTGCCAGTCGAACTTTCAGCGAAATTCAACAAAACTCTACCAATCCATCCTGTACTTTATATTCGTTATTCGATTCGCATAACTCCATTTATATTCCATTGTGCGTTTAAATTCCAAGATCCTCGAATCCTTCTAAACTACCAACTGAATAAAGCTTACCGTAGGATGGTATACACGCAAACCGCAAGTTTTGATGAAATGCGTCTCTCCAAGGATGACTCGAGTAACTCGAGTTCCTACGTCTCGTAGAATCGAGACAGGAGCATGCGTCTCAACGACAAGACTGAAGACGAACTGCCTCTTTGACTTTGCTCTCTCTAACCTTTCTTTGATGGCTGCTTCACGACTTCGTTCTCCTGAAACGGATTGCTTCTCGCCGCATAATCATACCCGAGGCTTGTTCCTTTCATTGCCACCTCCGCTCCGATATTGATTCAACATCCCCTTTGTTTTGTTTGATCTAATACCAGTCAGCGTGAACACGAGACTTAACTTTCCAGCCCAATACACTACCCCTCGAAAGATATTGCGTCTGTATCAATATCCAGTTCTGATAGCGAACGGTTGGGATATACCAGTGGGAATATTCCCTCGATATATCGTGCCGATATTTGTCCTACGTTTTATCTAAATTGACGTCTCAAGCGACGTTTTTGCTGGTTTTTTGGTACTACCGTTAAAAACAAGCGAATTACTGCGAACTTTTAAACGAACCAATCAAACCGTATAGGAATCGGCTTACTGTGCGGTTTAACAAGATTCCCGATATTACCTTCTATTTTTCGAGAACATAGTGTTTATCGAGTTCTATGAGTATCTACATACGCTTAGAAATACATTAATGATATCGACTGCTGAATAATGTAATTAAAATAATTCCATGTGCAATTACGAATATTCAGAACGTATCATTTCATTTTGGTAACCTTTCCAATGTATATGGAATATTAAATATGTCTTTTAAATATTACATTACATTGTGTAAATTAATGGATTTCAATTCGGGTGTATGTAACCATGTTTGTTGTAACAGAGATTCATCCAGTATGCAAATATAAGCAACTACAAAAATATAAATATTTGTCGAGACCATGCTCCGTATCTCATCGATCAAGTATGTGGATAAATTTCCAAATAAAAAACTGTATCGAATCCATGCGTATTTCGTGTTCGCAAAGGAATGTCTTCTACGATAAATTCGAGAGATTCTTAAACTGCATCCTGAACAACTGCAGTGGTTGACGTTTCTCACATTTTCAGATGTTAACGTTCCGAAACGGACAAATCGTTGTGTATATTTGTCGACAAATATTTGGCATACATTTACAACTCGGATGAAAACTTGCAACTTTCCATCGAATGCTCGACGTAATCGACTTTTAATTTAGGATGTTCAACGTTCTAACAAGGTGAATCATAAGCAGAGTCTAAGTTTAATACCTCGATCGTGGAGTTCTTGATATCGATACGACGTATTGATACACTGAATGATTAATCAGAATGAATCATGCATCAATCAAATATGAGATATTGAACGTTTCGCTACCAATTATTCCAAGCTTCACGGCGATTGTTTAATATTTCACGTAGCATTGATTATGAATTAAAGCATGTAATGGAATCCGAATCAGCGATATAAACTAAATTGAATGAATTTTGGACCAACCTACACGGAAAAATACTACCGTGTTTGATAACGAAACGTTGCAATTTCGGAGCGTCGAAGAATCCTAGTTCGAGCTTGCGACTATGACATTCGGTACATCTCTACCAATCGAATGTCTAACTAAATTTTCAGTAGACGATGCTGCATCGAATTCGACTCGATTTCGCGTTTCGATTCGACTATACAGCACAAGGAATCTAAGTCGAACTCCTCTTACGTGTGTAGTTACACAGAAATACGGTTGTATTTCTCCGAATCTAGTTAACAAAATTTGCCGATGCAACATGCACCATAAACTACACGTATCTATAAAACGTATATAGCGAGATTCAATTCACTTGCACGAATCTAATATAAGGAAAGCTAACAATTGCTGGCAACAATTTTTGCAACTGGCAACAATACGATAAGTAATATCGTTCGACTATTGAACGCTAGCTTCGAGCGTCTGCCTTGTCGCATACCGAAAGCATCCACTTCGTACTTTCTTTCTTCCCGCTTTACCAAGTAAGCGACATCGAAATTCTTCACGTCGAAAAGTTTCCGGCGCGAGTAATTAAGACCTTACAGGCGTGTAATGGCCGCATAAATCGGCCGGCCGTAACTTGTAATCCACTTTCGAGTTCGCGAGGAACATCGCGCCACCACCGCCACCTCCGCCGCGTTACACGTAAATTTCCCTGCCGGTTTATGCAAATTATTGATGGAACCCGGGGCTAATACATTGTCGCGCGTGCAACCGGAACCGCCGACGAACTCACACATTTATACAAGGGCATAGGGGGGAAGGAGGGAGGGAGAGGTCTGGGTGTCGATACATTTTCCGAAGGAATTACGAAAGCTCGCCTTCTTCCCCTTCCATTTAAATACCGCATAATAGCCCGATAAATAAACATCGCGCGATACCATAGCTTCGCAGACCGTGGGAAATTTATTTTCGACCGAGCTGGATCGAAAATACGACGCCAAGGGGGATGAGATCTGGAATAGAGCTTGTATGGGTTGCGATCGCGGGACCGATGATAAATGGAAATATTACCAGATATAATATACTGTCGTGTTGAAAACTGGTGAAATATGATTTTCGGTTTATCCCCTGTAAAAAACACGTGTAGAATATGATTAACTGATCGAGTATATGATAAAATATCGTAGGCGTTCGGATTAAATCCCTCTTTATTTGAAACACACTGTATACACGTATATATGTATAGAACGACAAACAATTAAAAAAATTCTGATAACCGCTCTAGAAGTAATGAGTACACATGTGACCAAAGAGTCGCGAGAGCAAATGGTAAAAAATATCGATGGTATGGCCGTTCGATGTATAGGCATAATTCTCGAATCTCAAGCGGCCGAGCAAAATCAGTTTCACGCAGACGCGCCGAAACTTGAACGCGAACGAGTCTCCGAGGCCGAATCCATCACTGTCAGCGATCCGATTGCATTAGAGAGACCGCGGGGCGGACGATCAATTGCGAAACATTCTTACCGTGTACCAAGTACTACTCGGAATACCGTACGGACGACCGGGCGTTTCTGCTAATTAACCTGCGCACCTAGTAGGCTATCGAATCTACCACCACAAATGTATGAATCACTTTGTTGTCTCAGACTCACCTTCAGATGCTCACGATGCTAGCTCCACGGTGTCTGCACTATACAACACATATACACACGAGGAAGCGGGGTATGGTTGCACGAAGCACGCGATCCACGAGATTCCAATGTCGAAGGATAGATCGAAGCTATGTTTTCGATACTCTTGTCGACTGTTGCTGAACGATTCGTGCTTGATTTGCATAAACGCTTCGTCGCCACGACACTGTTTCTCGGTTCCCGCTACGCGAATCACAGCTTCACGAAAATTATCACACGACACTGATGACCAACAAGCGAACACAATCACCGAGCGAGAAGAGCTCTATATATACATATACATATGTATATATGTAACGAGCGTGTCACGTTGTCGTTCCACGATAGCCGGATTGTTCACTGTTCGCGCGAGTAACTCTATCGTTTGATCCAGCCTGTGCTGCCAATGAGAAGAACGTTTCCGGCTTGAACAACAGCCTCGAGCGGATCAAACGTCATCTCGTTGCAGAAACCCGTGCATCGTTCCATCACGTTATTGCCGATACGTACGCGACGTGTCGCCGCGATCTGTCTCCGCGACAGTACACGATATCCGACTGAAATATTTCGAAAAGTAACACCGATATGCGCAAGACGAGGGATATATGAACACTGTGGCACACCGAGGAAACACGGACACGGAAACAACAAGCCAAGTAACGCGGTACACAACACGTAACGTCGCCTCGAAGCTCACGAGACGGACTACGGTACGAGAATGAGAAGGTCTGCGAGCATTCGCGCATCGCGACACCAGAGACACCACACTATCCCCGGCGAGGCGAAGCGCGCCACGGTCGATTCTGCGGTTCCCACCTACCGACCGAACTGTACCTACCCTTCCTTATAGCGGTTCTTTTAATTTATGTTACACATTTGCCTTTTTTTTGCCAGCCATTTATTTTCGATGATCATCCTAATTTCGTTTCAAGTTTTTCGGACAGGAAGAGAAATTCCGTTATGGTTCTTGAAAATTTCGCACCGCTATATTTTTCAGTTTTCATTTTCGACTAGGATCAGTTTAGCATACATCCATGTAGTGTATATATTTACTAGCCATTGAAAGTTATATATATTCTTTGAATTCTATTCATTTTGCGCATGTTGAAAGTAACTGTTTGGATTGAACATACGATGATAGCAAGGATAATTGTTTACGTTTTAAACCATACAATCTTTTATATCTGTTGAAGTTCTAGAAAAAGCAATTTCGTGCAATCCATTGACATCTTTGAAACAGGATGAAATATTGAAGAAAAAATACAAAACCCAGTCTTGGATAGTGAAACATCAACGAGGCTGATCGAATCGCGCCGCGCAGACTCCACTAGAGGAGAGACAGCTGGTATTGATTCAGTTCTACCAACGGAAGGATACTTTTTGGTAACTTTGTCGTATATCTAGGGACACTAATACGAAACACTTACAGATTGAAGTTCTTCAAATAAAGTTCAATCGATTTTCTTGGATAAATTTTACAAAAGGTACTCTTTTTGATTAGAAAAGCTGAAAGTACCTTGATAAGTAGATTTACGTTCGGATCATTAATTAACTTGTTCTATTGAGATCAATAGTTCAATGTACTTTGAAAGTACCCAAGAATCGTGGTTAATATGCCAGAAATGTATTATTTTGAGCTAGGCCGATTCTTTCAGATCGAAAGTAATTCCAAGAATCTATCTTGTGTCTAGAATCTAAAAAATAAGCTACTTTTCAACAAATTTTTACAGGAAATTTGAAACGTCAAACGCATATCTTTCGATACAAAGAATTATCAGCCGCCCAGTGGAAAATTAAAGCGAAAAGTTTTATTAGCCGGAAAGTTCAATGAATGAAAGTTTGCTGCAACTTCCCATAGAAGTTCCTTTAAATGTTGTTCCTTATCACGAATTCTTGTGTCAGCTGGAGTTACGATGGGTTTCAACGACGAAGGGGAACCGAGACAGTTTAAATGTTTCCTCGTTCAACATGGCGCCGTTTTGCGCGATCACGGCGCGTGAATTTACCAAATTTCAAGGAAATATACACGACAAAGGCATCCAGATGTTGGTAAAGAAACCGCAACTTCGTCGCCTTTACCCTCTGGTAGTTTTGTTGAACTCGCAACGGATTAAAATTTCATAGATTCAAGGCAGATTTCAATTTTTGATTGCTCCTCTTACAGCTCGGTTTTTCGTCCACACGAAGCATGACACAAAGGCGTAGTCTGCTAACTTTCCAAGGCTCACGGTTGTCTCTTAAGTTATCAAACTAAACTTCCTCCTTGTTAAAGCTCGAGACCAAAGAACACTTAACCACGGAGATTTTAACCAAGAATTTAAAACAATTACAACTTTCAAGTAATTTTAAATTTCCTTTATAAACCTCTTTTTAATATAATAAAATGCCCCAAGTGAATTTATCCATCATGCTCCAACTATACCCTGAATATTGCTCTATCCGGTGATTCAAATTTCTTAAAAGGTCGTAGCTCCTCGCTACCCGTACAGTACGTTTGAAAAAAACTTCGATACGACCCATTTTCCCACCTTTTGGTTCCCACCTGGGGTTTCTAGGAAGAAGCCGCATGTCTGGCAGAAGTTGAAGAATCCCGTCTAATATAGAAAGACTGCTGAATGGCATTCGTGCGCCTTTCGAACGAAAGAAATAACGAAGTATTGTGGTGGCATTTGGGCTGCGCTTCCTACTCACTTTCAGCGAGTTTCTGTCTGCTGTTGTCTACGAAAAAAACCGTGGATCTTGTGGTATTTCTTTATCAAAATCGCGGTTCTTGCGGAAAGGAAGATTCAAGCGGCAACGGTCCTTAGTCGTCTTCTTTACACTTTTCTTTTGCTCTTTTTGTATGACATTGGCGTTATCGTCAATTTATACGAATTGAAGACATTTTTAAGAAGATACGAGATATATCCATGTTACAAGAGCTAAGAATTAATGGCCGAGGAAAAAATTCCGTGATTAATACTTGGATATTAAAATGTGTACATATCATGAAGTGTAAACAAGCACGCGATCATATTCATAATGACACTACCAATTTCCGGATGGATCCAGTTAGCTGACGGGGACCTGCATGGCAGTCGACACGAAATCATTCCGTGAAACTAGCAAACAACTCACGTGTTGGTGTCAGTTTCTTAAACTCATCCCAACGGTTGTTCCCGTGGCCGAATTGTTGGGACGTAGAAACGCGCCGGCTGGTTCAACTTCCGATCGACATCTCGGCGCACGGTCATCTCGATAGAATTTGAACTTACTACTTAGTTTTTGGTCATCTGCGAACACCTGTACCCGTAGTATTTTAATTAAACGCGTCGTCTATATCTATGTCTGATCGATAAACGACAATTGTTCGTCGGTGAGAAAAGGTTCTCATCGCTTCTCTCATCGTTGTCGTATTCCGTTCAGCTTCCATCGTTGTTCGTCCAACGGAAACAACATGGAGGTGTAACTTAAAAGCGTTAAGCAACAACTGTACGAAATCCAAATCTTTATGGAGCTCACACATGGAACTCATTTTTATTCGTTGGAGAAGAGCATATATATACATGGCTTTTACGTAGAAAAATTGTAAATGACGTCTTCCTTTATAATATCTAGCCCATTTTCATTTTGTTATTAGTTAGCGAGTATGGTCTCTGATATAAATAGTTATAAAATTTCTACCAGGATATTTTATCTTATTAACCGCTCTATTGAAGTATTCTGCAAGGTTAATTTAACTTATATTAGAAATAACTTCCTACAGCATATACGTTGTTTTGCGCGTTTAATATACTACTAAATTCGTACACATTGCACAGAAATTCGATTATATTATTTTCGATTATTAAAGTTTACGTTTTCCTGAAATCAAATACCCTCTCTGTTTATTTTAGCTAGCCATTTGATAAATTCAAAAGGCAGCATTCTCTTTATACACTAAAACGAAGTAGCGATCGCGAGGATTAGAATTATCCGAAAAGTAAGGGTTTCACAGGGAATCACGGGAAACGAAGTCGACGTTCCGAACGTCGAACGGCCGCGGTTTAACGAGAGAAATCCTTGGGGATGTGTTCCGGAAAGGTGAGTCGTGGTCATCGAGCTCCTGGTACGGGATCAGTACAACGAAGGACGTGGCGGAAAGAAAAAGAAGACTAGCAGCACTACGACCACGAAGAAGAAGAAGAAGAAGAAGCGCGTAAAGCTGACACGAGAAGACGGGCAACAGGAAGCTTTCGGCTACAGCCAGCCCACAATAATCCCCTCCCGGAAGATGAATCACCCTGTCGACCGTCTCTCAAGATACGCTGATGGCGAGATAGAAGCAACTGAAAGAAGGTGTCTGGCTTCAGAAACAGCTGCTGCCACTACCTAACGTAAACTCTTTGTGTTGGACGCGAAATTCAGCAACAGTAGCAACAGCAATCTCCAAAGTCCGAAGAAAATAAATGAAAACGCAGCGTGAGATTCAATTTAGAGGGGCGAAGGTGAAACAAGACGTAAGGCAGAGGGTGTAGGTAGAACGAAAGGTACCTCTGCGAAAGAATAGTATCTGACCGACTGTCAACTACTAGCCAAGTAATTCCGCTTCTACTACCGACCCGTTGAAAGCTCACTCGCCAACGTTCATGTAATATAATTAAATGAAATTGCGCACCACTACCTCCTTTGAGTTCACTTGGTCAGCTACATGGAGCTTCTTCATCCGCTGTAAATAATTCTAGAACGAGTACGCTAAAGTTGCATTTTGAGAGAAATTTTGAGGGGTGAAAAGCGTGGTCGATATAGAAATTTGAGAGAATAATGTCCAGGAACCGATTAAATCGATAAACGGAAATAATAGATTGTTCTTAATTTTTGGTTTCTTATTGTTTGTTAGTATACGGGCTTCATTTATTTTGTAGGTTCTCCATTCGTTTCATTATAATACGTTTTTAATCATAAATAATTCTTTTACATAATGAAGCAGGAATTCTGTAAAACATGCGTTCAAACAGTGCTCTTTTTATATAATACAATTTATACTCTGTCGAAGCCAAAGGGATAATAACAAAGAGAATGAGAGCGTAAAAATGAAACAGACGGGAAATAGTTAAGAGAATGTTAATTTGTAATATTCTCTCGAATGGACTGTTCGTAATCCAATTTCTTGCAAAATAAGCCATAACCAATATAAATTAATGTAATAATCAATTAATTGTAAAACAAATTACTACGACTCTTTCATCATTCTCGTTCTGCACATTACGTAAAATTATACTTAATTTCACATTCGACGATGTAACAATTCATCTGTAAAAAAAAAATTTTGACTAGCTTACCGAAGATACGAGAAAGCTAATGTCCTACGGAGAAATGTACGAAACCCCAGAGAAAAGGGATTTGCGTGTAGTAACGGACTGGGGGAGTGACAGCAACGTAGCACCCGGCTCTTGTATCCGCTGCCAAAGTGGAAATAGAATGAAACACGAGGGCTCCGATTCGACACAAACAACTAAATAGAAATTTGTAACGAACGGCCAGCAAGGGAGGTGGAATGAAACAGAAACGAAGGCAAGTTTGCCGATGATTCAGATACGTAAGCTAGTTTTGGTAACGAGCAAAGGAAAAACATGGATCTCTAACAAGCATCCCTTTTTCTCTGTCAACCTACAACAGGGTATCAGTCTGATCGTTAGTACTGCTTGCACTAAATGTATAAAGATGCTTCTACTCGTAAACTTATAGTAGCTTGACGTATTTATTATTTCAAAATTCTTTCATCATATTGGCATAAATTCGACAGATCTGTATTGAAATGTCTAACGTTGTTTCTTCGTTGCAATCGTATTTATTAGAAAATTAGAAAATTTAAGTACTCTATGAAAATTAAATTTCCCGGGATATAACGTTTTAACGAATTTATCCTCTTTTTTTTTCTACCTGGAAGCTTTCAAGTTGTTAGCATTGAAGAAATCCCCGAGAAATCGTGCGAATTTTCAATTTCTTCCGCTCTGAAAAAACAGGATTTTCATCGCACGGAAGAAGCCGTGGATAAAGGGGGGGTTGGCAAAAGGCGTCCCGATGAAATTCAAAGTTTACCAAGCGACGGGATTACAGCAGGAGGAACATTAGCTTGGCTCCCAGCATCGCCACATTGCTGGTCGAGTCACCGCGATGAAAATATTGCTGGAGATTTCATTATAGATAGACGACGACCGTGTCTCCAGAATTGCCGCGTCGCGTTCTTTCGTCTATTTCTTTTTGTCTGCCACTTTTTTGCCGTCTACCCGTTCCAGTCTCTTCTTCCGTAGGCCGCTCCATCATTCGCCATATGAGTGATTTTCAGCGTTCTGTATTAATTACCTATCGAAAGAACCATTGGAATGCCGACGATGGAAAAGAAACACCCACGCGGTTACAATCCGCGGAATTCTAACCGATAAACGGAATCTTGTTGTCCCGTTTCGTGTAATTTACGCCTCACGAAATCCTGGAATTTCACCACTAGCTGGAAGGGAAGATTTTTGCGGCAAATCGAAACGTTTTAGGTTCAGCGGTAATCGTTGGGATGATCGATGAGTTTTCGCCGATTGCCCACCGGTCTCGTCGCATTTCAGTTATCCAGGGTATCTTTATGTGTTGTAATTTGCTGTAATTTATTGCTGCTTCTTTTGAAATTTGATACATTTATAATAATTTGACAGCCGTTTAAGTTCCTTTTCATTAGGCCAATCCTCCCTTCTTCCACTGCCAATGAATTCATTCCGTCCGGTTTCTTCTTTTACAGGGCTTCAATTTATTCGAGTTTTATCGAGCGATCACGCAAAATTCTTAAATTCCGAACAAAGAAATTGGCGCGATTGGTCGTACGACAAGCAAGCTCTCGCCATTTCGTAAATTAGCGGTCGTGAAAATTTTATTTGGGTTTTGACCTTACGGTAGCATTTTCAGATACGATCTCGTATAACTCGGCACTCAAATGGTACTTACCCTTGGCAAGATAAGACATACTTTTACGAGGCAGCCAGATCGGCAGCGAAACGTAAAAGCACGAAGTGAAGAAACTGTCCATTCCCTGAGCCTGAAGGAAATTTAATTTACGAACAAGATCCATTCCGTCATGTTTAAACATGAGACAGACGCGCGAGAAAGATCATCCGCCCATGAAGGGCAAAAATAAATTCCAGAGAAAGTTAACGACGGCAAGTTAAAGAAGAAGACTGCCGGTCGCTCGAAAAGGACAGCTATGATTCTTTGTAAGCTCTAAATCTTAGGGTCTTCAATTTCTACGGTCGCTGTAATCAAATCGGGAAACCACGAAGCAAGTTGGTACATCTGCCAACCTCAACTTTTAATATAAAAACGCCCAAAAGTCGTGGTTGTCAACATGGTGTATGAAAAACGAAGAATAATTATTGCTTGCAGATTATCCTTCTGTCCCACATTTCCAAGCAATTAAAAATAAATTCATCAGAGCAAAAGCTATTTCGTGGTTAATGACTCAAGGGACTAAATTGATACGTGCACGATTCGCAACGTATACTTGCCTTGATCTTCCTGTGGTATACAGCGAATACCGAGATGCGATAACGCATTCGATCGATATATGTAGATCTTACCGTCTGGCTTTTGAATACACGGAATCGATATTATCTAATTAGCGAAGGTAATATCAGCGAGCGATCGAACGACAAAGGTGATATAGGTGAATGCAAGAGGGTGAGAAAAGAAACGAAACGTTCTAAAACGTAGCGTTTTCATGATTTACAAACAGATCGGGCCGTTTAGTGGCGAGCACCGAACTGCTCACAGATGCGTTTAATCACTCGAATATCCGATAATCGATATTTCCTGTGGATACGTCGTTGGAAACACTGGTCGGAATGCTATTGCGAGGTCGCGAGATTCTCTGGCGATCGAGCCGCGAACAGTGTCGCCGGAACGCGCGTTTCTTTCGTTCTCTTTCTTACCACCACCCGCTTTTCAACACGTGAAAATAATCGACTGCGAAAATAGAAAGTTCCAACGAGAAATTGAACGCCCGAATATGTCTGGTTACTTGCTTTTCTGATATACCCCTGTGGCGGATGTTTACTGAAACTTTTGCTTGAATTTCTATTCTTTAAGCTCGAAAATTGCGTCAAGTGAGATTGAATTCAAATTACATTCTAACTCTTTAGCCTGTAAGGAAAATCACTTTATTTTTGGAACGTTTAATTTTAAATGCAAAGTCATCGATGAATGTGCAAAGGACAACTAGAAGCACAGCTGTTCGAATCTCAACAGCGGCAAAGCTCCTGGTTGAACTTTCTGAAAATGAGCCCCTTGAAACTACCTTCCTTGAATCCATTCCGCTTTCCTCCTCCGTGTCTGCGAAATTACATCCCGAAGCAATCGAGACACAAATGATTAACGACGTATCACCACCAACAGGAAACCGCGTACATCCTGGTGATCTCACGTATTCACGGGGAAATTGATCACGAAGCACGAACCACCGATGTCGTTCGCCGTGAAAGAAATCACGAAATTCTGTCGATAGAAGCCAGCGTTAGCGTTCGCTCGTCGTGGTTTTCGAGTATTTTTCCATGAACGCAAACCTATGACTGCCATCGTCAACGGTATTTCTCGACTGGCACTCGAACTATGGCTGATTAAACAGAGTTCAGCCCCTTTCGATGCGTTCCCTTTGAAATCTAATTAATCTGACATCGCGCACGATCGTTACCGCGGACAGTTAGGTAGTCTAACTAGCAAGTAGCCGGCATTGTCTCGACAACAATGGATATCTCTTGAAGCAGAAGCGGAGACAGAGGCTTGTTCTATGGCCAGCCGACCGGTACAAATTTATTAATTGGCTCAGCCTCGAAGGCTGGGAATTAGACTACCACTATTCTCACCGAACCCGCTACGGGACACGATAACGAGAGGTCGATCTACTACAGGACTATTTAGAGGCTGATTTGCACTTCGAGGGCGCTGATTATACTGCAGAATGATTTTAATAGATCCCCTTCACGCGGTCAGGCAGCCTTGAAATGGATTTCCTGAAGCACGCTTGTCTCCTCTCTTGTGATTTGCCCTATTTACATAGTAGTACGAAATTATTTCACTATGAAATTGAAGTTATTCGAAGAACGAATTATATTTTAACATGGAATTTTCGTATAGAACTGAAGCATAAGAAAATGGTGTTTGCGTAATTTATTTATTTACTTGTTTATTTATTTACATATGGGTATAAATATACATATAGAGGAAAAGCTCTTTGGAATAACCAGTAATACTTAAGATTGAATTCAGCTTACAAACATCGGATTTTACAAACGGAAGCTAATAGATTATGGATTCGAATTTCGAATTTCTAAAACTTGGTGAGGTTGTACCCGAATTAAGGCATCATCGATATATACGAGGCAGAACCATACGTAGATTTATAGATTCTTTCGTAACGTGACGCTACTCAAAGTCTCGATTCCGAATAGAACCAACTACTTCGACCGACATTTGTTTTCTTATGAATAATTCGAGCAACCAGAACACCGGGAATAATTCATGATACGTGTCTTCCATGTCAGCCTAAGAACGTTATGGATTTATAGGGGAATCCGGAAACTTGCTCGTCTCGTGGTAAAGATTCCTCAGCTTCCGCGCTTTTTTCCACGCTCTCGTTCTTTTTGTAAACGCGCTCCGACATCGTAACTCCAGCTAAGGATCTAAAGTATAATTCTACGAGGTAGAATTTCTAGAATCCCATCGCGAGAGTCAAGCCTCGACTCTAAACACCACGATCGCTCTGATACTTCTTCTTTCCCCGCGTCATTCTACCGTTGAACGTTTATCAGCCACGAAACTGCATCGTACATCACGTGGACGATGGGTCGCGTGTTCGTCCAGCTGACTGGACGACAGTTCCGCGATGTCACACCCACGATATAAGCACTCGTTGCCACTAATCCGCCCCCGTCAGGCGAAAGGCCAAGAGTTGTCTTGCAATTACGGCTTTCCAAACTGCTGCGCCCAGAGGCTACGTTACGCTGCACCGTAACTAATGCTTGGTAATCGTTCGGTTCAGTTCTCGCCGTCTCCTGTTTCTCTGTTTCCAAACTCTCCGCCCATTCCGAGTGGTGGCTTCACTGTCAACCCGTACCCTCGAATTGTTCAGCTATTTGCTAGCAAGCAAGGCGAACGAACGGATGTATCCCTCATTATCGGATCGTTTGTCGCGGCTGCACCTGGCTCTCTCGGTTTCCCGCTACTCGACGCACGGTTTTTATATCTCATTGACTCGCAAAAGTGCGGAGTAGAGTTATTAGAATTCTGGCACGAATGACGAGTAGAGCGACGATTTCAGTTATTCCAGACGCTTCTCCTCGGAGTGAACAATTTCTTCGTGAAAAGAGACAGTGTGATCATGCTAGTAATAACTACGTTTAGCGTTGAATATCATTTATCTTCGTGATTTTTAGCGCGCGTTGTATTCTATATCGTTCTTTATGTAAAATGAAGTTTGTTTCGAAATTTATTTACAGGGCAGACAAAAGCCTGCTACATTACGGTAGATATGTATATGACGAAACAATGATACTTCGACCAACCTTTGTGCAATCTGTATGTTATTTTCGGAAATAGACATTCTACTTTATCTGTTTACGACTAGAATCATCTTTATTTTTATATAATCTTTTCAGAATAAAATGTGTCGGAACAAAATATTAAACTGCTGAAAACATTTTCATGGTATTTTGAAAAGTGTCTAGAAAATTTGTTTATCTAGTCAACCATTCCGGATCACCGGTTCCTTCTTTTAGCCGACAGCGTTATCGTTTGTAAATGATTTAACAACAGTAACGGTGACAAGCGTTTTTTCACCGTTTCCGCTTGAAATTTGCCAATTTCAAGCCAGCAGCCCGGAGCACATGCATATCCGCGTGTGCAAACATCGAAGCCGAAGAAGCCGGGAGCGAATCGAATGTGAAACGACGTTTAGCAATGCAAATTGGCCCGATGCAGCCACTAGATATATTTTCCCGATGTACGTTCGCGCGTACGTGTGCGACTTACATGCGCGTGAACCTTCGAGACTAGCAGAAGCGCCATTTCGGCAATCGATATCGCGTTTCCTTTGATGTATCGCAAGCCGCGAATACAATTCCGCTTAATTTGCAAAGGCCTACGAAACTCAGTAATCCAATTCGACAGCGTTTAACTTTCCTTGCATGGTCAGAAACTGGTTACTCGTCGATACTCGTTATTACGATCGATTGGATTACCTCTTTTAACGTACTCGAAGTAACTTTTTGGAAGGAAAGATGAATCCTCTGTTCTTCGTCGAACTAAAGGTACTTTAACTATGCGCTATCAGTAAGCAGAAACTTGTCTCGTGAAAGCCACGTGGCCCCTTCCATTAAACGTCCGGCGAATTTATCAAATCCGCGCCATTACACCGGCCGGCAAATCGAAAGTTCATCCCCGACGGTCCCGAGACCCCGAACTTGCTATTCTATCGACGCACCAAACTTTCGTCGGTTACTCTTCGATGCTTTACAACTGCAGCTGTATGTCTCATAGTAAACAATCGATGACTATGACGTCGATAACTTTAAAATATTACATATTCCAGAGAGGAAATACAGAGACAGAGACGAAAGTGTTTTTGTTTTTGAAAGAAAAATTAAGTGAACTATGCAGGTGACTGACACGGAAATGAAGGAAGGATAAAAACATGCGTCTATTACCAACATATTGTGCATAAAAAGAGCGGGCGAGACAGGATGAAATTTTACGTGATAAACAACTGGGAATTCTCAGATCCCCTGGGATCCTGTATAAAAAGCGTAAGTCACGGGATATAAATCAAGACCAACGTATTTCCTTCCTTATTAAAGTCTATCTTTTTTTTCGTATATCAATTATCAATAAAAAAAAGAAAAAAAAACAAAACTGGACAAATCTTACGGACAAAAGTAAGAATGGAATCGCATCTATTAACGTTCTCCATTTTTCGCTGCGAAACGATCAATTCGTTCAACGTTCAATTTTTTTTACGCATTACGGGACACCATTCACGATTGTATAACTCCCACGTCGTTCCTTCGAAAGGTACAGGTTGGATCTTTGGAAAAATATCCGCGAATTTTACCACCACCTCGTCGTATATATCTTCTGGACAAATATGACAAAGAGATATTTGCACCGTTCATGCGGTAAAGGACCCTTAAAACATCACCAATTCACTTGTATTTCATTGTTTCAACAGCAATACACATTTTATGACACAATATTCTCGTGCGCGCAGCCAGGGCGATATTTCAATCGAGCATCGCTGGTAGCGTACACCGCTTTATCGATCGATTCCTTTTTTAACATAGAAAAAATCTACATACAAAATAAAAAGTGAAATACGAATTATATTAGCCTCGAATATATATATATATATATATATATATATATATATATATATATATATATATAAAATGACGTGAACAAAATTAATACGAGAGACCAATATTCAATGGTAATTGTTCAATGTTTAATGTTCAATCGTCCACACGTGTATTTAACTATTTGTCACGCAGATATTATATTATTACGATTCTTTACGATGTTCCAGCCTGTAGGAAGCGATCAAGTTGCAGACATGTGACTGAAATAAGAACTGAAAATGCAAAATTTTACTGGCGATACTTCACGTTGGATTCGTTCGCGAAACATTTGTTTTTAGCTATTGTCAAGGATATTGTGGCAATTGGTCAGACAGAAATGGCACCGCGTGTAATCAGGGAGAAAGCCGGAATGAGATGAACTTTTCTTTATCGGTCGGCAGGGAAATCGCATTACTCTGGTAGAACTTCGAGAATCAATTCGATTCACAAACGTACACGGTGTTACAGCGGTTTGGGGTATGAGTGGTGAAGTCGGTAGCCGTTTTCACGTCGTTTCCAACCTCCGTTCCCCTTTCCACCAAGCCCTTACTTCAGACAGCTTCCACCCCCCGGCAACGCTCTGTGACTTATAGACTTTGTTTTACTTAATAATAAAGTTCCGGTGGATAAAGGTAAAGTTGCAAGATAAATGGTACGCCAGCCGCGTACTGAAAAATGATAACCAGAGACTCGCCGCGACACTCCTCTCAGGGAAACACTTTCAGCCCACGTTGCTCCGCTAGAAAAGTATGAAAATCGTTTATTTCAGCTTCGTGTACATGTTAGACCGAGCGAACAAGACGTTCGATAACGTGGTAAAAAAGAAGGAATTATTTAAACGAGAATCAGGTAAGAACGGGAATCTAGATAAAAAGAGAAAAATGATCTTTCAACATTAAAAAGAAAACGGTAGGATTAAAAAGTAATCGAAAGTAAGCAGCATTTAGCATACAGATACGTAATTAAGGTACATATAATCTTAAATTGTAATTGCTAAATTTTAATTAAAGATTAAGTAGCGATGTTTGAGAGAAAATTTTAATAATGTTTAAATTCCGAAAAAAAACCTACGAAAGAAATAGGAATGTCGGTTATACAATGAACGATTCTATGTAAAAATAAGCTCGTTAAACAGCTGCGGTTAGAAAAGCGTATCACATCCGAAGAATTTGTTTAAAATTCGCTGATTTATCTTTCATCCAATAGCAAAAGATTCAGGCGAACTAAAGTCTGCTCTGATAATTGGTAATATTACTGAGAATAGTACAAAAAGATTGTATCTAATGCAGAAATCATATTATTTAAACATTAAAATACTAGAAATCGTATATCTAAAGTAAGAAAAAAATTTGCAGATCATTTCGTTGTACTAAAATCCATTATTATACTGGGCATTCGTTGTGCCACTACGGAAACTAATTAAGAACCTCGATCACAATTTCATTAACTCCCCTTTATCTTTCCACTCGACACTCGGCATTTCATATCGGCTGGCCTGCTCGTAACTCAAGGGATTCGAACCTTAAACGACATCTTATCGCACTCACTTTCAATTTTATAGTCCCCAAGCTTTACCAAAGTCATTCTTCTTTCTCCACCACGTTCAAAATTCTTTTCCAAAATTGTATGTCCAGTTAAATAAAAAATAATTGCCGTTCCTTCTCTGTTTCAACTATCATCACAGAATTACAGCTTCAAGCGGACCATCAGATTACCGATTCCAAACGCATAGAGCTACTCAGTTGAAAATACGTAGCTGAAGTTTAACAATGGTACATGAAGCACGCGATAGACGCTTCCTACTTCCTGTTCACCGGCTTCTTTTTGATCGTGCCCGTATTCAAGGCTCCGTTGCTCGACTCTGTGCTCGAACACTTCTCGCTCTCTTTCCGTTGTAACATCGGAATGCTCGACTTCCCATCGCAAGCTACGGACACGTTCACCACTTTTCCGCTGGCCACTGCCTCCACCCTGTGCACGATTTCCGTTTTCTCAGGATACGAGGAGATGGGTGGCCTCTCGATTTCGCCCGAAGGCTCTTCCTTGCGCCTCGAAAACGATGGAATCCTCGTGATCTTCGGTTTCTCTTTCAGGGGTGGCTTTTCCCTCTGCTCCGCTAGCTTGTCCCTATCGATGCTCTGACAACTTTGTTCCGGAGGTGGAATGGCAGACACTTTAGGAATATTTCTGTGATCCCTGGTCCTCTGCAAACTGGACGTAGGTTTGATGATAATTTTGGGTTGCTTCATGCTTGAGGACGAAACCTTGGTATCCCTCGCCGTAATTATTATTCGCGGTTCTTTTCGTTCTTGGCTCGCGATATTTGATAATTTGGAATCGGGAGACGAACACGAAGTTAACGAATCCGATTGCAATTGTTCCATCGAGCTCATATTAGATCTGCTGGACGTGTTCGAGTCTAACGGAGTACCGAATTTAATTTCTCGGTCCAATTTTTCATCGGATGTGGCGTCTGCTAGATTCACCACGATTTGACTCAAGTTCTGATTCGCCTGTCCCAGAAGATTCCCAACTCTAGGCGTGATAACGATTCTTGGTTCTATTCCGGGGATCCTGGTGTCCCAGTTCGAGCCTCCAAATTGAACCTGTTTGTTCATTTCTCTGCCTGTGATTCTTGGTTCCGACAACGCCGTCACTATACAAGTATCGTTTCCAGACGGAGACGATTTGTACCAGTTGGGATTGCCTATCCCGGCCTCCAGCAGAGCAATCGGATTCCCTATGTCCTTGTCCACGCTGTGGGAGGTCGGTTGAAACGTTTCGTTAACGGAACACACGGGATTCGAATAAATAGTGTCGACGCTTCCACCGGCTTGCGTTCTAGTCCTATCTATCCTATCATCCAAAGAGTCGATGATACTCGGATCGGAATTGTTCTTCGTTGTATAGTCTTGCCTTCTGAGCAACGGGCCAACGTGGAGATTAGTAATGACAGATTCCGGCTCCTGCTGACTCTCGTTCTCCTCTGCAAACTCGAGGCTCTTAGAAGGACCAAATATCCTTGGGGGAGGCTGAGGTGGCTGATGAGAGGACGAATGCGATCCACTTCTATAATCCTTCAACGAACCGACGTGCTGCTTGGATGCAAACAAGCTACTGGGCGCTGGAAGGGACCGTCTTTTCTCGATGTCTGGCAAAACTTTGGGATAGTTTCTGCGCTTGATCGTCCTCAGGGCTTCCTCCGGACTGACGCATTCCCTCTCCACCGTAGGCTCCCTACAGGTTACGTTTATATCACAGCTTGGTGGACTGTTGGCGCCGAATGTAGTTAACTTTGGTCCCATCTTCATGTAAATTTCCTCGCTCTGATCCACGGTCGATCCGTCAGGATTCACTGCCAGCTCGGGACGAGGTAAGCGGGATTTCAATTTTGGGTTAATCTTCGCGTAAAGACTGCTAGCGCTGCCAGAATCGGACTCGTATATCCTGGGTGTGGAGAAATTCGGTTTCACGCTCTTCAACACGTTTTCCATTGGTAACGGATCGCTCTTCGAGTGATGATGCTCTATGACAACCACTTGAGGAGCTGTCTGTAACTGGCTGAGATCGACTATAGGATAGTCGATGTTCTTGTTGAACGAATCGTCCGGTTCGACGCCCTTTGCTAGCTCGATAGGCACCTGGTTCAGGATCGATTCGGTTCTTGTCGCGGGTGTGGCATCAACGGCTACGGAGACCTTTGGGACCTTTGATTTCTTGCCAGGACGTACGACCAGCGCTGGATCTTTGTCGTAGATCGGCTCCTCTTTCCTTTCTTTCGATAGTTCTTCTTCTAACCTTTTCTTCTCCACTTCTTGTTGTTTCGTTAGCTTGTCCTGATGCTCCTTTTGCAAGGTTTCTCGCGTTTTCCTTAGAAACCTGGGGGAACACCTTTTCGAACACAAATATACAAACATTCGATAAATAGAAAAATCGATGCTTCCGTAAGGAAGATTTTATGAATCACGGGCCGTGGACGAAGGAAAGAAATTTTTCAATGAAACAATTTTTCAAAACTTTCGCGTCCGATCGATTTCTGCGAGACGAGTAAAACAGTTGGCTAGGCAAATTTCGACGATGTGGAATCGAAGATCGAAAACAATCGTGACCGAAGCAGTGATTTCGATGAATCAGCTCGCGTCTCAAAGCGGCGAAGTCTTTAAGTGAAATCGTTGATTGGATCATCAACTGTTCGACGAATTTCTAAGAACACTCTTACTCGAATCGACACCATTGTCAAACTATCCAAAGAAGCTGTTTCTAATTGATTCGCTGGTCGAAATTACCTACCTGTGCACGATCTCTTGTTGTATCCACTCCCTAACCTTGACGTGAGTATCGATAGTGGATCCAGAGTTCTGTCTAGACAATTTCGATCGTCTACCAAAGTTCGAATTGTTGTCGTACGCCTTGTCGTTCTTTATCACGTCGTTCAGATCCGGCTTACTGTCGCTCTTGTAACCAAGCTCTCCATAGTGGTTCTCGAACTTGTCCGATTTCGCTCGTTTCGAATCCTCTCTCTGACTAACGCGTCTCTTCACTCCAGTGCCTTTAGCTTTCGCATCGTGTTTCTTGCAATACAAGTAGACGAACGCCGTGAAATTGATTAACAAGAACACCAGTCCAAGACCGATCAGCATAGTGATTATGGAGGAACTTTTTGGCGTGCTTGGCTGTGGAATCGCTTCTTCGTCCGATTGCGAGGAAGTTGTAGTGTCTGCAGTTGTTGATGGTTCGTAGCGATCGTCTGCCTTAAATCTGACGGATAAAAGGCTTATTTGCTTTGTTGCGGAGATAAATCACGAAAAAAGAAAACGTTAATTTTTTTTATCGCTGTGTCAGGGACATGTGCAAGTGCGAAAGTTTCGGGAACTGCAGGTGTCTGCACGGAAGCTTTCATCACGGGAGAGGGTAAAGTTGTATCGTTCCATGAGTATACGCGAGTTTAGATCGGAGTTAGTTAGGTAGTTTCTCAGATTTGTACGGCCTTGTACAGATATTCATAGACAGGATTGCGAGTAATTCGATAAGGTGTTAGAGTTTAAGCGGTTACTTGTTCGGGGGAATTCAATCATAGCGTTCGTTTGTTTGTCGAAAGTGCGGGTCTTCTGATAGGTTGCTTGCTTTCAGGATGTTAATGAATTATGCCTTCTAGTTCGAAGTGAAATTAAAACTTTGAATAAACGAATGTTTCGCCTCATTGTACGCAAGTTTGAATGAATTCTATTCAACCGGTATAATACAGACAATTTAAGCGGCCCGAAACAAGCAAGAAAGCAGGCGCGATGGCGTGCAAGTGACGTTTCATTAATGTTTAGCACACGGTTGAAAAACAGTCCCGAGATACCGCTTTGTATAATGCGGCACGAAAATGAATATGTCTAATTTTTCAATTGACATTCGCGTTGAATTTTTAACGAGAAAAACGCCGGATATAAACACGCGTGTCACCGGTAGAAATTTTTACGATTAAAGAATTGTCAGTCGTTAACACGCTTGATAATTGAACGATGTGTTGCGTACACGAAAATCTTCGCGGTTGTGGATTTATTATTCCTAAAAGAGTATCCATCAGATATCTACCTCTTATGGATCAAACTTGAAATTCAAATTATTCCTTCTTAATCCAAATCCTCGTTACAAACCTGGAACCATAGCTGTCATATTCCGTACTTGCATTTGCATACTTTCCGATCCCATCCGCGATGTCGAGAATCTGCGGTCTTGGTCCTTTAGGTCGAATAGGCAAAGGTGTGCCTTTGCCAGGAGGACGAAGCAGGTAGGGTACGTCCTCGTTCCAGAATTGCATCTCTGCAGACCGGTAGTGCCTACTCGTGCTCGGTGGAATCGCTATGTTAATTTACACTTCGTGTATTCGTCGTAACAACCATCAGCGTGATTCATCAACAAGACAGCCTTGTGGACTTACTAAGATTAAGGTAGGTCTGATTTTGAGGTTCGTACTCGGGCCAATCGATATCGTATTGGCGCCATTCCTTCGGTCCATCCGTCAAGTAGGGATATCGCTTTGCAATGTTTGGGTTCCTAATTTGCGAACAGTAATCAATTGGAAAAGTCTTGAAGCAAAAGAAAAACAAGATTCTTTAATTTGTACGAAAACAAGATTCTCTGATTTGCAACGGTAAATCGTTTGTTTGCTTTTCGTATGTTTTTTAGCCGTTTATTTACATTTCTTAGATCGTTCGTTTATATACTCTGAGTGATTTGTTTACATTTCTCAATTGTTTGTTTACATCGGCTCTATCAGTTTTGAACGTAAAAACACACCGTTCCACACGGTTTTCCTGCTTCACCTAAACAACAAGCCTCGAAGCTTGCTACGTTTTCAAGAAACAGAGCGTAGAACAAAATATGGAAGCGTACAAAGGTGCCCCCTGTTGTAAAGCACTTTTATCAACGAGATTACAAGCTCGTCGGTCGTTCTCGCGGCTCAATCGGAATCGAATTTCAGAATGAAAACCAAAATTGCGATTTCGCGATGTTTTCAATAAAGTTCCGGCAAGAACCGTTCCAGGTAGCATTTCCAGGCCCTCCTGCTCCGACGCGCGCGAAATGATATCGTATATCCACGCTCGGATATCGGAAAAGCAGTCCAATATCGAAATTTTGATACACGGTAACTCTACTCCGTTTCTGTTACGCGATACTCGCGCGTTCGAAGGAACTTCTGCCTGGAACGAGTATCTCAAAGGGGGAGAGAGAGAGAGAGAGAGAGAGAGAGAGGGAGAGAGAGAGGAAGCCATTCTCCGGCCAACGAACACCATGATCCCTGTCCCGAAACGACTATGGGCGCAATTTTACCGTTCACAGTCGAACGTTCCTTTCTTCTACGATTTCTACGCGAGCATAAAATTCTACCAGATCGAAACTGACGATCTAAACGAAACGTCATTGACAGCCGGAGAAATATTTTCTCAAATGTGAACTAACTCACTGATCAGCAACGAAATTCAAACTGCATCGATCATCCCCGTCTCGGAACGAAATTGTCAGACTTTTTCAAGGATCGTTTCTCTAGAATTCTTTTCTCTTTATTGGTTATAACATAAGGCAAAGACGCACCACGCCCTTCGTTTATATATTGTACGCATGGGTGCAACCATTGCAGGTATATTCTTCCAAGGAGGCGTGACACCGTGTCACGCGCAATATCGATCAGCCGCTGTCACAAGCCGTGTGGAACACACGTGGCGTCTACTTCGGCCGCCGCCGTCGCCGCCGCCGCCGCTGCCACCGCCATCGCCACCGCGTGCATTAAACAACTTTGTTTCGCTTAATTGGATCGACCCAGTTCCTCCTGATTCACCGCCGTGTCGCGATGCATATGCATTTCTGTCCCGGCAAAAAAGTCTTCGGTTGGCAGCAGGAAATCGGGGATAAAGGAATGCGGGTAGTTTTGACAGAAACGAATCTCGCTGATCGAAATGAACTATCTCTTTCGTATGTATATAAAACGATGGTCCTGAAACCGAATAGCTCAACCAGTTGCAGAGAGCGTATTATCGATTCGGTCGATTGTTTGTTGTTTCCAAGGAAGTCGAACAATCGTACAATATGATATCTACATATAGGATCGTCGATACGAGAACACCGATAGGATCGACGAGACGAGCAAAAAGGATGACTCGTAGACGATATTGCCGGTAGAGTTCGTTTCCGAAAATTATCTCCTGACGCGTGCGATGAAATACGAGAGAAATTTCGTGCTTTCGAAGATAAAACAGTCGAGTCGATTGGTCCAGCCCGTGGTAAAACGCCCCGCACCCCCTCTGCTCGAAATGAAATGTGCCAGTAATTTGTATATATAGGTAATTTACTTGTATGGAGAAAATTAAAATGGCCGACGTATCGGATCGTTAATTGAGCAATAACCGGTATCAGAATAACGGGGGTCAAATTACAGGCAGCCAATTTTATCGAAAGGAACAGGATCGTTGTTGCATTATTTCAGTCCGACCTTCCATTTCCACTGTATAACAATTTTTACTTATTCTCGAGCGGTCGTTCCGTCTGAATTCGTTCTGTTCGACCATGTCCGACAAAAAGAACGCCCCAAGTATACAATTTCCAACAAATTGCACAATTGGAAACAGATTCTCCGAATTTGGAACTTTCATGGGATCGATCGCACCTCGGTATACCTATCTTCCAAACGCGGTAATCTGCGTTCTCTTCGAAGTTTTCTGAAGTTAGAAACAGCTCTCTCAAAATTATACTGCGAACGATCAATAAAACGGAAAGATCGATTTCCACGATACTTTGCCCATCATTGAATATGCACGTTCTCCAATCCTAATATTCCGGTCCTAGCTAAACGCACTAAACGTGGAAAAGTATGCCGCTCCTTTTTCACACGCAGGCTTCGCGATGAGTTACAGAACAACACGTACGCATAGTAAATAACAGAAACGATCGAACGAGGCTCGCAACTACTCCATTTAACCTACGTTTTAATTATCGCGCCCCATTTAACCGGTGCACGTTTTAGTCATCGTGATTTACGATCTACGGATTGAACCCTCTATCCCGGAGCAACTCTACCGAAAAGATGAACGGAACATTTTATGATTCTTCGTTCCACGATTCCAGCGACCATTCTCAAAAGGATGGAAATTTTGGAAATTTACTTTTAACGTTGTCCCAGATTTAATTTCTATTACGAAAATTATATTATTTTTTGATTACCACGTTTCGAAAAATCCAGCCTCGAATAGGTATCATACCTCTCGGATTTTTAGTAAACCGTTGAAAATATTGAAAATGGAAATTCGTGGACGGTCATTGCTCGACGCAAGCTGTTTATGCTGTCATCGGTTGAAATTAGCGAAGCCCCCGTCGTGCTCGATTCCATTATTAAATAATAAATTCGAAAGCGGACATGGAAGCATCGCATTTTATTTATCTATGGCATTCCTCCACTCCCTCGCCCCTCGACTTCACTTTGACTGGCTTTATGGTAAATCTCACGGAATTTTATACAAATAATCGGAATATCACGGCGCGATGCACGACCACGGGATAGAACTGCAAGGGTTTCATCCAGCTCTGGAAATTCATTATCAACCGACCAATGGAAAATAGACTGACGCGCTTTCAAACATGATTTTCAATTATACGCGTTACTGAATATTTATGTTTAACCATTTCCCGATATTACTCTCGCTCGTGAGACTTGTAATTATTTTTCCAAATAGATTTAACCACGACCATGTTAAATCTTCCTGATGCTCGTTTCTCGTGCCGTGAATCGCAACGGTCGTTTCGGTGATGGCTGAGAAGCATAATTCCCAGTGGGAATCTTATGCCGTTTAATTGTACTCGACAGTAGGGAAAATGTCTATGAAAACTGTGCCAAGTGAAAATGGCGATGCGCTGGACCATCTTTCACAGAAAAGAGTAGAACGATCGAAAGATTTCTTTTGAATACATCCGGCAGTAATGTACGTTCGCTGTAAAGAAGACAACGCATAGAGATCAGGGAATAAGAGAGAAAATGGAAAATAGCGGATCTACTTAAACCCTTTCGACGATACCGAGCCTAAAGGCAATAATTCGCATTTTGTTATACAACGTACACGTAACAGCGCGCAGCCTAGAAGCAACTTACCCCACGTAGGCGAAGCTGCACCACCAGTTCATCATTGCTTCGGAGAAGAGAGTTTCGCCGATATTGTATCGGCGACGCTGGTCGTATTTGCTCCCATCGAGAGGCACGCCCAGAACATAGGGCAGCTCCTCGCCGTGCACGGTACACTGACGTTGTTGCTGCGAACATACAAGAGCGCTTGGTTCGATATACTTTGCCGGCCGGCAACAAAGTTTCGCCAAAATTTCGCGGTCCAGAAGAACGGTCAAGAGGGGGCCTCTCTGCGAAACCGCAGCCATTGTTATTAACTTCCGCTTCTCTGCGTTGTGCTTTAACTCCATCGACCCCATTGTTATTCTATATTCCGGTTGATCGATACTCTTCGATAAGCCCGTTCTTTCTGGACGATCGCGGTCAATGATCGTTGAGTATATATATTGCAGATTCCAGATATCGAGGGCAGTGAGTCTTCCTTTTCGTAGAACGTAAGAACGTCGATTTCCGAACAAATTGCACGTGCCCGCTTATTCGATGGATAAGGGTCAAAGTATTTTTCTGGAAGGAATTATAATTTTTTACAGTTTTTACGATTAATCGAGATACGTTTGGCGAATCGGTTGATTTGTCGCCGGTTTCGCTAGCGCGATGGCAAGAACGACGACGCGATGAATTTCCTGTGGAGAACGTCTCGCAGTCTGGGGTCTATCGTTCGTAAATCCCGCGTTCAACGGAAGGGAGCCAAGCCTGTAAGCTGTAGCTGAAAAGCAGAAACGTTGTTACATTCGGTTTAACGACACTGGTCGGTCACTGTACTCTCGGACAGAGCGTAACAGGCCGACACGCAGCGCCGATAAAAATAGTTGGACGGCGTCCAAATGGGTCTCGTAGCCGGGATTTTTCTCCCCGTTTGCGCACGACCGACCAACGAACAGTCAGTAGGTCACGCTGCCTGTTTCCGCCAAGGAATCCGCTGCGCCACGCGCTTGCTGCGAGAAAATGAATAAAATGCAAAGTACATCGTCTAATCGTACGTGTTGCAGTTTTCACGAGGAGAACAGCCTCGACGGATTTATGCGACTCCTTAATATTTCTGCCAGCTTCTTGATTCTTGACCTGGCTGAATTTGTCAAGCTAGACACACGGATGCGCCATTATCGCGCGCTTTTCCGGCCCGAGGCGTGAATCTTTTATCAAATTGCGATTGCACGAAGTTTCATTCGACTATATGAAAACGGCCTGATCGTTAGTCACGGAGGATTCACTCAGGCCACGTGTATCCGAGGCAAAGGAACGTAGAACTCGAACGAAGCGAATTCAACGAAGAGATTTAGAGGCGTTCGTCATTTTTAAGCGACATGAGCGTATATTCGCGGTATGCTAACTCTGAAAGTGTTCCCAAGGACGTACTTACGCCGGAGTACTCCTGCATCGCTTTCGGATGCGAGAAGATGTACATGTAGCTCTTTGGATTTGCCCTCGAATGTAAATTCGCGGTCATTATTAATGGCGCGACGGTACCACTGTCGGATAGAGCATCCAGAACGAGATCCCGATTCTTCAGCGTGTAGTCGTTCGTAAAGCCAGCCGAGAAATCGCCGTATTGTTCCAGAATCTTCGACAGAATTAGTTCCGCTTCCAGTTCGTGCGTCGCCTGCCGACCAAGAAATATCGCGTCACTTTGTTATTCGCGCGTCGGCTGAATCTCGCCGGATTCAATATCGGCCTGTATACAAATATTCCTAGCCGAAATTCCGCTCCTCGACGTTCGCGCGTGCCAATTTCATTGCCAATAAATCGCGATCGATTTCAACGAATTCTACTTGACAAACGAGGAAATTGAAAAAAAAAAAACAGATTGACGATTCGACAATTACCTTGGCATATTCTCGTAAAACTTCATCTCTCTGCACATCCACCATTCCGTGCAACAACGCTATCGGTGACAGAATGTGAAACTTCTCTGATTCCGTCACGCCATACATCAGGTCAAACCTGTTCGACAGATTTGATCTTCAAACGGTTCTTCTTCGTGGAAATTGTATAAAAAAAACGTGTATTTTCTACGAACTAGTAGCAGATTGATTTCTGCATTCTTTGGAATATCCTACCTGCCAAATAGTTCAGAATTTTTCATCAAATTCAAAGGCTTGTCCGGGATAACCACGTTGTCGATCAGCGGCGCGAATGCTGGAACGTAATTCGGCTTGTGGATTTTCACGTTCAGCAATGTGCTTACGTCTTGGCTGCGTAAACACAACGCCAGGTCATTGTCGGTGGTGGTGGGACAATTGAGGGCGTGCGCCACCTGAAAAATCATTCGAGCCATCTCTCAACGACTCGCAATGAACGTTCCCTCTGTCTGCTAGAATCGTAGCTGCACGTCGCGATGATGAAAAACGATATTTCCTTCTTTGTTGGTTCCAATCGCAACCGCCACCTTGCATCCTTCTATTTTCGAGTAGAAACGGGGCGATCGTACATGTATGGAACACGACTCGTTTGCCCCTAGCAGGGAACACGATATCGATCTTCTGTCGACAAGATGTCAGGTACGAATTCGAACGTTCCTTTCGCCACGAGTCAAATGTAGGTCCGTGCACAGAGTACTGTCATACTTTCACTTTTCGCACTTAACTTTCGACAGTTAAAATTTTACGCCGAATAGCCTTTCGGCTAAACTAAGATACAAATTTTTCCTGATAAGATACCAGAAACGTTTGAATAGCTATCGTGCATATACAAGTCATACGAATTAGGTTCAAGAGATATAACGTGTTGTTGGTAACAGTTAAATAAATATCCAAATAAATACATCGTATCTTAATAGAAAGAAATTACGAGCAGAAAATTGTTGATACATCGGCTTTCATTTTGCGTATCATCAAGATTAATGAATCTACCTGTTTGGTGATTTGTAGGGGTGCTTTTCCGATAGCATCAGCGCTTAATGCTGATCCGGACATCAATATAGCCCGTTTGAAGAGACCTGCGAAAGATGGAAAGACGATTAATGATCCAACTCTCTTGAGATCAAGCCAGTAGCTACTTGTACGCGTGAAATGTTAAGTTTTTCATTCTATAGTATAATTATCGATCGAACATCACGGTACTATTCCCCCCGGCTTATATTGCCGTTGAAAAATGATCGTAGTCTCCATTTTCTCCTGCCATTTCTTGTTTACAAGGGTTGTTCTTTCCATCGGCGACTTTAAAAAGAAAGGCACGAGCCTTCGAGCAAAATACAAACTTCCAGAATCACCATTCCGTCGCAATTTTTAATGATATCCAAAAGAAGAGATCGAAACGTTTGACCATAAACGTTTGTTTCACTTGTGAGATTCGCGCGCGTCGAAACGTCGATTTTTAGTCGAACGAGCGTTTCATTTCCTTGAACTAGTCGTATCCTTGTAAGAAATTATGTTTTCAAAATAATCTGGCCAATTTCATAAGAAATTACATCTTTTCCTTAGGTTCGTCACGAACTTGGTTGGTTCGATCGACTCCTAAAAGCGATACTTAAAGTTTGCATTTCTAAAATCGAAGCCTGTGCACGACGGTCTTATCGATTTCACGAAAATGGAGGTTACGTGTTCTTTCCGCGAAAGTATTCCCTTAATATTCAGGCATCGCAAAAGTCGCAAACACGCGACATCGCAGTAACCGTTACCTTTCTTATTAGCCACCGGGCTGATAAGGAGTAGGTTAGCAAAAATGGCGCCAGTACCGTGGCCGACGAGCGTAATGCTGTTCGGATCGCCACCAAAATCAGCGATGTTCTCTCGCAGCCAAAGCAGCGCCGCTATTTGATCCAGCAACCCGAAATTGCTCGTCGTATCGTCCCTGATCCCGGGTCTCAAGAAACCTGCAACCAAGTGTTCACAGTCGAACGAATAACATACAATCATTTTCCCTAATATCGGACTTACTGAACTTTATGATTCTTCCGTATATTCTTTAAGACAGAAAATGTTTCGCGTGCAATCGTAGCCCATCGATCTTTAATGTCGAACGATTCACCGTAATCGATCTTGTAATTTCAACAACAAAAAAGATCTTACGTACGCTTCTTTTACACAACGAATAATTTTTATCCAGGCGAGAAAAGAGAAAAGCCAGCTTTTACTCTACAAGGCCTACAGCCTGCACCAAGACATCAACCCGGGACGTAAAACTGGTTGGCACAACGTGCTCTTTCTTTTTGTTCACGCGAGCCTGCTCGTTATCCATATTTTTCCCCCGTTGTTTTGCAAAAGGTTGAAGTTATCCGTACCTCTCGCGAGCCAACTGTAGCCGACTACGGACCAACGGGAAGAGGCTGAAGTTAACTAAGCGCCTTCCCAGCACTTTAACCTAATTTATGATTATGGTTTCGCGGCTGCTTCTTCGTTTTTTCCTCCCTTCTACTTTTTTTCCCCCCTTTCCTTTGCCCCTTCCACGCTTTAACTCTCATCCCACTTGTCGGATGTGGCGGCGCAGCTCGCGCCACCGACGTCCATCCATTTGCAATGCGCACGCGGAGGTTGCGTTATCATTTTAGGGCAAAGGATAGGCGGAAGCTCCTCGTTGCGAATACCCAGCTGCAGCCGGTAAGGCCGGAAGGGGTTGGAAAAAAATAGAGCAGACCACGGGAAAAACGGCGACGATCGATGGAAGTTTCGGGGGCAAAAGGGCCGCTTTTGTCTCGTTCTTTTCTAAGAGAAAAATTGTTTTTTCTCCCTTGAAAATGATCTCGAAACTTTTATACCCGCCATTCGTTTCACCTTCGCGACTTCTTGCTTCCGTACAACGAATTCCTTATTTTTATCGAAAACAGATAGATCTTCGTCGAGCAACAAATTTGAACCATTTGTACAATAACAGATATTTAACTATTAGAAGTTACAGATTAAACGATTGAATCGTTAGTAGCGATTTTCGTATATCGTAATTTTTCGAACATAAAAAGCGATATAAAAATTCGCAGGGAGTATAAAAAGTTCGAGTACCTCGGGTTCGAAGAGCGAGTCAGCTTTACGTTGTTTATACGAGCGGACGGATTGCAAAAGATATCAGGAGACGATGGCGGTTGTCCCGGTATGCGATGACGGATCGATAGACAGTCGCACGGGAAGAAGGTAGAAATAAAAAGGAATTGGTCGAAGATCAAAAAGCCGCTGGCGTAGCGAAGCACAAACGTTAATGAAGCAGAATTCCTGATTTCATGCAACGTTGCCGTTGGCGGCGCTCGGCAAGATTTCATAAATTCGTATCAAGACGATGCGATGGCGCGGGACTTTCTCGCATAGTTCTCTCAGACGTTCCATATCCAGAACGATCGAATTCGATTTGATATGACCCACGCCTCCTATTTCCGCCCAGTATCTTCTGATCTCATCTGCCTTTCAGATGAATCCATCGTGAAAACACAGCAACGCGGGAATACTTGACTCGTACTACTTGCAACGAGTAAGTAGTATAATCGTACTATATAAAGACCGTACCGCAGAAATATGATTCATCTAAGGTAACTTACAAGGAAGGTTACAGCTTCGACATTTTCTTACATACGTGTTATATTTTCAAAGAACTGAATTCGTAAAAAGATAGTGAATTACATAGGTAAATAGGTTAGTCCAACTCTAAGCATTAAGTCTGCATAACTTACCTAGAATGCCTAGGCGAAAGTTGATAGTGACAAAGACGATGTTACCATAAGATGCCAATATAGTACCGTCGTAGAGGTTGCCGCTATTCCATTCAAAGCTCTCTCCGTGAATGAACACCATCACGGGATACTTCCGCAGAGTCTTCTGACCTGAAAACAAAAGGATGTAGGGTATTAATGTCGGAGGAGGAAGATGAACGTTTGCTGTGCTCTTTTAGTTACCGTACTTATTTTACAATGTTTCATAAAGGCGTCAAATAAATCAAGCGACATTATAATGCAAAATACATTTGGAAATACTTTCTGGCCAAGCATAGTAATGCATTTAGCTGGTAATTACGATGGAAAAACGATATCGTCCGTAAGCGGAATATACAAAAGCGCAACGTTAATTGATCCATCGATATTGTATAAAGCGAATGCTGTACGCGAATGACGGATTAATGTAGAAATAAATTTTTATGCGTTGGCCAAAGATGCAGGTACGATTGAATAACCAGGCGGATCGTATCATAAATTCATATCATAAATTAGTTCACTCGGGAACAGAATAAAGCGTAGATTGATAATTTTTTATCCACGCTACGCGTATTCGAAGAAATCGATCGAATAATTCAGGAAATTTTCCTCAACGTCGCAATAATTTTTCTCGGGTATCAAGGAAAAAAAAAACAACGAAATTTAGCGAAAGGAAGAAAGAACTACGATCGCGTGGAATAAACAACGAATAAGATGATCCGTGTCGCTTATTGATAACGCTGTCCCGCGTAAATTACGATTGTTACAAGGGCGTGTCCCTACCGATTGTATACTTTTTCATGCGAGAGTTTTCTTGATTTACATCGCTCGAAAAATTATCAACGGAGTTTGCCTGACGATGGTACACGCATGAGTCGGGTCAGTTCCAAAATTTATCACATCTCACCCCCTGGTCGAGCCTGTTCGTGAACTATTCACTCTGAGTTTTCGGTATTAGGGTATCTATAAATTCTTCTCCCCCATCCTGTAGACGACGTAGTTTCCTTTTAGCGAACGATCCACAAATTAGACCAGAACGAACACTGGCTCGACCGCCCTCCCCAACCCACCTTTACGAGCGGTCGAGATTTATCGGGGAATCTGTTTTACACGATTTCAGTTTCCGTCGCGCGACCAACTTCGCGCTGACATTTGAACACCGCTCCAATCCAGCCGGAATTAAATCATACGCGTCTCCTTGAAACCCGAAGATTAATTGTCTTTGAAAGTAAATATACTTTACTTTCGTCTCCTGTTCGCTTTACCAACACATCGCTCGGCGAACAATTATAGTACGACTGGCGAGCGAAGGTAAGTTTCCTCTGTAAACCCGCATCAACAGCAACTCTTACCGTATCCGCTCTAACCTCATCCGCTTTCCACAGATAAACGTTCTTTCGAAAGCGGGCAGAAATCGCTGCTTCCGTAATTTCCGTCGGAAGACACGGAACTTCCGTGTCACTTTTTTTTTTCCTTACGAGGAGAAGAAACGATGGCGGTGGTTGTGCACGTGTCCAATCTTTTTTTAAGTTCGTTTACAAAGCAGGTAGGAGAAAATTGTGCTTTATTAGGTACCATCCCCGGAAGCAGATATTGGTAATCCCTCGTACAATATATCGCGATGGTGACCGAATTTGTTACGCTAATGCGTATACCGTTGTATATCTTTCCTGGCAGCTAACCGAAACTCCCGACAGTAGCGGGAAAAATATGGCGAGCAAACGGGCAAGAAACGGATGGAGCAAGAAAGCGGATGGGGATGATCAGCAACGAGCTGACGAGCTGTTAACGCGTTTATGGACTGTCAACAACGTATCGTGCTCTTCGAGGCCGCAAATTGAATCCGCTCAACCTGCCCCGAGGGCTGAAACGACACGTTTATACGAGATTTTTCCCCCACGACTAACTTTACGGGTCACGTCATAATTATTTGTATTGTTATACGAGTTCCAGCAGCTCGGTATTCAAGGAAACGAACTTGGAAAATTGCTGCCTTCGGTGATATATCTTTCCGACGAAATAATAATGGACGGAAGAGTAGAATAATTATTCCCGTATTACAGGGATTTAATTTATTACTTTCATATCTCGTTTGTTCACCCTCGTTAGAAATAATTAATACGCAAGACCTAGTCTTACGCGAGTGGTATTAAAAAAATATACAAGCCCATTGTTATCTCTGAGTCAGCCCGTGTAATACAAAAACCATCGCGTTTTTGTTGCATTCTGGTTCGCGGCATGTTCGGTGTACCGTAGACCAATTGAATAAAATTTCAGAGGCCATCGTTTTTGCCTGGTTGTAAGCACCGACCCTGTTGGTTATTGTGTCGCAAAAGAATCCTCGTGAACGAGCACGTTATGAGTCGAAAAAATTCGGGCATTCTATCCTCCGCGAGATTCTTTCGGCCAACTTCGTTTTCGGTGAACACGCATATACCACCCTCGTTTACGGCGCAGAATCGTCGAGCAAACGAGCAGAAGAGCGGAGAGGGAGCACGAACAATAGGAATATCGAAATTATCGCGGCGCTAGTGCGCGTTACTTCCGCAAAGAATCCATTGATTCAGCGGACCGTGCGGGGCGCATTTTCACCGAGGCCATCTCACCAAGGAGTAAAAAGGTGACGGAAAATAGGTCGATGCCATCATATGAAAACCACTCGTGCAATAATAAATGCCCCGTATGGCTACTTCCATAAGATCGTATCGACCTATTTTTTGTCGTCTTTGCCTTCAGATATACCCGTACAATGGCGTTAAAAGAAGGCCCGTGTACGATATCGGAGCGTCCCATTTACAATCGATACTGCATCGTTCATCGAGCAAAATTATAGGCGTGAAAATGTGCAAACGAATCTTTGTGAACTAAATGACCACTATCGAAACAGGTTTGTCTTAGACGACGCATTCTTAAAGCTTCAATGCACGTGCAAAGAATCGTAGAAAATGAACGAGCCCTCGGTCAAGCAGGCTGAATTCCACTCACGAATGAAACTGTGGTTAGGAAATTTCCATAAAAATTAAAAGGTGAATCGTTGGGCTGTACATGAAATTGACGTATAACGGATCACGCCTGGGGATATGTTCATCTTCGGTCGGTGGATGTGCGCGCTTGGAAATCGAAGCGGTCGCTATAAATCAATTGACGCGAATCTATGTCCTAATAAAAGGAGCAACGGGGTCGATGGTGCGGCAAGTAAAAAGATATCATGTGGTGCACTTTACGCTGCGACGATATAATGCAACCTGTACTGTGTGCACCGAACATATTATTATTAAACTTGGCCAGTCAACGATAATGTTACAATATTTGCGACGACAGTGTCGACTGGTCCAATTTTTCTGATATCGAACGACGTAATGAAAATACCACGTACCGGAGAACTAGGCGTTGCTCGATCAGCTTTACTGACTTTCTCTGAAACACGAATATTTTCTAGATCCTCTTACGATACTGGCGGTTCTTTGTTTCGGACCAAAGTAAGCAACTTTTGTAACGTTCGATAGAATATCAGCAAAGGACTTTGAAACAACCGTGACAGAGCTCATGAAATTACAATCTGTGAATGTACTTCTTATCGAATGGCAGTGTACCGTCACTGACCATCGTTGAGTTCCTCCGTAATCGACGATCATTGCGCATCATCGGAATAATTTACAGGTATAATACCACTAACTGGAACAAGTCTACGGCGTTTATACATAAAACAAATCAACGTTCGATTTACGAGCGAACCCCTTTACGATATCAGCGAACTGGCTCGGGGGTGGTTTTTACCGCGACGTAATCATTTTTATCGGACCCGCGGCCCCGTCGTTCCTGACCGGCGTCGGATAAATATTTATGGCCGTCCCGTATAGCGTTCGGGCGTCGATGCCCTCGTAACTCAACCCCCGTACGGCCGATTTCTTTTTATGGCCGCCGCCAGGCGACGAGTTACAGCTCCGTTGAATTTACGGGTGCCGCCCCGCTTTAATCCAGCCCTGTAATTGCCGACGGCCTCGAAACGCAACGAATCTCGTGTCTGGTTCGAGGTCGACGACATCTACCAACATCGCCGTTTCGTGCAGACAGAAACGATTCGAGGGTGGCTTTTGACAGACCGAAACAATATCTGGAGGGGGTGGCAAACGAGCACGCTTCGCCACCTCGTGGTCAGATCGCGAAACTTTCCTCGACGGGGGTTGCTACGCCCTCGACTAGATGTCGGTACGCATCGTATTTTCGTAGGATTCGACAGACATCCCTCTATCAATATCATCAAATTGATTTCTAGGATGAATAATGCGAGCTCGCGCTCTTCATCTGACAACGGTATTGGAAAGCGTGAATGATATTGCTACCCCCGATTACACCTGCAAGTAGCAAGAATTTCTTCGAGGGTAGATATCGATTCTTTGAATCGGAGGAATGACTGTAGAGTGAACTTTACAGGGCACCGATAGTTATAGCAAGTCTGGTAAATAATTGGAAACAATTTGGTTCTGAAACGACTGATGTAACTTTCAACTGGTACAGCTTACTGAAGCCTAACAAAGAAAATGCTCCTGTATAGGGGAACGCCTTAAAAAAAGTATTTCGCGAATTTCTAGTTGAAAACGATCGCGGAAATTAATCTACTTATTCGTAAGGACGACGTCAAGGATACAATACAGAATTTCCACAATAGTAGAATGGGATTTACAGAAAACCCTTGAGAGTTGTTTTCTGCATACCACACTACGAAATAAATTCCATTTGAATCACGATAAAACGACATAGCATTCGCGATAGATATGTTTCTCCGAGTATGAAACCCTTTTCTTTTCTCTCGAGTAGCTTCGACAATGATGTACAAAAAGGAGGTTGTGAATTAAACGATAATGTTGAAACATTGTTGTAACCATTTATACTGGCGTTTCGTAAATTTCTTACAAGAGGAGATCGCAAAGGGTAGCGAGAAAAAAATAACGAAAAAATTTAATATGCAAGTGTACGCAAATACCTTTTACCGTTACAAATTTATACTTAAAGGTATCCTAGGCAGGCGCGGTGCTCATTTGCATGGAAAACGGGCGATTTTGACAGGTCAAAAGACCTCGTTATAGAGGCTTGTTCAGTTAATGGATTAACTTTACGCCCAAGGGAAGACAGGGTACATGATGAGGCTGGGTTATTTTCACGCGCCCGTTTTATTGGTCGCCTCGCTATGCGTGTATCCGTTCGACGTGTATTGAAAAATATAAACGAGCTAATTAACTAATTAGATCGGCGGTACCCAGATGCGCCAGCGATGCGCTGAACGGTAATTGTAAAACACGGATTAACGTTAGCTCGTGGGAACGACTCGAAAAACAACATTGTCGTTTTTCCGAGATCTCGTCCTTTTTTGCATCCTTGCCGTTTCGATGTAAAACGATTCCGAGGTTTTGCGGTGGCTGGAAACTGCCGTACAAAATCGTTTAAAGCTGTGTGCGGTGTACATTATTGACTCGTACTACTGGCATGGTGTTTAAGTAGTACAAGTAAATTGCGAACGTATCTAGTACGTCACTGCATAGACCGATACAGTTTTTTTTTTTTTTTTTACAATTATCTCTGCGATACTTTAAGCTTTTTAATTACTACTCTTCAGTTGTTGTTGTTGTCGATCCTCCAAAATTTCTTCGTTCGTCCCTCTTATCTTTTTCACGAAGAGATCGATTCGGAGAAGGAGAGTTGGTTAAGTATACGCGTTTCGAACATTCTGTTTCGATATGAATTTATAGTTGTCACGTTTTGCCAAGCAACAGCTACTTTCGCGAGCTTTCTCCGATCATTGGGTCGTTCGAAGTAGACAAAGTGCAAACTCATGTCGTCCGCTTTTTACGGCCAACCGTGCCGTGAAAATCCAGAAGAACGAAGAATATGGTCGAACAATTGCTGCAAAATGGGGTAACACAACGGGACCTGCGTTCCCAACCCCCCTATCAGTCACCCCTGTGTGGAGAAACTCTCGCGGTTCGTTGCTTGTTACCTAAGCAAGTTCACGGACGTAACAGGGGAACGTTAATCGAGCATGAAACGGCTCAACGCTATAACTGTATCATAGTAGTGTGTGCTTGAGTAATATTATGGTTATGGGACTACAAAGTTCCACCGTGCCGCGGTACTTCTGAGTTTTAAGGGTGGTAATGTCGAGTAAAGTTAGATGCCAGTATACACACTCTGCTGTAGTCCCATTTCTACATCGGAGCATGGCGTTGTTCCATCAAATGATCATACTACTTGAAGCATAGTGGGTGTTAACTACATTATTGCGTTATTGAATTTTTTATCCTCCCCTTTAGAGGAGGAAAAGAATTTGTCCCCTGCGATTCTACTATACCGTACTAAAAATATTTTCTCTACTTCTGCCACTCATTCTCTCATCTAATTCGTACACTATGGCGCGCGAGTTTGTACCGAGGTAAATTTACATTCTCATACGAAAAACAGATTCAAAAGCCCCAACAGGGGATTCGATCCGGGGACATTCTCGGCCGCAAACGAGTATGCTACCCATTGTGTCAACCTCTGGTCGGGGAAACAAATGTCTTCAGACGCTACTTGAGCATCGTGGACGCATTGTGAAACACAAGCGAGCTGTGTTTCAATTGCAAAAGACGGTCCGGACGCGTAATAAGGTTACGTTCTCCACGGTCCAGAAGGCGAGCAACGTCAGAGGTAAAAAGAATTCTCTCCAAGATGCGTTCCTTTTTTTTCTTCTTCTTCTTCTTCTTCCACTGTACCCTTCTACTGCACCGTAGAGAGGGATGCTACAGACGGCTCTGTACGAGCGCAACCGTCGTATTACATTCGTCGTCCGCATTTTCATCTCAAAGAATTATGACTCCTTTGAAGGTTTCTCGACCATTCACTTTGGAGCTTCTGGAAATCCGTCGTTATTCGACTTCGCATACGAGTCGACCGGATGCTGTGCATCTTTTATACAGATCCGTATGCACCTTCGAGTAACTACCGATTCCATGGGAGCCTGTGCCTTGCCACGCCAGAAACAGACGTTGCCCCGTTTCGAGTAGATATGCCCTGGTTGACCCACGTATTCGCTTCATCGTGAAAATATATTGAGCGAGACGGGATGCGACTAGAGTATTTCAGCGCTTTTCCTCGCTTTGGCGCGAAAGGAGATGAAATCGGCCGTGATTTCGTATACGTCCGAAGAAATTCGATTGACAGAAGCTCGTATTAAAAATTGTGGAAATTCGATATCACGAGGATTAAATACAAACAAGAGGCAAAGTACGAATAACTGGCTATCTATCTCCGTTAGTGTTTAGCAAATTCTAGGGCTTCTAGGTTAGACGTAAAGACCACTGTTGTAAATCGATTCGCATTGAAGATCTCAGTAAAGTCGAAAAAGAAGGAAGCGGAGAATTGACGCAACCGTCTAGTACTTTCCTCTCCTTTCTTTCTTATCTTCGAGCCGAACGGCAAGAAAACAGAACCGTGAGAGATCCGAATGTTCGATACGAACGTTGCGGTGTAGATACATGGTCCGGCAAAGCCTTCCATTATCCTGGTCGACGCTATTCAATCCATGGTACACGTATCCCGATGTATTTCGCGAAGCGTCTCGGCCAGATAAAGCGACGCGTCGCTCCTCCAGCGTCGCTCGGCTGTCCATAAACAGATCCGTTTATCAGTTTCCTGGTGATAAACTCACCAGGCAGACGAGAGGATCCGTCACCATCTAAACATTTACTTTGGAGTCCCTCTTTTAAGACGGAAAACCAAGAAAGGAGAAAACAACATACCGGAATCTCGGAAGAGTGGAGCTTAAGCAGAGGATCCGAAAGTTCGAAGTTCAAAGGTTTCTTAGGGGTGGTTTTCGGATTATCCTGGAAAGTTTAAAGTCCAGGCGTTAGGATTTATCCTCGAAATATCGCGCGCTTCTTTCTGGTACGGTTGCTACAGCTATTATAGAAAACTAAAGGTGCGAAGATGACAGGATGCTAGGCAATAATGCTCGAAATGTCAGTTCCAACTCTCCCTTCACCCCTGTCGCACCTGGCGACGTCTCCACTTTGAAAAACTGCGACAAAGTGGAGGTGATCCGTGCGCGGTGCTTCATCCCTTTCGTCTCCTCGTTTCGGTGCAATCCTCAATTTCCAGGTTGCAGAGTTATTGTTTTCAAGCGTCTCGACGTCAACGTCACAGGCGAAAAGTAACAAGCAAACAAGGCCGCCCCTTTCTTTTTTCGCGAATCTGAGAGAGAGAGAGAGAGAGAGACAGGGACAGAGAGAGACAGAGAGAGAGAGAGAAACAAATCTAGACGCGCGAGCGCCACAGATGCAAAAAGACACTGACGTTTCCCTAACGATGCGGACGATTAACGTTTATTCGACGAATAATGAGAATTGCATGCATAATGAAGCGACGCACGAAAGAAGTTGACGGTCCGTTGCTCGTTTTTCTATCGATATTCCGGAACAATGCGAAGGAATGGAGGCTAGGAATAGTCTGCCGCCCGACGATGAAGACCTTTTTATGCCATTTATTTGTCGATTTCAAATGTTCCTTATCCTTTGGCCTAAACGTCGAACTACTCTGAGAGAATTCGAAAATTTATTTTCGCCCTATCGTCGAATGGCGTTTCCGATGAAATATTTTCAATATCCATCGACCAGTCTTCAAGGATTCTCACCATCGTCCTTGGGCACGAATGATTCACTTTGACATTTGGCGAGCTTTTCCTTCCATTCGCTAGATATATCGGCTCCAGAACAGGCATTAATTTTATTTACAATGTGGCTCCGACTACATCGGTAAACAATAAATTTAATACTACAAACTGCATATCACTTACAAACTAAATATTGCTTTCCTTACTGGATTTCAACGAATTTCACGTACGTGGAAGTAAACGATTTCACGGAAAGGAGTTTCGCTCACTGTCCGTTTTTTGCATCGCGCGTTTCCCAGCCTGAGAGAAATAAAAGGCTATTGTAACATAGTTGTGAAAAATTTGTGCGAATGTACGCACACTTCAACCGTTGGATTTATATACCTTTAGAACTTTAAATATTTAGAGGAGCATGGTACATGTTCGACGAAATTTTTCCGAATATCGTGGTTTCTCGGTCGAGGAAGTAGTCCGAGCTGTTGAACAACATTTTTGTTCTAACGGAAATTTTATTATACCGAGTTCTCTTTGCGTACTGAGAAAATACGCGGTAGAATTCCAGTTTTTACTTCGATTTCTCCATAACCAATTAAATGCCGAATGCGTACAAATTCAGAACGTATTGTAAAGAAAAACTCCTGATGAAATATCTTTCCGATAAGTGTTACGAAATGTAAATTGATAATACCACTAATTGTAAAAAGACCTACCACGTGTTAATTGATTTAAATTTCGATATAACACTTTTGTTTTTTACCCAATTCATCCTAATCTCGCCACGGCCAATTTACCGTCACGTTGAGGAACATAGATGCAATTTCTAATTCAATTTAATTACATCTTCTGGATTACAAAAGATTATCTAAAGCTACTTGTTGATCCAAGAACTTCTCCGTACCGACTACCTGAGAAGGGAACGGGCTATAGACAAGCTACGAGACAAAAGCTTTTAGTCTAATCCTTTATCAATTTTCATAGTTGACGACTTGAATTTTGTAAGCCTACCACACCTGATTACTTAAAAAGGGTATAAAATTTACATCGGCTAGAGAAGTATGTTACTAGATAACGTCATTTCCTAGCAATTTTCTCAGCGATGGTCGTTAGCTTTCCTTTTAATTAAGTTTGTAGCACAATCGGAACCATGGCGAGGACCGAACAGACGCGGTAATCGTTGATCGAGGCTGAACTCCGGCACGTTCTAACCCCTTACACCCGCTGGAATGTCAGTGAAATGGCAACGATGCGGGCAAACCTAATAATGAGCGGTATTATTAAGCGCAATAACGTTTTTAGATTGCCCGTTTAAATGCATGAAGCGAGCAACTCGCACGCGCATCCAAGTTATCCGATATTACGGCAGCGGAAGGTATTGCCCTGTGTCGGGATAGATATATTTACGCGTACGCTAGCGACCAAGCAGCAGTACGATAACCGGACTGTCCTTTCTAAAGCGGAGCTTAAAAGCTTTTCCACCGCGTGCGCCGGAAAAAGCTGCCACAGTCGTAAACGGTACGAGGTGACCACGACTTTCGGCGAATACTGATGCTACCGCTTTCCTGCAGAAATTCTTGCCAGCTTCGTGCCAGCCCGAATCCTATGTCCGACGCCATGCGTCGCGACTCTCCTCGACGTTGGAATTTCTTCGCAGCTGGACCACGAATTCCCCTTACTTGAAATCGATGTCACATGGGACTTGGTTTTCAGGGTGTGGTTTTCTAAATAGAGAGGGATGTTGTTCGATGTTGAAGCGCTGAGAGATTTACATCGACACGAGAATTTCTTCATTAACATACGTTTCTTTATTAACCACGAATAGTTGTTTGGAAAATGTGAAAAATTAAAAATATAGTTTAAAATTAATGCACTATGAATCGAAGGAAGTATGCTTGCACCAAAAATTTTTCCACTGTATTGGTAACACTCGTTTATCCTGTAATATATATCATATTTATTAATTGCTCATGTTAAATACAAATCCATTGTGTAATATTATACTGTTTTTTATATTTATTTTGTAAACTTATTTTCTGTCCGTCACTGTGTGTAGAGCAGTACTTTATTCGAATTCATCATTTGAATAAAATTTTGTCTTTGTCGAAATTTGCTTATGCAATTTCAAATGAGAAGTTATCATGTTTCATATTATTTTACAGCTGGGCTGCAGTAAAACTCGGTAATTTGGACTGGAAATAATACATCTTCGCGTGTGTAATATTGTCATAATTGAACGTTCCAAGCAGTTGACAAATTAAGGCGGCTTCGCACTGTACAAGCAACGCGTTTCGCTTAATAAATGAAGCTAATTAAACGAAAAACAAAACGGTCGACCCACGTTGTTCACCGTGACTATTAATTACCTCGAATCTGGGGTCATTATAAAATTTTGCTGCGACATACAAAAATTCATCGCGCGAATCGTCTCTCTTGGCTATTCTCGTTGTGTAAAAAATTGCTCTTAATACTTAATACTTAGAATCTTAATTCGCAAATTAATAATTCGAATACGAGCAATGTGCAAACTGGCAAAGATATAGCTTTAATCATTTGTAATAGTTTGTAATAAATTTTAACCGCGTAAACGCAAATCCTATGGTTCAGTTTAAGAATAGCTTTTTCCCTCTTACAAGCAGGTACAAGGTACAAGCAGGTTCAATGGTACGAATTTCGTATATATGATGATCACGAGGGCGATCTCTATCGTATCCTCGACTTGATCCGGATCTAAATTAGCCGATCTTCGTGAATGCGTTAATTATGCAAGTCGAACAGCAAGTGGTTGCCGTTGACTCGGGGCAGACCGGTCGATTAACTGAGCGATATTCGATCAACAGGGATGACAAGTGGGGAAAGCTCGAAAGCTTGTTAAAATCCGGCTTATCGAAAATCGCGACGAATTCATTGGCGTTATTTCCAGTACGTAGCCGGCGCCTAGACGCGTGATCTATTTCGTCGGAAGTGGCGGCGATCGATTAGCAGAAAATATATAGCGATTGACGTGACGCGGTAGGTGCATCGCTCAACCGATTGTAACGGTATCGGCTCGTAATTTCGGAAAACGACGCTCTAGGCAACGCCACCGCTACTAATACAAACAACCGGGACACCGGTACACGCTCGCCCGTTCGAAATTGTCGGCCCGTCCTCTCCAACGCCCGATTGCTCACCCGAATGCGCTCTAACCATTTCCCCCTTTGATTCCCTCCGTCGTTCTCTTGCTGCTTCATATAGTATGGTTAAAGGCTTTGGTTCTTGAAATTGACGTTCAAGGTTCCTAAGCGTATTTGATAAATATTTCATAGAATTTCGTCTTCATCTAAAAATCGATACAACGAATGCTATTTTCTAATTTTCCATTCTACGTGCCACATGAATTTGCCAGCTCCTCTGTACGAGATTACGGAGCTGTCCTTCCCCGTAAACTACAAGCTACCAACGTAGACACACTTTGGCGTTCCGTGTAATTTCATCAGCGCGGCTGTAATTTGCCGGACTACTTGTCACGCTCGAACATTGCATCCTATTTCTAACCAACCGCGTATGTCCGCCCTCGAAAAACCGCCAACGGAACGATCAACACGAGTGAAAATCGCTATGGGACCAGAGTCATGGAATTCTCGTATTCGTTACAACGTACTCTGCAATTTACAGAGGTTGGCGTTTCAACTATAGGAACTTTATTTCTCCGATGATCGCTGTCATACCGATTCGCCTTCTCGACGAAGCTTAGATTAATGTGTTATTTTGTTCAATTTTTCCAAACGTTATGACATCTATCTCGCGCGTTAACGTATAAGCGAAATTCTTAATATATCGAGCACGAAAAACAGATCGAACAGGTCCACAATTCCACTTCTAAATATTCGACGGTACGATTGGTACCTGGATAATGATCGCGTCCGGCCTCTCGTTTTACCTTTCGTCCGTTATGGCGCATCGCAGTGAATGAATTAACGGTGCAATTAATCAAACGCACCGAATAATGAGCGTGCAATGTTACAGCGTTCCAGCGAACTCGAACGAGTGGACAAGCCTCTGACGGTGCTCGCGATCGCGTGTTAATACCGGCCACGAGAGAGCAAACCGAAACGGTTCGCGACGCATATAATGACATTTCGATAGATCCACGTTATTAATGAGCTTCGACGTTATTTACTTTGCCAAGTAACACCGGCCCGTAGTGCGCCATATTCTTGCCCTTGTTCGCGCGCGATGATTCCTCGCGTTTCGTTGATCAATGAAATTGCGTTATCGACTTCATCTGATCCATTACGCGATGATAACCATATCGTCGAATTAATACTCGTCGTGGGACATTGGCGATTCCCTGTTAATTGTAAGCCATTTCGATCCTTGATCTTTCTAGATGATTGATTAATCGGATTCGAAAAATGTCACTAATTTTATAAAACGTGGAAATCATGATTGCGGAATGGATAGTTTTATGTTTCCGATCGTTACAGAAAATGGAATGGTCTGTGGTAAATGAATGAATAAAAAAAAAAATGGAAAAAACATAAACTAAAAAAAAAAAATAAAGCAATATCTATCATTGAACACGCTTTGTCCGAAACCCGTTTTATTGGAATAAAAAAAAAAAAACGAGCACGTTCATGGAAGCTGCTTAAAAAGACCCAATGATCCTGTTCACTGTCGATTGACAAATTGAAGAATTTTCTGTATGATTTCTCCGCAAAGTAGACACGATCGTTAGCGTTGTCCGCGCTAAATTTACTAAAGAGAGAAAAAAATATACGGGGGAAAATCTCAGCCGCTCATTACGCCGGAAAAAGAATAATAATAGGAGAAAATTCACGTATCGCCACATAATGACTGAACCAGAATTCGAAATCATGGCCGTCATGGCCTTCACCATCGTCGATAAATCGCAATACCTTTCGTCCATTGATCTCGTTCCCAGCGATATTTCACCGTGTTTCGATTATTCACCGATCATAATCGTTTGAATTCACGGAAACTCGAATAAAAGTTCCTAATGCGAGCATTTCACGGTAGCATCCAATAATTTTGCAGATTCACCAGCTGTATTTCGCGAAAATCCCCTCGAAACATGTCCGATGGGAATGTACTACTATCGTTGGACTTGACGCGCCGTGATAATTACGAGTCACTGGAACTTGTTTGTCGGCGAAGATTTAATATTTTTTCGATAGGTTTACTAGTAGGAAAAATATAATTTTAATGAATTATGTGTCTGCTTCGATAACATTTCAGAGGAGAATAAAGGAGCGGAAATACAATGGCATTACAAATGGTAAAATTAGCATCATAAGCGGTTGAGTAGTCAACTATGCGGCGCCGACTTTCTGAACGCATATTTGATATTTATGGAGGGCGATGTCTCGTCGAAGTAAAAGCGTGCTACTTTGTAAAATTTCAAAGTCCCATCATCCCTCCTGGGTGGTCTAGTACAAAAGTTCCAGATAGCGAGTTTTCCATTTCTGGTAACGTCGCCTTTCGTTTTTCGTTACACGATATGAAAACCGAATTTGTTCTTTCGTTGTTAAACGAAAACAGAGAAAAAGAGAGGAGACATAGATTTTAGGGATGGCACGACATGAATCTCGGCGATCGATGATTTGAAAATAATTATTGCCATCCACGATATATTTTCAATTCTCTCAATATCACACGTGCATAATTGTACCGAGATTGAACTTGTTGGCGTGGAAATGTCGGTAACACGCTACCTGGTATCAGCGTCGAATATACAAGAAACGATGACGTCAGCCATACACAGGAAGGCGAGGCGGTGGATAAAGGGGTGGCGACCCATTTTTTCATTTTGCGACAGGGTCTTAAAGAATACGGGAGGATTGTAAAATGCGGCCTCCGAACTTCTTTCACCAGTTTCTTCGTTTTTTCTCTTCTATTTTCTGCAGCCAGAATTTCGATACGTTGCAGCGGCTTTGGGCGAATTCGGATTCAGAGCAACGCTTCCCAAATGTACGAATCTTGGCGTGTGAGGTTTTCTACGCGTTTTATTCTCTATCGCGATTTGCATTTCTGTTGCTCTGGTTTTTACGGTACCGCGGTGGAACAGGGAATTGGATCCGTAACGAAGGAAACGAGGAGAAATATTTAATGGCACGGTCTTGTATTTTATTTTACAATCGTGTTGTGAGTATTTCGCATGATACAACATCCCTTGAGAAACACGAATTTCAACGATATTACGGAATACTTTTCAAATAAAATAATAATACTTAATGGGTCGCAAAGTTGACCTAAAGATAAAATGTAACATACGTTTCATAATATACATACACGCGATGATAACAAGCTTGAGTAACGCTATTTGAGCAGAACGTGAAAACGTAAATAGCCAAGCGTTCATCTCCTAAAATTAACTAAAGAGTCAATGTACACAATTCACCATTTTATACATATGTCTTATATGTTAGTCGCATAGATAAACGTTTATGCGGAACATATACATAGGCGAGACTTCGCATCCGAAATAACACGTTACTTTGTAAACGGCTCGCGGATATTACCCGAAGTCTGTCTGAGTGAAGAAAAGCCAGCGAAGCTACGCGCGTATTTTACCCAGCTAGGCCATGTGGAAAACGATTGACGTCACGAAGAGTTGACGCTATCATTCGAGCCGTTATTCGACCCGTTACACCGCGAAGAAAAGAAAACTGTTTCTCCACCAAAGGGAACAGATCGAATGCCTTGAAAATTATCATCGATCCAATAAGCAGCCGACCTCGATGCTCGCGAGCCCAAAGCTTTCCATTCAAACGACGAACACGCGAATTCATTTATTTGCCGCCTTTCGAATCGATCTGGTCTGAAGCGAGGTAGGCACATTCCACTGCGCCGTGGAAATTCGATGTTTCGCAATGTCTGAAGTAAGAAGTAACATTGGATAGGTGCGGAGAGAAACGCTGGGTGGTTTTCATGAAACCATTTCCTGTGTTAAGGCATCAAGTAGTTGAATTTCCGTTTCAGTATGTGAGTTCGCTAAGATAGGCTGAAATATCAGCAACCTTCGTATCGTTCTATATGATTTTTATGGGGTTCCTGGAAAATGTACAACTATCCATTCGAAAGGAAGTACTTCGTAGTATCGTGGGAACAGGATAAGTCAAATAAATTTTAGAGATTTCAAGTCGCTATTTATTCGCGGGAAATTACGAACCGATAATCGGTCGATAACGAGATTTTAGTCGACGAAGGATCGATCGGCCAATGATGTTTGTCTTGTAAGTTCTAAACAGGAACGTACGATCCAATATTTCCGGTAATTTCGCTCGACAACGTTTCAATAGATGTGGCCGATTTATTCCCGTAATATTTTCCCGGAATGCCATAGCTCGAAAATATTCACGATGAAATAAGAAACGGCGTGGTTCGCTCACGAGGCTAACCGACTCGCTTTTGTACCGTGCGAACCAGCTTCGGCCAGGTCGTGAGTTATGGTACGAAATAGCCCGTGAAACGACAAGTCGTAAACTTTTAATAACACGCTCCTGAACGAACGGCTCGTGTTTCCGTTTGTCTTGAGATCGTACATAGTCCCAGCGACGTCGGGCTGCTAATTCCGGTTGTTACTTTCGCCGGAACATCGTCATTTTTTCGGACAAAGACTGATGATTTATATCAGAGCACTGGTTTTCTGTGGAAGGACGAAGAACTTCGAGATCTTTTAGGAACTTCGAAAATTTCCCAGAAAATTTCTTGCGATCTTAATTACAGAATCGTAGAATTAAATTACTAAATATTCCGTATTATCTTTCTTTTCTTCCTATTTCCGATCCTCATCCAGCTTATTTCAATTCTTCTTTTTCCTCTAATCACCAATTACGTTAAATGTTCCTTTTTCTTCAACGGACGAACGTAATCCTGCTTTAAGCATCGATATCGTCTGAATCGAATTACGTCGACTAATGCATGCGTTCCGCGACGATACGTCGTTAATAAAAACAAAAAATATTTCAAACACAGAGATTTCTTTTGTTTCGACGCGAATTAAGCGTATCGTTTGAATAACTTCCGCTGTTCCGTCCTCCTCTTTCATTTCTTTTCGTTCTTAAAGCTCCTTTCTAGGGCGTAACGGGTAACTTAATTTACAGACGGATTCAACGAACGACGAGATATCGGGCTAAGAGGGAATAATTAAATGGAAAGCAGCTACTCGACGAATGGAAATACCTTTCAAGGAATGGGTATCACCGTTGGGGAGACGCGTACGCCCACTTGTCCCGCTACTCTTGATTACTCTTCGTTATCTTTGTACAGAGATCTGGAATCGAGGACTGACCCGTACTCAGACTCACTCTTCAACTCAGAAGGAAGTCGACGAACGGACCGCGAATATTTGTCGAGCGTTTCGCCTAACGTGTCGCTCTTCTAATGATCCCCGTTCTTCGTTTGTTCCGTGACAGAGCAGACGGCTGTTAATGATTCTTTTCACAGAAGAGGATATCTTCGAGGATTATTCCGTCTGAGGTAGAACTTTGAGAAAGAACAAGATGGATATATCGAAGATATTTTGAGTTCGTTAACGACATTTGTTTGACAATCGACTTCTACGTCGAAATGCCACTTCTTATCAGTAATTTAGAATAAATAATTACCAACGAAATAATTCAAGAGCGCATATTAATAATTTAACGAGTGGTATTCACGAAACCGTAATTCAGCATGCGAGGGAGGAGCATTCGCATTGCAGCGACTGTATAGCCGAAGTTACGAGATAAGTACAGGTCTTTGTATACTAAATTACGTCTCGCTGTAACAGTCTCAAACCTACGGTTATTCACCACCGCAATTTTCTATAAGGTACATTCGTTGCAGCGCGGCATTTGTTCTAGGCTGTCGCTTATGAATATGGTAACATAGGAAAGATGACGAATGCGACAAATTTACTCGTACTTTATCACTCGACGCTTTCAAATTTACATAGCTATACAGACACCTAATCTCTATCTAACTTAAACGTCTCTGTAAGCCGACTCTTTGGTAGGAATAGTCTTATCCACGCAATGTCTCCGTAAAGCAAATTTAGCAAGCACAATATTAAACTATCGAGCCGTAGCAGAGTCGATAAACATCTTCAGACGAGTTTCCACGTCGATGGAATAATTAAGGATTCATTAAGCTGGCCATTGTTCGAAGCACGTAGAGAGGAAGACGGCTCGAATTTTCAACGACACCCGTCAGCATCATCGACGCCATTGAAGAACGACACCACTTGAAACTGCGGGGACTTTAGCTGTTTGCTGCAAGCTGCTGAGTACGTAGTGCCCCTGAATGCGCGCGCGAGTGTGAACACGGCGCTCATTTCACCGACAGCATAGCCTCACGGAAATACCATGCTTGTGCCATGGAGTGTCGCGTGGAGAGAAGTTACGGGGCCGTATTACGCGACGTAAAGCCTACCGCAAGTGCGGCAATTAGTCGTAGCTGCGAGCGTTTGAATTTCTCCGCCGATTTCTTTACCAACCTCGCTACGACTTCAACGCTCTTTGCGCAGTTTCTGCGGTCTACGTTTGCGGGAACGCGCCGAGGATCCGTTTCAAGATTAACGCATTTTCCCGCTCTTTCTTAATGTTTATAATATTCGGTATATTTGGTATTCTGTGTATACGAATTCCGTGTGATGTTCAAGGAAATTGTAATAAAAAAAAAAATAGAAACAAATTATGTTAAAGCGAAGAAGAAATAGATAGTCGACGATAGAAGTTGTGTCTCTGTTTTATGCGTTAGAATCCCAGTCACATAAGTAGGGTATAAATTAAATTTGTAGAATTTGTAACTTCGTTTATGTTTTCAGATATAGTAAGGTCTTTGTACAAGCTTCGTATCATGGACGTTTCGTGAATCTTCGCTCGGTGGAAATTCTCAAAGCAATCGGAAGTTTACTGGGCGAGACGTGCAGTGTGCTCCGTTATAAATTAGCGTTTCCAGGTGGAAGCGAGCCGCAAGTTTCGCTGCGCAATAATTAAGCTCGACCAGTGTGCAACGAGAATTCGACGCGCGTTGCACGATCCGCTGAATCCATCGTATGTCCTTCCGCACAAGGCATTTCTGCCAGCTGGCCAAGTAACGGGATGTGACCAGCTGCGCCGTTTAGAAATTCGGTATCAACCGTGAAAACGTTTCAGCAATATCGGTGATTGAATATCAGCGACCGCTATTAATCCTCTACGATCCTATGCAGACAAAGCCGGTTTTCATACGCGAAAATACGCGTAAAAAAAGTAATCCAATGGACGTGCGTGTGTACAATAGGATACGATGATCCTAAAGTACGTCTGCCACTTTTATTTACATTTCCTTGATTCGTTTATATTTTCAGGTTGTTTGCTTATATTTGCAATTTATTCATTCCTGCGAAATTCGAGAATATTTAAAAAGGCATGGTACATTTCTAAAAATGTAAAAGCTAACCGAATGTAAATACCATGGAAAGTAGTATCATTCAGGTGTCTTTTACTTGACACGGAAGCATCGTTCTGAAGTTTCATTTTCTTAATCCCTAACGTTTCAAATAAAAAAATAAACGGAGCCTCGAAGGAGATGAAACTCAGAGTGTTTATTCCTTGGATAAAATTAGGGAACGGGAGAAGCGTTCGAGGAAGTCTTGCAAGGCAATGTTGTTCTCTGTTTCACGACAGGAATGACTGTAACCACGGTATACAAGAAGAAATAAAAAATTTGATTAAGCCTGTAAAAGTTTCCACGAGAAACACAAAAATTACTAAAAACTGTAGGGGATCCATATAACGCGAATAAAATAGGAAGCAAGGATACGAGCGCCATCCTGTAACCGTCTCCCGTGTTTATGGAAGCCGACGTAACTCCGATATTGGTGCAACAATTGCTTTGTTTCTTGGTGTCGAAGAACACAGCATCGGGCTGTGAACAATACGATCGCAGAGATAATAGTAAAAACTCTTCGGTGATAAACCAACGAAACTCGTACAATCCATCGATCGGGTTTTAAACCAGTCATAAACTATTTGCGCTCACCTCGTTTCTTGCAGTTTTGGGGAATTGCAATTTTTCCCATGTACGCTTAAGACATCCTTGCTACATAAAACTGAAGGTTTTTCCTTCCTTTCGTTGCCACCTTCTTGCTAGTCTTTGCTATGGAAATTTTTCATTGGTACATGTCTGCCATCATGCATCTTCGTGCGCGTCCTTTTTCCTTCTCTTTCTATATTTTACTCGGAAATCCTTCCGTCAGCGCACCTGGTCCCCCTTTCTTGCTGCTTGGCAATCGATTTCTAACGTAATCCTTCTTATTTCGTTGTTTTTTACAATTTACTCTTTCGCAACTCGTCTTATCGCTTACTTTTTTTCTGTCCCTTCATGTCCCTTTCATAGGGAAATTACATCGTTCTCCAGAGGGAACCAATTATCTACGAACCAGCGTGTACAGTAGGTTTATGAAAGGGAAGCCTGAAAAAGTCACGTGATACCCCCATGGGATAATTAATTATCTATTACAAACGATCGATTAATTGTAGCCAGGATCCCAGGCGCAATAAATATTCGGCTAGATAGATCCGGAAGATCGAAGGGAGTCGTTAATCACGATAAATCGAATTGTTGGATAGAAAGAGGCTCGGAGCGACTGGTTCCACTGTCTGCCGCAATAGTTTCGTTCGTCATTAAACATGATACACACTGCGAGAGATGGAAAATGTCATTGACAAATATCGTACGCGTTTGTTAATAACAGTTCCGTACATTACGCACTGTGAATTATATACAATTTACAGAAACAAAAATACATTTAACGTCGAAGAGTTCCAGAAAAAAATATTTCTTGTATCACTGAATTACATTGTCCCCTGTTATTATCTTTGATATAAGATGAAATGTAAAATAACAAATAATCATTAAATCGTAGAATCCTGAAAATCATATTGCACAGAATTCTTGAGAATTGCATCTATTTTTTTCATCATATTCGAATCTCTTCGTGTTACCAGATACGCGCTCTATTTGCGAAAGGTATATTCCCTTGAGTCGCATAGAATGATAAGAAAGAAATTTCACGTGAAATGCGTGGAACGCGCGCGATCAGTTCGAACGTTGTATTTTTCAGCGTGCTGCACGGTAAATCATCGCGGGGCACCACCTGGCTTCTTAATAGGTCGCCATATATTTCTCGGCAATAAGTGGTCAGCCCTTATCTGTGCTTGATGTACGGCCAAAAAAGCTGTGTGCTTCGAATTGTTCGCGTTTTCCGAATAAGGAACAATATAAAGCAGCCTTGCACGCAAATAATTCATTTTCGTGGCCGTCTTCGTCTCGAGTTCTCGTTCAATATTGCAAATGCGATAGCAAAAATGTTGCTTGCAAAGTGAATTCAATTACAAAGGTCGAGATAAATGCTGGACTAGAAATCAAATTTTGTGTTCGGAGAAATGTTTAAATAAAGCGATAACCTCAAAATATATTACACCGTAGTTTTAAACATTTCTACTGTCACTTTGCAAAATTTTTGTTCAAGGAATACGTCGAAGTAACAGAGGAATGAGAAACGCAAGGAAAGAAATTTCGTTGCAATTGACTCGACGACCGCGATACGATGATTCTGTCCAAAACAGAAATCGTGATGTTGCAGCAATACGAAATGAATTTTATCGATTAAAACAGATTCTATGGCTAACGTGGAAAATTACCGTTTACACTATCTGCCTGATAACTATTGGGCAGACATTGCACAAATGCTACTGTACCAATCGATGTATTGTTCAACGGGAAGTCGCAACGCAGATTCGATAGCAACGTTGCGAATTGTTCGAAAGGAGAATCGGCGAGATATGTTACGGTAATTTTCCCTGGGATAGAACCCTTCCCTTGATCTTCGTGACTTGCTATTAATCCGCGTCGTAAATTTCACTGATATCGATGATAATCGATGAATTCCTTCTTGGTAATGTTGCGCTTGTTATGAAAGCGCAAAATTTGAAGTCGTTAGCCGGATTGGAGTAACGAATGGTTTTAATAAAATTGGACGCTGTTTCGGATAATGTGTGCGACTCTCTTTCGGGATATAACGTTCGCTCGTAATTCTTTTAATATTGGACCGTCGGCGATCAATATCGGCCGGCAAAAATACTCCGTTTTCATAATAAACAAAAATGACAATATGAATTAAACGGGGGAATTTTTAACTCAAATAAATTGAACATTAATAAATTTCAAGAAATTAGTAATGAACACCTCCGACTTCCGAGATCTACGTCGTTACATTTACCAGTATCGCGAATATACGAATAGCTCGTAATTCCTCCGAATAAATTCAAAGAGAAAAGGAGCGCGATTGCGCGTACCGTTCAAAGCGGTATTGCCGCGATTACAAGCTGCAATCCGTAGATTCTTGCATTGTTCGAACCCGTAGCGAACAACGCCAGGCCTCGGTTAGTTGGTCATTAAGCGAGCAACCTTTCGATCTCCTTTGTTATCTGGCGTACAAATATCATCGAGCAGGAATATGTCCCGCGAAAGGGGTTAAACAAATGCCCCTGAAACTTCTGTAAGATTTTATCGAGCGAACGACTGAACGAACGGCTGAGGGAGACGTGTACCCAGAAACTGGTTCAGGTTATGGAAGGCGAGACGGAGCAGCCAGGAGTTGGCGTACGACGAAGAGAAGAAACGAGAAACGGAGTGAACCAGAGCACGTGGAGAGAGCAGACTTCCGAAAGAGGGACAAAGAGAGGGCGCGCTGTTAGTAAAATAATAGGAACTTTATCTGGAAGTCTGCGAGTTCGCTCGGAAACAATTATATGGGGGGGCCAGGCCAGAAGTAAGGTTACCGGGAAAGCAAGCGGAAGTGAAATAGGAGGGAAATAGTGGGCCAGAAGGTGGTACGAATGGAGAGAAACGCGGTCAAAGAAAAAGAGAGGGAAAGAAGGACGAGGAAAGAAAGGGGATAGATATTTATATTCATTAGAAAGTAAGAAGTCGGACTGGGGCGCAGTTACAGCCTGGAAATGCTTAATGGGGGTTTACACCCGCGGCGTTTTGCTACTGGCCGGCCATCTGCGCGAACTGACGAGTGTCCGTCCTCGTTTTGGATCAATTTCTAGTGTTTCCATAATTTTCCATCGTAGCGCTTACTCGTTAGAACTACTTGAAGCGATGCTACGATCCTTCGTAAACGACATTCTTACGTTACGCTTTCCGTTTAATACGACGTATGATGTCACGCTCTAAAAGAATTTATTTATTGATTTAAACAAATAACTTTACCTTCACGGTCGAGTTAAGCGTTAATGCGGTTTATTTAAATCGGAGATCAAATCAGTGTTTCACTTTGAAATTGTAAACGGAGGTATCGGAGTTCTTTCGTTCATGAATCATCCCCCAGATCCTTCGATCCTCCGAAACGACCGGCAAGAAGTTGCGAAGTCCCTTGATCCGAAGTAGAAGTTTCGAGACATCTATTAGCGAGATTGAAAACTTCCGTTTCGTCGTCGTACATTACGATTTTCCTACCAGCGAAACAGAAGGTAAAAGAGAAACGCGGAGACCAGAGGTGGATGACGGCCAGCGAAAACGCGTGGCTAATGGCTTCCCGTAACCGTCAACTGGGCATCGATTAACATTCCCTGTTTTTTCTCCTCTGCTCTCACCACTTTTCCCAACTCCCTTCCAACCGGATTTCTCTTCACTTACATTTCGATGCTGCCGCGCGGAATTTCCGCCAACAAAGGCTTACTCGTTCGAATTTGTTGTGTTCGCGTGCAAACGTTTTATTGGACAGGGGTTACGTCGGTTTCCGACTAGACTACATACGTGTATCGCTTGCCACGTGCACGCGCTACGGGGGATACACTAGTTAAATTGCCACTCTTCGTGAAAATTCGACAATGTCGTTTCAGAATTGATGTGTTCGATGAATATGTCGATAAGTCTGGCGGAAACTTAACGAAGACGTTAATTTCGTTTTTGTTCTAGCTATACCCTCGTCGTTTTGAATTGTACTACGCAAATTTTATGAAACGAACGTTCTCTCAACAAAATTACCGTGGAGAAGCATACTCTCGTTCTCCGAATTAGAATTTAATCAGGCAGCAAGCAATGAATCAAAGTTAAGTCGCCACTTTGTTGCGCAAGTCTGAGCAAGAATAAATGACGATTTAGCTCCAGGGTTTCAAATAACTTTCTTGTTACGCAAATCTGCATTAGGCAAGTAATTTCAGATGCTGGTGAACTTGCAGTGATATCACGAATCAAAGAGAAGAGGAGCATAAAATCAAAGAACGCTAATCTATCTAAATGTAAATGAAAATATCGTCGAAATAATGTTCTTTCTGCTTTCAAAAGGGTTAACTTTCTCGTGAAATTCACAGCTTCTGTTTTTTCGCCAGGAAATTGAATCTCCCGTCTGAGAGATTGTTTCAGCAAACTACGGTGGAAATTTTTTCCAAGTTTCAAGACCTAATGAGAAACCAGACACGGACTTTTTAATGGTTTGCTGCTCGATGTGTTGTATTATTATTGTTTTCTCCAGATCATCCTTCCCTTTAGTCGAGGTTCCTGAGTATTTGTATCTGCAGTAATTCATAAAACGAGTCTTCCAAAAATGACAAACGATCCAAACAATTTGCTGCGAAATTTAGTTTGTGTATAATAAAAAAGTAGCAAAACGGATACATGATACGAAGAAAGTTGAGAACTTGAGCTCGCATTTCTGTAAATATAATGGACAGTCACTATGATCAACGAAACGAACTATGACGGTGAAAAAAAGAAACGATTCAAAGATTTTCAGAAGCGAACGAGGTTACTCCTCGTGTCATTTACCTCGACAAACGATTTACGTTTCGAAGCCACGCCGATTTATCGATCCTCCGTCGACAATGATGCGATCCATACCGCCGTTTCCGGTAGCGTTCGCATGGAAAGCTACGTCGTTCGTCCCGAATAGATACCTCATGAATTTACAGCGGACTCCGAAACGACTCGATCGCTTCGCGAAACACCGCCTTACAACCAATCTTCGTTGAATTGCTGCGATTTGTAAACGATAAGGGATCCTTCCGAGGACGATACCTTCTGCCACCGACGAATTGTCTTATGGATGTTGCGGGCAAGAGTGATTCTTATCGAGGAAACGAATTTCGCGGTAGATGTTGTCTGCTTCCGATTCTAACATTGAGAATGAGACGACGAGATCATTTGAGATACGTGCTCTCATGTATATTCGTGGCTCTGAAATGGCATTGTTTAATTTAGAAAAGGCGAAGAAGATTTCACGTCTATTTAAAAAGGCAAATACCATGACTCGTTCGAGATGGTTCGATGGTCTGAATTTCTCAAATATTTATGGAAATCGAAGAGTGGTAGAAATTAAATAGTTTAAACGCTTCGTGCGGGTGATTGGTGGTAATCGAACTGACGATAATTTACAGAATTAATTTACTCGATATTTGTAAAATTAATGTTTTTAATTTACTCAATATTTTTGATACCAATGCTTTTAATTTACGCGATATATTTAATATTGATATTTTAATATTCGGTATGAATTATTTTATATGTACAATAATTGCTATTATGATTTAATATAATTTATTTAATATTTTTTCAATATTCGACGAAATTTCCTAGAAAGTTCGTTATCGGTATCTCACATCGTATAGTCAAACGATTCTCAAGCAGTTAAAGGATGTACCGCTGAAACAAATAAATTAATTACCTAATTAGAATTGTATAGAGATTGATATTTGCACGAAAATGTGGACGGCAGGCTCGATCGAACGTACAGAATTTATCTAACGGGAACCGCGACTGATTCCATTATGAACGTGTCCATCATGTGCAATTGCTTGTCCGATTTCCGATCAAGATAGAACGGTAAGCAAACGTTGAAACGGCCGAATCAGTTCGAGTCTTGAAGGAATCAATAGACAGCCAACGGTCCCCGAGGCAATCGGCGAGACACTAAACGTTCCTCGAATCCTCTTAAAAACTATTCCCATTGACTTGCGATTGTTTCAGCGTGAATAACTGTCATCGCGAATCCATTGATTTCTACAGACGATCGTTTCACATACAGCTCATCTAATTTCTTATCGGACAGATATCATCGTCGTCTGAAATCTGCCGTTTCCGAAAAAGATAAAAATTCAAAGGAATTTCTCGAATCCGAGCTTTCGAGGAAGCAACGCAGGAGAAAGATCAATCAAAAGAGAAAAAGGATAATATGACGTTTAATGCGAAAATTAATCCTTGGCTGGACACGTAGAGCAAAATTATCAGGATGCTCACGTCCCAATTCCTTACGCGATCCTCGACGGTAGTATAACCACGGGTAAACACGGCCAACCGAATGAACGGATATTCATAGTGGGCAGCGTTATCGGAGAGAGGTTTCTTCGACGTGGCCGCGCTTCGAGACTTCCATAATGATGAACCGAAATCCGTGGCATGCACGACCGATATGTTACTGTTCGCCACCACGGCGTCTGTTAGCCCTTAGATAGGCTGTGAGCAGCAGTTGCACGCTCCGGCGCTGTTCCTCCATATTAAGTGGAGAACCCGGAACGAACAAAATTTCTGTTGCTCCTTCGTCGCGTCGCGTCCTGGTGATTTGTTTCGATAAAATCGTGGCACTGAAAGATACTTAAGATTATCAGATCCACGATTGAAATGGAGAACGATGTGAGAGATTGATAAATCAAATACGAGAATTCTATTTGCGTAAGCGCTTGCTTCGACTGTTTGGATTTATCACACGAACCTCATTTTTCAGATTAATTTTATATCTTTCGTTGATTAACCTTTACTCTTTCCAAGCTGTAAATTACCCTATGACTTGCTTTCTCGCATCCAGCAACTCTGGGCTCGAGGGTTACAAAGTGTTAAAACCATTAATTAGTCAGTTAGATAAAAGTGAAATGTCTACATTTCGCATTTTAATATAAAAAAGAGAAGACGTTAAAAAATTCAAGCTTTTTCATAGAACCTCTTCCCATAGAATTTTCATAGTTCGTAAACACCGTCTACAACGGTCTATACCGCATAGTCTGCGTAGTTTAGTTTAAGATAAAGTCGTTTTTGTACATTACTATGAAGTTGTTTCTTCGGGAAGGGATTTTTATAATCGGTACATCGTTTATCATGCAAAATTCACCAATTACTCGGACGTGATTTTCACAAGTACGAGCGTTAATAATGCGTCCTGTCCTTAGGCGGCACAGTTTGTTAAGTCGAACTTGAATAAATCACCGTTAATGGTCGTTCGACGGCCTACGCTGCCGAGGTTAACACGACTTTTAATTTTCCAGCTTGTCTGCGATTCTTTAACGTAATTACGCGTTCCATTGGGAAAACCATTTGACGTAATTACGTGGCTCACGTTCACGAACGCGACTGGATACCGTGATACATTACCAACCCGATGCTTTTAATCGACTGTTTAATAATTCTACGTCTCGTGATTTCGCGATGACGGTACATGTTTTTAATATGAACGCAAATGAATCGCGTACACACCTAAGGCCACGGCGCTACAATTCAATCTACGGAAACCACCGGGATTTTAATCAACGTGAAACACTTTTGATTAATGCGCCTCACGCTGCACCGTGGTGCACGATCCGTCGCGACCTTGAAAAACTAGGTTGCTGACTCCATCTCGATTCGAATGAAAATGGAAAGAACAACAATAAGAAAACATACTAGCCAAACGAGAACGGGTTCAGTTTCGAATGGTTTAATTAAATGTTTCACGTCGCAGAACCGACAGTCAAGAATCCCAACTGTGTATATTTATCGCTTTTGTGAATCCACTGCAACTATGACTCCAATCGCCTCAAAACGACGAATTACCTGTTTATTCACGAGCGAAATACACGGTGTTTCGTTGATGATTCGCGAATCCATTACCAAGGATCAAAGACAATGAAACGAAGCTGATATCGTGATATCCCTTGGCAAGAGGCACCATGATAGTATGGAAAACAATTTGGATACATGGACCACGCATAATGATGTAACTGATTACACGACGAGGCAGGATAGGTGAAAACCGGCCACTGTATATAGTGCGCGTTAATCTCGATGGACTGCACCAGCCAGAGCATGGACACGCTTGTTTACCGAGTAACGATTAACTACAGAGATAGGGAATGCAAATAGCCGCGAATCCCGGCGGGCGTTTGGTTTCACCGGCTGGCCCGTGGATGTCGTCGGGTTCGTCGTGTGTTCCATCCTCCAAGACGCCTGCGACGGGAACTCTCGACGGTACTCTGGGAAATTACTGTTACCGGTTAATGAGCTGCACCGGCTAACGTGCAATTTAGTTAACGAGCGTTTTAAAGAAACCTGATTCTTCCAGCCAAAGTTACGTTGTTCCGTCTATTCGGCATAAAAATTATCTACGTGCTTGACTTTTACAACAATTTTTAATCAAGCCCTACGGAAGTATCTGGATGCGCGTATAGCAGCGAAAGTAACTCAGCTTTATATTTCAACGCTTGAGAGAAAGTTATTCGAAGCAATAGAAAAATTCTGTAGTCTATCCGCAGGGTGGACGACATCGAAATTACAGAAACGCGTGGTCGAGGACAAAAGTTTCGGCTCGCAAGAAGCAACAATGACAAGAGATGGAGAAGGGCGGGTAGAGTATTGTCAGCCAGCGAGAGAAACGCGGCTGGAGCGCGTCGTTTATTTTAAGTTCTTTCAAACTCTCCGGCGCACTCGCCGGGAAAGGAAGAAGGCGTCAGTGGCGAAGAAACGGAGGGGCGTAGAGGTTCGTTGCACGAGAGGCGGAGTGCGGAGGTGGTGGTATAAAGGAAGAGAAAAAGGGGGAAAGGAAAGAAAGGTCAGCCACCGGGCGAGAGAGCAGAGGTATCGTGCTGGAAATAGAGCAAAGAAAGAGCGGAAGAAGGAAGGGAGATCGGCCCTGCTCTTCGAACCATTAGACAAATTTTATATATAGCGGCTGAAAGCTCATTCGTTTTTTCTGCGCATCGTTACCGACTATTGGTCTAGCTATCCCATCGTAATAATCGATCGTTTTAAGCTTCTCCACAGCTTCTTATCGAGCCCGACGAAATGTACAGTCCTTGAATTCGAGAATTTCTCAAATTTCGATCCATCCCTTCGTGCAAACTTCCGCGTCAGGGAATTTTTAAAATATTTTCACTTTCCTGGCTCTATCCGTCCCACGATGTTCGACCCCCATAGTTTCGTACAGACAACACGAAGCCTGAAGATAACAGCTTTTTCCTCGAAGCGTCGAAATTCACGACACGTATGCGCGCCAAAAATGGCCGCCTGTAAATACGCGCGCGTTACTCGCGTCGTGGATGAAAGAGCATGTTGTAACAAGGAAGGACGTCGTAACGAAAACAACTTTCACGGCACGAACCATTAGACTTTTAAGGGACGCGTGCAGGCATCTTGCGACGCTCGACGACGCGACGAGACGCACGGCTTCCTCGCTTAACAAAGCCAATTTCCGGCCCGATCCCATAACGCCACTAACGGGACCAACTTCATGGCGATCTGAAATTCTTCGTGAACATTGCTCCCCGTGTAATTCTTCCTTTATTCTCTGACATCGTGTTGCTGTGAACGCAGCATACCGGCAAATGGAACGAGGCCGTTCTTGATCAACTAGGCAAACAATGACGATATAATCGAGTTTCGTTTGTTCCTGAAATCGATAGCATTTTTTCCTTTAACGTTCTAACTTCTATTTTATCGTGGAAGATTTATAATCGTATGCCTAATTTATAAATAATACGTTCACAGGTAGCGAATTATTTATTTATTATTCACAGGTATCTTTTAGTACAGCGTGTGGCTTCTCTATCCCCAATAAAGTAAAATACTACGTGAATTTATTTATGCTCAAAGATGATGAACGAGTGCATTATAGAAGTATGCGAATATTATTGGTCGAGCGCTTTATCTACTGCGGTAAGTTTCATTTTGTCTGGATCGGCATGATGTATGAACGTCTGTCCTACTGTGGATTTTCAATTCCCGCTTGAAGAGCCTCAGGTTTTTGATCTATTTGAACAGGATCTCCTCTATCTCTTCTTGAGACGAATCGTTGAAAGACATTGCGAAAATTTTCAAGCGCATTGGATAGGTATGTTACAACGTATCGCCACAGCATGAAATAAAACTGTTCGACAAACATACTTTTCCATTGGTTTTATTCCGTTGTCTCGCGTATCTAAATACGTTCAAGGCGATTCCTAAAAGAGCTTACGCTGATAAAACGTTTGATTTACTTAGTTTCTAATAAAAAGATAGGCGCGTTAACGTACCACAAAGGAAGAATAACGGAAGCGTGGTATCGAAAAGAACATCTGAAATCAGAGAATTCGAATTAATTTAATCGGACGGAAAATACAGTCAGACCGTGGCTAGTTCGCATGTAGAAACTTATCTTGCCATTTGAACGAGGGCAAACGGAAGCTTTGAATTTCCACGAGATTTCCTCTTTCAGGCTCGCGATTTTGTCAAACAGAACGAACGACTCGTTCGAAACGTTTTCAGCGTGATGGACATGCAACACCATGAAAGATCTCTCTGGTCCCTTGTAAATTTAATATTGACGTTCCGTTGCACGCTGAAAATCACGTTGGAAATCCCCGTGCATAGGGAATAAACGGAGGTGGCTGGAAAATAGGGGTTGGTAGATGCTTGAACGGCCACTATTCTCCTCTTCTGTCGTTCGACCCTCTTCCAAACCCCCAACCCCGCGTCGACGTCGCGACTGCAGATATGACAAACGCACGTGGGCCCTGAAACCCATATGCACTGATAACGACGTTATCGGCCCGACATGGAGCACACCATGTTATTCGCGATACGAGAACGCGCACCGACGCAACCTGGTAAAACGCCATCCATTATCCACACAGACTGATTTACTATTAATTAGTTAGTATCGACGGTGGCAAGACAGACGTGAAATTTCATTCGTAACGACGCGTCGCGAGGTGGCATCCCTTTTTCGAAGCAAGCTACATTAATCAGTAAATGTTACTGATTTCATATGGATGGTCAATTAGTCGCGAAGTATGGGGCGAAACTGACATTTTATCATAGGTTGACTCGTATGAAAGAGGGATGGAAGTATCCGATAATTCATCGACAATTTGAAATACCTTCAAATTTCTTTAGCTATTGACTGGACACGGTTTCACCGTTAAACAAGAAGATAGACATTTCTTAAATAACAAGGATTAGCATTTATGGATGATGAAAATCCTGGGAAACAGTTGGTCAAAGAAATGCTAGTTTTAGTACACCGTTAGTAATAACCGAAAATACAAGAAAAAAAAGAAAAGAGGAGAAGTCTCGGAGAAGAAGAAGATAGAAAGAGTGCGCGTTTCAGCAAGTTCTTTTGGTGTCGGATTAAGCGCCGTACAAAAGAAATTGAACTTTTTTTTTGTGTGCTAGAAGCTCGCGGGAACGAAGCTGCACAAAAGCTTCGAGACAGCCGAGTGCTACTCGAGCACACGTTTCCCTCTCGGATCATCCTCGACCTCAAAACTCCGATACATCCGCGGACAAATGATCGTCCTAGGTGCTCTGATTAATACTTATGGTGGACTTAAACATTTGCTTTAGACTACTGTATAATTGACAACCTAAGAAAGGTACCAATAAAGAGTCGAACTTTTCAGCATTCAGATTCGCGTGTTAATATAGTAAAAGGGAAATGAGATTTTTAGGAAACGGTTCATCTATCGTAAAGGCAATAGGCACGATTTTCAAGCGTATAAAAGGATCAAAGTACATGTGGAGTAGCAAGGAAACGAAATTTGTCAGAGCATTGGCGACGCCTTAAAGTCCCCGACTCCGATTACGAGATTACGGGACTCCGATACTCCGACACCGGACAAAGGGGATCAGCGAGCGGCAAGGATTAAGGCCAACGAAGAAATTGAATTTGTCGGAAATCCGTAAACGTGAAGGGAATCGACCGGATCGACGTGTTTCCGGCCGCGCACCTGACACTATTCTCCGAAACTCCTACGGTCAGCCTCGGCCTCTTTTTCGTGAGGTGTTAAGGAACGAAATCGTATCAGCAAGGAATGGAGAACTGTGCTTCTTTATCCGAGGATATTTCCGCTCCGACGTCCATTCTAAAAGCTTCGTGACGTAGTATGTTGAAAATCGAACGGTTATGATCGAAACCATAGTGCATCGAGTGCACAATACGTGCTCTCAACTACGAAGTACAGTTTTATCTTCTTTAAAGGTTACTAAAACGTGATGAGTTTCTATAAACGGCAATGGAGTTCAGATGTAATCGTAAGAACGCACAAAAGAGGAAATAATGCTGCGTTATTTTTTAGACCTATGAGTTTCAGAGGAAGGGTATTTGACAAAACGCACGAATTCCATCGTTTGACAAACAAACGTAGAAAGAAAGACAGCCACGGCCACTAATTCCCGTTGACGTGATATCGGATCGAACGAGATTTTTGCTATTCCAACAGCGTGATCTCTACGTGGCAGCGTTTGGCGGTGGATAATGCGTTTCCATATTCAAAGGAAACTCCGAACACTGTTTCCGGCGAGGGTGGAGGGCGAATACGTGGCTTGCGGATGAAGTCCGCGTTATTCGCCGGTCGGAACGAAGTTACTCGTAAAAATTAGTGTCTTTCGTTGCTGGTTAAAGCGAAAACGTGAGTAGTGGAAAAGAGTGACGAGAATCGTGTACGAAATTCACGTGGAAAAACCCGCTGCAGCGTCATACGAACTGTTGCCTGGAAATGGTCGCGAGTCATTATATCGATGAAGTGAAATAGAGGATGGAGAAAAAAAGGGAGACGTATCGGCTATACAAGCTGTGTGGCCAAACGTGATTCGCGTGGTTCGTTTAGTTTCTGAAATGCTACCAGGTCCTGATGTAGTAGGAAAATTTGGTTAGACATTTATTTTGTGATCCTACGGTTTTTATTGGTCACGGCCCCGGTTTCTTTTTTCAAGCTTTCTGTACGAGATTTCATTGCGACGAGAATTTCCAGAAATTCTACTAAAAATTTCTATCGTACCATCCACATCTAACGATCCTTTCTTTCAATCTTTTGAAAGGTCGGACATTCGAAGGAAAACCTATGACATATTATCGTTTCTTTTTCCTATGGGTAGCATCATGGACCTTAACAACAAGGTTAATCACCCTAGGAAGGAAGTAGGATATATATAAGCGTCAAGTGATACGAGTAGAGACTTTTTTGAAAGAGACGTTTGATTGAAAAAGCGCTACCCCTGCACGATTCTAGATGAATCATCTGGTGTATGAAAGTGACTGTAGAGACTGTAACATGTTGGTAACACGAGGAAATCGTGGAATAACAGTAGCAGCAGGCTACCAACACTGGTGTCGGTTTTCATTTTAAAGGTGCCGTGTGTCGCTGTAAATTTCATCCACCAGGCTAAAATTTATTTGACCGAACCCCGCGGATCGGGCATTAATGAATTTCCCGATATTTTCAAGGGCCGTGGGGTGCCTATCGTTGAGACGCGAGTCCGCTCTTTCAGAGCGGCTTTCTCTACCATCCTTCCCACTCCAGCGTCGGTTCCAGTATTTAAGAGGGCGTATATATCTTCCCGAGAACAGCCCCTCTAACCCATGGCCGGACGGTTCCAATTTATTTGCAACGGCGGCGCATCTTTCATCGGCCTTTTCGTATTTTCTCGAACGGATCCGCAAGTTCTTCGTTGTTTTACTTCTTTCGCGAAACCATCGAGATACGGCAAGAGAGAAATTGAAATTGGAAATGATTTTCAATGGAATATTTCTCAAGTATTATCGAATACTAGAAAATTTAATTGTACTCGTGAAATTACCGAACTGCTGAAGGATTTCTTTCGCAAACTATGATCGTGTTTCACGATCCAGGTGGAAACAAATATGGAGAAGGATGATTTCCAAGTCAAATTCGGGGCTCTTTAAAATCACGAGAAGTCCGATCCCCCGTTCATTAGCCCCTGGCTGCGACAGATAACGGGTATAATTTATGATCCCTTATTACGAAACTCCAGCATCCCAACGAACGAACCTTTCTTCCGGAACGGTTGATAAACATGTTTGGCTCTGGTTGAAAATTACTTAGCCGCAGACTTCAAACAACTTCTCTTTCAATTCGTTCATTATTCCACAGGTTAATTTATTTCCAGCCAATCAGGAAGATGTATCTTCCCCATCTATTTGCATAGATCCTCCGCAATCTTCCATGTAATCTTCCTTGGTATTCTCAACGTGGAGAAGATTGGAGAATTTTTAAAAAGAGGGAAGATACTTAAATTCACCAATATAATCCCACGATAACCACATTATCTTTATTCGACTCTCATCAGGGGGAGAAGTTTAGTGCAAACGGACAATAATATTTGCACGTCGACGCAAAACACACCTTGCCTTAGTTCATTTTTAAGCTTATCTATGAAACGAACAGGCTGAATTTAGAGAGAAAGGGTCTGAAACACCGCAGTGACGCTGAGGAGGAACAAGAGGGAAAGTATCTCTAGTAATCCCCGAGGGAATAATCGATGCCGTACTCCGCGTTTTTCTCCCCTTAATTAACGGCTCGTCGCAAACGCGAGAGATTACTTTTAATTAGCTTTTCGAACAGGCTAAGTACGGGGAACGGATGAATTCGCCGAACGCGCATCAACGTGTTCTACGCAATTATACGTCAGTCGTTTGTTATGATTACTTTTCGTTTTGCATTCATTCATCGATCGCGATTAAACGTATTCATCGTTATACGTTCTCTGTATCAAGGACTCCATTTTCGTTTGACCACTAATTCCACGCTAAACCCGTGCTTTATGGTCTTTATTTTTAGCAACAGAAAATTAGGAATAGATTCGTAAAAATTCACGTCATGGAAGAAAATGGAAAAACGAAATATTATCATTGTACTTCTCTAAGGAAATTTTCCTCTTGCTCTTTTTTTTTTTTGATTTTGCAAACATATTCTACTTTTATCTTCGCTAACAATCAAATCGGGATTCTTCTCGTGCAAAGCTTTTCGGTATGTTGCACCAACAATGCGTCCTCTGGCGCGTATCCATGATACTACGGCAAAGGACATTCAACTTTAAGAAAACAGGAAATCCAATATGAAGTTCAAAGCGGAACGACTGGCAGCTACTTCCTTTATCGTAAATTTTAATATCGCACTTGTAACGGAATTCGAGCTCGTAGAAAATTGAATGTTACTTCTTATTTTATCGAAAGAAGACAGTTTACGATCGATTCTAAAAGAACGGTTGTTACATTCGATAGTAGGTACGTATATAATGTATAATAGAGATAGGGCAATTTTGCAAAATATTCCGATGTTCCGCGTGCGTTCGATTCGTTTCGGCGAAAACAACGCATCCATTTGATGCATCTGCTGCGCCTCTGAATGCGACAAAATTGTCGACAAAAGGTATCGTCTGAATGCGCGTGTTTCGTGTAACCAGTCCACTGGACAATACCGGAAACTATGGTCAGTCCAGTGGAAACGTTGTATGGTAGCGGCTTTTTTTTTAATAAACCGAAAAACATGTATCCGTCGCAATTAAGATCCATAACCATTTTTATAAAAAAAAAAGACGTAGAAATTGGAAGAATTCGAGCTTTGATGAACTTTGAATATCTAGAAATTTCGGAAATATTCGATAACGAAGGTTGATATGGTATTTTAAATATGCCAAAGCATATTTATGGCCGTGCTGGAATACTTTTACAACGCAGTAAAAGCTGCTTCGAGATCCAATTTTGAGGAATCAGTGAAAAGATATTTGATTTTATTACTTCTCTCTCAAAAGTTGCTGGAAGATGATAAAATCGTAACGGTTCCTTTATCTCGGTACGAGATATCGGGCGTTTTTCGCAAATTTGCTGTTCGGAGAGGTTAATTGCCAAAGGTAAATTAGACGTGATTAAAGAAAACAGGATGTGAGTAGATTCGGAATCTCGCCGCGGAGAGAGTTAAACATGGACTCGAAATTAGGGTAGCCCGAAAGTAGATGAAACGCGGCTAAAAGTACCCTGTTCTCTAATTGTCTTTTAGGTAAAGACTTTCTCTATACAGAACACTCCGCCCCTCTTATTTTCTTGGCAAAGCGTCAAGAATAAAGCGGCTCGGATCACTGTTTACCGTCACGAAATTCCTCCCTTTTTACACTGTAGATATCCATGCAGTTCACAGTATTATCGGTCACGAATCTTCCTTTAGCGTCGTCTAACAGCTATAACCGAGGATCATAAACCGCGGTAAAGCGAAAAATATACTATTCGACGTCGTAAATCCTAAGCTGATCCGCAAAACTCACGTCGTAATACTTGATTAATCGTAGAGAGTGAAGAAATTTTGTTGACTTCTTTATTATCGTTGCTTTTCAATCGTAGATGAAATAATTTTTTAAATAATAAAATAATTCATTTCAATTCACTTACCTTCGGGTTGATGGGGTGTGTAGATGTTAAGGTAGAGGCAGTCCTCGCTTTGGTTCGTTAGGTGCGGCAGTAGCTTCTTTAGGTACTCGTATCTAACCGGTTTTACCTCGTCTCGCAGGTTTGGCAGCGTTTGAGGGCACACAGGTGCAAAGTCTTGAAATTGTCTTGAACCACGCCATGGTTCCGGTGATCTTGGAGGAGAAAACCTCAAGGATTCGACTGGTGGTTCTGCATATGGCACTCCTGAAACATTAAGTTGCTTATGATTAGTTTGAGAAGCGTAACTTATTTCGAGCGACTAGTATCGAGTTTTACATATTTGAGAAGTTGAAGTTCTTTCGTTTCGGATCGAGTTAGATATAAATTATTCGTCGAAGATCAATTTGAATAAAAAAAATTCGAAAACTTAAATGAAAAAGATCAAATCCCAAAACCCAAACTGAGAAGTTTAAATTAGAAAGTTTTACTTAGGGAGTACGAAATAGTACGTCGAAACATGGGAATTCTTATTATTAGACGAAGGAGTAATGTAATAGCTGATCTCTAGGATGAATCATCGCGGCGCGATAATCAACGTAAAGTTTTATTACGCTGTGAGTAGATCGATTAAATTGATCCCGTTCGTCCGGCGGTCGATGTTAACACGCTCCAGCCTGGCAGTAAGGATCACGGCTGATCCATTTTACCCTATTTCCGTGTAAATTGGATTGCCAGGCCACTGGCTTTACCGCATAAAATATTAAATCGCTCAGCTGAGCAAGTACAAATCGAAAAGTCTGATTGCAAACATCTCGGATTTAAAACCTGTGATCACAACGATTGAAGATTTTTTGCGTTTAACCTAACAGCCGGAATAAAATTTGTTTGAAACTGAAAGTAATTAAAATACTTTTCGCAGGTATTTTTATTCATACCGAATTAGTCCGCATTTGCATTTACCTAGTCCATATGCATTCGCACATTCCTTTGTGCTAACACGATACTGTTTACGTAAAGATAACGTCGTTCGACAATTTCGTTTCGAACGTTTCGGACACATTTCACTATGTCTAAATTTATCGTAGTCTCAGAAGGCATACAAACCTCGTTTTCTTAATAGGTTCTAAAGAACTGAAATGCGCTTCCTCTGCTACTTATTTGACATTCCCCATCCCAATTTGAAGACTCTGGAGACTGTAACCTGTCCTTAATTTATCCTACACTCCCTCAGTGCCATTCCATGCTCAAACGGAACCGTTTGCACACGCGGGAACGCTCAAGAATCGAGTAGCCGATGCCAAGGAATGTCAGAGGATCTCGGGGAACTCAAGAAGGTACAAACCCCGCTCGATTCCGCTTTGCCAGCTAATGTGCACGCGTGCACGAGACCAAGAACCATAGACGAGGAGCGCTTATTCCCGGAATAGCCTGTGCGCTTCTCGTTTTGAAACCTTTGAGGTATCGGGATCCTCGCAGCGCGAATACATCGCAACTAATATTGCAGAGAGCTAAAGAGAAAGAGAGAGAGGGAGAGAGAGGGGGAGAATGAGGGAGAGAGAGAGAGAAATGAGGAGCTGATGCAGCTGTGAACAAACTTTCACCCTCTGGCTAAAGTTCGCCGTATCAGCAGCCGGAAACTGAAATCGCGCCGGTCTCTGTGTTATCGTTACCCGTCGTCTGGCAGGCTTCGATCCGTCACACGATTGGCCTCGAAACTTTGAGATTTCCTATATGCTACGTTAAACGATGATTGTATACGGATTCCAACAATCGAAATTGACCCTTTGCCGCATGCAAGCTACCTCTCTTAGTTCGCTTCGCCGAATTTTTAAGTTCCCGTGATTTATGGAGAAATTTCGGTATTAATTAGAAACAGGTGCATGAGAATTATGTGTTATTTTAGATTTTGCGATGATCAATACTGTTACAGCGTTACGCGATACGTGTTATTAGCATGCCGTGTAATACACCAGCATTTTTCATCCTTGTTTCCAACATGCATAAAGGAAATATAGTTAATTATTGCTGTTGTTTGGCAATAAATATCGTTAACGGGAACATGACATATGTTTAATTTATGTCTTTAAATGAAATTAATTTACTGAGTATATTGTATAACCAACGATGTATTTATATACATGAAAATTATTTTCAGCTATAAATCTCACCCCGAAAAACATCGACGGGCTGCAAATCGTAGGTGGTCCTCGGTTGCACCACTATTCCACGTAAGCGGCCCTGCTTAACGCGCACCTCTCTCGTCCGTTCCGGAAGATCAGGAAATCTAGAGTAGCCGTATTGCGGTATAGTGTCGTAAAAACTGCGATGCTCCGTGAGGATCTGAGTACAGGCCAGCAACACGAGTCCCAACAGCTCCAGTCGCAACATTCTCGACATTTGTTCGATCGGTGGACAGCCGGAAACCGTAGCAATGAATTTTCGCCGGTCCACCTTCGGGCTCGGCTGCCTTTCGACCGAGTCACGCAGCTCGGAACTGGTTCTCGGAGTAAAAATAATTTTTCAACGTTTCAGCTACTTCCGCTCTTGCACCGGATGCGAGGGGAGACTCCCGGTTGGTTGTCGACTTCTCTAGGACTCGAATATTCACGTTGCTTTCGAAAGGATGCGAAATCAGCTGCGTTTTGATATGTACGTTGTACATGTACGTTGGCCGCTCTTGATCGTTATTTCATATTTTCACTAATATTTAAACTCTGCGCTTCCAATGAAATTGTTTTTAATAACACAGAATTAATTACGGTTCACTTAATCAAGAAAAATATTTTAGTGTTGGAGTTAAACTACAACACCTGCAATACAGTGAAAGGCACGTATCACGTACAGAACTTTTACTCGATATGAAGATTTCTTGGCTTAAGACTCTACACCATTGTACTCGTACGATGAATATCCCGAAGAGACGAGGTAAAATAGAACTAAAACTCTTCGGTTTTATAGCTGGTGACGACTTTCCCTTTGGACCGCTACAACTTCAAATATATTTGACAGGCTATGAAACAGACGCGGTGTCGGTTTCGTCGGCTACGTCGCACTGTCTGACGGCGATTATAAGGCAAGAAAAGGTTCGCTCCACACTGTCCTCCAGTGGGATATTCTTGGGTCGAACGAGGGTGAACGCACGTACGTGATAAGAGAGAAAGAGAGAGTTGGAGAGCGCTCTATTTTCGCTTCAAATAGAACGATTCTGCTGTTGGTAAACTTTGCACACGTTCGCGCCAGAACTCGCAATTCCCTGCAGTTTCTTTCAAAAATCTTCTTCTATGGATAACTTACGGAGCTGTCGTTTTAAACTAAAAGTCCTTTTGAAACGATACTTCCTTGAACAGAGATTGTAGCATTTGTGGATTCAAATAATAAGCGGAATAGTAAAGTGCAGAAATAAAGCTGTATTCGCGATTATATTAATGTTACCCTACTACAATCCGTACAAGATTCCTTTTTGAACACGCTATGAATTTCTCAGTTATATTGTTCTGTGAAATGTTTACAGGCACAAATCTTTACGCGGCACGTATTCAGTTGCGTTCCACGAATCGGTAGTATAAATATTTATTCGATCTCTAATCAGTAAACGCGTATCATTCATAATCCTATCGCTTAGCAGATTCATCGCAACACCAGCGTGCATTCAGTAACACGCAAAAGGTTCACAGTTCCACGGGTATATGAAAAGTTATTTAAAACTATGAAAGAGACGTCTTAAATGCAATTGGAGGTTGTTACTAATTGTACGGACTGAGCTGTACATTTTTATCCTCGAAACAGAACGTTGCTTCTATTAGCAACAATTAATGCAAAAAATTAATTACAGGAAAGTGAGGAAGAACAGTGACGCAGGGGAAGGAGTGGAAGCGCAGCTTGGGAAAGGTTTCAATTTACCCCATTCATCGGACTCACAAAGCTGTCGAAACAGCGCGAATGATTTCCACGGTGCGAAAATCATTTGGTGAAATTTACGAGAAAAAACGCGGCACGTGCACGCAGCAAACCGGATTACGCGGCATGAAATAAAACCGAGGGCAGCTTTAACGCCCACTTAAAAGCGGCGGATAGCGCGCGCGCGCGCGCGCGTTAAATTATGAATACCCGTAATTTGCATCGTGGTTGATTGTCGACTGAGTAACGCGACCCTTCTTTCTTCTTTTCATCCTCTTTCTTTGTCATTTTAGTTTCCTTTATTTTATTTCTTAATTGAACCACTAGCTTTCAGACCTTCGTGACGTGTTTTCCTAATATTTGAACTTGAATCCGCATGAAAGTTTTCCTCTGACGAAATAGCGTGATACCATTAGAGAAATATAGTCAGCAGACGAATCTGAACTATTCTTCGATTTTTAAATTGATTTTTAAGAGTTTAGAATTTAGGATGAATTTATGATAAGAAAATATACTAGGGATTTGACGTTTGATGTTTGTAGAATGATTAAAGGTGCTTAAGAGAAAGCAAACGTTGCTTTCATCGAGGATGTTGAACTTTTGGCTGCCCTTGCGTGCCTCGAGCAATGTGGATATTCTTGGACCACGCTGTACCCAACCACAGCCTTTCGGCGTTGCTTGAGTAATGGAACGAGGCGGAGAATCGTGTTGATCCACGTAAATTGCGTCGTTAAACGTTTATAATAATTTTTTCCGTAAAGTTATACCGCTAGACGATAAATTCTTGATGAAGGAAGTAAAAAAAAACTTAATAACCGCCATTGCGTTCACCCATGTTTCGACCTTAAAATTACAAAATGTATATCCTACAAAGCACTTAATTTAAATAACTACGATCACTATTTACCTAAGCTATAAAAAAATATCGAACAAGCACTTGAGATAACGATACACTTTCAGAGGAAATAGATTTCTTTTTGTTGCAATCTATTCTCCTCTAATTGTCACCCGGAAACATCAAGCCATACGTCGCGACGTAGATTTTGCGTGTACGCGTGGTCGATTTTGCCTCGATGGAACTCGCGAGTGGACTGAGTCGTAAGTGCTAAAATTAAATCGAGAACGCGTTGAGAAGGAAGCGCCGCCGGGCGGCCGCCTTACAAGCTGGAACTTTTATTTTTGGGAGAACGTTTCGTGATCGTTTGCAAACTTTCCTTCTCGAAATCCCGTTTGAAAGAAAACTTTCCGTGCGAAAAACTTCCGCAGCCAGAGTTCTCCACGATTTCCACACATCGAATGTCTTTATCTTGCTATGATCTGCAAGACAGACCCTGCCTGTCTGTCCGATCGAGAGTAATTTAATTTAACTTAACAGACGGCAAAGATTCCTCCTTTTGAATTACAACTAGCAAGGACAGAGTTAATCATCCCGTGTTTAACAGAATTAGCATATAGGAAAGTGTACACGTTAAATGAAACAGCTGCTATCTGAAATTCGCTGTTTATCGAGATTAAGATGATCGCACTAATCTCAGAGTTGGATTAGTTGTCACAAAATTTAGTCTATTCTAAATGAAAGCCATATCTAAATCAGCTTCTACTTATCGAAGAAAATTGTACACAAAACAAACACGTAGAACGATTTGCAAACGTTTTAAACTCGATAAACATTGTTTGAAGTGTGATGCTCCTGTGCGCAAGCAGATTAAAAAACTTCATCGGTGAATTACTTTGCACATACACAAGCCGAGTCACTGTTCCTCGCATGTAACGACGTGTTAAAGCAACGATAAGAAGGCTTTGAGAGGCGTCCTCGAGGCATGAGGCGTTCTCCGATGAGTGGCTCCTCTTCAGGAACACCTCATTCACGTTAATGAACTTACTTCGTGAGCTAGGGACGAGCAAGACCAACGAAAGTGCATGACTTCTCCACGAGAACAAAGGTTTCGGATGAATTTTACAAAGTGCCTCGTCAAATTGCCTGTGTGTCTGAAAGCGATCGATCATTCTTTCTCTTGTCTTAATGAAACGATTAAATTTGGTATTTTCAAACAAATGAAAACGAAAAGTAGCGAATGTCCTACATCTTAAGCGACATTATTTTAATCTAGAGTTATCAGCTCTTATTGATAAATGCAGACTTTATGGTTAGGTTATTTCTCAAGGTATTGTTAACATTGTATTCATGATGGGTATTAAGTCGAAGCAATCTCTGCGACTTTCAATATTTTCCAGCTAATTCGTCCAATCCTACGTATAGGAGAACAGGATGCATTGTTTCCCGGCTTGTCGATAAAGGAAAACGAACCAGTAAAATGCGAAGATATATACAGGTTTGTAGCGTATAAACAGTCCACTAGCGATACATTCTAATCCCAGGAGGATCAAGCCATCTCGGAATATGTCTTCCTTATTCTTTGAGCTCATATATGACTTTATAAGGCAAACGTTTTCTCTGCTTATGGCCACGAGAATCGATTTATATAGAAAATTAATCAATTTCATTTGAAATTTACGTTGAGTTTTATCTGGTCGAAGATTATAAAAGAAGTGCTCGTTCAATGAACTAGTATTATATCGGGATCAAACTTTAATTAACCATTCATTGCACAAGTTTTCCTTGATCGAGTTGAAAAGTTTATCGGTTAAAGCCGAAGTTCTTTTAAACAGTCAACGATTTAAATTGCTGTTTCCTGAACAAAAGATCGGGTTTCGATTTCCAGAGGATTGGGTAGGATAGAATCTACAGTCCACTAGCAAACAGATTCATCTGGCAGAATAAATAAATATTTCGCGCCTCCTCTCAAAGCAAAATCTCGTTGCGGATATTCCGTCTCTTTACCCGACAGCAATCTCTGAACCTGTTTATCACCAACTACGGGTCTAGTAAAAAAGTAGAAGAGGATGGAGTTAAATGAGTGTTATTTAAATCAAAACTCACAAGTTTGCGACTCGAAGAGGTGAAATACGAATAAATGGTGGATAGAAAGTTATCGTCATTTCCATAGGGATAATAAAAGTAACGGAAAATTAAACAAAGAAGATGCGCGGTTTAAACTAGATTATTTTTTGATATTGGACTTTTGAAGTATATACGATTCAAGATATGTGGTTCAAAGAATATTTTAACATCTGTTTTTCAGTTTAGGAAATCGAAAAGCGTGTACCCATTTTTCAACGTAGATTTTCCGCGAAGACAACGTCATCGTGGAGACGTGACGCTGATTTAAATTTTGTTTGCGCGAAAAATTACCAGAGAAATAGCGAAAGCTGACCCAATAATACTGCGATTTCGCATCCGAACTACAAGAACCGGATCAACGACTAATCCCAAGTTCCTCAGAGGAAACTGTCGAACAAAATACTTGACAATATTAATCCGTTCTCAAAGAGAAATTACAAAACAACTATACAGCATCGTTTACGGTATCAATAAACCAACCTTGAAATCAGTTCACTACCCTCATCTCCTCTTCGAATATCCTAAAATATCCGATTATCCGATATCTTCGAGTGTCCGACAGAGACGGAAAAAACTCGAGAGGCGAGGTCTGGGTTGGAAGTCGTTAGTTTGCCCTCCAAGTTCGTCGAACGAGACGAAATCCGTTCCTGTATCATTCCTTCAAGTATCGATTTTCTTTTTTCTCGTTGATATCTAGGGACGAATTAATCACGAGCGAGAAGTCCAACACGGAAGATCCTCAGTGGCCTCTCGATATATCGTAAATACCATCGAGATTCGTCGCAAGGGGAAAGCAAAGGAGGCGTTTTCGTGGATGGGTGGACCATCAAGAAGATCGAAGATGGATGAAGAATATTCGTGGAGAGAAAACCGTAGGAATGTGACGCGATAATACGTGATCAAGCTATAGAGCATTCGAATCCACCGAATCGATGGTCGATATTGACAAGGCACGCAAGTTTTTTAGGCTATGGTAAAATTGGACCAACAAAAAAAGGGGACCTCGTACTGTCTTATCGTATCCAAACCTCTAGCGTGTTATACTTTACCCACTTTGCAAGATTCCGTGCATCGATAACCACCGTCCTGACGTTCCTCTGCCTCGTCTAACGCTCGAGCTATTTTTCTTCAGAATCTACTGAATTCTCTTTCCATTCTGTTATTCTGAATGTTGTTTAAATAATAAAAATAAAAAGGAAATTAACCAAGAATTAATAACTATTCCACGAGTACGATATTCTTCTTTTTTTTTACATTCTTTAAAATGTATTATTATTCTATGTTAACGTTCGTAATTTGGTTTAAATTTCCACCAAAAAGATTTCCTCCGTTTTAATATACCCTGAAGCAACGAGTGTAGTAGAAACCTCACTCTTAATACTTAAGCGACTTTGACACGGCGGAGCAGATGATATGAAGTTTCATCAGCAGGATTGGCGTACGTGGCGGCAGAATTTCATTTAAATTTCATTTAAATTCAACGTATCGCGTTCGAGATAAAGAATGTAATCTGTCTATAATACCGAAAGTTACATGGATCGTCCGACCTCTAATATCTTCCTTTTGAGAGAAAGTGAATTATGCAGCAGCCACTGTACTAAGGTTGTCTCCACGACGCTCATGAAATTTGGTACCGTATTGTAGAAGTCATAGAATAGCATGTCATAGATTATCGGCCAACGAATTCTTCTCCTTTTAGTAAAAAAAAGTATAATACCAGGTTTCTACTGACTTGGATCTCTTTTTTTATAATAGTTCTGGTTATGGTTACAGTGAATAGGTATTCGGACGAAGTGCCGTTCTGACGGATGTAGCATCTGAAAACTGCAATACATAGACTCATAAAAATCTATATAGATATTTGATTACATTGACGTATCGAGTACGTCAGAATGTCAATTTATTCGAATAAGCATCCACTGTAACTGTAGGCTTATGTACTTTGATACATCCGTACATTAAACTTTCATACGAAAATATACTACTCTATTTAGCTATGTTCTTGATTGTCTGTTATATGAAACATACTAAGGAAGTTTATTTAATTCCATCAATTTGCAATAAATTACATTCCAACAATGGCATGTACAAACAATAGCCAAGCGTTAAAACAGTTTCGATTCGGTCGGCAAATTAACCAAAAACCCACAACTGATAGGATTTCAAGGTCCATGCGATTGGAGGCGCAGCAAGCGTGCATCAAGTAATCGTATTTCATTTAGTCAATCGATGGTGAACCAACAGGACAATGGGATCGTAGTTGAATTTTAAAGCTGATTGAAGCTCGTCCAATGAAGAACATTACATTTCCGGAACATTTGTTTATTCTCAAGTGCCATGTGCAATCCTCTCTCAGCACTGCACTCGTCTCTCTAATTACTCGTATCAGGCGATAATATTTGAACATCAAGGGATGAAAATTTTTTAAAATGACGTATGACATATGATTAATATCGTACGAAGTATTGTTGCTTTGAATTACTTTGTCAACAAAGAACCGACGGTTTCTCTGTGAAGCACTTTTCCCCTTCTATTCCTGAAAAGAAAACGGAAAGAAGCAAGGGAGGGATTTGTCATTTGAGGGATTTCATGGATTAGCCGTATCCCGTAGTTTTCTGCCACGACCCCTTTTTCCCGTAACAGCTATCGCTTTAGTATGCTGGATATACATATACACTGTTCCAAGTACACCGAAACCCGGTTATCCTTATTCTATATTTGTGTCGCCACGTCGTAGATAATCCTCAGGGCATTTTACAGGTGTTACATTATTTTCTGTCGCTCGGTGAGAAAGGTTTTCGTTGCAACTGATGATTGTTCATTCCTTAAGTAACTTTTTCCTTTGCTTCCGATGCTTATTTTTTATTTTATTTACTTAAAAGTTTTCGAGAAAACGCAATTGAAATAAATCAAGAAGGAATACTTTTAAAAGAATTATAATTATCTGCAAATATATATCAGACAGTAGTGCAAGAAAAAGTGTGATAAATGTATACTTTTTAACGCGATATGAAAGGGAGGAAGACGTTTGTTTCGCGTTGAAAAGTTCACCGATATCAATGGAATATCGCGAATCCAGAAAAAGGTTCAGTAATCGATTTGTATCGGGCTAACCTTCCATCACGAGCACCGTGTACGAACAAGTCCAGATGCGATAACTGGGCAGAAATAGTGAAAGCCAGTAGGTATACGTAACAGGTAGTATTGAACGGCGAATGAAAGGAAGAAGAAAGGCTTTCATGGGCGGCGGATTTTTCCGGGATTAGCTAGATCTCCTCGTATTATTCGTCGTACAACTACCCAGTAGACTGCTCCTCGCGATAATAGTTCCAACGTTAACCGTTTCTTCGTTTTTCTCTTTTTGCCATTCTACGAATTCAAGTTTGAGTTCCATTTACACGTATTCTCTCTTACAGCAAACAGTGCTCGATACAAAAATACTAGAAAACCAGCGAAGATGAATTGGAAGTAATTTCTGTTACCAAAGAAACTCGTTCAAAACTACAGTTTTCTGATTTAAACTTGATCAATATGTGGAAACATGGGTAGAAATACGGAGGATGGAAGGAAAGAACAACTAAAGGGAAGAAATTTCATTTACGATTGTACGCTCCCGTCGTTAAAGGAAGGTACCGAATGTGTTTTCATAACTTAAGAACAGCCCGGGGGGTAATCGTTTTAAGGAAAACACTGTCATAAAGAACAAGAATATCGCTTCTCTCGATACAAGTGAACGATGTTACGTGGGTCGGCAAACAATTTTCGAAAAATATGTCTTTGGGTTTTTCATTATCTTTTTATTACAATTATTTACCTTGCTTTCTTCGAGAAAGACATCAAGAACTATAGAATCTAAGCTGTCGTTGCTTCACATCGAATGTGATCTATCTTATAAGCAGAGCGAAGACAAATTTTAACGCTAGACGAAACGACCGCCAAAACATGAACTGTCTCGCAACATTTTGATGGATTACGTGGATATTATCTAGAGATGCGCGAAAGTTTGTTCCTTCGATCGTTACGAAGCTTCTGTCGAAGCTAATCATGGATCATGTTTTCCAACTTGTCAAAATCTTCTTTCCCCTGCTACACCCTTCTACCCTTTATTTCTTTAGAATACTTAGTCCCCGTGATTCGAACATTCAAGCCAAAAAATTCGTGATGGAACACGATTACAAAAAAATTTCGCATATTCCAAAAAAATCGAACTCTTGAATCTACTATTTATATTGCAATTAGTTTTCTGGCCAAAGAGATTTCGGATCAAACCTGCGGAACTAAATCGGAGAAATTGCGAATGAACGGTAAATCATGAATACGTTCTGAGCAATTTCGCAATTGAATCCAACGAAAGAAAGTTTCTTTCGTTGGCCAAACCATTCGACCTCCTTCCCATTTACTCGAACTTCGAGTGCTTCGATGGTCTATTATCCTGGTTATGTATTGTAAACGTTGGAGAGTTGTACTACAGGTGGTAAGATTTCTACGTTTGAATTTGCGACGTGGATAAAGAATGATTCTGGAAGGAATAAAGAATTGCCGTTTCGCTCGATATTTTCGTTGCAACCGATGAGGTCACGTTGAGTACTGAATCCGACGACGATAAACTGGCTTCGGAAGGAGGGACCAGTTTCGTGTACGTGTTTCCTCCACGTCGCTTGCTGAATTTTGACAAATTTATGAGGCAGCCCAGAGACGCGGTCCGATTGAACGCACGCGACGAAATTAATTCATGCACGCCGCATAAAGGACAGCCGTTCGTCGACAGAAAAATTTGTGATGGACGGGCGTGGTAAGTTTGGATGACAGATTAGTCGTACAAAGGGACGAACAATGATGGCAAGCATGACGCGATATATCGTTTCTCGAAAGTCGATTAATTATCCCGAAACTTTGATGTTTTTGAGACCGAAAACAAGTTACCAGCGTTTAGAGCACTACATATCCAACCAACGAATCATTCCGCGAAATGGTTCATTCGTCAGAAAAAGAACAGAGTAACCGGAGAAGCATCATATGGATCGAAGCAAGCATTTTCTTTTCCATTCTTCTTTTACAACTTTCTACATCGTTGAAGCAGCAATCGAAGATCCATCGAATTTTATTAATCATCAAACAAGCTGCAAGATGACGATGGGCAGATTTGAAGAAGCGTTAAACTGGAATCGATCGGAGGACGTACAAAATGTCTGAACCAAGAAAGTGTCGTAAAGTACTATGTATCCGTTCGCAGGACAGATCCTTTATGCTTATGGAAGGGCATCGCTATCCTAGAGTGAATCTAGTTCAGATGAATTCTTTTCCGCGTAATATTCATCTTCCAGGCTACTATAAATAGATAATAGAAATGAATAAGTTATTTCGTTTTGAATTCATCGGAAGATCTGATGACGCGTGCATCGTGGATTATGATTATATCATTGACAACGGCATTTCATTCACTTCTTGTCCCTTCTTCTTCATTAAACTCGACTTTCTCTTCGTTGAAGGGAATTTTTTACATTCTTCCGTATCTTCCACGTCTTTTTTTTTATTTTCTTCGTCGCTCAGTTTAATATCTCTTAGGTATCGATTCTTAATAAAAATTTTACGAGCTCCTTTAGTTGCTTCACTTCCCCAACGAGCTCGATTGATCATCAGGTAGCATCGATCGGATTCTCGTCATAATCAGCTAATAAATCGGGTGTAGAACGTGAAACGAGACTCCGCAGAGTATCGTTCGTAGCAAGTTTCGTTGATCCGGGTCGACTGGTGTGTCGTTATGGATTGCAATCACGGAAATGGCGCGCGTTCCTGTCGGCTGCACGCCTTTTATGCGACATTCGTTCGCACGACGTTCGTAAAAACCATGTTTCCGGCTTTGAGCAGCCTCCATGACAGGGTTGCTCGCTAATCGACGTAAAAGGACACTGTCAGACACGCCAACTTTTCGATTTGTTAGCGCATTAAGAAGCAGAGTTAATTTAGAGAGATATGTAACCAAAACTATCTAAATTTATTAGCAACGTTTTATAAATGAAAGCTGTATAACATTCGATACTTTTTTCCTAGACTGTACATGGTAAACTGCGGTCAGGAGTTTACTTTTACGGGGGCTATAATTTTTAGTGGTGTGAAAACTGTACGCCCCGTATTCACCAGGTCGAATGTACAATATAAAATTTATTACGGAAACGTGAGAGTGAAGGGATAAAATATATCTTAGTAGAGACACTCGAAAAACATTTCACCCCTACTTTGATCTAACATCGAGCAAATACTAATCATTTATGGTCAAAATAAAATTAAATGATTTTTAACGTTGCTAAATTAAGAACAGTAACCCATTCAATTGTAGAGAACGCGATAAAATCGCCGATTTTTTCCGGTAATAAATGCATTTTTTATCTCATCTATATCATTTGCAAAGAGATACCGTCAGACGATACTCTGTAAACACTATATTCTATTTCGTAGCTAAATCGCTATCGGTGTTGTTTGAGGCGATTTTGAGAAAGTTGATCCTCCGAGACAACGTCTTACGAGTGGAAGCTTAATTGAATTACGCACTGCTTTCGACAAGCAACGACACGCAGACTTGCAACACTCCTATGATTAGGCGGAGCAAGTGGGAAAGGCTGACGTTAGCCTTAGGATACGAGTTAATAGCATCGGCAAAGTTGACGCACCAGAACGCCGCCGTGTCAGGGAGCGATGTTAAATGCATTTCGCGCCTTCATGCCCGGAAGAATTAAGTCGGTAATTCATGAAGGGTCGTCCAACAGCTACTCACGGCCTCGTTATCTCTACGTTAAGTAAACTACATCGTACGGGATGCCTACGCTCTTGTGATAACACCCTTGAACAACAATAGACCGACAAAATTATGTATACTAACCGCTCCAACTTTCATCGATGGACGGGCATTCTACTTTTTTTTATAGGAATCGAATCAGTATTTTCTTCGATTTAGTAATTATTTAATTGAAAGTTTAAAGTAGAATTTCGAGTTTTAATCGTTATTCCGTGAACATGACTGAGTGTCATTAAAATTTTTGTACTTTTACAGGACTGCTTTTGAAACGATAAATTAATTTTCCACCAGTCTCATAGGGTCACGATCTTGTACAAAAATCACTATATCGTGTCGCAGAATTTAGATCAAAATTACGAAATATTATATTAGGATGTAATTACTCCTCCTTGCGCGAATGAATTCTAGCATCATATTTTTTGCACAGTTACACCGTTCCATAATTCGAGGCTTATCTAAAACGTGTCAGCGAAGTTCTGCGTGTCGTCGGTGGTTCATTCGACACGCATCCGGGTCAAAAAGCTTGGGATGTTCTGCTTTTAAAGGGGAGCTTAGAATGCATCGAAGTTTGTTAACGAGTATAGCTACGCAGACTGAACTATAAAGACGAGGCGGTGTTGTACATCGCAAAACTTTACGAAGAAACCGACCGCGCTTTTAGTCATTCTTCTCTGAAATTCTCGTTAAAAAGTTTCCCCCGTGCCGAGGTGGTTAGCTGATATTCCAATTTCGTTCCGTGCATACAGCTTCCTTTTTTCTCCCCTCGTTCGAGATGATCCGCGTAAGAGCGTGATTTACAGGAATCCATGTACATACACGTGTTCGATCAACTTTTTGATATGGACCCTCTTCGAGAATGGACTCCAGAACCTTACTCGCAAATGTTTGATACGATAAAGTAACTGAAGATGAAACGATAAAAATAAACATAAACTTTCAAGTTATACGATCAAAATTGCTCCAAACATTTTCTCCCCTTCCGATACTTCGCTGTCGATAAAGTTTTCGGCTTTAAGCTTAGAAACAGCTACACAGTTCGACTACAAAAGCTACAAAATTTTGATCGAAATTCATGCTGTCTCGCAGCACCGATATCGAATGCTGCATTTTGGGAATATATGTGCGTGGATCTATTATTAGGCATAGACAGAGAGATTGAAAGCACTAAAGCGGCCTGTTGTCGATACACGTTCGACGTTACCTCGTTAACGGGAGATAGCCATTGTTCCGTTGCATTAAACGTCTACCTAACTGCATGGCAATCGATCTTTCTTTCGTTTCGGACTGCGCGATATTCGACAATTTGACACGAAAGTGAGAAACCGAACGAAGGACACGACTAGCCTAGCGTAAACATAAAAAGAAAGCGTAAAGAAAATTGTGGCAGTAAAATATCAGGCAAGGAATTGCTTTCATCAGGAAAGGAATAGAGTGGTGAATTGGGCTCATAGGGCACTACACAATCCTGTTTGCAATATGATCAACGATAGCACACAGATTATACGAGTAACGTACAAGCTTTTAGATGGATTCAGTTATTCTGGTTCGGCTTATCAAAAGCATACTTCAACGCGAAAATGATTGTAACGTCTGTTTGTTTAATCTTACTAGATGGCGTAAGCAAAATCGACGTTATAACCTCCATTGTTATGGATTTTTATCAAATCCATTACTATTTTCTCGATGATGTTAATGCAAAAATAAGCTTACTTACATTAGTGTTGTTATTTCGTTTCTGCAACCACTTCATCGCGATATTGGAACAGAAACCATCTGGGTAATCGTAATTGTGTCACGTTTTGTACACACGGCGATTTGATCATAACTTGAACGGTCGCGATAGGTTAAGTCGATTTGTTGTGAAAGTACCAAAATTCATGCTCGCGAAATTGAGACACGAACCAAATTTCTCAAGTCGATATCAATGTCATCTGCTATATCGACGTGTCCGCGGACTTCCGCCCATGTCGCGAGCGGTGTGGGCAGCGTATGCGCGGGGCATGCGCAGCTCCGTGCGAGCAACATCGCCTGACGCCAGTCTGTCCGAGGATCAAGTAACGGAAAGATCGGCTCCTCTGGTCCAGCGGGGTTCGCATCCGCGTCTCGCGTCCTTTTCCTTCTAATGCATGATCCTCGCGATCTATCTGTGGATTGGATCGCGTTACGCGGCCACCACGTGACGAAGGAATCACCACATGACTCCAGGAAGTGTGAAGTGCGTGAGAGTGTTCTCGGTCCAGTGTCGTCGCGTGTGTCATTCCGAGGCAAATTCCAACCGAATCGAAGGGACTGCGTGCATTCGTACGATTTACATTATCCATCGTTGCTCGTTAAAAACAAAGGACGCGATCTGTTACCACTAAATACTTACGAATTGCCTCTGAACTGGTCCAGTACGGCGTAAGACGTGAACCAGGTGATCGCAGGGGTGAACAGTGCACGTAGACGCAAGTTGTCTAACCGAGGCAGTCTGTTGGTTAGAACGTAATGGAACGACACGTCGTTTGACAGTGATTCGGTGTGAAATTTTCGTCGACCGTTAGTGATCGATCGAAGTTCGTGTCTTTGGATGATGGTTCATTGAAGCTGCTCGGATTATGAAATGTCCATATTAGATAGTGATCTTCTAGAATAATAACGTTTTATTCTATACCAAGTTATTGCCAAATGCTTTTTGCACAATTCCGTGAAAGACAAATATATACGAGAAACAGAGAGGGGATGTCCGCGTAAAAGCGGAAGAAGAAAATTTGAGAAGCTGCAGTCCGTCCAAAGGAAAGGAAAGAGAAAGGGAATAGAGAAGAGCAGTAAAACGGTGGACGTAATTCGACGGCATCCGGTGCCTTGCTTCCTCTATTCGCTCTGGCGAGCTAGGTCATAAGAATGAAGCGAACCGGTAAACATCGGAGCCGTGGCTTTCTCTTGGGCATCATTAGGGCGAGCGCTTTTTATTTGTACCGCCATATCAAGCATGCTATCAAGAACGAGATCGTCTTTTTGTAACTCTCATGATATTTTTAAAATGATCTGGGCCATTGCTCTGAAACGACGAACTACCCTTCTCGAAGTTTAATCCAGTTGTGTTGTCGTGTCGACGCAATTAGGACACCATTTTCGAGATACCATCGAAAAATCGTGTCAGGCATAACAGACGAAAAAAAGTGTGCTGCGCGAACTAGCCGTATTTACCTTTCATAACGCTGACTCGGGGATGTCTTTGGTCGTGTGTTGACTGCTCGTAAAAGGTCGTCAGCAGGTTTTCCCAGAAGGATAGACAAACAACGTTGAACGTGAAAAGAGACTCGGTTTGAATTGACAAACTCGTTCATCTTTCAGCGATAATAACATCTAACGGATCTCTGAAAGCCTAAGAATGAGATGAATGTACTTCGAGGAGAAATTAAACGCCGTAAAGAATAAACGAACCCTTTGGGTTGTACGTTTCGAACATTGTGGAATTCGTTTCGACGCCGATCGCCTACTGATGCATCCTGGACGCGCACCTGGTCCTCGTGGCGACGAGGTGGGCACGATCGCGCGCGTTCCAGCCTCCGGGGGCGGGTAGAAGTTCTAGGGGGAAATGAAATCGTTGGTCGAGCTTGAGTGATCGCGAAAGGGAGCAGGCGTGGAGACGGGGTTTCAAGGGCGCGAACGAAGATGACGTCGTCGATCCTGGCGCTGCTCGGCCTAATCCTGGCGACCGCCAGCGCCGAGCTCAGCTCGAGGATCGTCAGGACAAAGTATGGGGAACTATCGGGCGTTATCGTGACCCTCGATCGGCACCTCGAGGGCGTCGAGGTGTACCGTGGCGTTCCGTACGCGTCGCCGCCGATCGGCTCGTTGCGTTTTATGCCCCCTGTCAGCAGTGCGCTTTGGCACGGCGTTAAGGTGGCCGATAAATTCGGGCCTGTTTGCCCGCAAAGGCTGCCCGAGCTTACCGACAAAATGCCGAAAGGTAGAGTCGAGTACTTGAGAAGGCTGCTGCCCTACCTAAAGAACCAGAGCGAGGATTGCCTGTATCTAAACATTTACGCACCGGTTCAAGGTAAGATGCACAATTCTTTCAAATCACTTTGAATATCGGTACGAGATCTGTTATTAATACTTTCATGTACTTTATATTTATAATTTTCTTATAATTCAGGAAAAGTTAATTGAATTTGTTTGTTATTACATTTATTTCCCGCAGTACTATTTTACATTGAGTCGTATAATACGAAAGAACGCATACTTTAGCTTGTATATTAGTTAAAGTAATTGTAGCATAGATTAATTTTCTTACGCTTTCTTTGAGATATTGAAGATACGTCATTTAGTATATTATCTATATGTGATTCAATTTTTAGAGAGTCTATCATTATCGACCTAGATATATTCATCTTAAAAATTGGGATATTTGACATATAATTCCTATAGTAAACCGCCGCGAAAATGACTTTTTGATTAATTACAGAATAAATTACAACAATGTTGAAAAACTAGTATGTTGTGTAAAACGTAACCCTCTTTTAGCTGTTTTCAAATAAAAGTAACGTGAAATATGTAATTTGGGCGTGCGAAATGCTGTCTATGTAAATATTATAATATGAAGTTACCGTTATGTCCATTTCTGAATTGTTCATTATAAAGTATGTTATAAAGTATATACAATCAACAAATTTTTTCCTAAGAGAATATGACTTTTGAGTCTCGGCATGCTCTACTTTAAAGGTATATCGTCGCGCTACAAATATCTTAAGCACAGCCAAATATGTAGCGCGATGAAAGAGTTAGCTCGTATCAAAGATATTTCTTTGAAGAAAATATTTTGCTTGGTTTATCATCCTTCGGATATTTTACTATCCAAAATTTTGGATTTTGCAATAAGTCACCGACACTATCTATACAGAGCTACGTAGCTTCGTGATTTTATCGTCAATCTAATCGAGACATCTTTTATTGGTTTACGATGGATCAAAGTATCCTTCCTTCGAGTATCCGTGTCCGCTTCCGGTTAGGGTTTACAGATTTCTTTGTGCCGCGCAGATGTATGCTTTTACTACTTCATCGAGACATGCACGGAACTCCGAATAAAATGAATGGAAATAGAATGAATGTATGGTTCATATATTTACCTTCCGCAGAAATTCATTTGAGAACAGTTCTCTGGCTCCTTTTTTACGAGTGATTTTGGACGGTCGCTCGAGTATCCAACGGTATAATTTACTACCAGAATAATTCGCTTTGAACATTTTGTTCGGAATATTTGAAATTCTGGCTGTGCCTGTAGATGGTTATTATGGAAAAATCGGGGACTAGTCTAGGCATGTTCAGATTTGCGCATCCCTTTTCTCCCATTTTTCGCGTTTTCATTTCTAACGGCACGGCTCTTTGTGCTCGACGACTGCGACGGGACCTTTTCGAACGGCAGAAATATGCGCCGATTCTTCAACGGCCTTTCATCGATGCCCTGTCGTTGTCAAAGGATTTTCATGCGTCTAGGTGAGTGACATGGATTAATTTCGATACAGAAAAGACAAGACAGGATCAAAAGAGAAACACGAAAAGCGGGAAAAATTTCTTTGCCTTCGCGAGGATATTAGTGTTCGATTAGGAAATGAATATGCGTTTGTTTGATGCAAACGAATATCATTGCGATGTATTAGTATCCTATCGATCAGTCATTGCTACCTTTAACTTTTTCATTTGGTTCTACGATGCTTATTCGGGGAAAAATGTAACCGGAAATAAATTTCGAAGCGACAGAGATAAAGAATAAATTAATACTGGAATAGAGTTGAGTTTCCGACATTTCTGATAAACTTTTTAAGCTTCTAGGAATTTGAACTTTTACTAGTTAATCGATAAATGAAACGGTAAAAGTAACAGGTTACGCGTCAATCAAATGTCTGAAACTTCATTTATAACCTTTGGAATATTGAAATGCCGTGCCAACTTTTCGATTATTCGCATTTAAAAGTATTTCATTAAAATAACGCAACGATACGTTATTAGAAAAGGATCAGTCGAATAATCCGCGAGCAAATCTTCTGTTTCTAATTCAGCTCCCGTGGTGTTCATGGGGGAAAAGTTGTCAACGAGAGCTGACCGCGTACGTTCCAGGGGTTCTGCTTCAACTCGGTTGAATATAATGGTAGTATTTCAGAATAATAACCCTGCAGCGAACCATTGTCCGGCCAGTGCAAACAAAGAATCCATGAAAACGACCATTAATTTGCCGATTTGAATGGGAAGTGTTATTTTACAGCCGGGTGTTCGCTTCTCATAAATCGTTTTGCAACCGTGGAATTCACCTGATCACCCTACCCCTCCCCCCTCCATCATTGCAATTCATCCCCTTATCTTTCTCGTGTTCGAAACCCTCATGCCACTGATTTTTTGTATTTCGCCAATAACTCGATTGTTGATACACAGAATTGTTACAGAATTATTACGCGTACAGTATCAGTTTTCATCTCAATACGTAACTAACACAATTTTCTATAGCTTCAAAATTCAATAACGCAAGATTCTTTTCAATTTCCGACACAGCTCGTGTCCTCTGTCAATTTCAGTTTATTTCATAGCTTTCATACGAAGTTCTTAATTAAAAGAAACCTAGAACAAACTACGTAGATCGACTATTATAAAATCCAGTAGGTACGGTCAGTTTTATTCCCAGCATCCATCTATTCTTCGCCTCGGTACCTTCTGTAAATCGCTGGCTAAGCGTCTCCGAACTCGTTGAAAAACAAATGTAGGAGTGCATTTGCATCTCCGTTGAAATGGTGGACCGACAATCTCGCCGGTTAGTCGATTCACGAGGGCGCGCGCGCGCCAATGCGCAAACGCTGGCCCGTCGAGGTTGCGCCATGCCGAAACTATTCTGTTCAATTCCGCTCCTACCCGCTTATTTTTACCGTTCACGATACTTACACGTAATCCTCGGTACGATACGTGTTTGCAGATCGCTTCAACTGGCCGAAAACGCGCTGGTCCGGTGTGTATCTATGTATATATACACACGTGGAAGCCAACACGTTCCGGGCATTTGTTTCGTTGGATTCGCCAGGCGGTTTCTATCTTCCACGGCGTTTCTCCCAGCTTCGCTTATCGCTTACCGGCTACTGGAGTGAAAAACGACGCGAACCTTTCACAGCGAAGTGCCTTTGCCATCCTGACGTTGGATTCCTTACCAGGGAAACAGCGCCGTTTACTTTTCACTATGAACAAGACTGGCCACCGGAAATTTCAGGAATCCGTTGGCTCTTTTTCTTTGATTCCGAGAAGCCTCAGAGATTCGGTAATCGATATAGTCGGCGAGGCAGAATGCAATTTTCCAACGAGAGATACGTAATTGCGTGTGAAATTGTCGGAAGAGCTTTTAACTAGGACGTCTGAATATACACGGTCCTATACTACTTAAAAATGTACGGCCACATTTGTACGTTATCAGAGCTATAATTTTTATTTGTATAATTTCGTTCACTAGCTCAGAGTTTGTGTACTACGCTTCGTTATCTCTTATAAGGTGTTTTATAAAATTTAATGCAATTTCTAAGTATTATTCAATCGAAACACTTAAAGTTTTCCGTCGGTATGACACCAACCTTGCGACAACAGATAATCGCGACAAGGTTAATTCCGTTGTTAATTAAAATCTCTTCTTGTGACGAAAGGCTGCTCGATCAATTTTTAATCTTATGTAAATTGGTTCTGTTATGAAAACAGAAAGGGATATTGACTAACCTAATGTCCGTCATGTTCGCGGCAGAGGGAGGGGAAAGGCAACAGGATGTTGCGCGATAGTCCAGATAGTACGATTAATATACAAGCAGAATTAATTAGCATGGCACGCGATATACGAGACAAGGGTGAAAGAGAGAGGGCACGTAAAGCCGAGGGAACGATGGAGAATCGTCGAGTTTTTCTTTGGAAGGCGGCTTTAATGCAAGCCCCTTTAATCCGCCTCGACGTTGCGGCGCGCAACACATCCAAAGGGGAAGGTTGCGCTCGCGTATTCACGTAATTTCTTGATCGAGGAAGAGAAATTGTATTTAAATGGACCATGCAAATCTGTGGCAAGTCCGTGGCGTTGCCGCATTACGTACACCGTAGAATCTTGTTATGCTAATTCACAGTAACGTTTCGCGTTTCCTTTTGACGCTCGCCCGGGAAACGATTGCTCGATTCTTGCTAAGGATTCTACGGCTGTTCAATCGATTCTTTGGTCATGTAAAGAATTGTATAAATTCTTCGAAATACAGAATACTTCGGTGTATTGGAATTTAAATATAGAAAAGATTCTTTAAGTTAGTAAGAAAGATTTAATTGAATACTGTGTAATTGAGTATATATATATATATAATTTTTGGCATCGTCAAGTAGACTGGTCGATCATAATTCATACGATATCCTTTGGTTAGAAAGAACTGCGAGTCTCGGTAATCGAATGATAAAATTGGTCGGTACGCGGATTTTATAAATGCAATCATCGAGGTGCATGACGGCTGATAAGTGTAAAGATGAAGGCGTGGTCAACCTCGTAAACGGTCTTACACGCCACAACTAATTATGAAATTTAATTAAAGCGCTAACTCTTGTACGCGTGCGGCTTTTGAAGGTACACGAACCAACGCTACTATTTAGCAGAGCACTAATTCAGCCTTCATTTATCTGCCAGTGTAGGAAATTAGAGGGACAAAGAGAGAAACGACACTAACAGAGGCAGACGACGTCTTACCACTTTGCGCTCTAACCGCGTAGCATCGTTGAGCTTTGCATTTTTTGGCACGTTACACGCCGGTTGCACGCCACGCGTTGTGCTGACCTAAGAAAAATAGGTCCACTTCAGCCTGCATCGCGTAAATGCTTGGCAGGCTGGTAAGGTTAGGATCTAGGGAGCGCGTGGTTGCCTTTATGAAAAAATATTCCTAGAATGTAATTTCAACGTAAACTGCATTATCCAAAAAGCAGTAATTGAGGTCTTACTCTTTGATTCCTCAGGAATTGTAAGCGCGAAGCTTGTCTTTCTATATATTTTGATATGCCGTATGTAGTATATTGTGGTATTTATGGTAGCCAATGGAACGATTTATGGCATCTGTTTTACGACTAAAAAGCTTTGTGAAAATATTATCTGTCATATCCTTTTCTTCTTGTTCATCCTGAAGATGTGATAGCATGTTTCCGGTGTTCGTCTCGCGGTCAGAAATAGAGAGGAAACGTAACGGTATTTTAGGGATCACGATCGGATGGAATTCAGGGAATAACATCGAAGCAAGAGAGGCAAAGAAAACATGTGCCTCCGCGAGTCGAAGCTGTGGTAGGACTTTTCAATTTCGACGGGGGGGAACTCGTTCCAAAGGAATAACGTTGCTCCTTTTGACGTTGCTGGGCAAAGTGTTGGGGCTAGGCGGGAATCCTGTTGCGCGTCGCTATATATCGGATCATCCGGATAATAGATTTGCCGAGGGTAAACTCCGCAGAATTTTTGTCTCCTGTTTTCGCCGATGTGGCTGGAAAATTTAAAGAAAGCAACCAACCGTAGTGCTTCTTATCAGGGTGCCGGAATTTCGGCAATAAAAATTAATATTTCAGTTGAAGTTTGTACGTTACTACGATTGAAAGGGAGAAATATTGTATAAGTTGAGGCTAACGTTTTAAAAAGATCAGGATGACTTATGAGTATTTTCATCATGAATGAATTTATCTTACAAAACTTGCTCGATAACGTCTAAATAAATAAAACAGAGATTAATGCGACGAAGCGATACAATATTAAAATGCCGAGCGCTGTAAATAGAATTGGATCGATGCTGGTCAGACACAGTTAACGAATGTGCATGGTACGCGGAGAAAACTTCACTTGCAAAATATGAAACGTCCTAAAGTTTCGTTATATTCGCGGAATAATTTCTCATATTTCCCCTGTCGAGTACAAATACGAAAGAAAAATAGTAGGAAAATGTAGAAGATAAACTTTTCTTATGTTAGCATATCCTAACGTGAGATTAACATTTATTTTCGCATTTTAATCATCAATATCAAACGCTTTTAACTCGGTTTCAAATGACAAACACAAGAGAACTCTTGATGGATGATCGATGACCAGTCTTCTAGATTATGAAATACTGGAGAACATTCACCGTTCATCGCAGTATCATAAATTTCATTCGACCTGTGCAGCATTTTTTGGAAGCTCACGTGCTTCCTCGTACGCAGATCAAAAGGATACAGGAAAAGCATCAAACCCGATAACGATGTCCGCAATTCGAACAATACAGTGGCAACCGTAAATCGATCGCGTCGAAGGAATAGCCGCGCGAATACGTGACCTCTGAAACAATTGAAAAACATGCATTAAACATGCCAGCATGATGATTTATGGATGCCAATGCAGCGAACGTTTCGCCCTCCAGCCACATTTCGTTTCTTGTCAGCGTTATATCTCACCTGAACGTGAAATAGCGAAAGATTCCCGTTTATACGTTCCTTGGAAGCATCATCCTTTATTTAATCCTCCAATCCTGGCGATCAATATATCCTATTATACCGTCAATAATTTTGCCAATTATCAAAAGAAAGAATTAAAACGTCCGGTGATAGAATTGTTTATTTGTAATTTCTCGTTCTGATATCAAAAGCAGTTCTCGTTTATATTATGTAACGAAACTTGAGATTGCAAGAGACGCTGTTAAAGAGGTTGGGTCGCGTTTACTGCAAAAGCCGGAATAGTTATCGAACAAGTTGCAACATTTCCCGACAATGGGCGGAAAATTCAGGAAGTTATTATCGTCTGCAGCCGAGAGTCTTCCTAGGTACGTTGCCTAATTCCTCGACCACCCATTATGATATTAACCGGTGACGTTTCGCGATAAACTCTCGCCTTGATTTCTTGTATTACTGGCATCGTGATTTAGGAATATATTTCGTTAAGCCGAGCTATGAGAATACAAAACTATGGTGAAAAACATGATGGATAAGAAAAGACATTATGTCGGTACAATAAATGATTTTTTAGAAACAACGAAGTATACAAGAAAATGTCAATTATAGAGTTACAGACATGTGAATCTAAGGAATAATTGAAAGGCATTGTAAATCGTGTGAATTCCAGTCGAGATGCTTCTCTTACCGAGCAAGACTCTCCATGGGCCAATCATCCAACGAGGCTTGATGGAGCTGTCAGCTGCAGAATTGGAGGTGAATAGTCTGTAATGGATTTCACTAGGAGAACCGGTCGTAGCTGAAAGCGTGAAAAGAGTATCGGACAGATAAATATTTAAATTGGTCGAACACCTAACTGCGCGAACCGGCAAATGGCAGGAACAGCTAGCCTACTTTTCAAATGCTCACGATTCGTTTATTTAAGGAAATTGTTTAAAGGGTGTGTGACGCAAAACCGAAAATCGATAGTTTCCAGAGTGCTTTTTCTATTATAATTTATTAAGGTGCAGAAATAATCTGATTATATGTATAAGATGCAGACGAGAAGCATTCTCTTTCCAAAAGAATTCGATCGACCATTAATCACAATCAACGCAAAAAACCCGAGGAATAATGCGCCCGAAGGTTTCAACCTCGTAAATCCGCGAGAGAAAAGAGTGGACGTGTCGCTGCTAGACAAACTTCTTTAGCTAGCGATATTCGGTTTGACACGGAATTATCGACAGATTAAGGTATTCCGAGATGTCGACGTTGTTGTCTTTCCACCACCAAAGTGCTTTAGAAGTCAGCTTACACGTCAAACCTCTGAACTTATCTTTCTAAAGAATATACGGTTTCGTGGCACGAACTATTAAGCTCGATTAGCCTTCCCTCTCGCGTTCTACATTTTTTATGTATTTCAGAGAGAATCGTGTTTTACGAGGTATTGGTCTTGCTGAACTTGCGAATCCTCGGCAAAATTTTACGGATTTAATTAACAGGTTACCTTTTCTTTCGTTTTTATACTTTCTGGGTTACTATAATAAATCAGTGATATTAATATACCTTGGAAAACTTTTTCGCGATAAATGAAACGTGTATACACGTATTAAAAGAGCCAAACTACGAGAGTATACTTATCGCGTCGACAACATGAAACGGTGCGCATACTAAAGGGATTACGCGACCTACAAGAGTCTGATATTGCAGAAGGACCGGCTTACGTGAAAGTGGCGGCTTGATCATGACGAAGAAGTTGTTGTCGTTTCTGGGGCACGTTACACGAGCTAACTGGAAAATAATAAGCGCAACTTGAGCGTCGCCAGAAATTGATCGTAAGCAGCGTGGAGGTGCACGATGATTTATCACTACCGAAAGATTAACGGGTTGACGCAAGGATTGCTCACGTTACTCCACTCGAAAACTGATTTATCGATGATTTGAGAGCGAATCACGTATTTCTATGCGTTTGCTGCGTAGCTAAAATTGGTACGAGTGTTCGATCAACATTTTTACTTGAGCCACTTTTCTTTCTCTTTGTTCGTAATTCTTGTAAGGAAGAGAATGAAATGTGTTATCTGTTCAACTATATGTGTCACCACCATTTCTGTTTGCTTTCTTCAACCACATTTACTATATTCTACATAGAGGTTTCCTCAAATAAACGACGTTCCAAAAGTCTCCATCCTGAGAATTAATATCAGATCGAAATTTATAGCTGGCTGGCATTCTTGGCCCAAGAACTATACATTCTAAAGTTCTTGCGGAATCGTTCAGTTTCCCGTCCTCCGTTACTAATAGCAGTTAATTTCCGCGACTTAACCGCCACTAATCCAGCTTGCGAAGTTTTGGTGCTTCTTCGAGAGAGGAACAAAATATCTATTCGTGATTTTCCACACGTAACAATAGATAAATATATTCTTGAACAACATAATTGATTCGACGAGCCACAGCAATTATTCAAGTTGAAGAACTTAAATGTCAAGCTTTCCGTATCTGTTATAATATAACCGATCGTATAATAGCCTTGAAAGTTCAGGCTTCGTCGAGCTGTCACATGTAACAACATTTTTAAATAGGATAAAGGCTAAACACGCGACCAACGATGCCAGCTTATTGATTTTATAACGGTCGCAACAGTCGATGAATGGTTATTGTTTGCGTGTAAGAGACGCGATACATCGTCACGAGTCGTTCCGTTATCGAAATAGAAATCTTCGAATAATTGCTTTCTAAATATCTCAAATTATATAAATTTGAGAAAGAAAAAGTTTAAAAAATATAACCACGATATAGAACGACCCTCTGTTATTGCATTATGTTGTGGTTGACTGATAGAGGAACGAGTGGATGTATTTGCAATAGAAAAATATATTGAAATAAGTACAAGTACAGGTGTACTGTATGCTGATCCAGATCCTCACTCTTTCAGTGTTACAATACAATAGGAAGAATGATAGGGAACACGTTCATATATTCATAGCAAAGGACATTACCAAAAAGTTAATCTTGGTATGTAGCTCTAGCTGATGGCTACAAGAAACAGCAATAGAAATCTACTTATAGCTCTTTTGTTTCTAGACCTTGTAACCTAAAACAAAAATTATATTCAAGGTCACGATAATATAGACCTCTCCTTATTTTGGATTCTTTTCACTAAATTCTATTCTCTTCGTAACAGCGGTATCCAGGTCACGGATATACAAAAGGAAAGGTGTCGAGTTTTTATTGAAGTGATTACTTCAACACATTATGATATACACATTAAGCTAATTTGCTTTTTCAAAGCGTGTATCATTTTCCTTCGTTGACTTTAATCTTTTCGTCGTTCTTCGTTAACGAAGCGTCCTTTACAACGTATCGCAGCACGTAACAGCGCGCGCGTCGCCTTCGACGAGTTTTATGATTACACGAAGCTCATCGCGATATCTGCACGCCTCGGGCGCGCAATCTCCTTACTAGGAGCTCTTCTTCAGAGCAACCACTCGACGATTTATTACGTCATTCCGGCCGTTTTCTTCCTTTCTCAGCCAGTTATGCGTACCCGAAAAGGAATTCTTATCCCACTGGAAAGTTGGATTCTGGTGAATCGTTGACGCGCGCGTTTCTCTAGTCAAACTTGTTTCTATCACTTGTTTTTTCAGCCAAGAGTAATAAAATGTTTGACCCGCGACATAGTTTATTTCAAGCGTTAAAGGAACACTGCGCTCCACAGAATTTTTCTACCGTTCTTTACATTATACTTTCTCTTTTTATCTTTGAAACTTAAGGTTGCATTACTTTTGTGTCACTCTGTATGAAAAGCACTGGGGAAGGAAGAGACAAAGACCTGGAGTGCCGCTCGAGTTTGGTCACATTTTTAATCCGACCAAACTTTTTGAATTACGGCTAGGTCGCGTGGAAAGGGAAGAAGGAGGGCATAAGGCGTCGACCAGGGTAGCGTAGCGCGCGAACGGAGAAAATTTGCAGGAAAAAAAGAAGATTATATTCCTGACCGTAATGGTTCCTACTCGCATCGAGTCTTAGGAGTTCTCTCGAGCCGGGAACAGTCATTAAAAAAGACTTTCCAGCGGGCCAGGTGGACCGGCGAATGGTCGAATGAAATCGCCGCGGGACAAGCCGGAAATGGTGGACGCTGTGAAAAAAGGTCGAGAAGGAATTCTTTGCACGGGCCTTCTTTCTCTTTCCGCCGCCTCGGCCGCTTCCCGTTCCTGTCTTTGTCCATTCTCGCCGTTTTCTATCCAGTTTTCCCCTCGGTTTCGGCCTTGATCCCCAGCGAACGCCGCAGCTGTTGGTTTATACGCAGGCTTACCGCGACCACGACGAAAATAATTGCGGCGGCGTTAAATCGCGCACCGAAACGTTTCCTCCGGGAAAGTCTTGATCTCGACTGTTGCGATTAACGCGTTTCCCGACCGCGTCGCGCTTTCTACTCAAGCACGTTCGTCGGTTTTACGAGTCTTGTGGCTGTAGAGTACTCGTTGCGTGAACGAAACATTACGAACGATACCAGGATTGTCCCTCGTTCGGAGTGGGTCGTAAATAACGTACAATCGTGTGGAAATATTTTATATTTTCTGATGTTCAAGATTTGAGAATCTTTCTACGATATTTAATCAATATCCCGAACGTGAGCAGAGACCGATAGTCATCTTAATTTTTTACCGCAATACGCATTGGCTTTGACATTGTCCATCGTGGCCGTCACAACTCGCTACGCTATTTTACGGAAGTGAATAAATTGCAAGCGATTTAAATTCTACATTACTGTTAAGATTACCTCAAAATCCAGAATGATTTTGCGTCACTAATTGTATAATAATGGATCGAAAACTGCACAAAATTCCGATGGAACAAACGATCGAAGGACAAGAGAGGTTCGAATCGTTAACAAAGGGTTTAACGACGCAATAATTGGCGGTACGCGTGAGGGCATAGCGATGCTCTAAGCTGTAAGGGCTGCGGCGTGATTCAACAATAGCTCGGTTACTGCCGGCGACGATGCTCTTTCTCGTTAATCTCGTAAAACGTGCCGTGGCTTAAAAGGAAGACAATAAAATCCGCCTGCCGTACTCGTTACTCTCTCCTCTAATGAAATAACAATGACTATTATCGTCTCTTATTACTACACCACTGTTCGTCGCCTTAGAAGGACGCTCGGTGAAGATCGATACTTCCTGTGATCGGCGTGATTCACTCTATTCTCGAATCGAACTCACGCGAAATTTCATTACGATTCTTGCAACTGAAATGCCTATTTTTCTTCAGATTACATAATTTGCCGGTAAATGTCGCTGTTAGCGATAAATTCTAAATTCCGTTAGGTGTGATCCAAGGCAAGTTGAAATAAGCAAAAAAAACTGCCGGCTAGTCAGCCACGAATTAGCTTAAACGACCACCGATTAATCTTGCATGGGCCCGTTGGGAGATGGGGAAACAAGGTGACAAGGCCGTAGTTCGTTCGCCTGCTAGCCGTAGCTACTTAATGCCCGATCTCTCGGGACTAGTGTAACCCGTTACACCGCATTCGGACTCGTCCTTTACCCACTGACTCACCGAAGGGACGTGACCACCGTCCCGGGATGCGGAATTCTTGGGAAAACTACTTTATTACCACTTACCCCGTTTATCAGCTTGTAATTTCTCTTAATTGCTAACTGAAAGTCCACCGGAAGATGATTTCTCTTTGTTACGCTTCACTGATATTCGGTCAAAGAACAATAAAAAAGTCTTGTGGAAATTGTTCATCGAATTTTCGATTTGACCGAGGAAATTGCAGAGGTTTTCCTCTCGGGGGCAATCGTGAAATAGAAAAGAAATTGCGAGATTCTTTTTCCAATTTCTTTCTTTGTTTTTATCGCTATATAGATAAAAGAAGTACTAAGAGATAAAAGAAACTAACCATGTCCCTTTGCAACAGTTTTTCTTTCTATTTCTCATTGCGTCGTTATTTATTAACATAACATCAAGGACCCATCTACGTGCCGAGCTCAGTAATCAAGTTTACCAATTTTGTTACATTATTTAACCCAAATTGCCGAAGGAACTCCACAGGATTGCATCGTGTGTTTAATGTTCAACGAAGCGCGCAGCGATGATCGTAGCAAGCTGGACGTATCCCAACCACGCCACTATGAGTCTCGTAAGGAAACTTGGCAAAAAGCTATTTTGCTTGCAGCGTAACGCTAAGCTGAGAGTAGCTGTAACGTTAAGTAGCTGGCGGGGCTTTCGTAACTAGCCCATGGTGACGCCATCTCATTTTCAATTGTTTTTGGTTTACCTAGCCATTTGCCTTTGGCTATTTTTCACTCTGCTTTTATTATTCAATCACAAAAGATTATTTCTCGTCGGCGTAAAGATCGTTACGCGTACAAGTAATCAAAAGTTACAAGATATCTTTTCAATGTTTCAACAAGGTCCTTAAACTTGGGAAAAGTTTAAAATGAAACCTACATCGCTTGAAACTCGAGGAAAAAGAGCCATTCGATATTCTGCAGGCTTTCGTCGCAAGATGTTTTCGAAAATACGATTCGCTAAGTGTGCCAAGTACAGTCAGGTTTCATATCGGGGGAATTTTTATTCTGAATAGAAGCCACTGCCTCGTGAATGACAATAGGGAATATAATTCGTCGAGTATTTCGCATTTCATTCACGTTAAAAAATGCTTCCTCTTCTTTCCCGATTTTTCTTTGCCGCTGAACGCCTGAGGCGTCGATTCCACTTAATCCATCGATCGAGATTTCATCTCTGTACTTTGAAAGGCGATTAGAGAGTCTGAGCTTCCACTTTCGCGACGCCTCAGGCAGATCCGAAGGCTTGTCTTTGTTGTTGCTGCCGCTGTCTTAGCCATCGAGCAACATCGATTTAAATAATCGCTTTTTTTTCTCGTGACCTAGCCGCGAGCAAAATCTTTGTGCAATCGAAAGGAAATTCATATTCGAATTGAGTATTAAAACCAAGCTATCGATCATCTGAACTAATTAAACTTCCGAAAAACAAAATTTTTCCAACCCCATTACATCGCTGTTCCATTATTCAGTACTCTAATTCCCGAAGAAGCTTTTACTTCACACATTTGTTAATATCATATCCATCTGTTACACTCAATCAATTATTCTCTTTCATTGTAGTCAATTAGTCTCATATATTATTTTACATTTATTTCAAAAATTCACAGTAGGTTGCGAAAGTTGTTCGAAAACTCTGCAAGTAATCGCACCCTGTAGCGTTCTTTGTTAGTTCACCCCCCTCCCAAAATCAAAATTCGAGCTCCGAAATCGAGCATCGCACAATTTCCAAAGGGCAGCGCGGCCCATAAACTCCCTTCCATAACGGTACAAATCCTACTTTAACCACCGGCGCTGTTTTTTCCTTTGGAATCTCGCTTTATCGAAATAACAATTATTCGGCGGGCTTGCGGAATTGAATAAATTTCTACAACATATCTCTATGGATAGCACGCGCGACCCCACGCACAATGAACAGCCGTTAATTTGCCGTAAATCGAATCCTCTATTCAGGGTGGAGTTCAGAGAAAAACAAACGCAGGAATTACAAAGTACCGGCATCGCGAATCGAGCGTGATACATTAGCGGGCAGCTGTTTTGTTTGCGGTACGTGGTCATTGTTCCGCGAATTAACGCTGTACTCGAGGGCCCTCCGCAGGGACAAGAGCCAAGCTAGTGCGTGAGCAAATGCGAAATTATTCGCGCAAAAGCGACTCGCGGCGCTGATTTTTCAATCAAGCCCGCCGGATAATTCTGGCGTGCATAAAGGATCGTTGGACGTTACGCGGACGTGCGCTCGCTCCAGGCCATTTCCACCATTGATATCCGTTAACTCCAACAACGCTCTTTATTCTTTCAATTATGCGCCCGTTCCATGCGAATTATACTAGACTACCAATATGATTCGCTTGGTTGTCTACCTCGAAAGCATGGCGAGAACCACCAAATATGTAAATCGATACGAATGATAATTTCTTTAATTCTTCGTGAAAATGATATAAATTCGATGAAATAAAGCGTTGTATTTCTTGCTATTTTTTCTCTTGTTGGTGGAAATAAAAGTAAAAAATTCGTTTTGCGGAGGTTCTCGTTTCCATTTGGAAGATGAAGGATGTATGGAATAATTTAACCAAGAGGCAGAAATAATTCTTACCCGGTCCAGCTTCGTTTCGCTGTGGGGCCACAGTGTCTGTTTTACAGGCGTCCCGCGAACGTTTTAAACCCCGCTTGTGGATTTATCGCTGTCCCTTCTTGCCCTTTCATTCTTCTCGTCTCTGTGCCAGTAAGGAGAAGGATGGGCTCTGCCGTTGGCAAAAAGTTCCGACGTTAAGTGTGTCTGACGTTGCTCTCTTGTTTCCCCTTTATTGCGTATAATACTCCGCTTTCCTATATCACTCTGTTTCTTCTATTCTTCTCTGTCCACCACCTTCTGCTCGGTATACCGCCTTTCTTCGAATTATCTTGGAAACTCAAATGGATATTAATATAGGAAATCGATCGATCGCTTTAACGATAATATTATATTTTCAAAGAATAAATTACAGTAGTTTCATGGTAACGAAGGAATTTCGAGCCACAGAGGTAGAGACAACGGTCGAAAATCTGTCCGATTGTTGCGAGCATGTTTTCAGCCCGGAAAACGATTTAGTTGCAAAGTAATTAAGATTCAACTTCAACCAATTTCGCTGTTGCGCTGACGCGCCTTGCTCCCAGCAGGTTGGTTGCCGCGGTAAATTACAACCTGCGGGTTGCATCCAAAAATTACCATTGATCCTACAATCATTTGGACATTTCCTCGATACTTTATCTCTTGTTTTTTTTTTCTTTATTATTACCAGCCAATCTATATGCTGTCGTATTTTTCATAGCTTCGAGGAAAACCGTTATTGATACCAATTCCGCAGAAACTTTCCAATTAAGAGTTGCATCCAGCGCTGCGAACACTTTTCAAAAGAAGTCTCGTAAGAAAAAGGGAAAAAATTATCGCTCAGGAACAGAACGTACGTACAATTATTGTATGTACACAATGGCCCAGTTTCCCGTGTCTCGCGGCGCAGAATGCTTCCAATACGGACTAGCCTCTAATAGCGCAACGGTGCAATACTTAGATGGGTCGAACTGGTCTGCACATTTCCGGCCGACGACTAAGCCAAAAGCGTTACAGCAGCCAACGTTGCAGCAAGAAACGAGGTCGGAATGGAAGCAGGGGAATAGAGCATGTACGGAGACGAATGGAGGGAGAGAGAAAGACCGGTGTATGCGACTCGTTACCTCGATTTTCAACGAGCTGCACAACCGTAGCTTGTCGTACCGACAGAATCATTTGTTCGTTCGTTCCTGTGATCTAGCGGCACTCTACCTTACGCGATATCCGCGCAATAACGCGCTAATGTAAACTCCCGGAAGACGAAAAAAGCGAAAAGGTACCCTATAGTTCACTAGGTCGATAGGGAGTTTATATATAACTGGGAAACCAGCTATGCATGGATTCTGATGGAAGAATCTTTTCTTAAATAAGTTCCAAGTTTAAAACTTTGAAAACCAAGCTTAATAATTCGCTACATAAATGTTTCATCGAAAATTGTAGTAGAAATGAAACGCAATCGAAAGCTAAGCAAAAGCTTCGAATAAAGTGTTCAGCGTTTCAAGTAGCTAAATCCCTTCGACGATCGCCACCGTTTACGACATTCCCCTTGGATCAACCGCTGAGGAATCTTAATTGAGCATTCACAGCTTGTTGGAAATTGGATCTTATCGTTCGTCTCGGGTACGTATTATCCGTGGTCCGCGCCTTGCCACGATGGGCACCGCGAATAAGCATTTTAACGGGCAAAGTTTCAGCCATTCATCGGCAAGTGGCTTTTGTTCGTCACCCTGGCCGAATCGATAATCTATAAACGGTCAACCAACCGGTTCGCGCCCTCGACGTTGGCCGCTTTTCGCGACATCGGCTCTCCCGCTGTCGTTTGTTGTGGTGCAGACGAGATGATCGATTATCTTCGTGCATAACTGTTCCAGTTGGCATTCAAACGGTTAGATGTTAAAGTCCATCCGTCTAACCTTGTGTCATGGATCCAACGTGTTATAATATCTTCACGACGCGTCTTCCTGTTTTTCTCGTTTGTCTTTGTTTCTTTGCGGAATCTTAAACTGTTTCTTAGACAAACTTAAATTGTTCTTCGAATACGATTTCTGCTGACCTAGCTTCTAAAAAGATGAAAGGTTACTGTTATTTGTCCTATACCGTGATATTGCATACTGCTGAAAATTTTAAGAGTTTGACGAGAAAAATATTTGTATCAAGGTGTATGAACAAATAATGAACAGGTAATTACAAAGATACAGAGAACGCGTAAGTAGATATAGTCTGCTTATAATAAAGCGCTGGCGTACTCGTTGCAATAACTTTCAGAGCTTCGTTTAGCTTTGGATACGCATGAGATGTTGCAGCGTATATCGATTCCATAGTGCAATATATATATCAAGTAACACATATATAACAGCGACGCAGACAAAAAGAAAAATTTAAGCTTATAACATACGAAGCTTCGTTGCGAACTTGGTCGAAGCTCTTCTATAAAATATCTGTTATTCCGAGCATCGCGTACTGTGAAAGTCTTATCACGTGCTGTAAATGCAGTCCTTAAACCGGCTTAAGAGCTCGTACAGACAGTCCGTTAATGTTTAATAATGGCCAGAGGTGTGACTATAATTCCAAGTAATAAAGTCGATACCACGGGCGGAAGAACGATAACGTCCGGCAATTAACTTTGCCTAACTCGATAACGTTTTCCCTAAGACAAAATTTTAACTCATTCCCAGACTTTGAAATTGCATTTTATACTGTTTTTATTTTGTAATTGGTAATTTAGTAAACTCGATGACAAACATTTGTAATTTTTCCCAGTTCCATTAACCATAAACAGGAAGCCACGGAAAGCGAGTAAATTGCTTTTTAATAGAGTTGGACAGCGCCTTAAGTAATTATAATCGAAATTGTATAAATTGGGTTTTAAACCTCGCGTTCAATGTATGTCAAAGCACGTGCTCGTTTATTAATACAGATACGTTCGAAATTCGCTGGATCGATCAGGAATGGAAACTCGAGTGTTTAATGAGTACCGATTGTTTATAACGTTGTTTATCAGCCGGTCTTGTCGACCGTATTCCAGTTTTATTCATCCCATAAATTGTATCTACTAGTTCGCGTCCGTGCTATCTGACAAGCAATTAATGTAAACGCGTGGCGTGGCTTGCCCTGGCGTCGTTAACGAGCAGGCATTCGTTTGAAATAACGCGACGACGAGCGAGCTTGCCTGATGATACGATTTTCCGTAAAAAGCAGGCTTCATCCTTGAACGAAAGTATATAAAGAAACTGGACGAAAAATAAGCAATACAAAGCGTATTGAACGTTTCAATCACCGAAAGGGTCTTTCTGGTTATCCTAGCAATTTCGGCGATTCATAGTTCACGCAAATAAATATAGGATGGAATAGCTGGTGTGTATGTAAACTAGAAAATATTGGTCTACAAGAGCAACCAAAAAATGGACATGTCACTCAGGACTACGTCACTCGTAGCAATATTTAAATTAAACTCTCACTGTTAGCCGGCAGAGAATAGCTTTCATAAAATAACATCGAAGGTGTGAAAAACAACGAAGTACAGCTGAAATCGGCTGCTTCATCCGCCGCTGTTTACTACACCAACGACCCATCTTTCGAAACGAACAAACAACCGTGCTCGTTGTACACGCCCGTGAATGTCGATCCTCCGGTTAATGTCCGGATCGATAGGGCGGAATCGAGGACTACGCTGGCCATCGTTAAATTTTGCACACCAATAACGCGACCGCCCTAGAGACATGGTATTCCGATAAAAAGGCGATACATGACGCTACATAACGGTACCGGACCTGGCGCGTTTTATCGCCAGCGTGAGAGGCGTCTGCATGTTCAAATCGAGCACAGGAAAATGAATTATCAATTTTTCTGTCGCTGTTGTCCATTACGAGTCTTGCTTTCGTGTTTCCTTATTTCTTCATTTTTGTAGTTCGTTTAAAAAAAGCAACGCCGAGAAAAGCAACCCATCTGTGAAATAGAAATGAGGATGACCATTGGTGGCACGATCTAGGATATTCAGAGCTTATTAAGGGACAATTAACACACACAATTGGGAGGGAAAAATAACAATAAAAGAGATAGAGTTCGTTTAGCTTTAACTAGAGGCTAATTATCTTCATTTTCGAATGCAAACAGACTCTCTTTTGTATTTAGAATCGCCAGTAGATTATCGAGATGCTAGCCACGGAATTTATTTCAAGATTTTTAATTCGCGAAAGTAATGGCTGGTCCGATTAGAGCTGAAATATGTTGTCGCGGCCGTTGTTTCCGTAATGAGGGAGCGCTGTGTGCATCGTGAACGCGCATGGACCCCGTAAATGTCGCAGTTGCCGCGATCACGCGTAGGTATTGCCTTATAAATTTCTACCTTACAGCAAAAAAACTTGGCGTACTTAAAATTTTACTCGATCTCTTCCTTTTAATGTGTTTCACGAGTTAAGAGTTACTAAGAATACCGAAGTCAATAATGTTTTCAATTTCTTACGAATTGCTACATATACGGAAACTTGTTACAACTTTGTTCCAATTCCCAGCTTAGAGGCATTAAATTTTAGTTTCACAAGTGAAGTTTGTTAGAAGTTCGACTTCAGAGAATATCACGACGAAACTGCGACGATCATGGATTTGAATAAAATCCCCGTGTCACGTTCGTCGCAAAATGTATTCAAAATGTTGCAACAGGCGTTGGAACAATTCTGAAATTTACTTTGGTCCGCATGTGGCCGGAAGGATAACGCGAATAACCCGTAGCGCTCGCGATTCACGAAATTCAGGCCTGTTCTTTTTTTCCGCCCCTCGTCACTACCGCCACGACCCTGTGTCTCTGTTTTTCGAAAGCGAGAATTAATTTGGTCCCGCGTACATTTCCGCGATGAAAAGAGAGCGAAGAACTGCGAGGCTTTGTTTAAAATGATGTGTGCGTTACGTGACAAAGGGTAAAAAATATTTTCCGAAGTGAAATGGGTAAAAAGAAGTAGTAAAAGGAAAACAAAAGGGGCAGGAGTATAGTTATTGCGGACGCATAGCCGCGTTGTCAAGTAAGATTGACGGGGTCATGAATTTCTCTCTTTTATCGCAAAGGAGTGTATTTTAATTAACTGCGCGTAATAAACTTTTATTCGCTTCGATTAAATACTACACCGATCAAGGAGAAACAATTTCTAGTAATTAAAAATTCTTTTTCTAATGATCGTTCAAGGCTGCAACGCCCATTCGAAGAGGCCAAGAATAAGTTTGTTATGTCGTAGCTTAAAAAAGAAGAGCGTGGCCACAGGAAACACGTCGAGAATGTCGTTGCACCCTGTCAGGAGGGAAGTTCGTCGTTGAGGCATGACATTCCCGATCGATTCCTCCCTTCGATTAAATCCAGCCGTTGCTGGATAGTTTTGCTGTGCGCTAACGGTCCCTGTCAAACTTCCGAATCGCCGCAGCGGCGAAATTTAGGGCGCAAACATTGGCTCCGTGGCGAGCAGCAGCGCACTACCCACGATAAACGTCGGTCCGGGTTTAAGTTTTGAATTTATAGAGTTAGTCGGCAGTTGCCCACTGGTTCGGGATTCTCTTCTTAGCGCGCTATTGACTTTGAAGACTCCGACGTTGCTTGGAGAACGTCACGTTCCTTCGTCGTGGATTTCTCCATTCGCTCGTGTGTTTGACTTGTCGACGACGCGCGGATGGCTCATAATATAGTAGTTCTTGGAGTAGTTAGCGATAGTCCGCGCTGAAACAAAGAAATACACTGAATTAAGTTCGATTCGTTGTGTGAGATCAATAAATGTCCAATCTGGTGTATCATTTGCATACATATGTTCGTTCGGTAATTCAGACTCTCTTAGTACGTCTTTTGTTCTAATTCTCAACGCTGCGTCAATTTTTAAAATAGTATAACCTCAGCCAATCTTCTTTATAATTACATGGACAGAAAATTAAGGTATATCAGATAAATAACGAGAGAGTCTCTACCAGAAATAGAATAAAATTCTCGCAAATTCAAAGCATGAAAGTTCTAGTACCTTTCGAAATTTCTCTCGTAATCCATCCGGTGCTAAATTCAAACGCATCTACGTTTTTACCATATGCATGTTATCCGAATTTTTCTATGCTCAAAGTATGAAATACCATTTCTAGTGACGGTCATAATTTCAATGTAATGAGAAACTAAAATGGCAGGTCATAACAGAGATTAAAATAGTATTCCGTTACTCGTTTGAAACATGTATCGCATTTCGGACTAGGGTTTTAGCGGGAGCCACGCCGCCGTAGCTTATGAAATATTCGATTCAGCTTGTACCCGCTGTTTCGCGATACGATTTCATTTCAGTCTGTCTTGCGCTGCGCATGACACGATACGAGTGTTACATTTCGTTTGACAAACATTATATCCATGTCACCGAGTCACTATCTCAACGAATCTTTCTGCTTTTTGATCGAAAATGTATAATTAGCTCTTTCGCATTTTACATTCGCGACGTGCTAAAAATTCGAATAAGTGCGGCTACCGTTTAAGGGTTTCCTTGAGAGTAGAAACACGACGAAAGAGATAAGGAACAGGCAAGCGCAGATATTAAGGAAACTCATGGATTATGGGACCGATTAGCCGCAATTAGATAGGCGGTCACGACTAAAAAGGTTCGCGTACGACTATCTCGTTGCAGCGACGATCGACGTGTTTTATCTCGTTCCCGCGAAGGCGGTGCCCTCGGATAAGAAAGTTTCTTGAAAAACTGCGAAACTTGCCTTTTCTCTAGGACGAAGGAGGCTGTAACAAGTAGAATAAGGCAGGACGTTCGAGCGAAACTTCTTCCTTACAAATGGGTAACGCTCTTTGCCCGACCGTCGAATCGTTTCGCCGTGAGGCGAGAAGTTTTTTTTATATTTAAATAGGGAACAGGGCGGGAAATGCAAACGAAACGGTGGAACGTGCCGAGTCTGAAATCCGCTCGTTGGACGAAAGCGAAAATTCGAGGATAGCAACGTTCGCTATTGCGTGTTTACGGCAACATGAAATAAACCGCGAAGTTAAGAATGCAAACGGCCGAAGAAAAATTGTTGTCGTGGAATTCTTTTAAGCTCGTCGAGGAAGCCGTTTGACTTTTTAATGAATTTACCGGTACATTGTTTTAAACATTTTTTTTTTTTATTTACCCGGGCAACTTTCCTGTGGAATAATTCTCCGAGCAACTTTGTACACGACGATCGTGGAGGAATGATGTAGCGGCGTTGCTGTTTTGAAAAAGAAGCGGTAAAGTCGTTTACAAGAGAATAGAGAGTGAGTAGTCTATAGTCAGACGCTACAGACTCGATTCTCCTCTAACTCTTACGATATTTACATCTTCTAGTGCGTACTTCTTCTACGCCTGTGTTAATGCTTTCGTTTTTCGAAAACATTTTATTATCGTTTAAACCTCTAAATAAACGACTAGTGGTTTTTAAGGTAATAGTAAGTTAAAGCAAGTAGAGCATGCAAGAATCTAAAAACTATCGACTGGGTAAATAAATCTATGCGAAGGAAAGGGAAGAAAACGTGGGAAATCAGTATCGGCGTTCCGCGTTTCCGGTGACAGCTGCGACGGGAATTTATTTCGCTTCAAAAAGTTCCTTTCACCGATGCGATGGTCCAGAAACTAATGGCGGGACCCAAGTTTGCCATTTCCTGACTGCCAACGAAGGGGGTGGAGGGATTGAAGGTAGCAGAAATTGCTCGCATCTATTCCCTCTTTAAATCACTTTCGGTGGATTGCTTATAATTCTATCGACGATAAATTCCGATCCGCTGACGGTTTAGTTAACGAGAAAACGAACTCGCGAGCATGTGTTGCGCATCGCAGAATTAATAACGTATTGCTGCTTCTCACCTAACCCCTTTCTCATATTTATTTCCACGCTTCTTTACACTCTTCTTCGTTTGCCGATCTGAAACGAATGGCAATGCCAGTATTTATCGCGCGTTATCGATTCGCGAACCTCGACAAAGTTGTTACTCGAATTTTCGACATTTGTTTACTTCGAATCTCCGACATTTGGCTCGATACAAATATCCGTTGGCAACAACTGGTTCAATTTTATTTCGTCCCAGTTCATTTTATTCGACGTATTATTTCCAACTGTGCGTTTGACGAATAATTAAATTTAAAATACACAAACGAGACACGAGCTACACTCGGTCGAAAACGATTAATTATTTTATTAATCATCCATGTCGTGCTTCATCCTTTGCAAATAATTCAACATTTTTCGCCATCAGTCACCGTAAGGAAGAACCATCGGGAAGATTTCGAATACCCCGGAGACTCTGACTGAAAGCGGACAAAGACAAATCCTGCGAGAGCCAGATTGCAGACGCGTCCGTCAGAGCTTTCTTCGTGTTCACGGGTTAATACATATATCTTAGCGCAGTAGGAAGAAAGTTTTTCTTTCGCGTAGCAACCCAACCAAGACAGACTGCGAAGCTGTCGGAATCCTGACGGGTTACGGAGCCCAGAAACACTTTATGATGGCCTTAAACGGCGCAAGGAACACACTTTTCGCGATCACGAAACGTGCAACCGCAATTTCCACCGCATCGATATCGATAAACCGGCGCATCCGGTGAACTTCCTCTGTTATTTTATCGGTCTTCGTTTCTCTCTCTACATTTTAGCTCGAGTACGACGTTGGAGTATTTCTAAGTTCATTAATGCTAAATTTTCCAAAATATGTTTTTCCAATTTTTTCGACCGATTAATTGATCTTTTTCAAGCGCATATGAATTTCGCGAAGAATATTTTGTATTTAAAGACATGATCCTAAATTGCTCTTGAAAGAGGATCCAACAAAACCGTAATGTATTTAAAAAATGGCACTCGTTCTTTACACATCAGAGCGGTGCTCAAACCGCAATTTATTCCCGACAATTTTTCCATTTAAGCCCACCGAGCTCAGGCAAGCTTGGACCAAGTCGAGCGAGGGAATTCCATTCTTTTTTCTTCTCACGAAGCAACTAATGTTCCCCTCGATTTTAGGGGCGTCACGGCAGAGAAGGGTGTCGTTAGCGCGTCCCATCGTGAAATTTCGTCGCATTATTCCGTCGTGGTTCACCGCGATAAATCATTCCTAGTTGGGCTCGTCAACTACGCGCCGCCACGCCTTCGGGATTTTTCCATCGCGAAACGACGACGCTCTGACGCTTCGCCCTTTGTTCACGAATCTCGCGCGATTACGACGAGGTCCTGGCGAAACACGGTTATCGAGAATCGTGAAATACAAACGACAGTAACAGAGAGACCGGCTGATCGTAAAACACGTGGTATTTTTGGTCGCGTTTCAGATACACAAACGCTTTGATAAAGGGACATACGGATCTGAGTCGCGCGGGAAATTAACTGCTTTCCGGACAGCAGGAAAAAATATTTTCTAGCTTCCTTCCCTCCGTTAATGTATTCGGATTCACAGGGAAACAACGACGTTGTGTTCGCCGGCAGTTATTTATGTTTGCGTATGTTTGTGTATCGCGTACATGTGCGTGGAGAGGAGGGTGGGTACATAGAAATTATGCCGCAGCCATTTTAAATGCGACGCCTTTAATTTGCTGCATCCTTAATCGACGAACAGAGGGCGTTCCTCGCTTGGACGGGAAATAATTATACGAATATCCCGGGAGCAATTTGCGCATCGATCAACAACTTCGAGGCAATGCACGTGACGTTCATGTCAGTGTCCATAATTAATTTCTCCAGTAATCGATGACCAACTAATTAAAATATATGTCTCATTCTCTTCCGCGACTTTATGTTATAGATACGTTTGATTATTTCTACGGATCGATCGAACCTCCCCACTGTTACTATCCAATGTTTAAAATAATAATAACCAAGGTGCCGTACTCTTTCGGTTTACGCAACTGATAATAAAAATGTATTCACCAGCTTCATCCTTCGATGCGCTAAACATCAATTAGTTCGTTCCTTACTTCCCCAATCAAAGCAGCAATCTCGAACGAAGGAGATTTACTACAGTTTGCTCTCTCTCCAATAATTTGCTTACCAGCACACCTTTTGCAGAAGCAATTTTGCTTTCGCTTAATTATCAAATAATCCCCGAGAGTGCTTGGATAACAGGAAACTTCTATTTACTAACTTCCAACTGCCAGATGTTGCCGAGCTGTGAACGAGCAAGCTTCCCGACTAAACGGAACGGAAGCTCGAAATCCTTCCCTTTTCGAATTTTCTTTCACAGTCTGTTCGTGGGCCGTGCAGGTAAGCTCCGAAGGGAGCCGCGTTCGAAGCGAACGTCGGAAATTGTCAACTTTGTCGTTTCTACTCGAACATATGACCAAGAATTCGTGCGCTGCGATACCGTATGCCGGTCCCACGACGGAAGTCGACGCCTGAATAAATCGTAAAACCTTCAGCAACATCTTGGTATTCCGGTACCCTGCGCGTCCGCCAACGTTCCAGCACTTCGTTTCGAGATTCCTCCCCGGAAAACGTCGCGATGTAAATTATGCTATCGGTATCCTGCTGAAACTCCAGTCAACGTGCGTGAGATCGTTGCGCGTAATTACGGCGAGAATTTGGCAGATTGGCGACATTGCCGATGTCTAGGATTTCCAGCGTAGCTGCATAATCTAGAGCGAACGAATTTTTTGTATTCCGAAGGAAATTGTTAACGAAGTAGGTGTGTAGGTCGTGAATAAACTTCGACGTTCTTGTACATATTTTGACAACTTGATTTTCACTTGACAATTTATCGCTTATTTATTTATTTATACAATGAAAGTATGCAAACGTTTGCTAATTTCGCTGATCGGTAGTATAGGTCAATAATTGTCGGTGCATCGAATTTTCCTGCCAAAATTGCCGAAATTTCTTTCACGATGTTAAAATAATAACAATGTACAGTCTGAATTCCGTCAGTGCGTGTCATTTCGATCCGTATGGCATTATTTTTTCAAAAACAAGAAACTCGATAGAGCCCAGGAAACATCCCGATTATATTTCTTTTGAATCTATGGACTGTAGACATAAATCATTAAACGACATCGATACGAACAGTATTTGTTACAAAAGTCTACGAAATTTCGGACAACTGCAATGCAATTGGCAATTTTATTATATCCGTGCGCATCGTACGCAACGTTGTTACCCGAAACCAATTATCAAGGGTAGGATCGATGTTTCAAACCACAAATATTGAGGATTATAGCTACTTTCGTCTCCTCTTTGTTCGGAGTTATCCTGCTTGTCGGCGCGTTGCAACAAACAAACAACGTTCGTTGCTAAGGCCCTTGGATAATACCCGGATCTATTGTGTTCGATACTCTACCGTTCCAGATATTCATTAGCTTCCGCAGACTTTTCATCAAAGATTTAACTAGGCTTTGGAAACATTTGCGTTATGGTAACAGCAAATTCCCCTCTTTAGAATGAAAGAGAGAAAGATTAAAGTTATTTTTAAGCCATTGTGAACAATAAACCCATAGATGAGCCATTTGCATATGAAAAGATGGAACAGGATAAATTATGTTCCTTTTATAAGAATTATAAAATTATAAAAATCACATTCCATTCTTGTATAAGAGCGCAGTTTTAAAATTCAATTTGTTATCAATTAATCCCGCACCAGAACTATGTTGGTACGCAGACTGATATTAATTAAGTTAAATCAACGTAATAACCGAATTAACATTATTCGTTGCTTAACATTGTCGTCGAACAGAAAATTCGGAGATACGAATTTTCTCTTCTGTAGAATTTTCTCTATAAACAGTTAACACAAATGTGGCTGACTGGTATCGTACAAGATGAAAATTTCAGGTAACAGGCGACCCGCCTTATTTCCCTCGCGTCCTGCCAGCTCGGAACCAGCAGCTTTTCATTCATAATATCCCGTATTCTTTTATGCCGCTCGTAAATGTGTAACATGGCCTTGTCTCTTGCCCAGCGAGAAATTTATGCGGTCAATCCCTCTTCGTGCGAACCGTACGTTTCTACTCGACGATCGAGATGTTCCACCGCTCGTGTCGATGCATAAGTTCGCCAGAACAAACGTCTTCAGCCGCTGAAATGGCTTGTACCTTGCATTATTATTCAAAAATCTAATTGCGTTTGAAGTTCCCTCCCTTCTTTGGCGCTTGAACATTTCCTTGCTGCATAGCTTGCTTTCGAGAAAATGTATTCAGTACCGGGAGTGCAATTTTGAGGGGATGTATGCAAACGATAGGAAGAATTAGTTAAGAATATTCCAAGTAATTTATTGAAGGATATTTAGCAAGACGATACTCATTTCGACATCCATTTTGATATTGTCCCCCAACATAGCAGGCAAGAGAACATTAAATATGGTATAGAGCTACGTGGTACGACGACCATGTTTCAATCTGACGCGTTAAAGTTCTCTCATTTGTTGAAAATTATCGAGGACATTCTTCGTGATGAACTTTATTTGTCGTGCAAGATAAAGAAGTTTCATTATGTCGGGAAGTCGTTCAACCTGCTATCAACTTGCTCTCACGTTTCAATGATCCTCGGATATCAAACATATTCCAAGAGATTGCCGAGTAATTGAAAATTTTCGATGGCAAATCTGTCCCAAAATCAAGATTCATACAGAAATCCTTCGAAAAGACGTTTCGGACTACTCGGTTGGCGATGGGACGAGGGTGAAGTAATTTTCACCAGCTCAAAGGGCGAAGGTTCTTAGTTCCTAGTCTATCGTTTCTTTCAACTGGTAGACCCTTTCATTCGTAATAGAATCGGAGTAGGAAGCATCGATGATGGAGTTACGAAAAGAATCGTGTCGCTTAGAGTAGACGATAATAAAATGTCGATTAACGCCAAGTTCCTATTCCTTTCGTTTCGTTCCATAGAGATTCGCGAAGAATCGGAGGTGATTTCGAGAATGTTCGATTGGCTAGAGACTCAGATTGTGCTTACGGGAGAAACTCGAAAACGATCGCATGAAACGCATAGGCTGAGGCTACGAATGCGACAAATATGGGTCTATTGTTCGATCCAATCGTCGTTGGAACCAATTTCGCGACGAACATTCGCGACGGTTTCGTGCTGAGATATCTTATGACTCAATGCTGCGGGAGTAAACAGGAAACTGTGCTTGAAACGTGATTGTTGTAAGAATCGTGAGTATTGTTTTCTTGTAAATTCAGCAAATCTCTGTACTTTTCTCGTAATCGTCGAGCGTGCATATGTAAATCGTAGATTCACTCGAGAGAAAAAAATTCCAGGTATAACTTCATTCTCCTGAAGAGTATCGAGTTCTGATGAGTTTCCATCCCTAAAAGTTTTTTTCGTCGCCTAAAACCCCTAGCCACACGAAACATCAACAGGGTAAAGTGGAAATTATGGTCCCATACCTGCAATTACGCCACTTCCAAATAGATCCTCTCCACTTAGAACGTAAGTCTTCGGTCACGTTGCCTCGCACGCCCTTTTTTTTACGAGGGTTCAAGGGACAGCGGTATTTTTCGTCCTGTTCAAGGACCAACCCATCGCGAAAACTCGTAAAGACATTGCTGAAAAGCTTCCCCATCGCTGTTCGCGGTCATGTTCGTTGCCCTGAAGTTCATCTCTCGTTGAAGCGGCCGTAATTCGAGTTAATGGCCGTCGACGAAGAAAACCTGCCGCCACGACTGATCTCCGTCTGAAACATTGCATCCCTTTGCTCCCCACAACCCGCGGCTCGCCCGAAGAACGGAATAGGGGGCTGATTAATCGTCTTCTCGGCGAAACTTGAGCGAAATCAATGGGCCACGCGCAAATCCCGAGAAGCTGACGATCGTTTACCCTCGAATAAAGGAACGAATGGCTATTTGGGAATGAAGGGTATGCATGGGGAAAGAGTGGTAAAGATAGGGATAATAACGTGACTTATTTGCCATCTAGAGAATAGCGAAATCGCTGTTTGGTATTTGAAATGCGAGTTCATTTCTACATGATTTTTCAACGCTGGCGGAACAATAAATAAAGGAACAATAAATACATGGTTTGTGCATTGAACGATAACTTAATAATAAAATGTTTTGTAATTTGAGGTTTATAACGATTACAGTGCATACGAAACAAACTTTAACTGCGCTTTTTGCGAGCTGTCAAATTTTAGGCCAATATAATCAATATTATTCATTCGGACGAAGCGGCTTATTTAACGTGCAAACAATTGAATGGGATCAATCGTTCCTCGTTTAATCTGCCTCACGATCAGCCGAATATGATCACGTCCGCTGATAACTTTACCGTTTTATCAGTCGTCTATCGCGAAGGTCGGGTAAGCCGCGTAAATTACGTAAGAACGAAAATAGAAGAGTTCATGTGAGCGCGACGGTGGTTCGTTCAAGCGGTCTTCTTAATTGCGCCACCATTTGAATTTAAATTACCCGAGAGAATGTACGTGTCTGTGTGTGCGTATATGTGTGTGTGTGTAAGAGAGAGAGAGAGAGAGAGAGAGAGAGAGAGAGAGAGAGAGAGAAGCTGAGCGGTAGGGAAACCATCGTTTCCTAGGCGTACCCTAACGTATCATCGTTACACGTATTTCTCGATAATTTGCGCCAGACGTGGAGGTATCGATTCGCCGCTGGAATTATCTCGATAACGTACCACCTCGCCGTTCTTGACGTTTCGTTTAAAATTCCGCTCGGATATCTTGCAGCAAAGATGAAAAATTATTAGCTTTTTCTTCTTTTGTGAGCTAGGGAAAACGGAAGTGAGGAATTGTACCGGAGTTCTGAGGTCTATATCGTGTTCGTGTTGAATAGAACGAGAATTCGTGTGGGGAAAATTGATCACGCAGACGAAACTCAAATCTTCTTTAAAGTCTTCCGATAATAGGTAAGAAATTTCAAGGTTAGAGATTAGGATTTTAGTATTGAAATCAAGTAGATTTGAAGCTTCTGTAAGAGGATATCCGTTCCAAAATTTGTCTCAAATGGTATCATACATTTTACGAAATCAGAATTCACATCGTTTTACGTTAACTTGTTATAAAAGTGCAAACTTAGGCACACTTTACACTGACTTGTAGATTTAACAATAAGACGCGCGATTGCTGTTCTCTTTCTCGATCAATTAACTTTCTCCTGACTTGGTCGTACGACTAACGTTGCAGCTGCATGGGGATTTAACCGAAAAGCCCTCGACATAGGACGTAAAATTGCGTGCTCGAGGAACAAAGGCGGGAAGAATCGCACCAGTGTGAAAAATCTTGGTTGTCGCCAGTAATCGTGGTTAGAGGAGTCGCAAAAGTGACGTCGCCACGCTAATTAGTTCCGGCAACGACAGAAAAATGTCGCAATTACGTCGGACGCCGGTGTGCCATGCAAAGGGAACCTGCCCGGTCATGACAGCCTGGCCAGCGATAAATTTCGAGGCCGTAATCGCGACACTGGAACTGCCTTTGCGACGATTTCCTCACAAACTAACCGTAATAAAAGCGACCCACTGGGACAACTGTACTTCCGAGGTGCGAATGTCTATCGTCTCGAGGAAGAGTTGACTCTGCAAATAGTCGTTGCTTAAAGATTACCGTTACTCGATCAAAGATAGTTTAACGCGATTTTAAATCGATCTTTCACCGAACGAAAATCTCTAGGAATCCACGTGTCGTTATCCTGACGTGTCTTGATCGTGAACTACTAATTTTATTTATCTTGAAAACGATAGGTATCTTTGAAATACTCCTATGCGTTCTTATCAATTTAAAAGAAAATAAACAAATTGTTTCATCAACAGGCAAAAATTGGAGACGGAAGGTAATTATTGAGAATTAGATTATGACGTTGCAATTCGAAAAGACAAAGAAATCTTTTCAGGAAAAATGTTTCAGGATAGAAATTTCGTTTCCTTCAAAGTTTCACGGTAGATCGCTCTAGACTTAGACAGCAGGTAAGCGCAGAACTTCATTGTTTTCGCAGTAAAAGAAGAACGTTCTAAACTTACACGGAGCTTCTAACTTTCTCGCTAAATGGATTTTCAGCCTGGAAACCATTAACCCGTATTATTTTTCTTTTGGACCGTTCGTGTCGCGGAAAAACGTTGCAGTCCGAGGTGCATCTATAAATGAATCGATTTATCGAGAAACCGTCCTTCGCGTTGCGCGCACCTAGAGCCATTCGTTGCTTCCTGTCTCCATTCAAACGTTAAATTGCGGTGATTGCGTTCGAAAAATTTACCAGCGTCGTGCAGACGGGAAATTCCGGACGCGGCATGGGCTACCTTCCATTTACCAATTTGCCCGGAGAAACAACGGATGAACTTCTAAATCAGAGAAAATTTCGTTTAAATCCTTGAAGCTCGAACGAATAGTACGAGAGCGATGCGAGTAGAAGTTCGATCGATTTAAATTTTCAAAAATGTTATATCCGCATCTTGCAAATAATACAAAATATACAATTTTCTATGCATATGTCGCAGTATCATGCTGTAAAATTCCGAATTGCACAGTCAAAGTTCCTCGACCTAAGCCAAGCCTATCCCTGTCGACGAGGACAAGATTACAAGCTCAACACGGTTGAAACTCGAATCGATTCGAGACCGAAAATCTGTGTCGGTTCTCGAGGGAGTCGCGAAGAATTGATAGGAGGCAGAAGCCACAAAGCTTTCGTGTCGTTGTCGCGAGAAGCACGAGAGGCGATCTCAAAGGATATCTCCGCCCGTATCGTCGCCATTAACGAAATTCATTTTTATCGAATTGGACGTGGACCAAAAGCGACGCTGGTGAATCGATCGTTTGGCGCATAAACAGGTTCGGTAAACAGGAAAGATGCTGATAGTAAGGATATCATGCATCGTTTACCGATGCAACGTGTAATTTTCCCGTGGAAACATAGTCGGTCGCGATAATCATCTAGCTTGATAACGTTTTATCGCTAATTACCGACTGCCGGCCGAGAAACTCGCGATAATTACGCAGTCAAACAATCCAAAGTATGCGAGCGCGCAAATTAGATGACACAGAACGTCAATTTATTCCCCGTTACAATGGCCCTGTTATACAATTACACGAAATTGATGATAATATACAGCGTAGAAGCGTGCGGGCACAGCCAAGAGCCCGATGTAACTTCGATCGTTAATTACGCTTGTTCTGGCGACTAGAAAAGTTTCTATCGCCGTTCCTCCAATCACGATTATAGTCAACGAGCTACGAAGACTGCGTGAAAAGGGAAAACAGAGAGAAAGAAGGCGGAGGAGAGAGCGAAGAAAGTTGGTTAACTCGATGGACAGGAAGTTATTGGATTGCTTGTTCATTGCGTCTTTTGATGCCATCCGCTGTGTATACTTCGATCTGGAATTCTAAATAAAGCGATGCTCTTGAATAATTTCTTCCTTTCCGTGGCACCGCTATAGGAGAACTTTCTTACCCTTCTGAATTCTATCCAGGTTGTCGATCTTTTCTCGTTTACCTCTGTATAATTTCAGTTTGTTGCATCATCGCTTCCTTTATCGATAGGAAAATGGAAAATTCTAGGATAATTCGTATTATGTATTTGACCGAACTGTTACATAGTTGATCAAGACGGATTAAAACTCTCAATCATAGCAATTTGAAAACCGATCAAAATTTCTATTGATCCAAAACCGGTCTACCGTCTATTGTCTACTGTCCTGCTCGCCGCGATATTCATTTTATTCGATTTCGGCTTTTTCTCTGAAAAAAAGGGCTCGATCGAAATAGACAGCTGGATACGACGAATGAGGCGAATCTATCCATCAATCAAACTCTCGGAAGTCGAATAACAATATCTAAGTCGGAAAATATACGAAACGCGGTCGCGTACACGAGCTTATACGTACAACAATAAAGTCCTATTATTCGACTGGCTATTCGCCGTGCGCGTGGTCCGTGGTTTGTGTTCAACCTCTATTGGCCAACGGCCAAAAGATTTTTGATATTTTTTGGCAACAACTCGTACTGCATATAACCGGCTAAAATGTTTCTCTGTCTGCTCCCTCTTCCTTGCTCTCTCTCTTCTACGCTGCTTCGTTCTTCCGGTTCGTTCGTTATATTCCCTTTCGCGGTCTGTCCTCCGTGTCTTTCTCTCTGTTTCTTTCCCCGTTGCTCCGTTGCTCCATTAACATTTCACGGTGCTTCTTTTTTCGGTGGTCGGTTTCGCCGGTGTAGCTTCCTGCCGTGTGCGTACCCGTCTCTTTCGACAATCAGCCAGGCCAAAGAGCGTATCCCGTGTACTTGGTTTACGTATACATATATCTCACGAAACACACGTGTCCAGCTGAAAAATTAATTGCCCGCGACGGAATTTTCCCGTTAATGCCTCGTGTCGTCGTCTGACTTTTCTTTTTTTTTTTTTTTTTTGGAAACAGTGATTTCTCGGTGAAGAAGCTGCGATGAAATGAAATTAAAAGACAGTTTTATTGAATTCTCCCGATTCGGCGATCTGCTCTTGGAAATTAGAAGAGGTTCGCTGAAATTTCCTCGAACGAAGACGTTCGTTCGTGTAATATCTCACAATATCGATGAATTTTTTTACGGTAAGAACGAAAGACTGTCGAGGAAGAAGCTCCGTATCGATCACTCTCTTTACCGGGAGATATGACACGATGTCAGATTCACGGAATTCTAAAGAGAAATTGTATTCACGGGACGGATCGTATTACGTGATAGGACAGGAAAGGTGGAGTTATTCGAAGCATTTTGCCGTTATTTTGCGTGATACAGGGGAAATATCAGCAGGCGAATTCCGCGAGAATAGGTGCACGAACAAAAATGTCGATTTCTCGGCGCGAATCGACCCGATTGCTAGATGTTACCGAATAAAAGCGAATGTATGTCGCGTTCGTGATACCGAAAGAAGAACCTCGGACGGAATATATTCATTTTCTGGAATAATTCGACTATTCCGGAACAAACGGTGGCCAATATGCCGGGAATTCGCTGGAATTCGAGGACGTTCCGGGAATTGTTTCTTTTCTCGACGAACGTGTTGGTTCCCCGTTTAAATTTACACCGCGAGAATTCGTCGATTCATCGATTCGAAAGTTTCTTGTCGGTCTACGCTCGGAAATTAATGGTGAAAGTGCTTGGGATACAAATAAACAAGTGGCACAACGATGAATCAAACGAATGAAACTTTCGACAAGTTAATAGACGCGTTAACACGATCGGATGTCGGTGCTCGAATTAACCCAAATACGTCCGAATTTCTCTTCAAATAATATTATTTTTCCTCTGTTTAGTGTCTGAACCGGATGTTCTCGTTCTTTGAGTTACTGTCTGTTATTTATTTGTGATTCTGATCGAGGGAACAGGAGAACAACGTTAAAAACGTCGTCATAAATCGCAAAATAAAATTATCTTACAGTTATCCGTCGGGATGGATGATGGACATTCTGGGCCGAGATATATGATAACGGTAAAAAGTGTAAATTAATTAAGATTAATGGTTCGAACACCAAACGACGCCAGCAATACGATTTCATCTTTAATTTGCATTTTTTCAATGTCTTTTCCTGGTTCTCGAAGATGCTTGACGCATCACCGAGAAATGTTCCTGGAGCACGTACACCTGACGTCTTCGTGGGCGGATTACATCGGAATTCCTCTGTTTCGCGGCGTATTCTATAGTCCTGGTAGCCACTCGCGCTATGAAAAGGGGAAAGATTGGAAATCCTTCGGCGCCGAGGGTATTGCGAATCTGAAAACCGGAGAGAGGACGCGTGACACGTGTCAAGAATACGCGAGAACTACTACGCGACAGACAGAGAGAAACGGACGACCCCTCTTTCCATTTCTTCTGTTCCTCTTCATTCCGCCGTTTTTCTTTGTCTTTTATACATCGGTTGAAGGATAACTTGGTCTGCAAACATCTTGCTTGCGTGGATAACGAGATAATTGCGAATTGAAAATATCTCGTAAATTTATTTTCACGAAAATTCGAAAAGAATTTTCCTCGTGGAGAATAAAAGTTCACTATCCCTCTAACACCCCAGCGGCTAAACAAGTAACGAGGTAAACTGTTCCTCGAGACAATTACCACCTATTTTGTCGGTAGAAGAAGGGACGATTCCCTTTAGATTGCTTGTGGAAAGGTGGTGCGATTAAGAAGAAAAAATTGGCCGGCTGGGAGGTTAACGCGTTCTCTTCTTGGTCTACCTAATCCCTCTTCGACCGAGCTCGCGTTAAATACACCGTCGTTCGTCGTTCCCCGGCAAACGATCCATTCTGCTCGAGGGCTCGCGAAAATCGAAGCGGAAACGACGCTGGGCCCCGCTGTTTCGACCGAGACGAATCTCACACTCGGTTGATAATCGATTTTCGCGTTAGCAGCCAACTGGTGGGGTAGAAAAGGGTGGTTCGCGTGTGCTAAACGGCTCAGAAGTTTCCCTTAATAAATTCTCACGTGAATCTCTACACCCTGGTGGACGATACCTTTTCGAGAGAAGAGGAAAGTTTGATTCTGCGAAATCTCTTAGTTGAGAAAATCGTAACGTTGAGAAAAAGTCGTAGTCGAGCAGATTGAGAAAGTACTAGCTACCTTGCTTAAGCTTTTGCGGTTTCTCCGTTCACGCTGTCTCCTCGGATACTTTTAAGTACGCGGCAACTGCCGGCTTCGCCACGGAATTATAAACAGTTAATGTTCTCTGTCACGGAGCTAATGAGATATTAGCTCTGTCGGCTAACGAGATATAGAACTGCGAGGTTGATAATTGGGAAAATTTCTTTGAATGCTGTAACTCGTTGAAAAATACAAGCAAGTTGCTGCATGTTTAAAGTAATAACGCGGATGTCGTGGATAAATTACGGAAACTAATTTTGCAAACTGTTGCATTACACGGAAATGACGTAGAAAGTTGAATCCGTAATAGTTACCAACGATACAATTAGCGGGCTATTCAAAGTTTCAACTATTCTTGCGCTTAACCTAAATTATTATATATCTGTTGGTTACATTCAATCAATGCCTATCACCGACTGCAAATCCTAATTCAATTTAATACATAAACATAAATACGATCGGAAATTCGAGAAATATTAATTCAATGTTACAGTTGCAAATGTTTTGAAGCTGATATATTTCAATGGAATTAGGGCGAAGAGGGACCATACGCTAATAAACGAATACAAGAGGAATATCCTTTGATATGTTCTTGTAAATTTGTAATCACAGTCACTCGACATTATTCCTAATTTTTTACACGCATCTCAAAGAATCGCAATATGAGGAACATGGAGAAGTTCCTCTCGGATTACGTTTCAAAAGGACGTTAATCAAAATTCCAAGCGTTAATTTCGCAGAGAAGCTCTTTGCACTTGCAATTTATTAACCATTTTCGGCAATACCTAATTACTCTTCTTCCAGTGAAAAGCGATCCCTTCTCGCTCTTGAAACGCAGATCTCGTTGCAAATCGAATCGATTTTCCCTCGAACCGCAGCTTCGTTCGCAAATACATCAAATTCACCGCAAATAAACTATCGTGTTTCAGGATAAAGGACTTCAAACGCTCGCAATTAGACCCGTCCAGATGAAATATGTATGGATCGGCCTTCGAAACGCAACACGCCTCGATTCTGTAAAGTTTTTTCTAAATAGCTCGTTGTCCGTAAATCACGTACCAACAAATTTTTCGGATTTTCCATGTTAAAATTCCTCCACAAATAGCTGCTATTAACTTCGTTTCATTGTTAGAGATAATTAACTTTATTAGACGTTCTTTCGTCGTTCAAAGAAATTCTAATGTTCACAAAGCTTCAGACACGATCTCAACAATCATAGCGATATGGGGACTTTAAGGTCGTTTTATTTTGGTTACCAAATTTCGATCGACTCTTTTGCAAACAAAGACAGCGAGAAAGGGAGCTGAACTTGTAGCAAGTAAAGGAACTCGGTTGCACACATGCACCAAACGACTACGACTAACAATAAGAGCGTGCATCTGCCTGGAAAAGGTGACGAGATTGTGCGGCGGCAGGTACATTCAGGCTTTCTTCGCAGCGTCTTTTATATTGACATTCTCCGGATTTTTCTCCGCAAATTTTCGTGCCACGAATTCCGGCCGTCACACTGGTAAAATTACAGCAAAACATTTCCGCGAAACAAATTCGTAGACAGATTCGTTGCTCCGAGTGACGCGATATCGAAACGGATAAATCGTATCATTCGTGAGAATTTGCAATGATCAAATAACAGCCAACGATTGGAGAAAGTCGAGGAAAGTTGTAATTCCGAAGGCAAGCTGATTAATTGAAATGTCCTTTCTTCCTGATAATGTTGTATTATCTTGCAAAAGTGGAAAATTCATGATTTGTTTTACGAATACGTAATTAAAGCAGGATATAGAAGAAGTAATCTAAACCGCAAGCAACATAAATTGCCTGATAATAAAAAAATGAAATTTTAAACGGCAATAATCATTACTCACAGTCTCTCGAAACGGTGGTATGCTGCATTTTAATATACGTATAGATTCAGTATGAATGTAGATTGGTTGCGTGAATTCGCAGTGATTAATAAACGGCGCGGGCGGTCTCTCTTTCCCGTGCTTCGCCAATAAATAAACTAATAAAATCGCAGGTGCAACGCGATATCGTTTACGTAAGCGGTGACGCGTTTCGGGTGCGCGATCGCAATTTCGCGGAGCTGAAGATCATTTTAATAAATTTGAGCCTCATGCAATATTCAACGAGCCTAATTGCACTCGCGAGCCACTTCAGCTTTCGGTGGACGGAAATAACCACATTCTTGAAAAAGGAAAAAGAAGGAACGGTCAACTTAAACGTGAAAGATATAAAATGTAAATATTATAACAAAGCTTAACAATTTACTTAACGATTTTCAAGAAAACGAGCCCATTCCTCGAACGAGGCTCATTCCCCGTGTTTACTAATATTCTCATAATCATAATCTATCTTAACGAACAATCAACGATAAGCTTTGATCGTCGTCTTCGGTAACTTTACGTGAACACTTGTAACAAAAGAATTTTGTGCCAGAGCAGTTCGTAAAATGAGACTTCGCTTCGTTTATCGCGTTTATTGAAACACTTGAGAAAACATATAGCTATCAGTAATGAAATAGAAAGATACTGCTGGTCAATGTTATCGAAAGCCATTCTCATTTCTTGGAATTTTCTTCGTTGCTCCACTCTGCGCCAATTAATTCAGAACTCACCTGCCAATAAACTGAAAAAGTGTCGTGATCTTACGGCCATTTCTAAACGAAAGTCGAAATGATAAAGCTTTGATAAGCGAGAGTAGCAGATAGCGGAATAACGTATCGCGCAACGAGATTCATAACTCGACAACCTATGTCCTATCGTTCAGACTTGAACTTTATTTAAATCGCAAATGATGCGTTGTTCCGCCTAGGGGCAGGTATTCGCAGCATGTGTTTCTCCGAACGAAATTAACTTTTTCTCACACGGCATTCGTATTCGACGTGAATTGCATAGCATGCTCGTCGACGGCCTAGTTATTTATTCCCGGTCTCGTCGCCACGAATTATTCGTCATCCCTGGCTGCACGAATATTTTTAAATTTGCACCCTGGCGAGGTACGTGCTCGTTATTAGAGGAATAAGGGTGGAATTGTGCCGACCCGGGGCTACTGCGGTGAGTAAGTCTTACCACGATATTGATTTTCTCGTATGCTTTTTTAAAATCATTCATAATACATATCACGTAAAATGTTTGCTCAACAAACTTACGTTATTTTCGTTCCATTCGCTGTTTAAACATTTCTAAAGCATCGCGTTTCTTAACCCTTTTATCTGTAAAAACAGCGAGTACCTTCGCAAGATATACCGCAAAATAAGGGATCAACAATTATCTTTTCCCTGGAAAGAAACCTGTTCAAACCTCGACGAAACGACGTCCAAGGAATGCTAGCCGCGCAAGCGGAACGCATTACGAAACTTAAACAGCCATAATCCCTACTAACGAGCCCTTATTACCACAAAAAGAGCAACTACAATTTTGTTGCCACTAGGGTGCAGTTTGTACACCGACGGATATTTCAATAGGGGCTCACCTTTGGGGTCGCGATGGCTTCCGGGGCGCATTTGTCGACCAGGACACACAATCCGGGTGGCCGTTTGTGAAAAGTGGTCGTTGATGTCTGTGTGTATCTCTTCATGGCTGTCGGCATTGATAAGTCTCTCTGGTCCGGGGACGGGATTGCACCCTATTCACTACGGCTTACCAACCTCTGCATCTCTCATAAGTATTCTGTTCCATGTTCGAGAGAGCGGCACAATTTTACGACGAAATTGTCGTACTTTTCACCCTGTTAAATCTTTGTGAATGTTCACGACGACTGCAGTAATGGTTAATGAAGCAAATGATCGATCGAAGCGGGTAGAATCTGCGGGTAGAGGTTAAGTGTCCGTTAATGGAAATTTCTGGACTAGATTCTAATAGACACAATTTTGCTGAAGATGCCGATTCTCGTGCTAGTTTGACGTCATCGCGATTTCCCCTAAGACTATTATCGATGTTTCAACGTGGCTGACTAGAGAAAGGATTGTTCGCCCGTGACTGTAATTTGTCTGGTTCGTCGTTGTTATAATAGTTTCCTCCCCTCGGTCCTTTTGCTTGTTCTTGAACTATTGTCGTCGTCGCGACTCAATCTCCAGCCAAGAACATTTGTTTCTGCCGTTATTTACGAAAACAATAATTCATTTGTCACATCGACGTTATTTACTTGCGATTTCGTTAGCTCGATTCACTTGATTGCGTAAGGTGTAACAACTCGATCCAGAAGCGAAACACTTCGTCAATCTTTCCTCTGTTTCCTTCCGATCGATACGAGAAAGCACGAATCGTCTTAACGCTGATAGAGCGCCTATCCGAAAGAAAATGAGAGGAGCTGATAGACCGACCGATAGCCAGCGGATTCGACGAATACGAGCTGGGAAAATAACGAGAAATTCAGGGAGACGGGTGGAACGTGACGAGACAGCCACGGCTTACAGTTTTCCACGGTGGGTGTCGCGTCTAAATTCGCCGACGGATTTGACGGAGAGCCCGGAACTTCTTCCTCGACCGAGTGTTCCCGTATCCCGCGGGATTAAGGCGACATAGCGTCGCGTAGATCCGGGAGTTTTCTCTGGAACAAAATTTCCCGTCCTCCACGGTAAAACGATGAAACCGTTGTTTGGCCTTTGCCATGTAACTCGATCTTTCGATACGCGATTGCCATTATCAAACGATATGCTATCCGATACTATTCGAGATGATAATTAACATAATGCCTTCTGCAGCGTGTAATCACCGGGCAATGTTCATATAGAGTTAATAATTATCGCCAGCCGGAATAATCGATTACGTTCGAGAACGAATGGATGAACAGGATGTTTATAGCGTGATCCTTACTTTGTTTCGTGTTTTACGTTTATGGTTTTGGTTTGTCCCGTAATTTGCAGCACTGCACGACGATATATACCTATATTTTGTATTATTGGAAATCGTAATTTCATTAAGATGCCATAAAATACATTACACGTTAATATTTCGTAAAAGAGCTTATCAGTGAGTGTAATGCGGATCATCGTAAATCCATCAATTTGTTTGGTTCGTTAATTGTACGTTGAATTTAATCCATATTTTGTGCTTTTCCTACCCTTTCGTGTGATACATAATGAACTGAAAATAAGATAATTATAGCCTAAAATGTTCTCAACGAAGAATTTCGTTGCCTAAGATACTAAAAATAAAGAACAGCTACCATAAAAGTACCTCACAAAAGGGTAGAAACAATGGAAATGAATTCTACGAAACAGAAAAGCGAATTTCATTAATGAACAAAATTTAGGAGAAAAGTTAATAGCAAAGACGACCAGGAAGAGGAAATGGTTACCAACAGAGTAGCAGGCTATCGAAATAAAATATGTTAAGATATGCTGGAAATATACCGATCAGATATCGAATTATAATGGGAAGGTCGCAATTGAATACAAAGTTCAGTCGGATCAGACACGATACGTGGATCCATTCGCGAAGGTTAATGGACCACAGACCGATCCGATTTCCTTGTCCGCTTTTCCTCGAGTGTTTCTTCTCCTGTGGCGGCGGATTAATTCTTTCCAGTCCCCCTTTCAGAAAAGGTTCTTAATTTTCCGTGTGATTTCCACTAGAGAAGGACGCAAAAGAGAAAGAGACAACGACTTTCCATTCGAACATTCCCATTTTAATTATCGTTGGGCTCGTTTCATAAGGGTTTCAATTAATTTCCTTGATCGCCTTTACAAGGCACTGGTAATTATTTAATTCTCATTTATCGATTCGACTTTTTGTTCCGCGGCTAAGGAAACTGTAATACCACACCGGAGGAATGTCGGATCCGCCGGTGCAATTAGTCTCCAGCTCGGCAATTAAAACAATTTCTGCTCGCCTTTTCTTGTATCGCTTTTCGATCCGGTGACTCTTTCTCGATTAACGCTCACGGACGAAAGTCTCTCGTTAAATCGATCGACTCTGTACTCGTCGTCCTGTGAAATGACTTCTGTTTTCTTACCAGACTTACCGTTTCCTTACCTGCACTCTGGTGTTTTGTGAGAAAACCGAAGAGTAGATGTCGAGGTGACAAAATCTAACGCAAAACATTTGCCGATATTATCACGTTTCACGTTTCTGAATACTTCTAAAGTTTCTTTTTTAAAGGTACTAAGCGGATACGAAAATATTATCGCGTTTGTTACGACATGAGAATTCACTGACAATCGGAAGCTTAGAAAAATCCCGCGAAAATCAAGAGAAATCAAGCGATGAAATAAGAAATTCTTATAAAATACACCGAGGTAAAATTGGCAACGAGATGCTCGACGGAAAGCAACCCCTCAAAAGGAGGAAATAAACGCGAGACAAATGATAGAACAACAGGCGTTACTTGTCTACGTATATCCACCACTCCTTTCCACGAAATTTAACGTATTAAGTCTCGTACCGAATACATTCTCTTCCGAGTACCGAGATTTCGTGACCCGGCATCCTTTCCGGGACGATTCAACTTTCTTTCGCGGCAAATGAAATTAGGACGTTGCACAAGAGTGTCGTTAGATTTCATCCAATTCTGTGGAATTGTTCTCTCGATTCGAAGTTTCGTACGACGAAAGCGAACGTCTTCTTACTCACAACACGAATAATGACTGCGACAACTATACGTTAAACGGAGCAGTGAAAGATTGAATGAAAACTAATTACCAACTGATTACCAGCTGATAGCCACTTGACTGCATCGCTGGCTGACTGCCAGTTGACTGCCAACTGTTTAGCAGCTTGCACAGTCGGCTGTTTGGATATCGATTTCTCACCCCGTCACGCAGCTGCAGACAGTGTTAATGTCGCAGCATTCTACGTTGTCAGGGCGTCGACTTGCTTTTCAACGAGCAGACAAGTCGACAAACATTTCTAGATGTACACACGCGAGTTCGAAGTGCGACTCATCGCTCTACTCATCGTTTCACGAGAATTGAGCAGAGAAGTATTTCATTTACCAGACGTGTTCGCAGATCTGGCTGTGAATGATTTATTTGCCGGTTCAAAGGAACCAGTCTACGATGGGAGTACGATCGGCAGCGCGGAAGAGTCTAATGAAGAAACATCCAGAAACTTGTATCCGGTGCAAACTTGCGACGTGTTGTAATAGGCGCCTCGTACTGGCTACGCGAGAGTCGAACAAAGTTGCGGTGTAAGCTCCTTGCTGTTGAAAGTTTGAACTTAGTCGGTCGTGGAAGCGATGGGTGGGAACCCAGTGTCGAGAGTTTCCAACGATAATCGACATTTGTTTAAATAATTTCTACTTCATTATCCAGCTGATCTAAGGAGTCTGGATTAGTTGAAGCGGAAGAAAATTCTCACTATTCAGATATTCAATTGGCTTCTTATTCCTTGATGAAGATAAACCATGAAAAGCAACCAAACGAACGTTCCGAAGAGACGTTTCTTACAAATAAAAGAGGAAAGGAAAAAAGATGACTTTCTTTTTGCTTCGTCTCGCCGCGCTCGACAATCTTATCAAAACGACTATCATCAATTATTATTACCTCGAAAGCGTCGCGGTTTATGCTCGACGACGTTTCGTGTCATCAGCAACACAGCGACAGCTTCCGCCGCGTTCTAAGTGACTTTTACGAGGGTGGTCGCGGAAATTTTACGGTAGCGTACAGGCTAGACCTGTTATAGCAGCCACATTCGAGTCAACGCAGCGATAAATCGTCGGGTCTGACGCGATTTTACAGGACACGGTTGTGCCTGGCCATTGCCCTTGCTTGCTACCAGGGGAATATCTCCTAGCTTTCGCATATGATATAATAACAGAGTTAAAGAGCGATGTGATGTCAGCCAACAAAGAATAATTTTTTCAGTCAAGTATATAAACGTTTTCATTAGATAATTGCAGCTGTTCTAGTCTTTTAATCAGGCTAATAGACGTTACGAAGATGATGTTCACGAATCGGCAAAATCCACTGTCTCGACCGTATATCTCGGTCAAACCAAGCGCAGTGTTAATCGTTCACGCGCTCATAGGCATAACGTTACTCGCTACAGGCGATTTGTCACCGGAGCTCGCGACACTTCGTCGAGCAGCCTTCGACGTAAACCGTCGAACAATCGCGAATCGAGCTCGATAACGCCGATCCAGAGGGGGTGACCAACCCCGTTTCTCGAGCGTAAAACTCGGTCAGACCGATCCTTATTGCTGAAGTGAAGATCGACGCGTCGCTGTGGATATTATTGGAAACAGGTCGATTCCCTGCAGGGTTTGTCGCTTTGTTTTTTCTTTTAATTTCATCGCTCATCGACCGTCCTATTCCTCAAAAACTATGGCTTGAACGATTACGGGGGTGGAACGGACAAATTTTGGCAGCTGACAAAATGAGTTAAGTATGTTGTCGCTGAGACGTGGCACGAGATTGGCAACAATAAGGCAAATTTAGAAAAAGGAAGCAAGAGATTCTTTGAACAAGGAGCGCGATCCCCTCGGAGTACCAGCGTATCGTCGAAGATTGAATTTCAGTGACTACGCGCGTTTACGGCCGCGTTCCTCGGAATGCTATCAAAGGATAATTACATCCGTCGCATGAAGCAAGGGATTTCCGAAATGACATATTATTCGCTGTACGGATCGTCGAAACAGTAACATCGCTGAGGATATACGGCTCAAGTGATCAGCTAATTTCAGCAAGTGAACGCGAGGATGTAAGTTGTAACGCGGTATGAAATGGTTTTGTAAAGCAGAGATCGTTAACGCCACGGAGTAACGCGTTAATAAACGAGCGTCGACACGTTGCCGTTATTTGCGAACTGGAGTATTCGTTAACGCGCGTTATAATTACGCGGAAAATTTGCGTCGTTGCAAACGCGGCCGCGATTTCCAGCCGCTCGTCCGATGAATATTTAATATCGTGTCATTGGCGCTCGTCGTCGCGGTGTCGCTAATTAAGATGGATTTATCTCGACCATCGATTTAATGACACCGATATCGATCATGGCGGTGAGCGTTTTGTTCTGTCACGGGAAACTGATCAGAAGATAACGATTGGAGCGCTATTGTGCGAAGGATTTTTGTTTTACATCCGCGGTAAATAAGTAGGAACGTGAATAGTAATCTTCGTTAGACAGAACGCAGTTCTTGCAACATAATTGCACGGAGCATAATTGAGTACTTTATGCGGAGAATACGGTAGAACTATACCCGAAAATCAGCCATGTTGTATGCTCAACAATGTAGTTAGAACAGTTATAACGATACAGTTGTACGATATTCTGCCAGATAGAAATGTCTTTGCTGAAGTAAGTAAATCTTCTTAAGCAAAACCAGATCTCTCCGACCAGACAACCAGTGAAACGATGATTTCGTCCCTGTTACGAGAACATATATTCAAGACGCTATATTTAAAAAGATTCTACATAATATCCCATAAACCATGCACTGTTGTATAATGCAGGTCGTCATGCCACGTACTTATCGTTTCCAAGGAAGTAACTTTAAGGAAAGCTTTCGTATCCGGAGCCGGTCGTTAGCCCCATCTTCGAGTCGCGTCTGTTTACAATAGGTCAATCGTTAGCCCTGCAGCCGTTCGTCGGATAGAAATCTTCGAAGGCGCGAGGAAAGTTTCCCGGTTAAGGTAAAGATTCTTCCGGCTATGAGAGAATATACTTAGGAACAAACTCGGTGATCCCGTCGGAATCCCGCCGTTCAGAAATCGTAATCGCGCTTCATTAACCGGCATAATTTGTCGATCGAATCCAGGGAACGTTATATTTTCCTAAAGCTTTCCTATCATATAATTTCTGTAATAAAAAGTATCCCAATTCGAAGGAAGTAAGTTTTGTTATTCAGGCGAGAAACATTATCGATTCGAGAAACACGTAATCGAAATAGGAAAATGAAAAGAGCAGGTTGCTGCTGCGATTAATTATTCAATGCGCCAATGAAATGACAGAATCAAGGGAAGTTCGTTCATCGTTCATTTATAGAAACTTCTTCCGTATTTACCGAGCAGCGACGGCGTTGCCTGGTCTTCGCAAGTTCTTGCCAGGCCGAAGAAAGTTACCGGGAACAACACGCGCCCGTGCAAATTGTGGATTCGTGTTTTCGACGATTCCGTTCCACTGCAAAGTATTTTTCCTTGTTCCAAACTTCTCGCCGCCCCTGGCTTCGAACATTTAATATCGGCGCTGTTGCGTACAATCCGCGGCTGCGATACTCTGTCAGCTTCGGTTCCCAACGACACACGACGAACTGCTAAAAATTCCGAGAGAAATCAGATCGTAAAACCGCAGAAACGGTGCCTTATAGCGTATAAACAGTTACTAACGGTAATGTCTAATTAGCTGGTGGAACTTAACAGAAAAGTTGTCAGTTAATCCAGGAACAGGAGGCGAGAGGATAATTCCAAAGGATTAATCCACGTAGCGCACAAAAGCGCCTTTTTCGCTACTGGCCAATCTCGCTTACGCATGAACAGAGCTTTCAGCTCGGTCGAAGGGCAAAAAGTCCGGATTAGCCGAAGGGGTAGCGCAACAGAGAGTTGCAGGTGCATTTGGCAAATCAAATTACGGAAGCTTTCGCCTTGGCGGTCGTATAAGCTGGATAAAGTACGCCGAGGTGGTGTACACGGATAATGCAGTTGGCTCGGTGTTATGGGGATTCGTTAAATTTAATTCTCCTGATACATCGTGTCGACGCGGTACCGCGTGGCCGCCGTGTGTAATTCCGCTCATGAGATGCAGGACTACGTAAACATTTGCCCAAAGCGTCGATCTTTGTGCATTGCGTTGGCGCAGTTCTCCTTAGGACGCGCACATCGTAAAATCGTCCGTCGCTGAGCGAGACGCGAGGTGCGACATCCGACCAACTACCATGAACTTTCCACCTCCGGTTTCTTTCTCTTTTGAAAAACCGGCTGAAACGAGAAACGTTCGTACTGCGATGACGAGCGTGACACGCTCGAGGCGAGCGATAATGACGAGCCGCGTTTCGGCGCAGATTGCTTCGACTTTGCGCCACGGTGTTTCGCGATCGACTTCTGTGCTGTCGGTTCAGAGAGAAAGCGAAAGATTGAAACTCCAGCTGGATTGTCGCAATATCGTAGTCGTACTTTCTCGAAGTACAGCAGAGTTTGTAACGAGGATTCACAGGATATCTCGTCTGTTAAATGAGGTTGATGAATGCTCACAGTTAACCGGATTGGGCAATTCATTTGAATCCAAGCGGACTTCGGTGGACGAAAGTAAAACAATAGTGGAAGACTGACAACAATTGGATCGATCTGAGTATCCGGACCTTTCACGATGATGTACCGATAGAAATCGAATACGGAACATCGAAATCGTGAAAGAAAGATCTCGTTTGCAGAAATTTTGAATTGCCATCGACGTGGCTGAATTAACTCGAATTTCACGAAGACAGTTTTCATTTTTATCATATCTTTTTCAAAAATTTTTGCTAAACCACTAATCAGCAGTAAGTACGAAACTACAAATTTAAATTTTACTACCTACCATTACAATAATGTTAAATTAACGTGCTACTATTAAGCAAAGTAATCAATAATCAAAGTAAGCAATAATTTAAACGTGAATATAATAGTATTTTGTTCAGCATTCCTGCAATTATCAATTTCCAATTATTCGTGGATTTCACAGAATAAAACTATTATTAAGCTGGTAATCGACAATTACCGGTCTCCATCAACGAGAATCTCGAAGACGAAGGTTCACCGCAGATCACATACGTGGCTGCAATCCAAACTCAACGATCCTAATTACATCGTTGCCGGCTCGGTGACGATGATTGTGTGAAACCCGCGTCGTAGACGCGACGTGGGATTACGATACGCGTTTCTCTCACCATTGATCCACCGGAACAATGCCAGTGTAAAAGCGAACGGTGGTGAACGAAGGGGGTGAAACGGGCGAGGTGAACGGGGTAGAAACACAAAAGGAGGGGTTGTGTGTAAATCGAGAGAAAAGAGGAGACCATACGCAAGGGCAGAGAGAAGAGAAAGCCGGTAATGCAGTCAGACTTCGAAATGCGGTAAGCGACAGGATACAAAGGACGTTTTCCTCGTATTCTTGTCTCAATTTTACTCCTCCAGCAGGTAGATTATACTCTCTCGACCATCGAAGCAATTTCGATAGCAAACCACAAGAATTCCAGGCAGAGTTCTTAATGTATTCACCTTATAGTGGAATCTAGGAAGAAAATCCCTTAATCGCGACGATGTCGATGAAATAATCGTTGTTAGGAAGCTGTGATCCTGCGGAGATGTTACAAATTAACGAGTACAGGAACTCGTGTTTCGATTGTTGTCAGTTCTTCACTCGACGTTGCATTATGGAAGAAGAAATAATAAGACACTCGATCCACGATGCGATAGGAAGTCGCACAATCGATTCAATTTATTACTAGTATGGGGACGTATCAAGTAACGCGGAGTCCAACGAGACTGCACCTAATAAAAGAAGTCCTGTTTGTTATAACGAAGATATAAAGTATCTAATATGGGTATAATGAACCGTCAAAATGTCATGGAACTGAAACAAATCCGTTGCACTGCATTCTTTTAACATATTGTAGCGGATGCTTTCGTTCACATTTGGAACATTTTTTAGTCATAATGTTTTTCTGTAAAGTGGACAAATGAAGATGTTGGTTGAGCAAATATAGACAAATCGTGGTCGATCATATCCTATTTAAAAATCAATAAAAACCTCGATGGAGGCGCTGAAGTCAAACTTTTTAATTTGATCGTACCTTCTGTTTGGAAAGTGGACCGACGGAAATTTTGATTGGACAAATGTGGACAAATCGTGGACGTTCATATTTCGCTTACAAACCAATGAAAAGTGTTGAGGGGAGGGCTAGCGACAAATTTTTTAATTCGATCGTAACTTGTTTTTGAAAAATGAATAAACGAAAATTTTGGTTGAACAAATACGGAGAAATCGTGGGCAAACGAACACTGTATTTTATAAAGGTTTACACTTTGAGATACCAATTTTGCAGACTTTATTTCCAGCTGCCTCCTCTATGCGTATTTCCGAGAAAGCTCAATTATTTTGCATTACAAATAAAATAAATTCGATATAAACGCAGGCGCAGATTTAATTAATTCTTTGATGATCAAAGGAATCGAACGAATGCAATAATAATGTAATCAAGCACTCCATGCAGATTTTTACATCTTATTTAATATTTAATCAGCTCATAAAATACGCATTTAATGTAAAGTGAAACGAATCCCTTTACGGGTCTAGTAAATTTACGAATCCTGCTAAAAGAAATGTATAATTATTTTTGTTCCAAAATACTCCCATTGTTTTTTCTTTGTTCGATCGTTTGTCTTGATGAGTTCTTATTGAAAGAACGACATAAGACATATGTAAGTTTCAAGACGTAAGCGTAGATGAAGAAGAAATAACGAGTATTTCTTCAACTTCGCGAAAATAACTCGATGGCGTTTGTAATTGGAACTGTTCTTCCAAGATCAATCGCTTGACAACGATCCACGTAACTGAGATAACAATCAAGCAGCTACTTGGCGCGCTAGATCTCCCGGGATTAATCCGCTGGATGATATTACGAAGAAAAATCCTTTGATAGAGTTAGAAACTAGTCGAACGTGCACCCGGTGGACCCGGATTATTGATATAACGAACGTTCCATTGTACGAAAGTAAACCTCGAAATAAGATAATGTTAGATATAATTCTAAATTACTTTGTTGTTATCCGAAGTAATCGAGAACGTACGTATTGGACGATAAAACTTCGATAGAGAAAGCATTGAAATTATTTCCACAAATTGCAGCGTCCTAGTTTACGTGATTTGTTATGTTTCGTTTGATCTCTCAAACAATAAAAAAGTATGAGATGACGAGAGAAAACAATGGCTGGCAAACGGTCATTAGTACGTTTTAAAGTGTCGCTGGACCTCGTCAACGGCATCGTTCCCATCATCGCGCCTGAAGTTTTTCCGCTACGAAACGTGGAAATAAATTCGCGAGAAGGGCGAACGCCGGATGTCCGTTCTTCGTAATAAACTACAGCATGCCGCTCCGGAAATATTTCCGTCTACATTCAACGGCGACGCCGGAAAACAGCCGCGTCCGCGCGCGAAAAACAAACAGCGGTTGGAAAGAGTTAGTCGACGGTCGAAAATTTCCCCTGTCGCCGTTAAATTATGCCGGCCACACTTCAAACGTCCTTGTCGTCATGACATTCATTGTTAACGCCTTCTTTTTTTCATGTCTTTCTTCGTTTTTTCTCGCCGCTTTAGACTTTGTTTTTTCACCAACGCGCTTTTATTCCCCACCGGAGAACCTACGCGAATTTCCTTTTTCTATGGCGCCTTTTTCCGCCGTTTGCCATTCTTTCCCTGTTGTGCACACAAGCCGGCCGGAAAACGGGCAACGAAAAAAGAAAGAAATAGAAGAAAGAATTCTCGAGTCGTTATATTCGCTCGGTTATCGGAATGATTAATCGCGGCTTGCCCCAGAGTTTTTCTCTTTTATCTGTTCTGTCGAGTTTCGTCGTTTGGTTTTGAAATTGTCAAAAACGCGCGCGATGTTTGCTCGCAATAGCTGGTCCCGTTATTTATACAATCTATATTTGACGACACGTCTGGTTGACAGCCGAATTTCGCCAATGGAGATAGCGTTGGTTTATTCGTTTGCTTAGAAAATTTCTCTCGGGATACAAGCCAACCGTGGAAATTACAGAGTAATTTCATTCGTTTCCCGTTGCCTGAGGGATGTATTTATTACATATACACTGTTTCTCGACAGTGGAATGGTATACGAGAAAATAAAAATGGAACTCGCGTGAACCGACCGCCCGAGGATCGAAAGAAACACCCGTGGAAGCGGACCATTCATTCCTTTAGCAACTTACCAGACAGTCGTTGGTTTTTCCAGTGCGAAGAAATAAAATTCCTGTAAAAAGCAAAGTGCGAGCTCTTTCCCGTACGAAGAACATTCCTCGCGTCTTGGCGTTCCTTGCATCGCGGAAGCAGAAGTAGAAAAGGGAATGCAACTATTCCAAGAGAAGGAGCAGACTAATCTCGGTTGTGAGATAGTTGGAGAAAAGCATTAAAAATGAGAGCTACGAGTCTGTTGACGTCATTTTAAATTTCTAAGTTTCCCCTTTCAACCTGCTCAGTCTTCGTCCTGCTCTATCAAAAGCGAAATATTACATCATGAAGAATTCCAATAATTTTCGTCTTACTACAAATTTCAGTGAAGGATGTTTTAATTAAATTTCAAAGCTGGCCAGCTAACATGAAACTAAATTTCTTCCAGACAGTAAGCATAGAAGTTGTGTAAATTAGCAAGTTCGTGGTAAAACAAAAGAATGAATATTTATTAAACGGTAACTTTGCTTTTTACGAAGCGATTACGATAGTAAATTCGAAATCCGAGATATCGCTCGATTCTACCTGCGTATACGATTTTCCTCCTAAGAAAAACGAGTTATTTTGCGAGCAACAGTAACCACTGCTGTCTCGTTCTTTGTACCATTATTGGTGTTCCCGTATCCAACGTAATAACAGGATATTCCCGCTAATATTGCTATTTCTCTTTTGTTTCAGGTAAGTGTAACAAAATTGAACCGAGATCGTCGCTGGCAAACGATATATGTTTTCTACTGGTTATTGTACAGGTATTCGAGAACACTTCAAAATTCTGTCGATATATGTATTTTATTTACTGTCATGTATTTACCAAACGTCCGCAAAACGATGATTTTTCGTTACACCAGCGAAATATAGGAACGCACGCAGATCGTTGTTCGATTAGAAAGCTAACGAACTTTTTCCATTCGTATTATACATATGCAGTTTATGTTAAAATACGTGTACAATATTAGTTTTGATTTTTGAACGTGGAGGATCGGTGTGTTCGACGATACTCGAGCGGCAAATCATGCCGAACCACGGTTCAATAGCTGGTCAGGAAACAGCGATCATGAATATTTTAGTGTATTGCATAATGCATCGGTGGTGCGTTATTCGTCATCCCGCGTTATTACTGCGGCTCGCGAGGGTATACACGCTGCGATTCGCACGCGTCGATGCGCATCCCGCGTGCACCGATGCATCGAACATTGAAACCGGTCTTCGGAAACAGAACACATTCCATTTCTCTCTAAATTCTATATCGCGCTTCTTCGAAGATTCTTCGTGAATGAAAACAATCGACCGTGGTGATTTTTAACCACTTTCGTGCTAACTACTTTCATCCTTATTCATACTACCGCTGTTACGCTAGATTACAATATCGCGTTTCGCGAAACCTTCCAAGGATTACTTGTTACCTCATGTTACAGCGAGAATATATGATACTCGTCACGGGCTATGTTTTAACGTGTAATATGTTTATGTATAGAATTCTCTTAATATGGGAAACTTGCATTATTTGCCGCATTCGCGTACATTGTGCGGTTGACCCGTGGCTGGCCACGGTATATTACTTTGAAACCGAATCCCGGAAAAGGACGAGAAATATTATACGAATCTCGTGCCGTTTATCTCGTTCCTCGATCTTTATTATTTTGTTACTTGTTTCGCTTAGAATTTTGATGACTCTTGCACCACCGACGATGCACACATTCACCATTCACGCACGCACAACAGGAGAGAGCTCTCCCAGGAGTTCTTTAAATTTTTTTAGCTTTACTTCATCTCTACGGATTTGCGATGATGCCTGATGCGCGCGTGGTATCGATTAACCGGATTTTTTACGCTTGTTCCGTAGTATGTGGGAATTTTTATTTTTAATTTCGTCTTTCTTTCTTTTTTTTTTTTTTTGTCCAATATTTTTGTAAAAAAACGCTATTTTTCTTTTTCATTGCGCTCGCTGGAACCTACGCGCTACATCAAATACCTACTATTGCAAAATTTTTTACTACAATGTTTAAAATTTCATTCGCTGTCAAGTAACTCTTTAGAGAAAGAGAGAGAGAATTTTCTACGCTGTTTATTACTTTTTTTGCTAATTAAATTTTACTTTTTCTGATTCATCATTGCTATATGTAGTCGCTATATTCTATTCAAAGGATAAAAAGCCTGGAAAAATTAGACGTTATCCACAGAGAATAGAACTTGTTATTACTGGCACAATCAAAATCTTTCTACGACAATGCGATTCGTTTTATTCGTTTAAATTCAATTTACTTCAAAGAGATTAAAATCAGGTCACGAAGTTTTAACGTCCTATGTCCACATTACGAAATACGACAGTTTTCGCCCAGCTTGGACACAACAAAATTCTCATACAATACAAATGCTGTCGCGTCGAAAATGTTTTTACTCTTCGAATCATCGACGAGTAACGAGTGAGTTACGCTCAGACGGAATGGCATAGCCCTTAAATTCTCACGGTCGGGCAACATCGTCGCGGGACATTTCGCGTCGAGGAAAAATCGACTCGACCGAGCGAACTAAGGTCGACGACGAGGAAAGATGTAGAACACGCGTCTCGATCTATACTCGTGAACTGTTGCTTTCCCAGTAGATAGGAAGGTGAAAAAAGGAAGCTGCGACGAAACAAATGCAAGTCGACCGGGCGAACGTTTTCCTCGATTTCTTGCCGCGGAAGTGAGTCGCCGATGAAATATCTTCGCGGTGGCCAACGAAATGGATACGCTCGCCGTGGGAACTCTGCTCGCAGCGTGGATGGAGCTGCGCGATCGCGCGTCTTCCGGTATGCTCTTGGGAAATAATAAAAAGAAGCTTTTCCCCTATCCTGTGATCAGGCAGCTGCGCTCTCAAACATGATTGTTTTAGTTAGTTGGAGCCTGGAATCCACTCGACCTCGCTGGAACACGATGAATTACTGCGTTTCAACGGCGACGTGTCTGTCAGTTGCGTGCGTAGAACGAATTTATTTTTATAACGATAGTAGTTTATGGAGAGTAGGTAGAAGCAGGTATAACTAAGTAGAAGCGGTATAACGCAGTCGTAGATTGATGCTTGAGAAGGAGATATTCTTTGGTAGCATCACTCGGGATCGTACGCGCGCCGTAAAAGTAATTCTATTCATAGACAGCAAAAATTATTTACAAAAATCTATTTGAATACTTCTTGCCCCAATCTCTGATCGTTTTTTAATGGAATACCCGTTAAAAACACTAAACCATCTACGTATATTTATTTAGAAAAGTCGTTTAATTTTTATAGTACTTGACATGGCCCTTCCGCAATCCAACACACCACTCGTATAAAATATTCCGCTCCAGACACGCAACCCTAACCCTTGTGTCTGCTCTTTGAATCTGGAATCACGTCAACTCTTTCACGAGGGAAGGCGAAAATTATGAATGCTCGTAGGAGGGCGTGACAACGGAACAGGGTTCGAACCCTCTCGCTGCACGAGATCCGACGATTCCAATTGTTTCCAAGCATTTTCAATCTACGGATGTAAAAACATGTTCGTGGCGAGCAAATCTATCATACAGGCACGACGATCACGGATAGTTCCATTAGAACGCTGGCATTTTGAATCCCTTAATTGCACGGTCTGACTAATCCCCAGAGTTCGTAAAAATATTTCCTTAGCAAGCTATCGGTTCAGCGTGCCAAACTCGTGAGCCTGATAAACGAAGAGACATTCCCTTTGGAGCTGCTATCGATCACTTGCTCGGTACCCAACAGGTTCTTCGCTTAGAACTATCTTTTCGCAAGAACTTTCCCAATGATGTTTTCGTACGTTGTACGCGAACGCTGTGTTCTTCGAAGACGTTCATCACTGTCCATTAAGGTGATATTATATAAGGTGGATAGAATCTCGCGGTCATACTTTCAATGTTCTTTTGGTAACTCGATAGATACGCAGCTGGATATTACAGAACACAATGTTTTTGAAATGCGCAAATCAAGAACGTGGATTTCCTATAACAAAATTAGAGATTCAAGTAAAACTTCACAAGTTTCGAAAAATTCGACTACGTTGGCCTCATTCCTCTTGCTTCCTTTCGCAGTGTCCTGCTCAAAATCACATTTTACTGACTCGAGCTGGGGGTATAATTCGAGGTAGCTTTCGTGGAATTCAGGAATTCGCGAGTTTGAACGCTCTGTATGGAAGTACAACGCGTGTATTTCTCCGCACAGTTGCAAACGTTTCGTGAGAGGGAGAATAAGCTACGACAACAATATCGGTAGATTTTACTCGAGGTGCACGTTGGTTGTTCCCTCGTTTGCGACTCATGTTAATGCTTATATCACCAAGTTACTCCTTACCTATCTCTAAAACTGGTGTTTCATGATACAACCTTCAATTTTCGGCCGAAATTCCCAACATTTACCATTTGCGTTCTCTAATAGGTTCTGCTAAATTCTTGACGCTATTTCGTCTTTTTCGGAGAATTATAGGCCATACACCTCAAAAGATCGATATTTCTTTCACTGGTAGTTACATCTTAAATATCAATGAAGACATAGAAAATCAATACCTAGAGAAACATTTCACAGCTATGTTTTGAATGTTTGTGTAAAAGATGAAATTATTGTCGAAAATCGTAATTTATAACATTGTAGCTTATTTTTCGTGAAACAAATATTAACACAAACGTCGCTTAGTATCGGCCCGATCAGCGGAGAATATTAATGAAAATGAGTAATAGACATTAATATACGACGTATAACGTTCACGAGCAATCAATATTTCCACTGATTTTGTAATTGACAATAAAAGAAATCAAAGGCAATATGGCCTCGTATATTTTTACGATGGAAATATAAGATAAAATATGATAGGAGGATAACGAAAGCTTAGTGCATGAGCATATACATATTTTAATTGGGAACTCTAGCCTGATAAGGAAACAGCAGTAACGTAAAATTACTTCTAAATTAAAATGAATCGCTTTCAAATGTAATTCTTTTCCATTCATTTTTTTTTTCTTCTTTTTATATAAAAGGTTCTGAATTTCTATCCCAATTTCTAAGCAGTAATTCTAATTTATTTCTCGGCGTAACATACACGAAAGTTTCTCTTTAATCATTTCATTATTTCTCTTGCGAATTTTCCCGGTGTGCAACGTGATATCGAGTATGAAATAATTATTATAGAGCTTTTCTCTCACCAACGAACTGTTCGCAGCTGGTTCCTTCATTAAAAAAACGGAGAACCGAGAAAATAAAATGCCGAAAATAAAAGCGCAATATGCTGTATAATTTTTAGCTCCGATTGAATCAGACGTCCATAGTTAACTATCGCTTTGAGCAACAATTTACACCGGTGATAAGCTGCATTTGCCAATACTTCAAATTTTTCATTGTCCCTAGATAATTAAAGGAATATAGGGTAGTTCTGAACGAGATGCTACACATTTTGTAAAACTGACGCTACGTCTAAACTTTGCAGCGGAAAATTACCTTATAATAAAAAATATATGAAACTATATCGTATATAACGTTCCCTTATTAAATTTTATTAAGCGATCAGATTGATTCAACATTTTATAAAGGTTTTTATCTAAACTGCTCGCAGTTAACTCCTAATCTCTGTAAGATCGCGACGCGTGCCAGTAATTGATGGCAAAAACGCTGAACACCCTCTTCCATGAAAACGCTTAATGAATTTTTCGCTGAAATAGCTGAAACTTCACCTATTTGCGGACACCATATCGCGGCAGTTAGCCAACTGGTGGCCTTCGCCGGATCATCCTCGGCCGCTGCAGTATAGTTGCGCGTAGCAGGAAAGGGAAAAGAAAGTTTCGCAAGTAATATCACGCCGGCGTGTTCAAACGTCCAGCCAGGCCGATTTATCTGGGAACTTGGTGTATCGCGGATGGTATTCCTGCTGCGGGTTGACGAAACGTAACACGTTAGGTGGAGTTGGTAGCCGGTTCGATGTCGGACTCTACAACTATTTCGAGGACGTTGGTGAAATTTCTGGAGAGAACGAAGGGATGGACGGAAACGTGGCAAGATCAGAATGAATCGTGTTCGTGGAATTTGTGGCGTAGTTAGGGGATACAGCACGTGAACGGTTCTCTTCTTCTTCGATCTCGACCATCCTGGGATACTTAGACGTGCTTCGCCACCGTTCATCGATCTGAATCGAACTCTGACCAAAATTGTTCGATCATAACGAACGTTCGAGTTTAATCGAGGTATCAAGATTCTATACTGGATGGCTCCTTGGGTTTATCTTCTCGTAAAGAAAATAGTCGGCTTTTTGGCCCCTCTAAAGACAAAATGCGATTTCCTAAATCGATCGAAGAGGCTCATTTCCTCGAAGCATCCTCTAGAAGACTAATTATCTCCCGATGTCGGTACAATGGAACTTTATTTCCATTCTCTTCGTAATCGGCATCGTTCGCCGGATTTAATTCTCGTCTCATTTCCGTTTCGCGGAGTCACGCGCGATCCCTCGTCGAAAAGCGGAAACGCGCGATCCACGAAGTTGTTCGTTTTTATGAGAAGCTTCGTAGCGGTACGTTATTATTGGAGGGGAAAAGCCGAAGTTCGGCCCGATCAACAAATAAAACGAGAGCCACGTTGCAGTACACATTTCTGTTCGTTCGATTAAGACCGAGACAAACGTAGTCGGATGTCGGCGGGAAATTAAAATCTCGAGGACGAGGCGCTCGTTAAGCTTCTGCTTCGATTCGTCGTGCAACACTAGCACGAGACACGTGCGCCTATTAGAAACTCTTTTACGCCGTTTTTTAATCCCAGAATGAAGATTTTAGTGAACTAACTGTCGCGTATTGATCAAATGCAAATTTGCTTGCCACCTAATTATTTTCTGAATTTAATCTGTACGCTATTCGGCAAAACGCATTCTTCATATACCGACTTATTCTCCAAGAGAAACGAACAATAATGACGGAGAAAACGACGCGATATTTCGCGTGGTTTCAATCCATTTCTCCTTGCCCTTAACGAGCGTGTAATTGCTTTTTTAAATTGATTAAAAAGCGATCGGTCGTTGCTTCGTCTCGATGGGTGGTTGGGTGATGGCAAACAAGCCCCCAAACCCCTCGGTCCTTCGTGAAAATTCCCCGTGTGCATCGGCTAACCGTATTAGCTGAGTTCGCAATTACATCTCCGATTTCTGTTCTCGTTTAGCATAAATGTCGCCTCGTGTTTTTATATCCGTGAACATGTAAATTCCATACGGGGCGCATAATATTTATTTGAATCTTAATTACCGAGATACTTGAAATTACCTGAACGTTCTAATAGTTGCGTAAAGACCATATGGAGATGCCATAACAGAGGATTTTTTCGTTCGAAAGCTTTAATCGATATGCGCCACTCGAAATGAAACATCGACAAGCACGCAGAAATGGAATTAAGTTGGAGCGAATTTTTAGTTGCGTCAAGGACCAAGAATGGTAATCGATTGTTCGCTGTTTCGCATGTTTAACGGTGAAGTCGACTGTCAGTGTTTAAACATGCGCAACCTTAATTACTGCACTCGTTGACACTTTGTAGATATTTTCGTCGTGTTTACATTCAATTTTCCTCTTCCGATCGGCAATCGCGTTTTCTTTCGGCTCCCTAACTAAATGTCAACAGCGATGTTTATCCAGTTTCGCACCGATGCAACGTTTAGTCCTTCCGTTCCATCCAAAACACTCGTTACATGTAAATGCATGAATTCTACGCGTCAGTTGTATGCATCGACGCTACCATAACTGGGACTAAGAACGCTGAAAAATATTATTTGGTAAAACATCCTTACATCCTTAAGTATCCTTAAATATTCTTATAAAATACTCTAAAGCTGTTAGATTAAATCTTCTGTACCGATAAAAAGCGATTTGAAAAGCGCATGAGAGTCAAAAAAGACGAGAAATAGACACAATTCGTAACTAAATGATATTTCACACAAGCTGGAGGATGACCAAAGACATGTTAAAGTGACGTCTAAGCTCCGTCCTCGGCTTCCTCTTTTCGACCTCTCTCCACTCACTTAATTCCCGTCTCATCTCTCTTCCGACCTCTCCGCTCGTTTCATGTCCGCTCGATCTTTTCTCCGACCCCTTCGACTTCCATGCCGTCATCAGTCTTCGTCTGGCCACAATCTCGACAGTCGGAGGAGCGGTTTTTACGTTTGATCGACCATCGTGAACAACGTTCGCTTAGGAAACAGATTTTCTGCGCGACAGAACCTCCACGTTGCTGTTGCAAATGTTTCTTCGCGATTCTCTCTTACTCTCGACTATTTCGTTTTTACTTTCATTAAGAATTAGTATTCGACAATTGCAAGAAAAATCTGACAGTAAAAACAAAATTGTAATTCCTCAAATCACGTTACAAGTTCTTGTTCGATAAAGATCAACGACCACTATGAAAACATCGTAACGTAAGGTCCCGAACTTCATCTCCTTTGAAGTAAACTGTGCATCTTCTGCCGGAACATTATTACGTTTTTGAGCGAGGCAAACTACCGGTAACTTTATCTAGCGCTATCGGCGCGAAAAATATTCGTTCGGTCATATTTCTAAGAGAAATTCCTCGAGTGGCGTATTCAAGGGCCACGAAGTCGCCTTCCGCTCCTCGTTCACGCACATTCTCGCCGTCAACCCTCTGTTAAACGCGCATCCTTTATATATGATCGTCGTCTTCGACCAAACGGTCCATCCATTTCCGTGCTAGAATACCAAAAAGCGAATGTGTGTCAGCTTGAGGACTGAATACAGTTGTCCGTTTTCTGTCCGCCGCGTCACCACGATTATATTCACCTAGCGCCTCTTTAAATGGCTCAGGAAAACCACTAGAAAGCCTCCGGAAGTCGTCATCCCCTTTTTAACTACGTCTTTGGTGGCCTATATGGCGGTGCTTTTACGCTTTTTAAAACGAATATTAATTACCTTAGAGACTCGATTTGGAAATTGATTTACAGTTAGCCGTGCGGTGAAATTTAAGGCGGAAAGAGAAAAAAGGAGAAGTTGAAAGTGTCTATCTGTAATGGTAATGTATGGATTCTGCTTCGATTAGATTACTACCATTGGAAATTTCTATACGCGTGCTTCGAATACGAAACGCTCGTGTATTACTTTAACGTTGTTCCTGATTCCATTATGAAAGTGGAATAACTTGTGGAAATGGGAGTGGTTGTAACGCGTGGTAACAATTTCGCGAACGGCATATATAATTATTTTGTAACTAACAAATGCAAATTTTATTTGCCGATTATTCCGCCAGGTTGTTTCACTTGAATTCTTGTAAAATGAAAAGCGATCATTACCGAATGTGATTAACGCATGATCAATACTTGAATTATAATGAATTTGCGAGACAAAGGCATTAAAAAAAAAAAAAAAAAAAAGAAAGAAATAAAAATGGAGCGCAGTAGAATTCGATCGCCCATTGTGAGTTTGACAATGTTTTAACGCTTGCGTAAACAAATTTCAAATGTATTGTGGCTCGACGCGAATCGAAGAGACTGATTTCTAAGGATTTCGATATTGTGCAGATTCTTTCGTTCCTGTTGGTAAATTGAACGAATTGTATGCGTGTTTATAGAGTGGAATGGAATTTAATTGCAATGTTCTCGTTCTCATTTATTGAAAATAACCGAGTTTAACGTCGAGATTAAATAAATGCAAAACCGAAAAATGCTTTCGTTGCTACATGGAAATTTCAGTTTTCCAACTTTTTTATCAATATGATTTACTCGACTGTATTCCAAAAAACAGAATGTATAGAAAAAGGTAAATGTCAAAGAGCAAAGGAGCTGGCGTAAGGCGTAGAAAGAAAAGAGAAACGAATCATGGGAAAATAGGAAAGGAGAATAGAAAAGAAAAGGTGAAAGGAAGGCAAAGGAGAGACAAATAAAAGGGAACAGAAATGAGAAAGAAGCGGAACAAAGGTATTGCTTTCTATCAAAATTCCATTGTCGGATTTTTGTATATTCATTTAATATCGAACTGCCTAGTCTATCCAAGCGGTACAATTGTACAGGAAACATCCAGTTGTAAACTTTTATTATTTACACGGAAGTGGGAGTGTGGTTTTTAAAATTTTTCATACATAGTCGGGTGCACTTGATAAGCGAAACAACATGTTGTTAGGTAACCATTCCAAATCAATATAGAGAATTGCGATGGTTGTCTTCCGAAGCGTGATCCATTGCTAAACTGGTATTTTATTTCAAACTGTTATTTACACAGAATAGAGTGACATAGATTGTTTAGCACCCTGATCTTTACGTATTTATTTACATATATACGAAGAATTATTCTCCATACCTTAATGAGAATCAATAATTTACATATCAGTATATTTATATTCCGAATATCTAATTTCCTATCGCTGTCTCGCAAAAACAGGTTATAGTCGATTGTTTTGAGCGTAACAGTTTCGAATGGAAACGTGAAATCAGCGCGACGACGACGCCCGTAATAGAACAGTCACGCAAAAAGGTTGGGAACGGAAGGGATAGAGAGAATGTAAAAAGCGTTGTATGAGGAAGAAAAGAAAGAAAGAGAGGGACGAGCGAATGAGGACTCTCTAGGTGGCCGACCGGCGTCACGCTTCCGTAATTGAACTACTTCCGGCCAATTATAAAAACCGCTGACTAGTGCGGACTTGTTAGTCCTTAAACGAAGAGGGAAATACTCGGTGGTCATGGCATTGTCCTTCTCGTACCCTCTGCAATTTCTCTGTAGTCCCGGCGAGCTCCTCGAGCTTTTCCTTCTCTCTCCTTTTATCCCTGTCCGTTCCTTCCGGTTCGTCAGCGTCCGACCACCCACTCTTTCATCAAATTTCCGCTCGCACGAGGCTATCTCGTCCCCATTCAACCATAGCTGGGCCTTTCGAGTCGTCGTAGTCCTGCGATCGTTCAACACCGATGGAGCCATTCCCTCGGATATTATCGTCCTTGTGAATGGTTAATCTTCGAGTGAAAATTGACCGAGCGAAGAGATTCATTGTGTCAACTTGATCGAATACGTGGGAAAAATGCTAGCTCGTGTTTTCGATTCTTGTGAGGTAGTCGAGTGTGCGTTATTCAAGTAATATGAAGAAAAATACTGGTCTTTTTATGGAAAGTAAATAATTTTACTAACTAAAAGCTTAATTCAAGTATCGTAGCTTATTATTTTCAAAATACGATAGCCGTAGCAAACTTATTCGCACGTTGCGAATAGGGTAGCGACGATCGAGTCTCGTAACGACTGACTTTTGTTCTGATTCGGGGATGTGTTTATGATATTGGCAGAGATACGCCTAGCTTTGTTTCTGCGAGCAGTGACATCATTTTTCGTTTCAAATGAACAAGAGGTCGCAGTGATCGCGTGTGAAGATCTAAAAGTTGCACGCGAAGCGCACACGCGCAGGAATGTGTATGATACATTTCTACAAATTACTCTAATTACACTAACAATTTCCGAGTCACTAGTTCCACGTTATAAAACGAAACATGTTGGTAACCTTTCTAGTTTGTACAACGGAGAATGCAGATGGAAATCGTAAAATAATAGTTCCAACTGAATGAAATTTCTGTCACTAATTTCTCCAAATATTACAGCGGGCCGTTACGCGAAGAAAATATATGGTAGAGCTGTGGAAAAATATAGTCGGTGGGCCGATGTATCGGTGCCGCGTACGGCTTCTTCCTTTTATCGTGGGAAAATAATCTGGCGGCCTTGTTCCCCGACGAAGCATTCTATTTGCTCGGCAAGCTCGTTGCCTGGTTTTATTCTATCTCAACAGAACGAGCAACGCTCATAAAAATTTCTTTGCAGTACTCTTTAGGGAACACAGACATCCTGCGCTCGGATAAGTGTTTTCCCTAACAGTAATCGGCGTTACCTTGAATTTCACTTTCGCCCTGCCTCCAAAGAAAAGTTCTTCCGAACCTTCTTCTTCCCTGAATCTCTATGTTCTTCTGAATCATGTGAGAACGAGGCACCACGACTCCATTGGTTTGCGACATTCCCAATAGCGTAGACGATTTTTCTCGTCTCTAGTTGTTGCCATCTCTCCGCTAGTTGGCGATTAATGAAGTTGTAACTGTTCGGTGGGGTCGCGAACCTTGCACGCTGTTAACGCTCAAGCTGGAGAGTTGATTAAAGAGTTCTAGTACGATTGTGATTTTAAAGTCTCTTCGTATGATTGTGATCTCGAAGTCTCTTAGTATAATCGTGATTTTGGAGCGTGTTTCGAAGTATGTTTGGAAGTGTGTCTTATTCTGCGAGTGCCTGGTGCTTATATTCTAGGTATCAATTTAGGTGGTGTGTTTTCGTCAACGTTTTCTGTGAGGTGGGAATCTACGTCTGTCCAATCACGTGACAGTCGAAACGCTTCGGGTTTCCCGCAAGTTATGCGTCGTGCGCGTACCTAATCGAGGTTGCGTAGCGTAACGTCCCATTAGTGATATCGTCCTGCAGTCTATCATCGAGTTCTCAATCGCTGTCAAAGTTTATGACACGTTTGCTATTGAAGGCACGCGTCTTACGCGCTTAAAATGCTAATTGAGTCGTGGGCCTGAGCCGAGATGTAAACTTTATAACGTGCTATGTAGAAAAATTCCAATTTCTCAAAAATAGCAGATACGCTGTCGGTATCGTAAACTTGGATAATCTCGTATCCTAAACGGTAATAGAAATAGGAACATTAAGCTAAATGTTTTCCCTCGAATTCGTTCGAACAATCGTGCGAAGACAGTTGCTTGACAACTCCCTGCCGCCTGACATTCGCAACTTCTAAAATTACACCCTCGAATTCTTCCACGCCTCTATAATCGTTTGCACACTCTCGATCAAATTTCCGGCCGTACCCGTGGAATCCTCGTCGAGGACTGGCCATCGCGTTTGAATCGTCGAAACCACTCGATGTTCGCTCGTGCTCCGGCAAAAATCGCGGTTGCAGCGGCGAAGTCGTAAATATTGAAAGTGGGATGAACGCGCGAAGGGTGGAAAAACCGGCGAAAGATTCATTCTCTCAGGTGGCCGCGTGAAAATAAGCGTGAAAAGGGAAATAGGGGTAGGAGAGGAAAGAACCGGTGAACCAGGGGTACCTAGGCCGGTACCGCATCCTTTCAACGGTCGTCGCGTGTGCACCCACCTCCCCTGCAGCCCCTGAGGATGAGTTATGTGCAGCGTGCATACCATAAATTTAATATGCCGAGTGGAAAGGCTATCTGAATTGAACCAGGGGCGATGGCTCGATGGAGGAACGGGAACTGAATTCTATTCGTTCCCGGCATACGTAGACCGACGCCACCGTCTGTATGCCCGGCCACGTTCCTTCATGGTTTTGACACCGCGAATCGTCAGGTACGTTATGCGTTTCCGTTTCGTTCCGTGTCGTCTTTCGACTAATGCACCGATCTAATATGGCCTGGCGTAACGGAGTCGTCATCGACAAGCTGTCGCCCGAGTAGCCTTAAATATGGAGGATCGATGAAGGAGATGAAATCTGAGTTATTGGTTAGCGGAATTATACGTATTAGGAGGTCGCTTTCGAGAAAAAAAATTGGCGAGATTCCTAGGTAATTCCAGTATATCACGTAGCTCTGATCTACCGTAATTGCAGCGATTTGTATAAGGTTAATGTTGAGGTTATCAGATGTATAAAGAGAGAAACGCGTGGATAAATTGTAAGGTAGAAAATATATTTTAATAGAGAAGTGAAATTACAAGTAGGAATACAGTTTGAACTGGTCCAGATCCGCACGCTAGCAGTGTTACTCTTATAACTGAAAAGCCCGAAGCCAATGTCACAGAGACCAGGCCACGCACCGAGGGCAAGATGACATCCAGGTGTCCACGCATCCTTACTGCGTACACTCAATAGTCTTCCAAGGATCATTCACAAACCAATAACACTCACAGGACCAATATACCAAAAGTTTATGTTTATGTTGGGTCCTTGTTCCAGTGTTTTGTCTACACGCTGTCAATGGCTTCAGTGCTTAAGAAAACTAAAAAGACCAGATGTAGAGTTTTCTTAGAAGTGATGACCACTTCGACAGTTATCGATAACGACGACTAATCTATTATGTTGCATCTATATTTATCAACACTTATTTAGCAATATTTTTTTAAATACTCTGTGCAAGTTTGAAAGTTTTTCGTGCTCTAATAGACATATGCTAAAATCTCATTGTTTCGACGTAATCTTCGCAACAAGGCGACGTGTAGAGGAAGACGAGCGTTTCTAGCGAAACAACGCCTCCCCTTTCAGGCCTGCCGCCTTTGCACAAAGCAGCGAGCACGAGCAAAGGGCGTGGATTGCACGCAGACAAGAGCAAGCATAAGGTTTCGCGCTTGAATTTCGTATGTCGCTAGCTTTTCACCCTCGTTTCTGTCCGATCTCCGCTTTGAATTGCCGCGTCCAGTTTCCGCGCTCGAGGAATGGGGATTCGACGATTGTTCGACAGACGAACGGAGAATTCGAGAGAATTCCCAGTCGTAGGTAGTTTGAAGACATTCTATCAAAAGTCAATTCGAAATTCGCTCGCGTTTAAGCATAACGCATCGATGCACAAAGCACTTTGTACGTACTCGGGTAAGGTCTTCTTCGATTCGCATCGTCTTGCTTTCCAAAAAACAGTAAAGTATTACGTATCCATATGTATTCTATTACATAAATAATCAACAAAATATTCGATAAGACAAGAAGTTGTATAAATTTTATCTGCTTTCACGTTCTATCTCAATTTTTCTCGATGTAACACCCCTAGCGATTTATGCTTGTATTCATCGTTCTCATTTCAGTCATGTGCTTTTACGAGGGTTTGATATATCTAACATAAGACCTCGAAGGACGAAATTTAAAGTACCTTCACAAAGGGGGACGTTCGATATCTGTTTTGTCCCCGAATGCCTTATCTGGTGAATCCTGGTCGAAAAGCCCGGGTCGTTGGAGCGCTTAAAGTGCGGATCCTTGTTGCTCGTCAAACGCTAATGCCTACACACTGTCGTGACGATTTAATGCCACAACGATGTGTGTTTTCACTGCACAAGAACCGCTGCACTTGCACCGGATGCACGCGTTTTCCAACGGTTCTCTGTTTCCGGTATCCAGTTGGATATAGAATTCTATGTATAGATATATTCCCAGCGTTGGCTTTGCCATGTTGAAATTGTTTACCTCCTTCTGTAGTTGACTCGTTGTTAAACGTTACGAAATTGAACAAAAGTTACGACGATAGAAACTGTCTTTAAATATATCCAAAAGTTCAATCAAAAAGATAGGACGGTGGTTTAATTGCTACTCGGGGTCGATTTGAAGTTTCGAGTTTCAGCCGACCAAAGCTGACATTCTCAGGTTAATATTATCCCAGGCTACTCGTCCCTGATTCCGGAATTCGTTCGAGCGTCAAGACTTCCGCGATTAAATACGCCTCGGTCAAAGTCCCTTTTGCGGCAGATTTACTCGAACCTTGGAATTTCTTGCTCGTCGGCTCAAAGGAGAAAAGTCCCCGATCTTTTTAAGGACATCGTTAGCCCCGGGACACATTGGTCGCTTGATCATTCGTGCTTTTAATTATCAAACCTTTTGATCTTCGACCCGAGAGATCAGATCACCTTAACCGGCGCAGCTTATCGTGCACTTTGTTTAGACAGCTTGAATCTGAGATGTTCTGCGAACGCTTCTAGTTAAAGACGATTCAAGTTTGACCGAACCCAATTTACAAAGAGGGGATTTTACTGCAATTCGTATCATACGTTTCGAGCGATTTCTCGAACAGTTCAGAGATATTTTAAATAAATTAGTCGTATCGTAATCTATTTTGGTGGTAACGTAAATTTATAATCACAGTTATCTAGAGTTTTATTCTCGATAAAATGAACTTCTATAGTTAGCCATTAAAGCAAGTTAAACGTGACGAATAATAGCGAAATTGTGATTTAAAAACTGATTGCAAGGTATTGTTCGTTATAGGCTCCCTACATTATCACAACAGTGTGCCATCATTATTTGTCGATTATGTACCCTTGTAGCTTATTGCCCGATTGGGTCAAGTAACCCTATTGCGACTCGAATTGCTGGGTAATACGGATATTAATCGATTGCGTTTAGTTCGCGTTCATGATCACGTTAACAGTCACTAATAACACCGTTGCTTCGTGTGACATTCGTACGTATTTCTTGCCCGCAATTCATCCTGCAAATACGTGAAAAAGTCGATAGAGCATTAATCGTAAATCTTTGTACTAAAATATACATACGCGTTGTTCTAAAATATCACTTTTCCGTTAAACGCGTCTCATTGTATCGTACTATCAGATTATCCAAATGGTCGGCGACAGCTGGCCGATTCATCGCAAATTTCGAAACACAGATTCCACGAGCAGCGTTCCATTGTTCTGTCGAGCAAAATTTAAACGTTATCTCGCGTTACTCTCGCATTACCTCGGCGTGCTTCACGAGCTTCTTACAACTATTTGACGTGCAGCCAAACCATTTCGCACAAAGCGTTCATTCTCTGACGTAAATAAGGTCACCGGTTCCTGTTGTACGCTTCAATTTGCTTCCTCTTTCCTTTTGAACACTGTCGCTAGTTAAATCATGAATCTTCATGAGGTTCAGGTTTTCAATGAACCGCTTCGGACTGCCGTCAAACGATCTCGCAGTTAAGCTGTCCGTTACAGTTGGAATAAAATCGTGGCTTCATTACCTTCGTTGCCTTCTCGTATTTCTCATCCGTCGATCCAGAGGATTCTATTTCTGATTTTCGACAGCAAAGTTCGGTTTGGTGATTCGATATTAACAATTATGGCAAGCTTCGTGCAGAGAACGTAGAAACGAGGGAGAATTGTTTGTACTTTTTACTCGAAATAGAAGCATAAATGAACGATGAATTGAAATTCAGGTATCAATAGTTAATTAAATTCTCCGACATTGTTTTCATAAATGTAGCACGAAATAGCGTTCAATGAAACCCGTTTTTAACAAAACTAGGAGAATTCGAGTATCGTTTGCAAAGCGGTGAATAAAGATAAAAGGATTCAAATTTCGCAAAGAAGGGCTTGATCGAACAGTGAACGCTTTTCAATTACAGGTTGATGAATCGCGTTAGTTTTACGCGACCAGCAGAATGCACGTTAATTACTTCCGTTGATTAATCCATGCCGCTTCTGTAATTACGATAGAAAGAACGTTTCAAAAACGATGTGTCGGCGAAGGGAGTGGAGGGGGAGGGCATTGATTACGAAATTTAATGCGTAACTCGATGAATGGTAATTTGCAGTTTACGCCGACCTCGCGGCTTTATCCGAAACGAATCAGTTTTCCATCGCGAAAAGCCTCGTGGAGTGCGAGCTCGATCCGATTCGAGAGCCGGAGGAAGCGTCGTCGTCGACAGAATTTATTTCGTTTTATTTTCAGGCAAATAAAACCCTGTTATACGAACACGGGCAAAACTTCACACCGATTGATTGTAAATTAACGCTCGAGCTGGCGAATTTGGAAATCGTTGCGTGACTTCCACGAAGCTTCCTATTATTTTGGTCACGTCTTGGAAACAATCGAATACGCAAATTGCGCGGTGATGTTCACAAATGATTTTCAAAAAAATAATCAATCTACAGTGGCTACAAAAAGTATTTCCACGCTATATTTATTACATTATATACTATTACATATACTAATTAACTAGATCCGAAAATAATTTTCTACCATCTAATAGTACCTTCAAGCGACTATAGGAATTTCATTCTACGAAAATGAAACGTATAATTCGAACATGTAGAATGGAGAATAGGCCTTCCTGAAGAAAGCGTACAAATCGTGCGTACACGTAATCGTTTCATTTTAATGCGGCTCGCGAACCGGTAATGTCGGTCTCGCTCCTTTTGCGGCTGGATCGTTACGTATTCATCGCCGCAAATCTCCAGGTTCGCCCGTAACCGTGATAATAACAATAATAGTTGACTCGACCATTAGAAGCGGCGTATTAACTGGGTCTGGCGCGTGTAATCCAAATCGCGACCGTTTGCGTACATGCATGTCAGAAGGGTTAACGCGAAATTACGCTGCCCCCGGGGGTTGAAAATCGAACTGCAGAGTGTCCGATAAAGCGAGTAATTTTGTATGGCCGACTAATTAACCGAAGACGATTCGCTTAGAAATTCACTGGTCTTTCTCCAAAGATAGGAAACATGCTCTCGTATTTTGACATTATGACAGAGGAAACGAGTAAAGGCGTAGGAAAGCTCTCGATCTTTTGATAATCTTGGAATCGTGAAAGTCACTGATTAATATCGTAGGATACAAGTAAGTTTACACCATGGGATGGAATTAGTGTTATCGTGATCGATCAATATCGAAAAAGCAATCAAAGAAATAAGATCGTTTAAAAGGAATAGCGCAGAGAATATTACGTGAAATTCAAAAGTACCGTTTTTTACTAGCCTTGATACAAAGAAAGAAAAAATAAGTAACGTCCAATCAGGATTTCTAGATGACTTGGATGGATTAAAGTGCAGAATACACGAGTTTCTATCAAACGTCCGTTATTAAATTCTAGCGGAGGAGCATAGTGTATTGTAACAGTAGAAATGAAGCACGATGGAAAGATTTCATCAGTTATATCGAGTTTGCAGTTGAACACCATTTCATGAGCAGATTCCGACACGCCTGGGCAAATTGCTCCCGAAATGTAAGTAATTACCGGACGCAGTGAATGTCGTCTCTGGTCCCGGCGCGATCATCGAAATCACGCGAATTAGCGGCGCAATCAAATTAATATCGAAGGCCGGTCGGTCGCGCGGAATTGAATTATCGCATAATGTCGAGCACTTGACTAAATTGTTCGTTTTCTGCGACTGCGGCGTGTGTCGCGTGAATTATTAATTCGTTCGCTGTCCGATCGAGATTCGCCAGATTTCGATCCCCGGCTAAATGATGCAGACCAGTTTAGCAATCGGCATAGCGGAATTCGCGTTTATCGCCGATATATCACGATAGCTTATTTAGGAGCTCATTTATAAAATTACCCGTAAGATTAAACGCACGATTAATCGCGAGATAGATCAGCTGTAAATTATGCGTGTAATTATTTATGAAATTGAATTAGAAAATTCTAATTCGTAACAATAATTAAATTACAATTTACAATTGTTATTCGAGCATATATCGAGTCACTCGATTATTCAATGCAGAGAGGATGCGAATTGGAATCATAGGGCTTGAACACGCTCTCAAGACCAAGTCAACTATTTCCTCTTTACATTTATCGAAATCCGGCGATTCAGACTCCCGCATAATTCCCCTGGTGAAATTTCATCGTCCCCCATAAAAGCCCCAGTCGATCGTGTCATTTTCGAGCAAGTTCCGTTCCTCAACGTATCCACGTTGGTTCCATTATGCAAAAATATGATAATTTCCTGACACCGAGTAGCCGGTCAGATAAATGTCCTGCCAGATCCTGATCCGAAGCCTGGAAGCCCTCTCAAACTAGAGGACTATAATATATTTCTTAGGCTATGGGAGTAAGCACATCTTTGAGTCGGTGCTCCATCTCCTTTGTAACTGTCCTTCTACCATGCAATCCCTTTTGTCCCCTCGCTGTAACCTATTGTTCTGAATTTATCGCGCGAGAAGAGGCTGCCGTAATCCATGATGCTATCGTTTCAAAGGAATTCCATCTCGTTCTCTTCTCATTTTTATAAAAATACAACTTTACTTTTTGAAAATCGTGACACAGAGAAAAAGGAAACCAAAATCAAATACCCATGGTATATAGGTTCCTATAATTAATTGATATACTATATTAATAGAGATGTTAGTATGAAGCAACGACCAGCTGCCCGATCTTCTGTCAGAGAGGAACAATTTCTGGAGCCCAAGTCGAAACTCAAACGCTGCTCGTTTGAACAAAGTCTCGGGAGAACACGAGTACTTACGTCTCGAGTTGGACGCAACAGGATACCTCGAAGCTACAACTCTTAGCCGAAACAGCGCTACTAGTCAACGATACTCGGTTTCCAAGCAAAATCGATAGATCCGGATTCGAAGAAAACGAACAGTGAACCTCTCGATCTTTGCGATTCGGCCTAATTACATACACCTGTTTCTATATTTTTCTCACTTTCTTGTTATCATTCCATAAAGTTCCTTAAAATATGCAATTCTCGTTGATGAAAGTTTGGGAAACGGACTGTTTTGATGGTCGGAGTGCAACAATCGCGACAGCCGTGTCAAGTTAACCCGTGTTCCACTAAACTAAGCACGGCCTGCACTTTTTGGCAACTAGTTTAATCAGTGCCTTGCGCGTAGGAAGCAATTACTGACTGCCGCCGAGATCTATTTTGCTGACTGTTCCTACGAAATACTGGAAATTCCGCCGGATAATAACGTAGAGTCTTCACAAGGCAAGGACAACTGGGTCTCACTCATACTACGGATCCTTAACTCCAGCATCAGCCTATCTCGAGTAATGAGAAGAAGGTGCAACGAACGATCCCGTTATATTTGAATGGATTTAATTGTAAACCCCCTCGATCTCTATTAGAACGTTATTGTCAACGTTTGTCCGCGCTTATTGTTTGCCTTCATTCACTGATATAGAATCCTCTCTTCGACGGCCAGATTCTTTGTTTGCCTCGAGATAATTTTACCGGATGGACATTTGGGTCAATTTGGAGATTTATCGAAGCAATCTAAATAGATGGAATTTGATATTGTTTAAGCCTTTTGTACGCTTTACGATGAACGTTATTTGAACGATATCTTCTCGCTTGCTTCTTCTTCAGTCTGTTCTATAGCAATTACCGTCTCCCTAAGCAAACTCATATTTGCTGATGATTCCAGCATCTCCTTTAATCCACCCCTTTTACCTTCGCCGTTTCTTTCAAAGCATCTCTGGAACCCTGTCAGCCCGAAGGGGCGCGAAAACAAACCGTTTGCTCGTCATCTAAAAGACGAGCAAATGTTGTCGCAGCAAAAGCTTCTGCACGGTCGGTCGAATTTATACGTACGGTCGCAAAACTAACCCTTGGAATTCGTCCCTCGCCCCATCTAATAACACCGAGTCTCCGCCGTGATTGATCCAACCAGGTAACCAAGTTGACCGACAAATTCTGCACGGGTCACCCTTCGTCAATGGTAATTTCTAAAATTGTATTCCACGAGTCAGCGAATTCCCTATGGAAACTTGTTCGTCATCTTTAAGAATGAGGGTGCTCGCTAGCGGGACCTTGTCTATCCTCATATCGCCTTGGGGACCATAAACAAACGAGATTCCTCGGGAAAGCCAAGCAAATTCGACTCCCTGAAAATCCATCCCTGCTTTGTTCAGCGCCAGGTTTATCCTGCCCTTTCCGACGAAAAATTTGAATCCTCCTGTCGACGGTGATTCCACCCACCTCCCTTTTCTCGTCACTGAAATATACCGAGAAACAGACGAATCGATATCGAATCTCGAGGACGGACGAGAGAATTGATATTAGATTTTCTAGAATTACGCGCCAACCGGTGGCGGCCGATATGAAATTCTTTGAACGGAAAAATCGACGCACGGGCGATCTTGATATTTCTGTCGGCTGCCTCTGAGGGCTTGTTTTCTTTCACAGGGGGAGGACGAAGGTTCGTGAAACGCTCGTCAAACGTTCGTTTGACAAAGGAGGACAAAGAAAAGGGAACGGTCGCTGGGCGTGTATGTAAATTGGAGGATGCCAATTTCCAACGATTTTATTGTTTTTTCCTTGGGTAATTGGGGATTTTGTTTCGAACGATAGACGTCTGTCGCTTGTGGCGATGGGTATCGGATGTGTTTGCGTTTGAAAAATTGCAAGGGGAATATCTAAGAACAAAATTTATAGACGTTTTATTACGATTTACTTCATATTGATCAATTTTCAATTCTGTATACGACGTATACGTTTATAACCGATTCTCGAAATAAAATATTTGATTTGATGGATTGTCTAAGGCTTTTACACGGTATTTGATATGTGCACACGTGAAACGACGTTATAATGGGAATTATGTGAACAATACGAAAGTTGCTTCTAGGTTTAAGGAAATGTAAGATAAATTATATTAACCGGTTCGACATAGTGGTACAACTAGTGATATAACTCGATGATAGAACTCAGTGATATAACCCGGTGATGTTTAATTATTTCCAGTGGCTCTCGGCAATTCCTCGCATCGGGGACTAACTTTCACAACCGCCAGTCCATCTCGAGGATTCAGATTCCAGACTCGAAACTAAAGTTCGCGTTTAAAGCTAGTTAGTGAAGTAATAAAGTCGAGGTGCAGGAAGAGCGGCTAAGTGGTGGAGTCGGTGCGCAATCGCTGGAATAAATGAGCGGTGAGACGTGGAGCACCGGGATGATGGGCAGGAATGGGAACCGGTAGGAAACAGTAGAAATGGGGTTATAATTATGAAGTGAAAGTATAGGCGCGAGAGTTTTTAGAATTACGCGATAACACTTTTTTGTTTATTCCTTCGACTGGATTTTTCCTCCTGTCACGACGTTCTTTCTTTTTTCGTGGGACAAGCTTTATCGTTATCCTTGAACACGTATCGATAAACATATAAATATGGAAAAACATGCAAATTTTCATTTTTCGGTCTTTCTTTGGTCATATAGAAATGATAATGTATGTCGTCTATCTTCGTTGCTTTAAAATTTAGTACATTTTTTAAAAATGGAGATTAAAGAATATATCTACCGTAACGTGGCTAGAAAAGTCCGTGGTTACGGATGAAACTCATCCTTGATCAAAGTTGTATTATCTTTTCTCCCTTCGACGTTCGCAGCCGCTCTTTAAGGCCGTTATCCAACGTCGATTTTTCTCAATTATTCGATATAGAGATATAAAACCTCCCTTCTTTCATTGGCGGTAATTTGAGAAACGAATATATATCGAGGCACGGACTTCGTCTTGCCCATTAGATCAGAGTTAATTGAGACTCTATGGGAATCGAGAGCTGCGAATTAACGTATCGCCGAACTACTTCGGCCGTCATTCCCACATACAACGATATCTCACGCGAACGATCCTTCCCTTCAAAATACCTGTATTACCTTTTTCTACTTGTCTTTCCTCGAATTCTTTTTCGAGAAAAAGATATTCAACCCCCATCAGATTTCTCGCAGAACAATCGCTCAAAGTCCGTATCGACTCTCCGTCTTCTGTTCGTGAAACACTACTCCGCGATAATCGTTTCCTTGACGGTTTATTTACGGTCTTATCGCTGACATGACGGCATAAATTCGCGGCGTTCTTGAACAGGCGTATCGAGAGGCGTTCAAGATCCGGCTGCATAATAGCTGCTCGTCAGCGGAAGCATAACTCGTCGAATAGCTGTCGATCGACGGCGGAACGCCGAACACAGACTTACCTGATAGAGGAAGCGCCGCGAGCCCGACGTCGTGCTCACAATGTTATCTCGGAGGGTTGGTTTTACGCTCGGCCGACGAATAAAACCAGGCGTCGCGACGTAGAATAAAGAACGACCGTTGGCGTACGCGATAAAGGGTCCGCCATCCCCTTTGCTAGCTGGTCATTAGATAAACAGATTTATTCGCGGTACACGCGAGCCAGCTATCGAGCACGAGATTCGGATGTACACTTGCCCGGCCTGTCGTGACCGTTGCGTCAAGCGCCGAGCGGCAGCGTAGTAATCGTGGCTTAACCTCGTCGACGACTGCTCGCCACGCGGATGAGGCGTTACTTCGTGGGGTGATTAGAGTACAGTTTGGGTTAATCGCTAGGAATCTAGGTCGAAACGTCTGAATAATTACGTGGTAAAGGGACGCGACGTTAGTGAAGATGTCTTTTTTTAGGACGTGGAAAATGTTGAAGTAGACGGATGATAAAGTTGAGGGTTATTAATAAGGATATCAGAGAATGTGGAATATTTATGATGCAACGAGAGTAAAATTTGATGGCATGGAAATATTTTGATGATATCTCGTATTTCTGGAGGAACGAATTCGTTTCAAATTCGATCCGAAACGGCGTTTTCTTGCTCACTGCGCGTTCCCATCAGCCTCGCAAAAACCACCGTCCAGTTCAAGTATCGATTCCGCTGTAATTTCACGCTTGGAACGATTATGGCGCGACAGCTGTGGGATGTCACACAGCGCGCCGATACGCCGACCCCGATATGCGATCTGACGTGATACAAAATTTTTTATCGCTGCCCTTATTCCATCTTTCAGCGATGGAAAAAAATGCCCGTTACGGTCTTTTTTCCGAAAAAGTTGCGCATTCAAATTGCCAAAAATTTCATCCTAGCATCGAAACCGCGTCAGAACAGTGTTATTAAAAAGCTATATCAACTTATAAAAGAAATATACATAGAGGCGATGTATAGTACGTAGCATAGTTAGAGCTTGTACATTTTTTTCCGATAAAAGACTTTTCTGTTACATCGTTCGAGCAAAAAAATCTAGGCCAATAGTTATTAAAACGTCGTGCATAAAACTGTATATGTAAATCGTAGTTCGGCATTTATAACATTTGCACGGTGTTCTTGCCTCGTTCAGCCACGAACACCTCGTGAGGGAATTTTATTACACACTTTCGGCAAAGCGCGCACTCCGCCGCATGAATATCAATGCGCGTAGACAAGCGACTTCATGTTCCCGCATGATATTTATGATTCCGCTTCTTACGGTTATACTCCGTCACAAACTATGATCACTCGTTTTCAGCTGTACCGTGCAATGAGTTTGCATATAAAATAAAAACGGCCACGTCTCGATGCTAAAATAAACTTTAGAGAAGAAGAGAGAGAGAGAGAGAGATGATATATACGATCATTTACTAACTTTGACGGGATGTGGATTTTATTTTTATATAAAAACATTTCTAAAATATATTGGGTTATAGTAAAAGTTAAAAGAATTGAGACAAACTATGGCTCGATATTTCGCTCTCGGCGTTTGTACTGACCAACAAAACGAGTGCACGGCACATTTTCGAAAAATCACCCGGAGCAAATGTCACGAGACCGCAGGTAGAGCTGCGGTGAAACTTCCTCAAACGTGTCGACGCTTCCCGCGAATTTTCCGCGATTTTCCGTCCGCGCTCCTGGCGTTTCGCGAGTACGCGCATGGAAGTTTGGCCAACGTGTTGGCAAAACGTAGCATGAACCGGTAGGCAACGGGGAAAAGGGACAAACTGTAGTAAATATCGTAAACTTCAATATTTGCCGAAGCTTGACCAATGAAATATGCCAGGTTAATGAGTATGATATGTACGTATTCTTTGCAATGTAATCCGTGTTTCTGGTAAAGAACGTATTAATAAAACCAATGAATGTATTTTAGTTACTCGTATCTAACATTAGTTACCAAGGTAGATTATAGTAATTATAACAATATTATACTTTCGATGGATTTAGCGAAATTTTCTAATCTTGAGTAGGAAAGGATGCGTACAGGTTTCCAAGATTTCCAAGAAGAAAAGAAAGTATACGCCGTAATAAATACCCGCGAAATTCTTCGAAAGAATTCACAACTGAGAATTTCTAAGAGACTTTCGTCATCAAACGTGTACCACAGGAATCGCGTAACGGTGGAACAATGCACCGGCATATTTCCTCGTATCAGAAGTATACATATATATCCAAAACAGATTTCTTCAAACTTGATCAAGGAAGAAAATTTCGAACGAGAACTTTCAAGATTACATCATTCAGATTTTCATCGTTGATCGAGCACCGCCGAGCATAATAAATTCTCGTACTGTGGCTACAGTTCTTAGTACTCACGGTTCTTCTTCCTCTTCCGACGACATGGGGTTGCTGGTTGTCAAAGAGCTTGTTCTACAAGTATAAAGTCAGAGTCGGCAGCAGACGAGTATAAAGGCGAAGTAGGTGACAAGGGGGTGGCTGTGGGTGCAAGCAAAGAGTAGTTGGATCGAGAGGAAAGGGGGATTGCATCGTGGGAAAGGAGGGAGTGGGAGCATTTCTTGGAGTAAACTTAATTAGTGGGAGGTACTTCCGCGCCCTGACATTTGGCAACGAGCCTCTAAATCTCGAAGAGGAACGGCAAACGGAGAAATGTGCACTGTTCCAGATTGCATTCTCGCCGAGATGCAATCATCCGTCGACTGCAACGTGTCGGTGTGTCTATATACGTGTATGTGTTCGCGGCGAAATCTCTCTCGATCGTCATTCTAACAATGAAACCCTCTCGCGAGGCACGAACTGCATTGTTATCCTTGTGATTTTACGCAACGAGTAACAATACGAGAGAGTTCGGGCTACGAGCGCGAAGAAGCGCCAAGGAAGTTGGAAAATTGGATTCTTGGATAATTGCGATATCGAAGGGATACTTTTTTTAAATTCAAGTCGGTCGATGATCGGTCAATGACTTCCAGGATCTCGTGAAATATTTCTTAGAAGCAAATCATCTTTCGTTCGGCTTGCACTAACAAGGAAGGTTTCAAAAAATGTTCATAAGCGATTTTGATGAAATTTTCAAAGTATACGTTCCAAAAATATATTTTGTATATCCGTGACCTGGGGACCGCTGTTCCGAAAAGAATAGAATTTAATGAAACAAAAAAGAATATTCTAAATAAGGAGAGGTCCATATTATTATATTCTTGAATATAAATTGTTTTACAAGGTTTAGAATCGAAGGAGTTATAAGTAGATTTCTATTGCTGTTTCTTGTAGCCTTTAGCTAAAGCTACAAGGTTAACTTTTTTGGTAATGTCCTCTGCTATAAATATATGAACGTGTTCCCTATCGCTTCTATTGTATTGTAACACTATAAGAATTAGGATCTGGATCAGCTTACTCATACTTATACTCATATCTTTACTTATTTCAATACATTTTTTTGTTACAAATTCATCCACTCGTTTTTCTATCAGTCAACCTCAACATTTTTTTATTGGTAATCATCCATATTTAGAGGGTGAAAACAGCCACAACAAGAACATTTTTTCGTCCTACGAAGAGTTTTCAAGATATTGAGAAAAATACATTTTTCATCCCCAATTTCGAAAATTATTTCACCCCCTAAGTATGAATAATTATATATAATACTTTTTCGAAATCCTCTATAATTTATCCTTTATAAACTTCATCAAAACCGGTTGCTAACACTTTTGCAAATCTTCCCTGTAAACTAGTTAATACGCCGAAATTCTGGCGGACACTCGAAAAGGCTAGGCACTTCGCGACTATCGTCGCATAGTTGTTACAACATTAATGCAACTTGAAATCAGTTTACAAGTATCAGCGCCTTGTCTTCTTGCTTTTCGCAAAGCTATATAGAGAAATTCCTGGAATACCACTTAAACAACTTTTAATTGAATTTCGTAGTTGTAGGTCGATCTTTTATTAAGCTACTCCACTTGTTTTTCTCTGCCCCGTTATGCTTGTTAAACACCAAAAACTCTCCGTTACACTTCGATTATTTGTACGAAAATATAATCTTTTTGTAACTAAATCAATTAAGTTACGCTAATGATCGCACGTTATACTTTCAATCCTCGTCTCATCATTTTGCAATCATCGCGAAATTTTTCCCTTGAGATGCTAGTTGTCCGTCGAATTCAGCCTCTCGAGCCATCACCTTAATCCGAGCTCAATTCATCAACTGAAAGTTGGTCTTGGCCCGTTATCCCCGAGTCAGCCGGAACCCCATAACACGGGGGTTGCGTTAATCCACGGTAGGTCAACCGAAATCTCTTCTAAGCCTAAAAGAGCGGTGGAAACGTGCCCGATCGAAATTTCCTCCACCACTGCCAATGCTTTTTGTCACGTCACTATGACCGGTCATCGAACTCTCCTTGCAAATTTTCCGCTCGATCGAGGAGCCTGCTAAATTTCCCATACAAGCATATCCCAATTTTCACTGCAGCAGCAGGTTGTCACGTTTCAAAATTTGTTAAATAACGAAATTATGAACTATTAAGTAAGGTGGAAAAACACGACTGAAATTCCTCCATTAAACCGACCATCGATTTCGTTCGTGCATTTCCAACTTTCACGTGACTACATTTTTTCTTCGATTCGGGATTAAGCTCTGTTAAACCGACCGTCTTGTCTTAACTGACATCTTTTGTAGTTGTACTACGCGTGTTTTATCGCGAGTGTTCCTCGCTGATAAGAAAATCGTTTTACCTGACAATCTTTCGTTACCTGTTTCTTTCTTTTTTTTTTTTATACCTACCTGCCGAACGAGCCGTGTTTTCCAGATCAAACGATGTTTGCCGGCGGTCGGTGCAGGTTCAACAGTGCGAAGTTTTACGGTAGTCGACGTTTGATGAGAATATTCTACCAAGTGTCAGCGAGCAAGTTTGACGCGTTTCCGATACGCAGTGTGGTAAACCGTAAAATTGCTCACCGGACAGCCGATCATTGTACCGAGTTTCTGTTACTCGGTATACAACGACGCGAGAGATCGTGGTTAAGTCCTCTGCGTTTTCTCCATTTATTCTCGCTGGTACATAGTTGCTGCTTTGGTAGGTATAGAACGTATTGCATGACAGCGTGACATATTGGCTCACCAAGTGCTATAGATGGAATAATAGAAGGCCAAGGTCAGTTATTTTCGCGAGTAGTCTCGTAACCGTTGTTTTTCATGGACCAATGCATTCAGCGGATGAGTTTGACAAAAGACGTCATAAATGGCGAGCAAATGAAGGAGAAGGAAGGTTTACGAGAAGACCTAAGTATCTTTTGAATCTTGTTTAAATGGACAATGAACGAACAATGACGTGAATGCAAACCGAGGGCGTGCGAGGCGATATTTCACGTTTTAAAGCTACGAGTCGCGGGATCGAGGTGCTTTTACAATGGTTCGTGTCGCGATGTCATTAAAGTGATACTCCCCGTGGACTATTAATGCTAGCCATTACAGAAATAACGACGCCCCTTCGGTGGAAACATTAATGCCCTTCTCGTAACAGAAATATCTTCCTGTGCAGAGATTTCGCTGTCCGCGTACGGTAATCACCGGTTAATTTGCTCGGCTATAGAACTTTTCCCCTTCCCTCTACTCTGTTTCAAACGTCACAGGTATATTATAATACGTGAAATATGAACCATCGTTGAGTAACATTCCTTCGTTGGTACTTCGAATTGAATCAGTTTTATGAAGATAATGTCGAATTACCATCGGATGGCCTGACTCACGACTGACTCGTTCTACTTGCTACTGGCAAAGAGCATAGAAATCGCTTTCAGAATGACACTAGGTGTATCTTGCATTACATCGAGCATTGCAAAACACTAATAAGGTTTCCCAGTGTTTCTTAGATATTTGGATCGAAAGTTTTAAGTGTTTAGTTATGCGAATAATCTTAACAAGAAGAATTAATGCTACTTTACTACTTTAAAACGAGTCTTTTAAAACTAGAATTTTAATAATAAAAACGTCCACACATATTTTATCTTACGTTTATTAAATATCTAAAGGCGAGTTTGCGTTATCTTCGCCAATCAGCTTACAAGCAAATTTCTAACGAACACAACCCACGGTGACCCCCAATATCCTCGCGGCTGATTTTATTAACAAGTTCAATAAACGAGGGCTGTTGCCGAACTATACCGTAGCACAACTTTCCCGATTAAAAGTAAATAAAGTTAAAAGAGGAGGTGCAAAGTAACCCTCCGATTATTAATCCTCCACCGACCCTCAAACATTAGCAGCCACCCACGAAACGCAATAAAGACGATCCCCAAATCATCTCCGCACGTATTCTCGTTGGAATATCGATTATCTTCCGTGCGTTTGTCGGGTGGCGCGAACCGAATCGCGAATCATCTCGTCCAGTTAACTGACGTTCATCAGATTCCCGATTCAAGGCACGTACGAAACGCTGTTGGTCGCCGCGTGTCGTGCAAAAAGCGCGCAACAAAGCGTAACGAAATTGCGGGACACTATCCGGGAATCGCTGGCCAAAATCGCAATCGCATGATCACGTGCGAGCAAAGAGCCTCGCGAACGCGAGCCGGTCGTTTGGAATTGCGCGGCAAACATTTCGTTCCCCAGCCAAAGGAGAAAATTGAACCTTCCGCGCGGTGAATTCTAGCGGATAAAATGTTGTTCCTCCGTCGTACCGCGGCAAGTATCTGATACTGATGCCAATATGCGGTTCTGAGGAATTCTTTTTCCTACGAGTTTCGAGAAAAAAGAAACGATTTCACATTTAACTTATCCTGGATTTTTCAAAATAGCCTGCACCGTCGATTCTCGGCGATTGGCAAACCCGAAATGTCCATCCTCGATAAAAAAATGTCATCCTCGGAATAAAATTTTAGTCGCGTTTCCGTGAATTTAATGCGATCCTGGAAGTGTGTTCCAAGTATGGTCGACGAGCAAAGTTGACGAGCGAGGTTGACTTTACAACTTAAATCCAGTTAGCCCACGCGGCAAAAGAGCCACAGGCTGCCAGCGAATTTTATACCAATTAGACAAGGGATACCAGTTGAGCCATCCTTGCTCTCTTTCCAGCCTCTCCGGCAGAGCCGTTGCCGCGGTGAGATTTACCCAGGATACTTTGCAAATGAAGTCTTTATTAAGATGTACACTGGCTACGACCGCATGGAGAGGTCTTCAGAAAGCTCGAGAAGTTACAGAGTTTCTTCTTTCTTCGCCTTCTTCTCCACTTTTGCGCCTTCTTTTACCAACCTCGATGGCCTCGTAGTTGTTAATTAACAAAGTGTTCTAACAAAGACACCATAGCGTATGACGTTGACGTAACGAAACAGATATAAAATGATTATATACGAGTGGAAGAAATACACATAAAATTATTACGTACAAATGGAGAAATAATAACTATACCGTAATATCAGCAGAAAATAGTAAAAGATTGGTCGATATTGAAACTCGAAATGATCGGAATTAATCGAGCTAAAAGATTAATAAGCATAGAATTTTTTAGAAAACGATTATGCGATATTGGCATAGTTGGGGGCTAAAATTCCAGAACGAACGAAGCATCCTATCGTAGCAATCGGGATTCGGTGGTCGGTAGGGGGACAGAAGATAATGAAACCGCGGGTTACGTGCACGGATCGTTTCCAAGTTCATCGCCGTTTAAGGTATTTACCGCAACCAGGGTATAAACGTTTCTAGAAGCGCAGCGAGCCGGAAGATCTTAAAGCTCGTCTTGAGGAGGCAGCCAGCCACGTCTGAAATTAGGTCGGATCCCTTAATTGAGACGCAATTATCGAACGTCTGCTTGGATAAGCCATTACAATATCGATTTGCGCTAATTCTTGGCCATGCCCAAATACTTCTCAGATATCGTCCTGCTTCCTGAAATTATAACGGGATTACGTCATCGATTCTCATCCCATTCCATACCATCCCACCTCATTTTTGGGCAAGATATTTAACGAGTGCTATTAATATTCTCCTCGCTCCTCTTTCGTTTCGAAAATTCAATATGTATCTGTATAACATTTATAAAATAGATAGTCCGCTATTGCTGGTTTAATCAAGTGCAGGAGTTTGCCTCGGCAATCAAATAAATTTTCCGAAGTTTGATTTAATAAATAACGAACATATTTCGAGCGTTCACCTGACGCAGTTTATCTTCCCCCTGTTTTATTTACCTTCGTCTTATTTTCTCCTCATTTTCTAGTATCTTTCGTCACGAAATAGCACCTTTCTTCTCGCGAGGATCGACGCAATTTCGTGTTATCGTTTGCAGTTAGAGTGACGGATCGATATGCCGCAGGTGAGTCCCTAACAAGTCCCATCTCTCTCTCTCTCTCTCTCTCTCTCTCTCTCTTTGACAATTTATTATTCCACGAACTGTTTCCGTGGACCACGTGCAGCACAATATTTGCTCGTATTATTGTTGCTTCGGCCATTCGTTGTTTAACCACGACCAATGTTCGCCTTGCAAATATTTGACCGTGTGTTAGTAACAAAGACTCAAGATTACCTCGAATGAATCAAAATATGCCCTTTTTCCAGTTTCAATGAAACAGCTTTCTCGCCGAATGCAACGAGTGCTCTGATAATGGCTAGGGAAGTTTATTACAGCGATAAACGGAGTTGTAATGAATGTCTCTGTCATACAAAACGTCCGCCACATTCTATACTATCTCTTTGTTCCGGTATAGAACCGTCTCTGGGCCGGAGACCAAGTGAATTTTAATTAAAGCCTTAAGGACGCTCTGGATTGGGACCAAGTTATCCAAGAAGAGATATTTACTAAGTGGTTGCTGTCTCGCTGCTCCCTTCTCTGCAATTCTTCCCGTCTCACATTCGACGATTTCGTCTCCAAAAACGTTCCACACAGTGAATAATATCTATTGAACCATCGAATATCTCTCTTTTCCTCGGACCATCGAGCTTTCGGGTTAAGCGCCCACTTGTTCTTGCGAAATGATTTATTTTTAATTTAAATCTCGAAATTTCTGCATGCACATATACATAACCATGTATTCATAGAAAAAACGGCAAATGGATTTTACCACTTTCAAATAGCAAACCTCGAAGTAAACGTTAAAAACATATACAGTCGCTGGAACAAAAATCAACGAAGCAACGATATGGGTACGACAGGAACGTTCTAGCACGTAATTACGTGTTTTCGAATAAGTCAAGAAGAACGAAAGGGAAGCGCGGTAAAGGTTCGGGGTAGCTGTAAAGGATGCTTGCCTGAAAGTTTGAACGACGTATTGGGACTCGTTTTTCTTGCTCGACGAGACACGGTATGGGGCATTACACATTTTAAGGGCAGCAAAGTTCGTGCTTGTTTTTTAAGAAGTTACGGACCTCGGCTGAAATTCGATACCGAAGATTCTGGAGAATGGTAGGCGATTTTTTTTGATAAAACTTTGTTCAAGTTTAATCTACTATCAAGAATCCAAGTTTGTAAAATATAATAGTTGCTCTTCGGAAGAAAGAACTTCGGAATATATGTATCTTGAACGCGTGTATCTCGTTTGGACATTAAATATGTATGATGAATCTTCGTAGCAACGGCGTTTCAGTCGAATAATTTGATAATTCAAAGGATCAAGAAGAAATATATTTCTATGTCAGGGGAGGAACTACAAATCGCTCTCACGATAGCGTTACGAAAGTCCAGGAATATTTTATGGATATTGCTGAGTCTTGTTAATACGCGATGAAATTGAAAATAGCAAATTTTTACGTAGAACGTACAAAACATTTTCTTGGTGCTCGGTATACTAAAAATAGATTACAAACTGATTACAATTTTTAGCTGGGATTCTCGCTGAAAATCGATACTATTTTGGGAAAATATCAATTGATTCGGCACGAGGCGGTTTCCGATATAATTCGCCCCTAATTATTTATAATATACGATCCTGGATAATGACCAATCGCGAGCTAATTAGCACTGATGGTTTGTTAGTACGCTTTATCTTTGCAAATCTGCTGTTAGTTGTTATTTCATCGTGTTTCAGTCATTTTCTACCCTAATTGGCCGAATATTAAAATGAAAGTTTAATAATCATTACAGACGTATATACATACGTTGTGTTCTCATTAAATATGCAGAGAAAAGGCCACTCGTAAGAAATGGTATTCCGATAAGTAACGTGATTTACAAACTTGGATTAAAATAAATCCCCGCGCGTTAAGTCTCCCCCCCCCCTAACTGATTCAGAAAAATCTTCAACTACAAGACTTTCTCATTTTCTTCTGACACAGTTCCAATTCGTCACAGTCCAACTTTGAAACCTGTCTTACTTCCATTAATCTTACTGCAATTTCGGCACAGTATGGATGTAATGGCAAACAGTTTTTACTTTGACTTTTGAGTTGTATTTTCGCAGCAAATTATAAGAAAATCTCAGAGATGCCTTATTGTTAATGCATATAATTTCTACATCGAATTATGAATCATTTGTTTCAACTACGTTCCTAATTCTCGTATTAAGAACATGAAGCGACTTTAAAAGTATTCGCTTTTCGCGATAATCGGAATTCATCGAAATTCGAACGGAAGGAGTGTAACCCCATAGCAGAGGAGCGATAGTTCTCGAGGCGTGGAGCGGAAACGACGCGTTACAGCATCACAATGGACCATTTGACGATCCATTTGTTAAAGTCTTGCGTGGTCTGCGTCGCGAGGAACCTCGTAATGCACGATGTCGGCCGTAGTTGAAAGCATTCGAGTGCCGGTGTCCGCATCGTTTCTGTCTTTCGTCGGCTAAGAAATTGAAAACTTGCTCGTGGACGATCCATTACCGAGGCCCTGGACCGAGTTCCAACGTATCGTTGTCGTTCGTACGAATGAAATATAGGTCACAGACCTCTCAGTGCATGCTTCGACTGAAGAACACTCGATGCATCGATATCGTACGCCGCTGTTAACTGGCTTGAACCTCGTCTGTAAATTATACGAGCCTTGTACAAATTTTATTCGCCGGTTAGTCGGTATGCGGATACTTCGTACATCTATTTAATTTAGAATGTTATTACACGAGAAACCGTCCTTTTTTCTTTTTTCCTTAAGGGAATGAAAAATTAAGAGAGCAAACTGTTTCTGGAGATTAACTGTCCTCGGAGATAGCTAATAGCAATTCCGAGTTTCTGACTGCAACTTCCGCGTTTCTGAGTTAGAACAAGTAGAGGTTGAGGATTCTGGCTTGATCTAACCGTAGCATACATAAGTTAAAGACTGTACGCGCTGAATCCCTCGAGCTGTAGGTCCATGTTACGAAATGGTGGATCGTGGAGCGGCAGAGACACTGACAGGGAAGTTTCCATGGAAGTTGGTACTTCGTGTTTCTATAAACGAAGTATTCTGTGTCCTATATTGTTAGGTCTTACAACATTAAGAAGAACTTGCATATGTTTGGACGTATATATCGCGGGGGTAAGTTGTTTCAAGGAGGAAATTGTTCCTTTCCCTTTTTGTCATTAAATTAGTAGGAGATTAGGTTTCCAGGAGCCGTGTTAAATATGGGATTACGGTAGTTCTCGGGTCAGGAGAAGATTAACAGGAATCTAGGTCATCCGAAGTTTCTTAAGTAAAAATATTTCAAGCATTGAAATAAACATATCGAAGGAATCTTGAACTTTTGATCTGCGAATAAAAAGAAAATTGATTTTCGCGTCTCGAGATAATAAATCAAGGTTTTATAAATTATACTACGTCACGGCTTACGGTACTCGGTTACAAGTACTTTGACGTCCGATTATTTTATTACGATCAACTTTATTGAAATAAGATTTAACGTATCTTTTCCTCTGTTACAGGTAAGAACGAAATGATCGAGTGAAAGTTCGTAACACGAAAATCGAGCGTCGTTTCTCGGTTTACAAGGTCCTTCGATCGTTGTGGTTTATAGGTAAGGAACTAAATACTTTAGCGGTGGTATATCGAAACCTCGGATTCGATAAACGCTTGATATGGTTAGATCCATTAGCGCGAAACCAGCAAAGTCTGATACATCTAGTTACCGTCCATGACCGACCACGGATTCAAAACGTGTAACCGACACTAATCGATGAAACTTTAACTCAACCCCGTTCTATCATATATCCGACATATAATACAGTTCAGAGTTCTATCGTTCCACGTATTAACACAAAGATGACTAATTTTACGTACCACTAACATTATCAAACCTCTGCTTTCAAATTTCTAATTGAGATCCAGGACGTTGAAACGTTGTTAATTTCCAAACGGTATACATATTTGCAGCGCTACGCTATTCAATTCAGCATCTAAATTCCTGATTCGCATTTACAGTAGTAATGCTAACGATAAATCGTACACGAACGATTCTACGATTCGATACCTTTCACTGTACTTTGTGCCTACATGCGGGATGCACGACAAATCACTCGTAAATACTATTACAAAAGAAAGATCGTAACTCGATACGCAGCCGGTCTTTATCGAGCGGACAAACAGTCGAATCATTTGTCGTTATGCCGCGAATCGATCGATTACTACTGGCGCAATACAGAGGCTCGCGACCAACTGCAAACGAATCGAATAAATTTCCGTAAGGATTATATACGGTCGGGTAGGAAACGACGCTATCCATTTCCGGCAGCTGTGACGTTTAATCCGATGGCGCCGGGGGAAATCTAGCGTTCGCCCCTCTTCTTCATTAACTATCGCCGCAAAGCGGTTTTACCGGAAAGTAAGAGCGTTCGCGAATCGGCCGAGCAATTAAACTTATCGTAAAATTAAGCCTATTGGCTGTCTTGTCCGTCCGAATAGAACTTTTTCTTTTATCAGAAGTTCCTGTGCGAACTACTCTGCCCCACGGTGATTTTAAATGGGAATTTCAGTTGGCTATCCAAAGGAATATTATTCCTCCGAGCAAGAGAAATTAGAGGAATGGAAATAGAGATTTGATGAAGGTAATGGAAGGTGACGGAAGAAGTAGAACGAAGCGAAGTTGTTCCCTTATGGAACAAACCATGGCAGTTTGCCCTATCAAGAAACGCTTCGTCACCGATCGGTCGCCCTAATGTTCTCTGGCGAAAATATGTCGTACGCCCGACCTCTGCTGGCAAAAACCGTCCCTCTGTCCGGACGATCGATGCGTATGCTAATCAGACGGCGATAGAGGATCGCGGAGACAAACCCTCGAGTCCCATAAAGTTGCTGGAAGGGGTTCGAAAGGGGATAGATGGAGAGTTTGGAACGGCTTTCGTGATGAATGAAAGGAAGGGAAAAACGCGGTGTGAAAGGTGGAAGTGCTTGAACAACGTTTTCGGTTGTACGGACCACCTGTCTAGAATTTCGCGAGCATCGAATTTCGCTTATTAAATGGAATCGATAATTCCAGAAACGGAAAAGAGTCGACGATTATTCTTATTAAAGGTATTATTACAATTGTATTATTACAAAGTAGATTTAATAACTAGAATGGATCACGGTACGCCAAGTAGTCATAGACTTCGAAATCTCTCATTAGTCTCTGGTCAGGAATCTGTCGAAACGTAATTTCCTTTGACGTGCAATTTCCACGGCAAAAATTTCCGCTCGGACAAAAACAAGCAGTCGATACTTTATTCGTAGATCTGATTCGATGTTTATCTTTAGAAATACACGTTACATGCTCTTGCTTGTTACCGCTGATGTTTGCAAACGAAAAGAAACGAGTAAATTAACACGAGTGTAAACCAACTAAAAAGTAATAAGAAACGAGGAGAAAGAGTGGTTGATGGAGGAGACACCGAAGAACGATGATACGACGAAATTTATTCATAAGCAAACTTCGGCAGCGTTTATGCGAAAAGGGAATGCTCGCCTGGGGAACTGGGAAAGTTTCAAACCGGAAGATCGAAGTTTTATTCGAACGTTCTCGGTTCTGCGTTTCACGGTATTACCAAGGACCGTCGTTACCCAACACCCTTCACTCTTAGTTAGACACGCGAGATTGATGTGTTTGTATCGATGTAACCGAACAAATGTTAGATCGCAGGCAATTTTAGTAATACGCAAAATTCCAGGCTATTACTTTCGATGAGTGAACATTTTCGTACGCGTATACTTCATTTTTTATTTTCTCAAGTCTTGCCTTACTGTCAGAATTCTTCAACGTTGTAATAATCTGATTGAATGCTTCGAAATCGTCGCGCTTTGTAAACTTATAGACCATCAAAAAATCAGTAGCTTCGTACGTTTCGCGATTGAACATCCACTGGCGTGTATCGCTTCGCTGAGATCAGATTCGCTCGTCGATTTACGCAAAAAGAAATTTAATTAAACTTATCGGCAATACGTCCAACAAAAACTACCCAATCCTCTGTTAGCGGAAGAAGAAACTCTTCCGGTTTATCGAATAATGATTTCAAACAAGAATCGTTTATAGCTTGCAACCTTTTCACACACATACACAGTTCTTTCGTAATTACGACAACGCTTCAACACTCTTCCACTCGAAATACACCGACAAAAACGAAATTAACGCTTCAAGTCTTGAACCATGCCCAATGCATATCAGAATTTTCGCTGAACTTTATAATGTCGAAGTTACCGACAAACTAATAATACAAAGTACCTAGAGTTTGCTATGAAATGCAAACATTCCGAGAACCGTCCGTTATGTCCACATAACTTTTCAACAGTGCAGTGTCACAATTACAGGTCAGTTTTCAGCACAGAGGTTAGCATATACCGTACCTCTGAAGTGGTATCAGGTGATAGGAATAACTTGCGCACTCGGTTGGTCGTCGAATAACGCCATAGCCACGGATGTTTGAAGTGGCACTCTACAGAGCTTAGAAACACTTTGACTGACGCCGACCGCCTAATGTCATTTAATATCTTGTTACGGTGTGATAAAGTGCGATATGTCACATGTATAGGCAAAGCCAGGCAGCTTCTAACTTCAATCGGGCTTTATTGCTCGCACGATAATTAAGACCTTCGAAATTCATTAGAGCCCGGAATTTCGGCTTTAATATCGCGCTACCTCGTCAAGTTTGTGCGATGCCAAAAGAACAGGCAAATGATATTAGTCACCTTCCTACCTTTGTCTTCTTTTTTTTTTTTTTTTTTATTATATCTTCCGAACGAATTTTCGCCAAACTTTCTTCTTGTACATAAATTTAATTTTGGGAAGAACGCGAAGAACAAGTTTTTCATAATACGAAGAATCAGCCGAATGTCTATTACAGAGAGCGTTGCTACCTGAGCGCATGATTATGCGAAATCTTGCGCGAAATACCAACTCATTTAGTTCGACACGCACAGGTAAAAGCTCGACTTGCTCGATTTGTATGACGACAAATAACATGCTGGGGATATAGAGATATAGGTCGCGTGCGTGGCTTACCAATGTCCGGCGAATATAACAATCCATGAAACAAGGCACCGTCGATAAAAGCTCGCGTTCGAGCCGTGAAGTCGTAAAATAAAACCAAAAAAAAAAAAAAAAAAAGGAGAGAGAGAGAAAATAGCCGAGGGTGGAAAAAACAGAAAAAATAGTTGCGCAATTCCCCGCAAGATCGTCATGCAACAATGCGCACCCATGTCGCGGTGTAATTTTTAAAGTAGTCCGTGCAAATAAACAAATAAAAGAGACGTTCAAACAACGACCCCTGTAAAAACTATCTAGCGTCCGGTGATTTTTGTTGCTAGCATCGAGTAGATGTGTGTTTGCAAAAAAAAAAATCACAAAAAAGGAAATCAGAAAAAAGAGAAAAGAAAAATAGAAAAAACGAGGGTAGATGAAAAATAGGCGGCCTCGCGTATAAAACATACGTGGGGTGAAACTTCGTTTTCGCGTGACGAGCTCGTCGAATATTTTGTACTTATATAAATATTTCCTGAAATATGGAAAATTCGGCGATCGTCGGTGCAAAAGTTGCCCGCTGGTGAACAACAGGGACGTCCGAGCGGCGTAGTATTTTCATTCCCACACAGGCTGGCCAACATCCGTTATACTTGGCGATGTCCCGGCAGGTTTTGAGTCGGGCGTCGTGCACAATAGCGATGAAAATCACGGAGGTCGATTTTTTTCACCCCTCTTCCTCCGTGTCTTCTCGTTGGTAGCGACCGCAGCACGTTGGAAAAACGGTCTCGCGACGAAAACTTCAATACGAATGCCCGGCCTGAATTTCACCACTGCCGGACAGTCGGATTTTCGCGAAACCGCCGCGTGGCTAATTCGATATCCAATCGAGAACGTTATTCACAATTAAACGCAAACTGACCAACAAATTACGATCTCTGGGATCCGATAAATCCGAGTTTTCTCTACGCTTTGTGGTTTTACCGGTGAAAGGCAGTGAGGTTTTCAAAGACACAAAAGCGTATCAACTAGCAGCTCGTATATTTCCAAGGAATTCTTCCGATACGAATTGCGCAATACTCCACTTCTGCTGGTTTATGTAAATTTCTTTGCAAACAGATCCAACTCGAATTTCTTTTTACGTAATGGTATTGGATTAGACGAGTTTAAGAGGATTGATCGCGTAATAGTATTGTGCAAGATTGTAAATTTCATACGTGGTTGGCGCATCTGGAATCTGTTCAATTTTCATTGCGATATTATAATTCATGATTATCGAAACTGTGTGAAATTCAGAATTTACAACGAAATACTAATAACGTTGTAGAAATCCCGATAACTGCGAAATCTACGCAATTGAATATTTATATTTCAATTGCGTCTTCGTTTTATTTAGAAGAAAGAGAAAGATTTTGTATATATGTACTTCTACCATGACATTTTATATCGAGAGTAGACTAGGAATCGTTTTGCTCGGAAATTCGAAGAAAATGGATTCCTTGCGAGATCCTGTATGCGGATACAGTGTATATGTGGAACTTCGAATGGAAAACTTGGGCTATTTTCTAGATTATCTTTCTAGGTTATTCTCGTAACTTGTGTTATCTTCAGCTTTGTCCAATTCGTTCCGATAATCCACTACCAGAGAAGATTGAAAGATGTCTAATGATTTTAACCGGAGTACTATGCAATCTATCAAAGTATCGTATATTATATCGATATTCGCGATAAATTTGCTGCCATGTAATAGAATCGAGAACATTTGAAAATACTGTTTTATATTACACGGTTCGTGCTGATCGATGAGCGCATGTTCGAGATACCGCTCCAGGTCGGTAAGCTTCTCCGCTCAAAAATTTTCCAGTCCCTAGGAAGCTCGTGTCACCGATAAAATTCTCGTTCTACCGACAGGGCAGGCACGTTTCGCGACTATAAAATCCTTCGTCGGTCGACTTATCGATAATTTCGTTGTTTGGACGGTACTTCTCACGTACTACGCATCCCGTGACCGAGAAAACTGCACATCGACTGGCTCTAAATCATGATCAAGGCAAGGAGTAGTCTGTCCTTTAAATTTTTCAAGACCTGTCGGTCAAATCGAGACGAGGGAACCTTTCCCTCGTCAGTTATTCTTTAGGGTATACTAAAAGAATACTATCTTTCATTCTCTTCTAGATGGAGGATTAGATGGAGATCTAACGATCTCCTAGACGGTAAATTGAGAAATCGAAGCCGGGAGAACTGAACTATCTCTCGAACCATCTTTCGAAGTAAAACCAGTCGCACGAGAAAAATCCTCTCCCAGAAAAATAACGTTTGTACTACGCATTTCTTTATTAACGGTCCTCGAAGATCGCTCGCTTCTCCTAAATGCGCGGGAATCGATTAAATTTTAATTTCCGCGTGGAGTTGTTCGAGATTTATTCTCTGTCGCGATACAGGCGGCGTGTCGTAAAAATTGCAAAGAAACGAATCGCGTTATATTCAAAACCGAGCAATGTCAGCCGCGGTTCGTAGATCAATTATAGTTTGGTTGGTTCTCAGTTATTTACTGGCACGCAAAAGGATGAAGAGCGCGCAAGGATTTCTGAACAGATTAAAGGCTGATTGTGCCATACTATTACTACTGGTTAGCTGTGGGGTCCGCGTGACTGTTACCTGCTGCCGCTTTTAATCCCATTAAAATCCCATCATTCTAAACCTCGATGCCGGAGCTGCTTTCTCTCTCCGCGTTCAACCCTGTGCGCCGTCCGCGCTCCAGGAGATTATCCGCTTCGGCGTCGTTCCGTGTTTTATTTTCGCCACGTTTTTTGCGCCGCTTTTACGGCCTCCGTTGCCTGCATTGCGGTAACGAAGAATGTAATTCCTGTCCTCGCTAATGACACTCGTTTCACCCGTGAAAACAAACGAGCTCCGCGCCCTCGAGATCCCTCCAACCCCTTGGGGTGAGATCGATAACCTTCGTTTTGGGGGAATTGAATATTTTTTCTATCCACTATTGAAATTGAATTCTTTTTTTTTCACAGTTACTATTGGGCGACGGATTATTTTTTTTTACAAAGTTTTATCTTTCTGCCTGATCCGAGATTCTCTTTCTGATATCGTCTCGCAGATTTTTAGCGTTTCGATACCTCGTTCGACGGCGAGTTGCGGGAGCTGTGATTTAAATAGCAATTTTCCAGCGTCTCTGTGTCATTTATTTCTCGCAGAACATTATAGCATGCATTTCGAAATTCTTCGTGCAGCAGCATTCAAATTCCCCGTAACGAGAACCGCGTGTTTGTATGCATTTGCATAGTAACTGTCCACACTTAAGATGGAAAACCGCTTTGGTCGCCAGCTTCGCTTCTTCCCAAAGCTCTTAACACGATTCGTATTTAACGACCATCCTCTGCAAAACTTCCACGAAAGATTACGCGAGTTTATTATCAACCACCGACTGCCAGAATTATTATAACAACTCTACATTTTCTACCGTGAATAATTATTTTTTTTGCCTTCCTGAATCGACCGTGTACGAGACATTTATCTACTAAAGTGGACAACTTTTTCCACCTAAGCTCTCTGTCGCAAAAAAAGCGATAAAATTAATTTTTCGAAGTTACGAAACTTCTCTACTTTTTGAATCTCAACTTCCGTGAATGAAATTTTTATGAAAAACTACAAGATTCAGGTTAAGCGAATGATCGATGATGCATCACGATCCATCAAGCATAGATTCTGGATTACGTAACCAAAGTACAATCGAACGTTCGAGATTCTAATATTGGTGACACAAGCTCTTGGCTTTTTCTAAGGCACTCGTCCAAAAAGCACGATACGATCACAGAGTTTGTCCTATCCATCGAGCAACCCGGTTGCAATCGCATTTCCCCGTTCCCGTTGGGGGTTACGCTGGGGAACAACGATGTTGCAGGTGGCGAGGGGCTCGTTAAAGAACGGATCGATGAACTAATAAGTCTGGAGTTGCCGCCACTTGATACGAGAAATAATTGCCACTGTGCTAACAATTCAACTGGTGCTTCCATTGTTACGTGATTTGATTGTTAGTCGACCAACACGCTCTATAAAAAGAACCGCGCTCGAGCTTGTCGTTGGTTCCTTCGAAAGAGGACTGGGTCAAAAGGCGCATGTAAACTAGCGGGATAAATAATTCGAGAGTGCTTGATCAACTTTTTTACTTCTTTCGTTTTATTGAGAATCGAATTCTGTGGTATCGCAACGGTGACACTTGCGATGAAACGAATCTGATTTACGATAGAAGCGGTGTGTTTTCAGGCTGCGGCCTTATTTTATCGACTTGATAGGTTGCTTCGACGCTTGAACTTGCTCTGCCATTAAATAAGATTATACGAACAATGTACGTGTCGTCGCGCGTTTCAAAGTATCGAGAATTTATTTTCAATGCGTCAAGCCATCCACGATGACATTGTTTTGTTCGTCTTCGAGTCTGCCAGTCGCTAGCCTTTCCCCTTTGAAGACTACATGCTTGAAAATTTCGTCGAATATCGTCTTTCGATCGTAGTTCGTCGCGTTTTTATCGGTTAGCTGCACGGCAATCTTTTTACCGTAGTTAACCACACCGATCAAAATTTCAGCCGCGTCACCGAGAAACGTAATCGATTGCTGGATGACGAGTTTTTCCACGCGGCATCGATCATAATTTTTTTACGCGCGACAGCGCACCTCGATATAGTCCCCGATACGGGTTATTTCGTGGAATAGTTTTTCGTGCCCCGCAATATCGCTAATATGCAAAAATGATACATATTTCGTTACGGTACCTGTTCCAATGCATTTGGAATAAATTCTTGAATATTCTCCGTCCTCGAATTCCATCGGCGTTTGTTTTCATCGAATTCCTCCCAACTCTCGGAAAGAAAATTATGTTCGACTCGAGCCAAGATTTTTCCATGTTGCGTATTCCACGTAACCAAAAGGAACGTGGAACATGGAATTCCCACCTGTCTGTATTATGCATTATCTATCTACTGGGAGTGGAACACCTTGCGCCGACCTGCGAGCCATGATATCGATATTACTAAAAACGAGAAATCCCTTTCTCTATCCTCTGACCAACAACTAGTGCTCGATATTTCATCGTCCAGTTCTAAATACAAAAATCCGATTTACTTACAGACGTTCTTGCCACTATTTTCTTGCCCGATCCTAAATTCCACTTTCTGTTAGTATAACGTATCAATACGACGATTCCGACGAGATCTGTAACTTGGATTTTTATTCCGTCCACAAGGAACATGTATAAAATTCATCGTTTATCAATTTTCAATGAAGCGCCGGAATCCTTAGGTGTCGTCGAACACCAGTAATCCATAATAGTTAAAGTTACCATTGGATCTATGAATTCTTTGTCTTTTAACCCTATTATCTCATGATATTTGCCAGTAACAAAAGAGTCCGTGACTATAATAGCTAAGAGAACGTGGGTAATCAATCACTTTCGGACTGGTTGAAAAACTTTGAAGCTTTTTTCTTCGGGGCTACGTTATCTACCCTCGGCGCACTTAGCGATCCTACTGGTAACTGAAAAATCAAACAGGAAAGTCAAATAATACGATCGAACTTCATGGAAAGAAGGCGCGGAATCGAATCCCAGCAATTAATTACGGGGTCGATCGAACATAACTGCAGGTAACGAGATTCTCACGCAACCCGACGCAAAATCCGTCATCAGAATGGATTCGGTTAGACAGTTTACAAATTCCATCGAAACGGTGTAATTCCATCTGCATTGATGGAGTAGACTCGAACAGTCGTCAAGTTGCGTTGTAACCGGTCTTGTTGTATCACTGGACGATAAAACAAAGGCAACCCGACCGATCTGGTCGGTGGCCATCGCGTGTAATCAGCCATCGGCGTCGAGTCGAGTCGAATCGTGGCAGAGGCAGCCGGTAAAACGTCGACCGTGAGAAGGTTTACGTGTGTACATGTACGTCCACGTACGTGTGAGTACCTCCGAGTACTATCGTTCGAATTCCAGATCTCTTGAATTTTCGCCACGATGAACAACACCGAGGTGGTATCTGTAGAAAATGAATAGTTTGGTTCGTTCTAGAATTCAACTAAATTTTAAAAAGGGCCCCCTTTTCTCTCAGACTTCAACGACCAAATTCTATCATTGTCCGCGTTCTTGTAAAAGTTTCTAAAAACATTTTTCGGAATCACGGAGCAGCATTATACGGCGAACATCCTCGAATCCTAAAATTGTTTAACGGATTTCGCTCGAGCTTCATCTCGGTCCTAGTGTATTTAACTGCAGCTGTAAGGAGCAGCGAGCTTGGAGCACGAAAATTGCAATTCAACATCAACAGAGGAAGAAAAGCACGGGATGAACAATTCAGCGTGACAAGCATCGGCTGGAAAATATCATTAAACATGATGAAAGCGGAAAGGAAGCTGGTCGTCCGCCTGAGAAACGCTTCACCAACGATGACGACGAGCTTAACCGTGACGGGGGTCTCGGTTATGGTCGGGTCTAGGGTATGCGGAGAGTAGGTAACGCAGATGACTGGAAACACAGCAGGTATATCTCGGCTACGGCTGGTCTGTAATTGGGTCAGCTGCAATGTTACTTAAGCGAGCATGTACCACCATTCGGTTACGATTGTCGTTACTGTGTAGTCCCTGCGGATTGAACAACGATTCCGCCGCGCGTTACCATACGAATCCCTCGAATACGAGCCGTATTATAAAGTAGACAGCATGTCCTTTGAAAATACTCCGTATTGTGTGTGACGGCAATTTGTGAAACTACATATGCTCGTTATTATCTCCTAACTTTTGCCTTTGCACGCGTTTACTTTGAAACTTGATTCCGTACCTAGAAATTCGACGATTACGAGTAATGTCGCTGGAAAACCAACGTTTTAGATAATTGCCTAACAATTGGAATTCAAGTAGACGAAGAAGGTATATTAATTCCTCGGCAGATGTCGATCGCCGAATCAGGAATGATTTCCAGGAAGGATGGTAAACGCGTTTCACGCGTCACGGAACACGTAATAAAGAAATGATCGAATAAAGAGATCGCCCTTCTTCTTGCTGGTTCGAGTAGCGCATCGAGTTACTTCATCGATTGGAAATGTGGCTGAAATCGATCGCGGGAGAAAAAGGGGGATTCGGTGCTCTAATTGCCAAGTGACCCGCGAATCGTCTTCGACGACGCGCGACGCTGCCGGATATCGAAAGCATTTCCTTGTTGCTTTATCGAGCAGAACTAATTGCGGGCGAAATACAATTCTTCTGTTTATCGCCACGTACAATCCTACCAAGTTCCAAGTGTATTTACAAATGGATAGTTTACAAAACGCTGTTAGTTAGCGTCTTTTTTTCTTCTTTAATGTCTCTGATTCTTCCAGGTAAACCACTCCGTCGGCTTCGTACGCGAATAAAAAATATGTAACACGATACAAATGTACAAAATTAATGAGCGAAACGAATATTACGAGGGAAAAGTAAATTATTGAACCGTTCGTTCGATTTGAATGATAGAAAGCAGCGTAAAAAAGAGCGAGAGGCAACGAAAAAGAAGAAATCGAGTGTAGTGGAATGCTCTCTATATGCCAAAAAGCTTTCACGTTGGCAAAACTGATCTATTGTTTAGCGATTCCTGCATACGAGCGCTTTGTTCGCGATAGAATTTCCGATTTCGCGCGTTACCTTCCCCAAGCGTCGCATTATTATTCAGATCGCGTCGTATAATAAATGTTAGCCCACCTTTTGCCAGAACGGACTGTTGAACAAAATGCAGCAGCCCGTTGTTCGATCGTTCGTTCCTGTTGATTCGCGAAAGTCTCGCGCAACTTGCCCGCTACTGTCTTTATCTTATTTCGTTTTATAGTTTACTGTGCTTTGATGTATCGCAATCGTAGCTTATTTTTAATTATTTTAGTGAAATCGAGCGATTCAGAGAATATTCATAAATCGAACGAATGTTTGTCTTCAAAAACACTGGCAATTCGTAGCGAACCGTTCGGCTGAATTTAATTACGCCAGTCATAAATATCAGGCAGCGAGCAACGTCGAAAGGAGCGAGCAAAGTGTGTTGAAGTTGGCGTAAAGCAGTATCCATTTTCCAGGTAGAATTTCCAGCAACTAATTCGCGAGAGTTGGTGTAATTTACGAGTGGAATGGAGGCGAGAGGCGAGAGACGAGAGGTGAAAGGCTCGTTGCGTCGAACGGGACATCGATTACGCGTCGATTACGCCACTTTCGCCCCTTGTCCCGCAATTTTTTCCCCCAATTTTATTTTATTCTCTCTGCTACGCGTATTTCACGCTGCAAGTCGTTAAACAACGGCTATAAAATATTTGAGGATCGACGCGGTCGACCTGTAATTTCCGTCGAGCAGACCGGGCGTTATGCCGCTGATTAATTGTCTGATTTTTCAGCCGGTGATGAATTGTATTTTCGGACAGAGAGACCACGCGCCATTCGGCGAATTAACCCCGGAAGACCCAGTAACCTTGTTCGATGACCGAGCAAAAAACTTTCTAGCCTCGATGTAAAAATCCCCCCCTCCCCCCATGAATCGTAATGACTGTGTTCTTCGTTAGCGGTAAATGGTAATGGAACTGAATCGTTGGAACCGTTCGAACCGTTCGAGTGAAAGTTCCAATCCCCTAGAGATCTTTTTTACGACTCTGCAGTTTTTTATGCGCTTCTGGATGGAAAGATCTAACTAAAATGAATTTTCTGATTTCTATGTTAGCAATCCCTGATGGCGATCGAATTCGCAAGATTGGCAAACGCAATAGTTATCTCTCGATACTCCCATTAATTCTGATATCAAGCTTAGTTCGTTTTAATATAACGGCGTTTATCGTAGCAGGAGGAGGTTCCTCCACCCTATACAGAATTATATCGCTAATTAGTGCGGGATGATTACAGAATTTGATAGCTTGCACGCTTTAGCCGAAGGACGCTGTTCCACTTTAATTACACGCTACCGGTAATTGTCGCCGAAGCAGGAAAACGTGTCATCAGCTCTGGTGATCATCCAGAGATCCAGATCCCGATAAAACGTTGGGGTTTCCTCGAAACTCGATGCTCGAACGATCGGGACAGTGTCCCGAATTGGATGGAGCGAGGAACGATTTCGATGAGTTATTTTAGTAATATCATTACGAGCAACTGCGAAATGGAAAAACGAAATGGAAAACTGTAACGTTCGCGAACGATCGATAAGGGAATAAAGTCGGCGCGATATCTGCCATAACGATTCGATTTTCAATAGCCGCATTGCTGTCATCTGTTCCGGGCGAATAACGGAGCTCCGGAGTCGGTTCACTCGATTCTCTAACGACTCGAATCGCTTCCACTCTATGATTTTTATTCCGTGACTGTAGCAATAAAATCGTACGTGTACATTGTTAGATTGTACGGAATACGCGTGCAAGTACATCTGCGCCCGTGAAAAATGGTCAACTTTTCTAAATCGCAGCTGTGCATTGTCTGTAAATGTCGATCCGTTACTCTTCTAGATACGCATAATAATTTCTTATGGTATTGTCCATTGGAATATTTTCGAGAACTTCGACGCTGCTTTTCATTGTTTTCTTGTAAAGAGGTAATTTCCGTAGATGACGCTAACTCGAGAGCTTTAAGAATTCCAAATCATCGTTCAAATGCTCGATGAATCGACTTGGATCGATAGAAGGAACCCATAGCAGAGAATTTCTCGTATAAAATCTCTAGGTATCCCCAATTAGACTGTAGCAAAGTATCTCCGATTAGATTATAACCAGCGCAGTGACAAATTCGTTGAGAAAGGTGGTATTACGAAGGATTGAGTTGATTTCGTGGTAGAATTAAACGAGTAAGAGGAGCAGCTGGTTCGTTTCATTTATCACCGGCCATTCGTCACCATATTTAACGTCTTCGTGCTTGACAGCCGGAAGTGAGAAAGAGAAGCAGACCGGTATACCTGGTTGTCGCGTCGTCTACCGGTTACGCGAACGATGAACTCGAACGGGCCCGGTCTGTTCTCTCCGGGGATAGTCGTCGCGTGATAACCGAATAATTAATCAGACGGCGAGATTAATTCGCGCCGGGGACCGGGTTCGTTTGGATACGACGTAATACGAACGGAACAGTCGGTTTCGCGGCGGCGTGTGACGTTTAATAAGATTTATCGCTGACTTGATGACTTTATTACGAACGATTTACGACCTTTAACGACGGGTAAACGTCTTCCAGAACCCATCATCAGCTCGAATTAGCGTTTGTTATCAGTTGGCTGATTCTCCTTTTTTCACAACCGAGTATCACAACCGGTAAAATGATTTTTGACAAGATTGACAAATGGAATTTGTTCCGTAGCTTTATACCGAGATGCAGGTTGTCGAAGAACGACTTATTTGTCGTTCTCGTATTATTTTCCTTTATACTATTTCATATATTATTTTCTTTCGTGAGAAATCGAGGACTAGTATTTTTGGAGATAAAGATCTTCTTATATTTTTTTAACGTCGGAGGGTGTTAGAAAACATTTAGAAAATATACGAAGGGAACGACAGAAGTTTGAAAATGTGGTTTTCTGAAAGTAGCCAGTATCACGTTCAGCAGCCGCGAAGTTGTCTCGGGTTCGACGCCCATTGTCTCCCACATCGATCTTTTATGGATATCGCGAGCTGAAATATTTGCATGTGGTTTTCTCTCTAACTTGAAACGTAGAAATCGACTTTGAATCTTTCATCTTATTCTGATATTTCTAATGTTACCATAAAAGTTATTCAAAACTATCGATACCTTCCAATTTCAGTTAGGTGCTTATACCTAACGATTGGATTATTTTCTTCCTTTTGTGTGTGTGTGTGTGTGTGTGTGTGTGTGTGTGTAAGAGATATAGAATACTTGAGAACATAGAACGAGAGTGCATTTCTCACAAAATTATTCGGTGTTTAACTACTCTCTAACATTGAAAAACTTATTCGCAAGTAATATCCGTAAAATCAAATATGAATATGTAAATAATCGTCGAAACACGCGAAAGAGCATGTACAACTAAACGTCGAAACGCACCCGTTTCCTCTTGTAACTTTGCGAGATGTACGCGAGGCTAAATATCAACGAGAAACTTCTTGTAACTTTCGAAGTGCAGGGAACTAAGTAACAGACCAGTTCTTTGAGAGAGGACTACTGCTGCAGCTTAGAGAGGAAAAGAGAGAAAGAGAGAGAGAGAGAGAGAACTGAACGCTGACGGTTCTTCTAACGACGGCTCCACGGATTGAAACGAGAATCCTTCAGCAACCACGTCCTCTTCTCGCCCCGAAGTTGCAGAACTCTAAGTACCGACAGATTTCAATTTCGCGAAGAGCGTCAACGATAAAATCAATCGTAACCTTCTAGTTCGAATGCGAGACACAGCCGTCGATCCACCCTCTCGTTTCAAAGTTAGGCTTGCGTGATGTAATAATTCGAAAGTTTCGAGACCTCTTGGCGGTGTTCAACCGGAGTAACAGAAACGTCGGCGATTGGCTTCCACATCACCGAAACCCTCGGTTACCCGTAACCGCCCTTCTTTACGCCACTTGGCCACCGTTTCTTCGCCTTCCCGAACTTCTTCCGATGCCTGTAATTCAATGGCTTATTTCACCCTGAATCGATGCAATTAGCGGCACCGCGCTGGCAATTAGGAATCTAAGAAGCCGTGGCACGTGGCTTAATGATCGCGTTACTCGTGACACGTGGCTTCGTGTCGTTCTTCTACTACGAAAGATGCAAAACGAACGAAGCTGTTCGTCAAGTTTTGTGCCGACCAAATAACAAGATGGAAATGACGAATTATCGATCAAGACTAGGACTGATCTGGCAAAAGACAGAGAACAAAACGTTGTCATTGCGTTCATCTCCGTGGAAAGAAGTCGACCTTACGGACGAACCAACCCCGATTCCATGAGAAATCGGCACGTACACAGAGCAGAGAAGAGACAGTGTACGCGGCTAGATAGAACGTACATTTCCATTTTATCTTGAGCACGGAGCTGCCGTAGGGCTTTTGTTTCTTGTCACTGACACTGGCTAAAATAGGGCCGTGTCTCTTGGCCGGAGCACCTTAGTCGCCGTCTCTCTTTCTACTACAACCCTCCTCGACCATACTGTTTACGCTTGTTTCACTGGGTAACGACGGCCGTGGCATCACAGTTACTTTTGACCGACATTTAAGTCGCAAGAAAGCCAGCTTCGCATATCCAACGACGTAACCGAGTGCAGACTCGTACATAGAAACGTCTGGCCAGCTTCTCCTCGTTTTATCTCTCCGTCCTACGACAAAATGGGATCCACGTTTTGGCAGTTATGCCGGTTAAGGCCGGCCCAGTCCCGTCGGGATATTGCTTCCAACTTTTTCTCGCTTGTTCTTGTCGTGCCAGCACGCGATCGAGGACGAAGCGATGTTAAGGAACAGTGAACAAGGACACGGTATCTGTCCCTTCGTAATTTTGATACGCTCATCGTTTTCCTTCGAGCTCTTTTTCGCTCGCAATAAGGACACGGCCTGTTGCAAGGAAATGAGCACATTTCTAAGATCTTTTCGTTTCTTTATAACAATGAGTGAAGAGCTTTTTTCAGCTCTGAAATTGAAGGCATTCTGATATCTGTACCCTTCAAGTTCGATCGTTAGGATATTAGAGGATCTGTTTTTGCGTGAAACGTACCATGATATTTCGTGATACCATATGCATGTATGCCGAGTAAACTAAATATTTAAGTCCTCAGAAATGACAACTATTCTCACTCACGTCATAATCTTTAAAACGTTCTATTTTAGACGGATTATTTAAATATTTCAACGCTTAACTTATTTTAAATGTCTTAGTGGACTTATTTAAATGTAGAGATAGTTTTGGATTAATTTAACTTCCAGCTACTGCATATGAAAACACCGATATCTATCTGACGCTGTTCGTACGATACTGTGCTGTTAATTGAGCGACAGTCTTAATTTTGCACAATGGACTGCGCGCAAACCAAGACCGGTCGTTAGATTTGAATCTCGCGTTTCCATGGTTTCCGCAGCCTCTGTTTTCCCGGTCATTTCACTCCTAACCGAGCGAAATTCGCGTTTTGGCAGGTGCAATGGCTAAAACCGTTCCGTTGTTCCTGCCTTTATCGACATCCTTTTCTTGTTCGCCTCCCCGTTCCAAGGATAAACGGGAATCCTGGCAGAGTGTCGTGCAAGAAGATGGTTTTTGCGATATTAACGAACAGCTTTGGAACTTTTTGTTCTCGTGCTGCTCGCGGCGCTTGATCAATTTCCGATGGGTGCATCTATGTACTAGATACAAGAAAGAAATGGGATTTTGAATGGTTTCCCTCCGGCCTTTTTTAAATTACGCGACGGTGAGTAGGAAGTCGCGTTGTTTCTACTTCCATAATTCGCGATGCATCTATTCGTTCGATTTCACTTAAATATAAAAGTAGAAGATTCGTCGCGATCTTACCGGTTTATTCGCCAGTTGCAGTTCGAATTCTCGGTAGAGCTCGAACGGCCATCGATCTCGTTATCTCGTCGTTGATTGTATACCAGGACAAAAGTCCTTTCATAAATGTTTCATTATTCGCCTCTCGAGCGAAGAGAAAGAGAACGAGGCTCCGATAATCTCTACACGATCCATCATCGCATACCTCCGCCACCCTACAATGCCTCGGTTCTTTTTCATTAATTATTTTGCCCTCGTCTACCGTCTCCGTTTCTCCCCAGAACCGCGACGCGTTTTATCCACGTTCTTGTTGTTCGACGTTTTAATTGGTTTCCCTGGAACGAATGTTAATTGCGAGCGGAATAACAGCGATTCATCGTGCAAAAGTTCCACGTCGGAACGTGATATACAATTACGATTCGTAGGGCGTTAGCGTCTGATCGATCTACTCTCACTTGGCTGTTCTGTCGTCAGCTTAAAGAATCCCCAGCTCGGAATCTCTCGAAACTTTCAAGCTTTCGGTCGAAGTGAATACAAATTGAAAGATTTGGTATTAGAACACTATTGCAATTAGTTCTCGCTGTTGCTTTTAAACGCAGAAACAACTGTGTGCCATTCGACCGGCTACAGGAAAACAAGAAACATGTTTAAAGATCGACATTTGTCCGGGTAACTCCGACTTCTGTACAGCAATGATAATTAACTGAATCGCTTTTATCAGTGGTGGCAAATGGCGCTTAATTTCGCTCCGAGAACATTTCCATTCCCTTTTCTTTCGTGCCGCTACTTTAATATTCACGATTGCATTCTCTGCTGGGAAAATTTTATTCCATTTAAAGTCACGTGTTTCTCGATCGACAAAATCCTCGTCGAAGATTTCTCGACGACAAAACGGCCGATTAATCCGAAACAGACCAACACTCCCACGATTCGCTCGTTCCACTCTGGAAACTTTTCACGGCTCGTGCCTTTCGGCCCGATATCGAAACGCTATGTTTAAGTTCCGACAGCGTCGGCGAACGAATGCGACTGACAATAAACGTCGATTCGTTGATTGAGGGAAGCACGTCGATGGAAGCATCGTGTCTCCACTTCGACAGCGATGAATTTCAAACTTCTGTCCCGTTTGAAAAGCATCTGATAATGGACGTTTCTTCCTCGAACGATACGATTTAACTCTGACAATAATACATGTGTACGGAACGTTAACGACGATCAATAGGCTTGGTAATTTTCATTAATATCAGAGCGTCGACGAGTGCCAATTACGCTCGTGTTATTCCTAGTCATGGAAAGTATTAATTACAAATTATTACCAACGTGAACTCCCGGCGGATCAATTAATTAATTTACCTTTTTGTTGCACGACCAATAAAATTACACGGCATCCAAGCGGCACGGTTTCAATGGTAGAAGGCGTGTACATTCGATTTATCGAGCCGCAGCAAATATTCGGCTACATTAGTTCGCATATTCAGCTCGTAAACAAAAGTGCCGATTAGATTATCAGTCATAAATGTTGGCAGCATTGAGTGCCCTATTTCAACACGTTATACGTGTTGCGTTCGATTTGGATTCGGATCAAGAGTCCTTAGGGTCACCGAGCAAATTTTTACATTGAATGCTACAACGGGTAAGGTACAAGAGAGGCGCGAATCGATCTTTCGACGCGTGTGAGGAAACACTACGACGCTAGAAATTAAACGAGATTCTTAATGAACGAGCCGCGACAACTTTTCATTGCTTTATCGACACGCCGCGTCATTGGAGTTCAGCCGCGAGAAAAGGCATGGAAACTTCTCAATTCCTATCAATGGCGAAAATCAAGACATGTAACAATTTCAGTGGGACTGTTCAAATGCGGCAGACAAACACCAATCTTGATTCGAAGACGATTGCATTCAGATTTATTGCTGCAAGTAAGAGAGTCTTGAGATCAAGAAGCAATGGAATTCCGACTTTGGAATTTACATACCAGCGGTGAACGGTGGTTCCTTTGGCGCTTTTGAACCCAGGAAAGATCGTAAGATAGAGAGGGTCTGCGAACCCTTGTCGGAGAGAAACGCGGGGCAAATATTTGCAGCGGCGCGGCGGGACGCACGCTGCGGTACGTGATCGTTCCGAGCTGCTTGGCTCCGCGGCCTAATTCGATTAATTGGAATGTGCTTGCGCTACATATTTATTTATTCAAACTTATTCGACATCCGATCACCAGTTTGGATCGAGCTAGAGACGTTTACTCGGGTAGAGTCGCTAATTGATCGAGGTTAGAGCTGTTCTACAAGGTTTAACACAAATATAATTAACGCCATCAGATTAAACGTGATTCTAACTCGATATGCAATTATACTTCTTCCAAGGAGCGTTATAAAATCTCTACGTAAGTACTTGACGAGTAATCCAGAAAGCATTCAAACTTTCTACTCCAGCATTTTGTCTTTAACCTGTAACTATGGTTCCACTTATCTGTTTATCTGCGACTATATCGTAGGATAAAAGTCAACATTCTGATTTGGGGTGATTAATTATCGCGCAAATACATCTTGAGAAATCTACTCGTCAGGAGCCATCGACCTTTACGATGGCATAAAGGAAGGTGAATTCATCGATGAATTTTCATTCGCACAAGGGCTATAGACTATTTTCTGCTCCTAGACACCGTCAAGTGAAGAGGCGGTAAATTCACGTATTACATCGATTCTAATAAATATTTTCTGACGTCTGAGTCTTTTATATAACGTTCTAGTTTCCTCGAAATACTGCTTCCCTATTCTCTGTAATCTCCTCCTAAGACATTCAACCTAGGATTCGAGAAACACGACGACCTCGAAACGTTCCAGATCCATTCACCACGGAGCAAATCGGGTTCGATCGCGCGAGACTATTATCGACAAGATTACTCGCCTTGCTCGTAACAAGCGTGGAGATACAGGGCGCATTGACGTCGCGACACAGTCGTCTCACGCGTAACGGTTGCGTAAACGCTGAATGACTTAATAGAAGGGATTCCAAGGAGGTATTGTGCGTGACGCACGGATAACGCGGTTTATCTTGGACGTTGCCCACGCAGGTAATCAATGTAATCGTCGACGAGGGGCGCGTTTGCGCGAGCCAATTCACCGAAAGGGGATGATAAAAAGCGTCAGGTCAAGGATGGGACTGGTGGAGAGGCGAAAACGTGATGCTTGGAACAAAGACAACGCGAACTGTCAAGTGGAGAGCACTCAGACCTCCATTATTTGTAATCCATAAAGTGGCTGCGCGTTCCGGGAAACTCTGGCTGTTCCTCTTTGCTCGCAAGTTTGCTTCCCTTCCCCTTCCGGGAACGTGGTTTCGTGCAATAGCTCTGTGTATATTCTCGTGGGGAAGGTTCTATGTTTCGCGAGGAATAATAGAGTTTGAATTGCGTTAATGGAGGGTTGAGTCGAGGGGCGAGGGTTTGTTGTAAATGAAAATGAAATACCGTACGAATGTTCGACGATCTTCGAGTTCCGATCGTTATGTTTTCTACCGTGCCAGCTTTTATCTAGTTCTCGCGAGGAATTCAACGATAATTGTTGGAAAACAAGCAGCAAGAAGAGAGGAAACAGGGCGAGCTAAAGCCGAAAAGGCTTATGATCGGACGAATAAACCATCAGCTCGGATGGAAGTTGGAGACGGGCCGGGCGAGGAGAAAATCAATAGAACGGAAGGAATAAAAGGAAATGGAAGGTTATAAAATCAGAACGGTGAAAAGGAACGGTGGTCTGGCTGGGCCGATGCAACGTGGTTCAGGTCCGATAGAGAGGGTGCACTTAACCCCCGTTATCTGTAAACCATAAACTTCACACTTGGTGGACCGAGATTATTCCACCGTTTCCCCGCGTGTACATGTTTCTCTTCCGGCCGCTGCACACGCGAGAAGTAGAATCCGATTTGTCGATGGCACAGACCTGAAATCCTGTTTGTCAGGGACTATAACCAGTCCTGGACTTTTCGCCAGCAAGAGAACAAATATCGAGTTTTTGCGATACGAAAAGCAACCTGCTGGAAGTTTTATCGAACGATTTTTAAGTTCGGCAAAATATGTAATACGCCAGAACTGGTTTCCGTACGCGTTGTTCAGCTTTAAACGTGCCAGTTTTAGTCCGGGATCCACCCTAAAGCGATTTTCACGGTAAAATTGTCACTCTCGCGTACGACCGGGCCCCTTCCCCCGATTTTCTTAACGCTTTAGTCGACGACACGGAGGAATACTTTGAGAAGTATGAAGGAATATCACCGATAAAAATCTGATATTGTTTCCCCAATTTTCTTAATCCCTTGGTTAGAAGAATACTTCGGAAAGTAGAGGGAAATAAAATCGACGAAAAAGCTCATACTTATATTAAGCGTGTTACAGAACGTACACGTGATCAAAACTCTGTTTTATAACGAGGACACGTTTCTCTTGATAAACGGTTTAAAGTTTCTTTTGAACATCGACAACTATGCAGGCAACACGCGATCTCACAGAACTCTTTTCGCCGTGGCGATAATAAAAACGTCACAATGCGGCCCCTATTTCCGTTAGCAAAGCACCATGGGTATGAAAAAGAAGAAAGTAAGGTCCGAAGAAGAAAATCCTCCGCCTTTCCTCGCCACTTTAACAACACCCAGATCGACCACTCGAAACGGAAAACGCGTTTCTTCGCCGGCCTCTCGACGTTCCAAAGCAAATGAAAGGAAACCAATAAATCGGCAGGATCGACCGCGTTGGATTAAATAAGCCACTTGTTCTCCCTCTTCCAACCCTTAGCCAACTAACTTTTAACCTCCACATTCTTGGAAACCCTCTTACCAGGACTAACGTATTTAACGCGACTGGTGCGACGCGACGTTCGGTTAGCCTTGACGTTGTTCCTAGATTAAGCTCGTCACAGGGATCTTCTTTCTTATTATATTTCGGATAAGGGTTTGTTTAAAAGATGGCGTTTAGAAAGATTGGAGGTGTTCGACATAATCCTGGTGAAGGTAAAAGTACGAGATCCTCGACTCATCTTGCAAAAGATCGAAGAAACTTCAAAAAATCGGAATCAACGGCGAGAGATATATAACCGTAAGATAGACTTCGTAGAGAAATTTATCAGAGCCAAAGTCATAGAACCATATAGAAGTCACAGTTTTTTGGCCGAAAGAAACACATTGGAAGAAAACTGCCATGCAATAGAGCGAAATACAGCTGGTCAATATAAACGTGGTACATCGTTGTCCCGTAATCCAGCAATCTTTCTCAAGCCCAATAACCGTTCCCCTTTGTCCCGTTTCGCCGATCGAGCGAATCCCTTCAATCTGCCGATAAGTCGATGAAACGGTAGAATAAACAGTTCCTCCTTACCTTCTGAAGAATTATCTTTGGCTCCGTTACTAAGGAGATGATACGTCTTCCTGTTTGTTCGAGTTGTATATCGATTTTTCGGAATCTATCGAGCCAAATGCTCCAGGGAAGGATCGCTGTAAAATCTAAAGAGAAAAGAGAATTCTACGTTGGCAAATTGAATAAAGCTTCGTTTAAGGAAAAAACTGAAAAAGAAAGAAAAGAATAAAAAACGGATTTGCTTTACGAGCCGACTTCGTTAGTCGAACATTACGAACGATGCTAGTTAAGGAAAGTGGCTACCGCAAAACTGTCCTAGTTCCGTTAAAAACATCCAAGATGTAATAAATTTCAAGAAGTCACGGAGGCCGGTAATTTATTCGTGACAGACGGCGAAAGTAACGTCCGGAACGGACGTTGTTTTCCATAAAGTGCACCAAGAACTTATCGCTCCTTAATCATTCTTAAATAACGCAACTTATTCCGGATTATGGTCGAGTAGGGGATTACTTTATGAAAGAATTAAAGAAGGTCGAGAACAACGTTTACGAATATATATCTTCTATGTTTCTCGCAGTAAAAAAATACTCCGCCATCCAATGTTTAAACTTTATTAAACACGTAATGGAGTTTCGTCGCGAATAATGCTTTGAGTAAATGAAATTGGCAATTAAGAAAAGCTCTCGGTATCAATTTTCTCGGCAATTTCAACGCAACTTCCCAGCAAATTACTTTCTTCCCCTATTAAAAGGACTTTTATTCTTTTATCCTACTTTCATCTCGCTTTCAAAGATTCCTCGCGGTACTCTGAATCCAATAGAACGACGACACCATATAAGCATCGGACGTGGAATGTTTAATAACGAAAACTAAAGACGATAATGCGAGTTCGATGTGAAACCAAGCAAGACCCTTAATTTTCAATTTTATATTCCATCGCATTCGACTTTCCGATAGATTATTGCAATCACGGTCCTCTCTCCCAAAGAAGAAAAACGTAAAACCAGATGATGATGGTAGAGAAACTGCAAAATTGTATCGACAAACGAAACTAATCTGAACCAACGAGAAGAAACTGATTCGTTTTCTTGGAGCGTTGAAAAATTTGTGGCTCTCCCGAATAACTTGTTCAATTAATTGTTCCGTCGATCGAACATCACCCATTTCGGATCCTCCCACCCCCGACTAACACCCTTCTATCGCTTGTAAACGCCAGTAGTCGGTCGAATCCGAACGAAATCCCTGGCAAGCCCGGGGTGTTGGTCGATAAATCAAGACCCGGATAAATCAAATCGGCGGAAGGGTGGAGAAAATAGCGCGGGTCTCGTTCCGCGTTCGCGGCCGCATTTTTATACGTCACCGACCGGCCGAATAAAATTCAATCAGGCTTGGTTTCGGCGGTGGTGCAGATTTTATAATGCCCTGTCGCGAACCCAGCCACGGTTCGCGCGTTTCGCCGATATCCGCTCCGTTTCGAGCGATTTACCATCGCGGATAACGGTTCGCTCGAGCTTTCCAACACGATTTCTCCTAATGCCTGCTTCTGTGCGCGATAATTCTAATATTAATTGAGAACAATTTAATATCGAGCGTCTTTGGAAACGTTTTTCGATTTTAAAGGCTATCGATACGAAAGGGTAACGGAATCGGATGATTAAATTCGCAGTTTTGGTTGCGTGTAGGAGAAAGTTTCACTTGCAGTTATGTCAGAGAAGTATATACCGGTTACATATGCGTCAGTTTACGACCTTCGGTCCGATAATATCGTTTCAAGCAGTGGCAGCCTGAATCTCGCGACGAAACGGCAGGGGCCACGCGCAGGAAATATTCGCGTTATCGTGACGCCTGTAATTGCGCTGCCGAGTTCGTTTTATGACCTTTAGTTTACGTGTATAGGAAGAATAATTATTTTAATAAATATTATCTCACGAAGGTTGAGATAGACGGAAAAATATCGAATCGGAACTCCGAATTAATTAGTTCCCCGCTCAAAAGATTTTATTTGAAAAGCAGAAATAACCAATTTTGCAGAAGATTAGTAGTAACAAGCCGAAAGAGTAACACAAATTGCCCGCGAAGCTGCATCGCGAAGGCGACGACCGCATCGATTGGTCGCCTCGATACTTTTGTATAGACGAGGAAAAGCCGATCAGCTCTAAATCGGGCCAGCACCAGGTCGCGTCAAAAGGTCGAATCGAATTTCCCGTTAATTGGCAGAAGCAGCGCGCAAACTTCTATTTCCAGCCACTCTCGATCTGTTCATCGAGGAAAGCTGCTAAAGATAAGCGTTCACGTGCGAGCGAATCGACGAACGTTCACAGACAAATAGAGAAACAAGAACGGAACGAGCGGAATCGATGGGTTTTCGCTTGTATTTGCTATGATAAGCGCTCTTGTACCAGTGCTTTTTTTCTCTTTGCCCCAGCCTCGAAATATTTGTCCGTTCCTAATTCGAAATAATCGCTTCAACAGAATCAATTACGCGATTCAATGACGAACATCGAAGATCACGTCATGTCGTTTCACTCGACGAAATATCAAACGAACGTTTACTAGCCGAATAATTTTTTGTTCAATATTTGTACGATCGTTTGGCCATCATGGCGGATATAAATGATCGATTGAAAAAGATAAAAGTTCGTTGTTAGCTACAAAATTTTCATCATGCAGTATTTTTGACACGTTTCTTAACGTCAGGTTATCGGATAGAGATAACGTTCTCGATACGAATCAATATTTAAATGTTTAAATGTTTAAATATCGACCTGACGAATTTTATGGGATTATGTATTTCATGATAGAATCCATGTTAGATTTTCTCATGAAACATGCAATGGTAATATAGCATTATCAGCTTCGAATTACTGTTTATCGTAAATCCAATAAATCCTATTCGAAAATCCAATAAATATTACACGAAAATTCCGCCGAATTAACGAAAGACAGGGTTTCAACCAAACGTCAACTTGTCATCGCTAATGATATCCGTTAATGATCAGGATTTACCCGTTGTCCATCTTTCAATAAAACTCGCCGATTTACTCGCTCGAGATACAATGGAATTCCATTATTCGACTCTTGGGAAAATTGTAAAATATAATTATCCGGTTGATAATCGTCTGGGTGAACGAGCGACGGTTTAACGAAGCGACCAACTAATTACGAACGATCCCCGGCGATTAATGGTTCGGCGTAGGCATAGCATCCAATATTGTTGCCACTGGCTCCATTTTAAATGTTGCGATCCGTTCCTGTTTTGCATCGACCTAGTGATACCAGGTGCAATGGTTATTATCGCTTATCTTACGCAGCTGAAACCAGACTCAGCCACCGCGTTGATTTTTTCCACTGATACAAGAACTAAAGTTTCACGCAAATCAATCCTTCATTCTCCTTCTCATTCTCTCTTCTGACGCGATATGATCGAAACTTTCGTTTCCAGTAAGATATCGGTGACCTGAGATTAATTTCATTTTCCGAACTATAAATCAAATGACGAAGATCCCTCATCGACTGATTTCGATAATATAAAAAACTTCCTGTTTTAATTCGTTAAAAATTTATTTGTAGATTGACTGTTAATTTGTTTTAACAAATCCGGATCATTAATTTGACATTAACTCGAAACTTCGATAAAATACATATACTGCTGCTACAGATCTACCTGAGTGTCCTAATATATTATATAAATATATCAATTTTTTCTCTCTATTATTTTATTTATGATTGCACAGTGTCCGCTAATGTAATGAAAACCAGCCTCTGAGCTGCGAATAAATGACCATTCATCCCTAGAGGACCAGTGAAACACGATATACGCGTGAATTCCGAACAGGACGAAAAATCGTCGGCGATTATCGGCTGAATCGATTAATTAACCGTCCGGGGGGAGCAACAGCCGGAATCAATTAATACGAGCACGCCAGGTAAATGACTATTTTCTCGAGCAGGGACCACGACTGTCCGCCTTCCTCGTATGTAAACCGGAATTCTGGATCGGCTAATGGCGCCTGGTGAAATACGGCCGGCCGTAATTGTTACGTAATTGAAGATGCTAAGGGGTGGCGCGTTCACGATGAGAAAAGCCGATTTAATCGAGTTTGGATTAATTAACCGTCTACGATCGCGTGATTACGAATTCCAGAACGAATGCGTTGTTTCCGAAACGCGGCAATCACTACTTCGCATTAGAATTATGACCGCTATTACGCAACTTACGAGATTTCTTCTCCATCAGAAAGAGCAGCACTCGAGTATGCGAGCAAGTTGTCACCGAAGGCAGACAATGGAACGTCTCTTCGATAGAAGATGAGAAGCAATTACAGTTGCACTTCACGAAGAATGTGATCAACAAGCGGTCGGCTGTGAATTGGATTCAGAAGATGAGAAAGAAATACGCGATACAAACTATGGTATAGTCATTTTCTAGTGTTTTTGGATGAGAGGGAGAAGCTGACAAAGTGTCGCTTTAAAAGATTTATCACGCATCTCCGATGCACATTTTCAACCAAGGAAAGAAGCTGAAAGAAGAAGAAAATGTTTTCTTAAACCCCAGATGATATCCGCTTGAAAAATAAAACAACCAGTTCGGGAAAGTGAAGGCCACAGTTTTACATTCCTCGCAGTGTCTAGAAAGGAAAATGTATTTCCACGTTAAAATTATTCTGTTAAACAATGTGAAATTAACGAAAGACCAAATGCAAGCGATTAAAATTAGAATCTCTAGAGTAGAATTTTCAAATTTAAATATTCAAATTTTCAAATTTTCAAATTTGAATTTTCAAATTCGAATTTTCAAATTTGAATTTTCAAATTCGAATTTTCAAATTTGAATTTTTAAATTTGAATTTTCAAATTTGAATTTTCAAATTTGAATTTTTAAATTTTCAAATTTGAATTTTCAAATTTGAATTTTCAAATTTGAATTTTCAAATTTGAATTTTTAAATTTTCAAATTTGAATTTTCAAATTTGAATTTTCAAATTTGAATTTTCAAATTTGAATTTTCAAATTTGGATTTTCAAATTTTCAAATTTAAATTTTCAAATTTGAATTTTTAAATTTGAATTTTCAAATTTGAATTTTTAAATTTGAATTTTCAAATTTGAATTTTCAAATTTGAATTTTCAAATTTGAATTTTCAAATTTGAATTTTCAAATTTGAATTTTCAAATTTGAATTTTCAAATTTGAATTTTCAAATTTGAATTTTCAAATTTGAATTTTTAAATTTTCAAATTTGAATTTTCAAATTTGAATTTTCAAATTTGAATTTTCAAATTCGAATTTTCAAATTTGAATTTTCAAATTTGGATTTTCAAATTTTCAAATTTAAATTTTCAAATTTGAATTTTTAAATTTGAATTTTCAAATTTGAATTTTTAAATTTGAATTTTCAAATTTGAATTTTCAAATTTGAATTTTCAAATTTGAATTTTCAAATTTGAATTTTCAAATTTGAATTTTCAATTTGAATTTTTAAATTTTCAAATTTGAATTTTTAAATTTTCAAATTTGAATTTTTAAATTTTCAAATTTGAATTTTCAAATTTGAATTTTCAAATTCGAATTTTCAAATTTGAATTTTCAAATTTGGATTTTCAAATTTTCAAATTTAAATTTTCAAATTTGAATTTTTAAATTTGAATTTTCAAATTTGAATTTTTAAATTTGAATTTTCAAATTTGAATTTTTAAATTTGAATTTTCAAATTTGAATTTTTAAATTTGAATTTTCAAATTTGAATTTTTAAATTTTCAAATTTGAATTTTCAAATTTTCAAATTTAAATTTTCAAATTTTCAAATTTAAATTTTCAAATTTGAATTTTTAAATTTGAATTTTCGAATTTGAATTTTCAAAAATTGAAATTTTCAAAAATTCAAGAGTCAGCAGAAACATTCGAGCGTAGACGGTATAATCCCGGAGCACCTTGAGTAATCGAACTAATTCCCTAAAATACGCGGCTAGAGTGATTGCTCTAGGATTCGGTGCAATTAAGGACAGTGGACATCTAGAGAACCATGGCCGGCGTTCTACGACGCAGTGGTCAAACTGGCACGGTCAAGTGGGTCGCGAGCTGATCCAAAGATAAATACCTTATGATTCTGTGGAAAGGGTGGATGAAAATCTGAATTAGAGTATGGTGCTGCACGGTGTCTGAAACATGAGAGCGGATAAGTTGTGCGGAGTACGAGAGAAAGTTCGAGTCGAATACATCGAAGGAGCAGGAAACCAAACCAAAGTCAACTTAGAATGCTATCTCAGAACTAAAAGCTAGAAGATCTTCTCTAAGATTTGAGGCAACGTTGTCTCGGAATTCCCAGCGTTTGTCGAATATCTTGTGGTCAAGAGCAACATAGGATCGGCTTTCAGGGAACGATCTGTGGTTCGTACAAACACCAGTAACTGGATCGTGGCTATATGGACCTGGTCACCAAAGTCTTTTGTATCGCGATGGTTCCGGGTCTGAAGCGAGGAGGAATTATTTAAGATTGGAAGGAATTTTTGAAACATTTGACAAGCGTGAAATTGGGGTAATGGAATGAGCACCAAGTGTCCCTCGCTTAAGTATCCAAGGGGCTGAGCACGATCGTTGGCAACGATAAAAGACGGCGAAGACGAAAACGAGGCGCAACGAGTTGCGCCCTTGACTCTGACGCCATCAACCCAGATTCGACCCAGATTCCCGAGTGTCCTCCTTTTTTCGTGGTTTCTATCGTCTAAATATGATCGTTAAATCGTTCTTGGCGACGTATTATTCAGCCTCCGATATTCACCGGTCATTTTTTCGATATTTTGAAGACTTTAGGTTAAACAAAACCGCAAGAATCGGAAAACGAGATATCGCGATAAAAATTCGTTTGATTTTATAACCGAGGACAACCATAAACCTGTGAACGCTGGCGTATTTTACTTCCATCGCACTCATTCTAAATCGTTCGAAATGGCCTCGTTAAAAAGGAACAATCGAGAATGCATTGCACGATGCCTAGTGCTGGCACTGCGGCAAACGAGGAAAAGAAAGGATAAAGAGAATGCAAGAGAGAGGAGAGTTCGATCGTGGACAAGCATCTTCTTCGAACGAGACTCGCTTAGCTTGAACGAATAACTTGGAACGGTTGCGACACAGTTTGCATCGAGATATCAAGAGGAAGGAAGAAGGTGCACAGAGAGAAGTGCCAGGTCGACGCGTTAACTTGGCGAATAAATTATCTAAGGAGGTCGTGCTGGTATTTATCGCACCACGTTCCGCCGCGTGTCGCGAAATCACGGCCAACCCGTGCACGCAGCGACCTCGAAGCAATTAATTTCACACGGGGGATGATCTTTGAACGTTTGCTGTCCTCGAGCAGGATTAACATCGTCAAAATCTATAATTCTCTTGTTCGCCGCCATTTTGCTTCGAAATCGAAATTTCAAAGTTCAACTGAAATTTCATCCCACCTCCGAGAGGATAATTTTATTTGTCAAAACATCGAGTCTAATCCTTTGTAAATTTCTATTATATAATTTCTAGTACAAATGGATATTTCATGGAGAATTAATTGTACTCCCAGTAACGTTTTGGACAAATGTTGGATAAACGTCCCGCACGCTATCGATTGCACCGCAGCTCAAACATTTGATCGTAACATCTTCCCTATCGGCAGCCCTTTGATATCTGTTAGATAATTCTCTCATCTTTAATTAGTCCATTGTGTACCTTCGAGTTGGTTGGATACGCCTAGAAATTCAAATAGTTCCCTTTGTCGCCGCACCTCAAGTACGGATTCTCGATCGCAACAAAGCTGGAATCTGGCTTTCCCCTATTCAATACGATCAACGATCGTAACCGCATCTTCGAGGACCAGGGTCATAGTTGATCCAGATTTGCTCTACGGCCAGACATGCGGATAGATTTTCACAATGAAACTTAAAATTAGTCGGCCCTTTATTCGCGAAAAGTCTGGTTCAACATGAATTTGACATGAAATATAATATACGGCGGAAACCTTGATTTTAATCAACGCTCTGCCAACGCTTTCACGATTATCAGTACAATCTAGATGCAGCGAGAGTATACAACGTTTAACTGTGCACCGGTAGAAATCGATCGCCATCAGTTTTCCATTGCTAAACGCATGCATTCCACGTACACGGTAGCTAGCTACGTAACCACTCACGTTCCGGAAAAAGTTCAGTTTATGCGTTCGCTTAGCAGGATTCAATAAGGCGAACATCTATTGATTCGGTACAGGCGATACGTTCGATGGAGAACGTGGCAGTGCACGCCGGAATACCGAAGAACCGAATTAATCAGAGGTAATATAAGACCGGCTAAATACGGGATCGCCCCTGTGCTCTCTAGGGTTTCCTTTAGAACTAGCCGATTATCGATTGAGTTACGATCGAACGTTCCTATGAATACAAGAATATCCGTGAATTTTTGTCATTTTGTCAAACGAATTCGGTAGAAACTATATTTGGAGAATACATTTGAAGAATCGATAAAAGAAATTTCTAGCAGTTTATTAACGAAATTTCATCCGAAATTATACCAACTTTATTCATGTATCATAGATACTATCATATCATATTCGTGACGTGGATTAAGGACCGAATATAATAAAACCGATCTATATTTGTATCAAAATTCAATTTTAACGAGGATACATGTGAGCGTACTATCCAAGAAACGCCTGTTACATCACGGGTATTCAAATCACAGAAATCGTTCGATTCGTTTGCACATGTTCCATTGGTTGTCCGTCCGGAGCTTTACTCCTTTACGAGTTGTACTTCGAATTGCATCGAAATCGCAAATCGAAAAGCGGCTGGCGCTTGCGCGAAGATAAGCCAGCGTAAAAGCGGCCTATCGTGGTCAATCATCGACAGATTACCGTTTAATTAATCCGTCGAATTCGTTTTTGCGGGATCATTGCCGGTACAATGGCGGTACGCTGGTCCCGTTTATCCGCGGGGAATTAGCGGCCTCGAAACGAAACCGCGTATGCACTTGTAATTGCGTTACGCCGATCCATCGATGACACAGTTTTATGGGTTATTATGGGCTCGGATGGACCTGATTCCCCTGTAAGCGATCCATTGTTATCCGTATTCACGTGGGAAACATTCTCTTGAAAATTCTATAACAGCCCATGCTCTGATATCAAACTATCCGATTAATTTCTTCGCCATTTCTACTTTATCGTATGAAACGTAACAAAATATTTTTCTTCTTTCAAATTCTAGGTTTAGATATACATACGTGAACATTTTTTTCCGCCACGAAAATATCTCGCTGCCGTGAGACACAATAAATACATGGAAAATTATTATTCAGATTTTTAGACCACGAGGAAAAGAGACGCCCGCGGACAGAATTAAATGGACAAACTATAAAAAAAATGCGCCGATTTACGAGGCGACCGCGGCTAAAAACTCCCCAACGTCGACCCTTCCTCCGTTTCGTTCGTGTAAATTCAACGTGCGTCGCGCCGACGACGCTTTTATTTTCTACCTTGCCCTCATACAGGGAGGACAACCGTGAAACACTCGACGATTTCGACGTCGGCTCGACACGAACTGGCGACGTCTTCTCCTTATTTGCTGCGTCGTTGCGTACAGGACTCACGGTGGCGTTCTTTTCGTCGCCAATTTTTACCATCCATATTGCCTACCCCATTCCCTCCAAGAATCGTTTATTTTTATCCCAGATTTTTCAGGTAGAAACTCTTCCATTGTCCGTTTTGTCGACCATGCTACTCACTTGTTTCTATTTTTATTCTCCGTGTATACGTTCGTACGGGGGATGCAAAATGGTTTCTTTTTATGAGTAGAGTTTTAAAGATTTTTTTGTTAGATAAAACAACGTGCATGCAAGTCATTCGATACAGGATTGTCTTCTCAGAATGAAACACTTGTCGTGCTTCAAACCGCAGTCCCACGAAACCGAAACCCCAGAAAACGAACGAAAGGACGTTACACCATGAAATCTCGAGTATCCACCGTACGTGTCCCTTCGATCGGAAAAACCAGCATTCCCTGTAAATCCCACCAGGTGTATCGCTGCAGGCCAATTCTATCGCATACACGAGACAAAACGTAGCGCGAGGACTAATTCGCGACGTCGTACCCGATAAAGTCAGTCGATCGCAATGCTTGGCTGCAGCTTAAAACAGCTTTTAAAATCCCGAAAGCCGACCCGATATCGGCGAATGTAAATACCCCACCGTGGCTGTAGAGGATCGGAGCTACGGGGAAGGGTGACGTTCGCGGTGAACAGAAGCAGGACGGGGTGAGTTCGGTCGGTTCTGCCCTTCTCTTCGGATTCGCCTTTATTTGCTCGAATCGTGTATCCAAACTCGCAAGTGGATAGCCGGCCGCTGGAACGCGAAACAAAAGAGAATGAACCGGAGAATATCCGAAAACAATACATCGTACCCGCGATCGACTGACTACCACCCCTTTCCAACCATCCCGAAACGAGCTACATAAATATCTCGCTGCCGAGGCTATTCGATATGATACAGTGCGAGCCCCTAACCGAGGCAAAGATACCGGCTGCTTCTTGCCAAATATTGCTTTCCAAAAGTCTACCCAGTTTTCGATCTATCATCCCCTTGTGATTTATTGGAATCCCAGGTGTTTTCAGGTAAAGGGACATTTGCTAGCGGCCATTCGATAGAGTTCGAATGTTAGGTAGATCAGAGTACTTTTACACAATTTATTAACTAATAATATCAGCGATTTCGCAATCTTACATCGTTGTTTAAATTTCGCTAATAATATTAGTTCACCGACCAAACTTTTGCATTAATTTATAACGAAAACAGACACGGCAAACACGCGTTTGACTCGTGTTTTATCTGACAACCAAAACTAGCAAGTGGTAGGGAGTGTATGTATAGAAGCTGTTTACAGATACAGAACGATAATACTGTGAAAAGCGACAGGAAACATTAACATGTGCAATTAACAATGTGTACTTTAGGAAGTAAAACTGGGAATAAGGAAAAGGTATCAATTGTTAAAGAAACTTTCGACGATCGTTCTAATGATATGGATCGTGTTTTTTAGGACCTCCGGTCGTGTTAATTAGCGACGATTAAGATACTTTGAGCGTAGATCGGAGCGAAAATTCGAACATTTATAGAACAGTAGTGTATAATGCTGTTTGCTGCATGCCTCGAGCAACGTTTCTCTATTCTTGTAGCCCTGCGGGACGCAAAACCCGCAGTTCGAGGTCGAACTTAGATGGTGTAAACGACAGTCGCGCCACTTCACACCTACTTACCTTCTCTTAAGCCGACAGACTCGCCCGTAGCTAGAATCGACCGAGATCTTAAAATCCCTTAGACGTAGCTAACAAGTGGCTAAGTCGGTCCAATCTCCGCCACGAAATTAAAATGAAGAGAAAGTTGAAGAAAAACCATAATTGCGAAACTTGGTGTCAAACGTACAATCTTATTTGATCGTTAAAAATCTTTCTGAGGATCGTTCGATCATGTCACATTCTTAAATATTATAATCTCAGTAATATTTTTACGCTAATTAAATTAGATTAGAAGATCTCGCATGACCAATTCAAAATTGTCTACAGACTCTTCTCGTGGTATCGAGTTTTCCCGAAGATCATCAGAACGAGTGAAACTACCCTTAATCGTAGTTACTCTATAGCACAGGGTCGCTACCGAGAAGTTTGTCAAGCACTGCGACAAGCAACTTCCAGCCACTTAGCAATGTTTAAGACGAACTGTAAGACGTACCGACTGCAAATTACTTGACCCCTTGTGGCCATAAATGGTCTTCAGATCGAAACAAGATTCAGTCTTGCGTTCCATGATTCAATTCGAACGATCCGAACAACGAATTAAGAAGTCCCTCGTTGCGGTGCATCCGAACAGCTGAAAAGGAAGGAGCGAAGACAAGATAGCTTCGTCAGCTGGAAACTATTCACCGATCTGTCCGGGACAGACGACGTCTTTAAGAAGACGACTATAGATTAGAAAAACGAACCTTCGTTCATGGCAATTACACGATTATCTATTGGGAATCGACGCAGCATCGATGGATCTGCCATATCAGGAGATGAAATCGAAAATATAATAGACAGATACTTTGTGCAGAATTTTACAAGTGCTTGATCTTTTTATCTAAATACAAAATAAAGTTCGAATTCGCAGCTAGATGAAACATTTTAGCACAGCTCCGATGGAATAGAATCTATGTGCTATATTTTCGCTTATATTTATTCGATCTGAAAAGGCTATTATAGGAATTTACGCCATCGCAAGTCAGTATAACGATGACATTTTTAACGTTCGAGATAACATCGTTGACCGGTGACAATGATAACCGCGAGTTCACAGAATTGTCCAATTCCGCAGCTTAAATGCTTTGCGGTTGACACGTTTGCTTTGTCCTTTTTGCAGCTAGCCCGTCGGCTCTGTGTTCTTCGAATTAGACGAACATACTGCACGCTAACGAAGTTGAAGTTCTCGTTTGCTGATACACCGCGAGGGAAAAGCCATGTTTGCAGTGCAAACGGTCTTTTGTTACGTCGTAAGTGAGGGGATATTAGTATTATGTTAGAGTCGCGGTTCTTAACTTGCTTTATGTTTGCATTGTCGTTGCAATGCATAGGAAGTTATGGAAGACCTACATATATGACTTCGATCATGAGTGTAAAGTGCAAAGAATTTACTCGCACATTGTAATTTATTGCGTTTCTGACAATTAGAATCGAGACGCTTGAATTATGAAGCTTCGAGTTGAAGCTGTTAAAAATAAAAGAAAAACAAACGATATGACATGCGAGCTTTTATATGGGAACAAACGTCAAGCAACGTGGAGAACATACAAGTCCAGAATGTGAATAATACATGAAAGAAACTGAACAACGAGTTGTTTAACAAAGTTGAACAACTGTACCGCGTGTTAATTCATGCCGCGACGTATGTAGAATTCTCGAAATAAATATATGCAAACGAAGTAAAATTCGATTGGAGCCAACGAATTGTACGACTCACTTTTCACTAGCTAACATTTCCTTGAAAACAGGTCCCGCGAGAACAAAACGTGTGGAATAAAAGCAACTAACGTGTACTCTAAGTTAATTAAATTTCCTTGAAACCAAGAAAAATAAGCGCATTGTTTGGCCTCAGCGACGTAGTGAATTTAATTAAGTAACTGGAGGAAGTAGAATCAGGCCATATATGGTCAAACCGTAAATTCTTGGTGAATCTTTCTAATTTCATGATATTTGACACAATCGTTCAAACTCAGTGGCGTTGTAAGGCTGTAATAAAAATTTCAACGACTTTTAAGAAGGGAATTTTAAGAAGGGACGATGCCACGAGCGAGGATAATTACACGTATAATTCGTCCTATAGTTCAGATATGTCCACGACGAGACGTGAATTTCGAAACACGCGCGGATAATAGATCTTGAATTATTAATTAGGGAACAGTGAGGCAGAAATCGAGACGTCGTATTAGCAAATTATACAGGATGCGCGTGCGCGTGAGTTGGAGCATGAAAGGCAACCTGGTTACGCCGTATGACCGCATCGCGTCGTCTGCGTCGAATAAATTAGTCGTGTTGTTCCTACGCCAATGTAGCATCTACAACAAATTGCCTGCACAATTCGTGTGCTTCTGCTGGACAAACATATACGTATATCTGTATATGGGAAAAAGATTTCTGTAATTTATAGCAATGTGTTTTTGGGGTCCGTTTTGAACGTGTAACGCGGTCTATTTTTTACCATTCCCAACGAATTTCGTTGGCGTGATATTTTAACGAATTCCTGGATTTATCAAGTTTTATATATTTGCGTCAAAGCTGAAAAACCATCCTCCAGATAAAACATGTTCCTTGCTTCGATGATGCGGAAACTTTGCACCGTTGGAGTCATCGATATAAGGTTGGATATAGGTTCGAAGACGACAGCTTCGTATTTTATGCGTGACTCTGCTCTTTCGTGACTGCTTGCTCGACGGAAACGTTCATTTGCAACTCGTCGGGGCGCACGTTGTCATCAAATATTGAATGGTCCCCGCAGGATCGTGCCTGGCAAAAGTGGCAGAGACCTTGCCAACGATACTACAAACTTGTCGAATCTTCTTCGGGTTGCCAATTAAACCGGCGAGCCTGATAATATTGTACGTCGAAGGGATCCGCTAGAGCCTATTCCGTGGAGCTGCTCAACCCTGTAAGATATAAGGTATATCACTTCTGGGGAAGAAGGGCGAGATGAAGAAAGCTTTTTGATTACCGAGATGAGCAAAAGGTACTGAAGTACCTATCTCTTCAATTAAAAAAAAAAATGGTCCATTAATTTTTTTTAAGGCGTATAGAGACAATTAATATGAGCTTAACCATGTTCGTGTTTACATACTGTCTCATGAACAATTAAAATCAAATGTGATATATGGATACGTATGATGGGCGATTTTTCAGCAATTAATCCCCGTCGATGGTTTTCAAGTATGTTATCACGCTATCCACCGATAAAACAATTTTGAAATTTTATTAATATTCATATTGAACATAAAACAATCAAACGGATTATTTTGAAGAATTTCATTGAATCACTATAGCGCACATTTACATTGTTCGCAAAACACAAAAGATCATTGATGAAGAAGGCTGCGCGCAAACGCAACGCGCAAAATTGGGAAATCATTGATCAACATACAAAGGGGTAGGGTAGAGGTTGGGTGGATAGGATGAGAAGGGTGGTGTTACGCAACGCGTCACATCATTTGTCGTTGAAACAATAATACCAGTAACCGATACCGATAAACTCAATTTCGGCCGGTGTCGCAGAGAGAAAGAGACAGAGACAGAGAGAGAGTGGGAGAGAGAGAGAGAGAGAGAGAGAGAGAGAGAGAGAGAGAGTTGGGTGGTTGCAGATGGACCAAGCGGTGGAATAATGAATTGCAGCGCACCAAGCGGATTCCATCTAAAATCTCAACCGCATACGTTAACATAATTAAAAACGACGAGCGTCCAGATCTCGACGGGATAATTAATACGATTTCACGGCTGCTAAGCGGTCAAATGAAATCCCTGGCCGCGGTGAAATGGCTCTGGTATGGAGGAATGAGCGGACGACGTCTGTAGAGAGAAACAAAGAGGCGAGCAGCGAATTGGAGGAGAAACAAAGGGGACAAGAGAGAAATTTCAAATTTAACAGTAATGAACGAAGCGGTTTTCGTAAATACTGGCGATTTCGAGAACAATCGAGAGACAGACCAGCTTCGATTTCAACGACCGAACTGGAATACACGACGCAGTCGCCTCTGTGCTAATCCAACGCCACGAGGATCTGTCGCGGTCGTACCGAACCAGCATTAATGTCACTGGCGGCGCGCTAATTGATGACATCATAATTATTATGCACGATTATGTAGCAGGAGCCGACCATGCGCGGCAGAGACATCAAGTTGCGGACTTTGGCAATATACTGCCCCCTTCGTCGGCCTCTACGGGTGTACCGACGTCTCTCCGAATTCCAGAATCATTTCATCGTCCTTCTAACTTGTACCTGATCGAATCAAAATCGAACGTTAACTAGATACAAAGAATATTAAACGGGTTTCACGCGCATCGAGCTTTCTGATTGAATGTTTCGAAACGTCCTTGTGCTTTTTTCTACGTATATACGTACACGTTATATGAATACTGCGCGTCGTTTAGAAGAAATCATTTGGCAAAAATGCGAGATAGCATTCACTGATTATAACTCAATGGGCTCAGCCTAATTTAATACGCTTTTAAAAACAAAACACGTAAGTTACTTCTTTATTGGTCAAAGGAATCACATCTTAGCTGGAAACAAAATTCAATTAAGTAACAGGAACAGTGGTTGGATCGTCGTATTTCAAGCTAATACACGAGAAGGCTAGAAACATCGAAATTCGCGCGTCGTTCGTACGCAATGATTGCGACGTGTATAACCACAGAATGGTGCGCGTGGAACGTGACTGTGACACATTGGACCAACGTACGTGCGAGACGCATTACGCCGCTGGTGCGATCTGAAATCGATCGACTGTGACCTAGAAGGATGATTAATCCCGAATCACGTATACGTATTGGGAGAACTCTGGAATGCAGTATTAGAGGCCTTTCGGCCACCGCTTCCTAACAAATTATTCAGAAACGCACCTATTATCGAACAATTAGCTTACGCTAACAAACTATTACGAAGTGAAGCTTACGCCAACAAACTATCGGTAAGTCAAGCTTACGCCTGCCATAATGGTTCCACAAAGAAAGAGAAGAAAAACGACCTCTATACCCATAAAGTACTAGTGAGCCGTGGGTATTGACTTCCCACTGGAATGTACTTCCAGTGAGGGAACAAGGGCCCGTAATTACTGTTACCTTGGTCGAGTGGTGGCCGCGTGAAGAACAAACCCTGCCGCAGGCCGCTATGGGTAACTGAAACTAAATGAATTTTGAAGCGTCGTTCAAAGGTAGCGGTGTACGTCGAGCGAATGAGTGCGAGCAGGCGCGCGTGCATATACAAGAAGAGAACCGGCAGAAAGTTTGCTGACCGTAAACGGACGTCGTGACTCGGCTGGACGACCTAATTCGCGGGCGACACGGAAAATAACGAAACGCTGAGAATTCAATTAACGACGGGCTGCCGCTTCCAGAATTCAACCGCGAACTTTTCCGCTGGTTGTAAATTAACAATAAGCCGAAAATCACGAGGTCGGCCGCTCAGTCTTCCGTCATTCGGTTTAATTAGCATTAGTACGGTCCATGCTTTTCGGGACGAGAACATTCCTTTGAACGACATTTGTCTGAATTTCGAAATGCACTATGCTATCTTTCATTTATCATCGTCGAGAGAGAACAAGCCGCGGATCTAAACTGACTCGTTTGACATTAATATCTTACGTTCAAAAGTTCGTTTCATCTAGCTTCTCGTAATTCATTCCAGCTGGACCAGCCGCAAGATAATCAAAGGTTAGAATGTCGCGTAACCTTCGCCTCGCTCGTTTCAGAAGTTCATTCAAAGTTGCAATAGGAAATAATACGGCGAGAAGAGAGGAAAAACGAAAACGAAACACTCAAGTCAATACTACTTCGCGTGACGTCGAATAAAAGGCAAGCACGTTGTTTACATGCAAATTGCAATCATAAACTGCAGAGGCCAGCCGTGGCCTACAGAAAATGCCGGAAAATTCGAACGGAACACTCACGCACAGTGAGTGCCGTTTCATTTTCTCTTTAAATTCGGAATCCTAGCTCCTTCTCTTCCTGTTATTCCTACTAAAGAAATATGTGGAATAAACTGTCTCAAGCAATAGAAAAATGCGCACGATCGATAGAATTTTGCCACAAAGAGTTTCAACAAAAATCGCTCCTTCGATAAGAGATGCCTTGTCTCGGAATTAAAGATATCACTTTCGTCTCGAGCCAGACCGTGTAAATTAGTACGTTCAATCGGTTGCTTGGTGCGAAACAATATTCACCACACGCCAGAGGGTGGTAGGGGGTTGTTACGCGTCTCGACGCTTTGTCGTCGGCAGAGAAAGCAGGGCAGAGGGGTGAAACGTAACAAAAAGGAAAGAAGAGGGGGCGGAGGAAAAAAAGAGGAGAAAGAGGCGAAGGTAGCAAAGGAGGCTGCATAAAAAGGGAAAGAATAGCAAAGTGAAAAGGGATTAAAAAGGATAGGGGGGGGACGAAGCTAGACCGTGCGCTTCGAGAGAAGAGGAAAAGAGCGAGAGCGAGCGAAGAGGTGAAAAAAGGTATTGTTCCGAATTATTATCGCGAAACAGCGTGAAGCCGTCTCTACACGCGTCTCCAGACGAGTGTTTGAAACAGTCGACAGAATATTACCTTCATTATTCATACGCTAGGCCTCGTTATTGTTCCCAGTATTCTTTTCCATGGCGCTCGAGGACGGCTGTACGCGTTTTGAATTGTGAATTACCGATTTTTAGTCAGAAACCGGATGACATGTCGCTAAACGCTACGAAACGAGAGAAGCGGCCTTTGATACATGATACATTAGCATCGATACGATAACACGATCGAGACGCGTATAAATGCCATGCGGTTGCCCCTTCGGCGATCCAATAGTCTCTCGTTTTTCTCATTTTTACGCGTCAATCTTTGATGCGTGAATTTATGAACGAAAACTTAGGATTTATGGAACAACTCAAGGGATCTTGATACGGTTCCCTGCAAATCGTCTCTCTGCTTTTTTTTTTAATGTATCCAGCATCCAACGTTGATACGTTCAGGTCAGGACTTCAGTTTTACAATGTTAGAGCTTCGCAAAGGATGATGTTAAATATTGAGAAAAGTCTGTACAACTATCGAATCTTATCGATTATCAATGACCTCTCGCATTATGAAGGCTATTCCGTTTATGTACGCGTCGCGGAAGTTCGCGAGTTTCCTGAAACTCTCGCTGCACAACGCATATCACGCATACACTGACACATATTCATGACCATCACGCGCGTCGAATTCATTCATGTTCTCGTTTCGCGAAGATTCTGGAGCATACCGAAACATGCTGCATTCATTCTCGTATACAAGCTTTACACATATGTATATTGTAGCTAGTCGCTATGGAACATATAGTTTTTCAACTTCCATATTAAACATTCGTCGGAATCACGTATTGTGCGTCTCGCGAAAAGATATTTTGATACAGGAGTATAATTGACATACGATTTATGCAATTATAGTAACCATACAACATGCGATGTAGTTGTGTATAAAACCACAGGTGACTTCTTAGCTTCTCCGTGGTACATCAATGAAGAGCGACTGCAATATATCCAGACAATCAGCAATACTTACAGTTATTTTACTAATGAAGACTATATCAGATATTATTCTTCTCTTGCTCTGTGCAGGAAGATTTAAACTATCAAAAATATTATAATAATGAGAATAATCATGGCAACCAGACGACACCGGATGCCCACTACGTTTGACAGTCAGCCTTAAAAATTTCTGTCGAACGCTCTGTTTGTTCAAACTGCAATATGTGTGAACGATATGGAAACCATATTACGCCGGCATACCTTTTAATTAGTCTGACAAGATGACAGTATAGCATTCCAAGGGCGTCTGTACTTTTCAAGAAATTAGAGAACCTGTGAATAAATCCTAAAGAATTAAGACTTAATCTCATAATGTATGTAACAAATGCAACCATAAAATCAAATACGCGTGCTGGCCGAATGTTTCGCATCTCTTGCCCGTATATCATCTCTTCGATCATCTTCTCATCTCTATATGCTACAAAACTCCAAAAATGCCTTTTAATTGCTGCCCCTCTCGAATAATCTTCGTTCCACTCCTTTCCGATATGCAACGTGCAAGCTTCGATAGTTGGAAAAAGGGATGTCCGTTGAACGGCGTGTAAAGCGAGAGCGATCGGGCAGCCTTACACGGCCGGTAGCAGTCAAAGCATGCATCAGAGCACGTCATCGGGTGCTCGCATTTCGTCGAAATGAATATTAATCTCTCCGTCGGGATGGCCAGTTATTCGCGGGTGGAGTGTACGCATCCACGACAGTCGACACTCCCTGTCTGTCCTTTATTGCCACTGATACCAAGCGCACAGCCACCGGCCGCCATCCAGCCAACGGCACGGCCATTCATTCGCTCGGACAAAGTACTGACGCCGCTCTAAATATACGGTCGCATAGTGCCCCGAGGCTTCGACGCGAGTCTGTAATGGGCACACGGACGAACAGTGTCTGGCCGCAAGCACAGCTTCAGTTGCAGCTACCCATACGTACACGTAGAAAGGAGATAGACGGATAGACCCGAACGTGTGTATCTGTGACTGTATGCGAGCGTGTGTAGGTGACTGCAACAACGAAGGGTGATAATTCCTTGGAGCTGGCGAAGGACGAGGTACAGGAAGGCTGTTACCGGGGTTGTTGTCAGTGGGAAAGCCAGAAGGGAGAGCATAAGGAATGCTCTATCCCGTGCTCGCCATTAATTCTGACCCGACTTTCCGTGGTCCAGGTCGCTTCCACGTCTTTCCGCTGCCTTTGCATAATCGTCAAGCTTCACGGTTCATTAACTGTTGTTTTCGAACGTCGTTCATCCTGCCTCGCCTCTTAGCGAACCGCTCTGTGTTTGGGATAATCACGTGTATACGCTTGCACTCGCATTCTATTATTGACGGGGCTAATGGTTAAATTTGAAGGTGCACAATGAACGCAATGTTGTTTCAACGTCTATATGACCTGTTCCCTAAACAGAGAAATGCTAACATTTCTCATTACTCTGGCGCTCCTCTTCCGGATTTGCAATGTTTTTGGGCTTTCAACTGCATTTTCAGAGACGACGTTTTCATACTTTCATCCTCCTGTTTTACAATTTACCTGGAAAATCATTAAAGAAATTGCGAGAATGTTTCGTTATTACGCAATAATTTATACCGCTTTCTTTTCTAAACTACCCGTTTAAAAATTAGCCCTCTCACCTCTCTCGATCGCCCGTGCCAGCTAAAATTTTCGACTTTCTCGATCCAAAGGGAAACTTTGCCACTTGAAGCGGCCCGTTTCGGCGAATTTTCGAGAAAGAAAGAAGGGACACGGTGAAACGCCCGAGCCGAATAGTCGGGAGAAATTGTAATTCTCTCGCGCGATAGCGGCCAGGGCCAACTTTTCGGAGCAACGAACGCGTTGACGATGTTAGCCGCGAAGACATTTCTCGCATGAAAAATCCGGCCGACGAAAGAGTCAGAGAGAAAGGGAACTGGCAAGTAAGTTTCTGGAGGAAAAAGGGAACGAAACGAAAGACGGCCAGAAGTCGGGAAACAATGGAACCGAGCGGCTCCGGCGTCACTCGACCCGAAATAAAAATTAGACTTCATCAAACGACTCGACGGTGGCTGAAGCGTCGGATTAAACATTGTTCCTTTGAGCTCGGCCAGTTCCTTTCGGCCCCTTTCTCCGGAAAGTGGCAGGTACGTATAAAATACCGGGGTGAACGCCATTGTTTCGTGGTTCGTACCAACGCCGGAAAGTAGAATTACTCGTTTGCGTGTGGTCCAAGCGAACAGTGCCGTAAATTCGAAGAAGTTCTCGGTTTTTTACCGTCACATATTCTACATTTATTAATTTCACAGTGGGAAAAATGGTCGAAGACATCGAGCATGGTACGAAGTAAGGTATAATTGAAAAGTTGAACAGAATTTATTTCTGTTCTTGAGAGATTGAAACATTTTCCCAGAGTGTTTGCCGCGAAACAAATTTCTCGTGCCGTTGCTCGTTTCTATTAACACGAACAAATATTTCATGGGCAAATAATGAATTCTGGAACTCGAACTTTCATCGAGATCTTTTCTCGTCTACTGCCAGAGATATCATTTACATCAAACTCTATTTCAATTTACAAGGTACTCTCGATATATGTTCGCGCTGCGATGAAAGCTTCTTCATCTCGTTTACATTAAAACGAATCAGCGACGAGATCACGCAGCCTTTTAACGTTCCACGATCTATCGTTGCTAGAAGTTGACGTTGAATTTTCAAAGATCGTTGTCTCGCCAGTGGGAGTTTGCGGTTTCCATCGAGTTTCCTATAATTGAAATACACGCCAGTAGCGACTGACAAATCGGCCTGCCTTTCTGTTACTCTGTCGCTTATTTCTCCAGCTTTAACGCCGCGAGAGACGGCACGAACTTGCGAAACGAACGACTAGAATCGTTTGGAATATGGCATAAACGAAGCTTCAATGACAGGTTCGCTGAAAAGAATAGACACTCGTTAACAAATATCGATCGAAACCGAGCATGTCTTTTGATTTCTACTTGTTTCGTTAACAGAATATCGCAATAAGTATGACTTACTTTTGCCTTTCTTGATCTTCTTACTGGGAGCATCTTGATCAAAATTTTAACGAAATCAATTCTCGTCGTTGTGTTGAAAGTTGCAGGTAACGCAAACTCGACGTAACATATGCAACTTGCATTTCAAATTCAAATATATTCAAAATATACAGGATACTTGAAGGTTCCATTACATCAATTAGCGAAATATTCATAGTGTTCCATAGAGAAGAGCGTCGAATGTCAAAATTAAAACTTCTCATTCTCCTTGAATATGCATATGATACACCTTCGATATAGTAGCGCGAAAATCTCTATTTCTCCATACATTTACATATAGCATAAAATGGAAAATATGGCAACGTTGAAAGAAAATTCTCGAGACTGACTTCTAAAAACGCTTTTCATTGATCGGTCAGTTTGGTCCATACGTAGATGTATCCGTCGGCCGCGCGATCTGGATGCAGCTAATCCATTAAGTTCCACGTATACGGGCAGAAAAGGTAAGCGAGGTTGCGCAACGAACACGATTTCCTTTCTTCTAGGCTGATTCATGTCAGTGTTAGTTTACTGCGTCAATAACGACTTGGCCGATATCGATCGGACATGGAAAAACGAGAAGAACTTCATAGACCATTTCTTCTGTTCCTCTAACCTCACGTTCTATATGTATTTCCTTTTTGCGTACTTTGTTCTTTGTGGAAATATATATTTTATTAATTAGAAGTCTCTTATTTTGTATTTCAATTCGAGAAAAGATACGAAAATGAAAAACAGCTTCGAGCTTTCCAGTAACGTAGGTATCTATGTAATTACGAATCATTTTTTAAGTACGAATATAATCCTAAGAATGAGATCAACGACATTGAAAGAAAAACGAGAGGGCAATTCAAAGAAATTGTAAATTTTCATATCGCTGAGAACAATTGAGATTATACGATTTAAGATACAGTAATCATCAATTTACTGTTCTCGAGTTTAACTTTTAATTGTACGATTATTGGAGTTCCTGGTTAAGGAAAAATCTGTCAAACGAATTTTCACGTGTGTCCGTAAAAATTGACGCGTGATCACCGTCTAAGTCCGGCGCGTCGAAGAATTACCGAAACCGCGATTCAATTCCTGGGAATCGCGAAAGTCCATTTCAATCAGTGGGAACGCGATAGCAGAAATCCAGTAACGCGGTAGCGTGAAAACTCCGGGCCGGTGTCAATTTCGATATCGAAAAATCTCCGTGGACGTGGTGCCCGTAGCGGTCCACGGTACGGTCCGGCAAATCTGTGGACACATTCTAGCGGGAAACAGCAGGTCGAGAGTACCTTTAGTTTCGATCGTGCAGCTGCCGGTTTCCGGCGCGTCTGTTCCACCGTGAAATATAAAACTTCTATTCCCTGGGAAACTTCGTTCCGACCGAACAGATTGAGCTTGTTTATTAACAGGGCGAAGGCGAGCCTGGCCTAGACGGCATTTCGCCTAGAATTCCAGCGAACCCATTCAGGAACCCCTTTAATGGATTTCCCGTATGCTTTCTTCGTGGAAATCCTCCGACGAGAAAGAAAATTTTTCTTTCTTTACGAATGTTTGCCTGGCTTCAATCTGTTAGAAGAAATTACACGAAAACATTAAACGTTATACGTACGTCCAGAAAGTAAGAAGTTAAATAATCGTGACGAAAAATGTACTTGTAATTGGTCTAATTAACGTAGAACCATCGAAACGAAACGATCGAACAGATCGGAAGCGATAGAGAAATAACAATTTAGTTTCACTTTTCTAAATATCAGTCTTTATTATCCGAACTAATAAAAAGAATCGAACGGGATAGCTAATGGATCTCTGCTATCGGAACTGTTCGATTATCTAAACTGTTTTATTCTCCGATTGTTCAGATAAATGAGGTTTGTTGCGATCAATTAACAACAAGCTATTAGGATAAACGAAAACAAAAATGAAAGGTTAATTGTTAAAACTAGTTACACCAGACGCTTAAATAATTATCAGATATTTCGAACGAGTGGTTTTCATGCCAACCGCCTTCGTTCAATCTTAATATTTCATTAAAAAGGCACCTTTAGCCCTTATACACGTCGATCGTAGAACAATCGATATAAGTTCCGTGAACGAGGAACGACCTCGATGATCCGCGTTAAAGAAGAATTCGAAAGAAGCCTCCGGCATAGCGTGCAATATTAAATAACTAATCCAGCCCGGCATCCTCACCGAGGTGGGAACGCTAGCATCTCGTGATTCATAAATTTTGCTCGTGCCCGTAAATCCCTTTTTAGCCCCCCGTCGAGAAAATTAGATCGCTCCAAAATACACCGGTCAGTACGAGGAGGAACAGTGAATTTTTTAAAGCCGCAAATGAGCTCCCTTGCTTATCCAACGCCGTTTCATACCCATAGGGAGAAAGCTTCTCGCTCTCATAATCAAGTATTTAACCGTAGTCAATTCGCAATGTGTGCATAACATTACGTAACGCGCCTTTCAACGAACGCTGGTCGCTTGTCTTCGGGAAAATGTCACCTTATATTGATTATGAAATGAATCTTTTACTAACGTCAAAGTTCTGACATTACCAGTACCGGAAATTTGAAAGTTCGACTAATATTTTTCGCCTAGGTATGTACGTACGTTCTTTCCTAATACTCGATCCCTCGAAAGTTAATTTACACCAACGTAACGGAAGAGATTAAAATGAAAATATCGAACGCGTAATCGGCCAACGAATGTTTCTATTTATTCGTCGCTAATGAACGGATCTCATTGGTGAATTAACAAAGTCGGATGGACGGATATTTCCAAGTAATCCAATTACATTTTTCGCTGGAAATTGAAGTTAAATGGGGCAAATCTGCGTGCGCCAACTTTTTCCATTATTTTCGTGCGGCGAATTCATCCCGGCGAGTGGCATGGATTAACGCTAAAGCTCAACGAACGAACGATCGATCGATTATCGTTGAACGAGCTGCGAAAGTGGACGATTTCCTAAAGGACGATTTCCAAAAATGTAATTCGCTTTCTTTCTCGCTGTCTCTTTTCGATTCCTTTCACGTCTCACTGATCCCTTCTTCAATAAATATTCAGCAGCTGTGATGGCAACGTTTTTAAAAGAATCGGCTGCGCGACGAGCAGCTAAAACACCCTCGAATTCGTATAATCTTTTTATAGTACGACCATGCCACTCTCTCGCGACGCGTTTCAACGAAAAATCAAGCTGAAATAAAGCCTCGGGGTGCGTTCGAGTCTTTTGTCTTCTGGCGCGTCGATCGATCGGTCGAATCACGACCTTTTTGCGTTCCTCCTTTTCTTCTTGTTGCCATCTAGCTTTGTTACCAATCTTCTTCTCGCCTGCAATTCTTCGCTAATGCTACGAGTTCCAAGAGTTGACGCTTCTCGATCGTTAAAACCGTTTCGATTGTTTGAAATTATCATCTGAAGTATCCTTCAAGACGAATAATAGTTAAGTAGCCCGCGTGTGATGCGCTCGATAAAACATTGTCGCTAGTCTGGTGAAACCGTCCACCCGTTAAATCAATCATGGAGCACGTATCGACGCGAATTGGAATTCAAACCTTCTGTGATGGCGTTATTAAAAAACCATTTACGAGCGGAGGAAGATCGATCGCGTTGCGAGGTAATAGTAATTGATTGGTAGAAATACATTAATTGCCATTTCATGCTTCTTTTCCTTCTAATTCCTTGTTTCTTTTTATTTTTCTTCGCCACGCATGAACGATTTCTATAGATTTCTACAGAGAAACTTCGACTAATGGATACGATTTTTATTACTCGATTCTCGCGAACAGAGGAGTCTCTTAGTCTTATTCAATATTAAATTGATATTAAATAGTAAAACTCGCTGATATTAATTAAAATTTATATTAATATCATTATTTTCGATAGCCACCTCACGATGTCCACTGCTCGAATTTCTCTTCGTGTATCGTGAATACGTTCACCGAAGTTCTCGTACGAGAAGCTTGCAAGCAACTCGTCTAATTATGTACACGTCTACCAACAATTTCGCAACACACAACGTCGACGAGAGTTCGCATTGTCTTCAATCTCGAACAAGAAACTCTGCCTGGGAAGGTTTTTCCCCTGACCTGCTCCCCCCTGACGCGCTGATTGAGACTGCTTTTCATCCTAGATAAGGGGCCCGCTTTGAATATCGAGGCAGTCTTGTTTCTGTTTCCGTCCGGATAACTTCGCTGTGAGAAGCGTTTATTATCGTGCATCGTGCGAGTGTCTCACGTTGAATTCGCTGAAACGAAGCGTAATAATAACTTAATTATGATATTCTCGACGTTTCTTTTTTTATCCTGTCTATAGTTTAAAATACTGTAGGTAATTTATCAAAAGGACAGATCGTAATCGGAATCTCGATTTCGATAAAATTGTTCATGGAATTATCCGCTTATCTGTATGCACCGTTTCCACTCGCCTTTTCCTTCAAAAAGTAAAAATTCGTCGACTCAAGGGGAGATAAAAACGGTGAACGCGTGTTAAGCGTTTGTTGAAAGGCAAGAGAAACGTGTATGTATTCGATTGAAATTCCATTTTTAATTCACGCACCGGTAATTCCCTTTGAAAGAGGAAGATCAGAGCTGTTACCGGGTGACTCGTGTTCGATGAATCGTTGACGAGACGTAACGAAGGGACAGGTGAGACGGAATCGATGAAGCCACCCCCCGTTCCACCCTTCCGATCGGCGAGCGCTACTAAAAAATAAACGCCGCAAGTCGCGAGTGCACGACAGTTTCCCATAGAAAAATGGATTTCACTTGATTGAATATTTTTATCCTCCTGTTTCTTTTTCTTCCTCATTTTCCCGCGTTCCTGTGGCCTACCCTGTGTTTTCAATGTCTTTTTCTATTTTTTTTCTTTTTTTTTCAAACCATCGTTTGACATCGAAGAGTAGGGCGGGGCCATTGATCTGAAAGGGGAAGTTCGCGACTAATTGAATTGGTCTAAATCGTTTTTAACGACCGTAGGGAATACGCTCGGATTTTCAGCATTTCCAAGCTTTGCTGATCGTTATCCAAACTTTACAAGTGTAACTACCCTTTTGCGATATAAAGATCGATGAATATCCTTATGAAACTATTTGCGTCTTGAATTTTATCTAAAAATGTTATCTGCAATTTTAATTGAATCAGACTTACATGGCAGAAAAGTAACGCTCGCCTTATATAATTACGGTTACTTAGAAGCATCCTGTTCTGTCATGCGAAATTATAAATTAATCATTTCCTGCGGTAGTATTTTCGTGCCGTAAACACAAATAGAAGTTTCACTTCGTATAACGAAGACACAAGCTTAATGGAAACGAAGAATATCTATAAGGACAGACGTCAGACGCAATTCGTTTCTTCGTAGCGAGCGGTAACGATACCGAGGCAAATATTTTCCTTCTCCTCTTTTGGAAAATACAGAAATTCCTCGTGATTTGTATAGTACACGTAAACATTCGATGTTGAAAGATAACTCGTCACGAATAACCATGGTTTTCGTTATGTTTCAACTCGTAGAGAATCCTGTGTGTAACAGAGGGGAATTAAATGGATGAATTTTCTTTTAATCGGTTGAACGGGATCTCAATGCGTCGACCGCCTCGCGATGATTATTTAAACGTAAAATCCAATTGGGAGGAAATAGTAATTGAATCTTTAATGCGGAACGCAGGCAATTTGGTTTCGCGTGCAAGCATTCGGAAACCGCTCCGGAGGCGTGTCGGGAAGTTTGAATTTGCTTTCGCGGGCATGAACGCGGAAACGTTCCGATTTAAACACGCTGAAACGCGCCAACCTAACGTTTTAACGTTTTTTCCCCTGCTGCCTATTTCTGTCTCTCTCACTCCAGTTTTTGTTCGAGGGAAAAATGACGAACAGTCTTCATCGTTGAGCACGTAAAACGAGAAACGCGTGTACGAGCTGTTAGATCTTTTGCTACCCTAATTTTCCTACCCTTTATTTCCAACAGAATTTGGTTAAATAGAGGTTATTTCATTTAAAAGAAGAGCGCAGAATGTTTGAAATTCAAAGGCCACTTTCATTCCCTGCCCCGTTACAGAATCATCGAATTCGAATCTACGTGTTTCACAATGTCCACGCAAAACGATTTGATTAAAACAGAATTTCTTCCTCGTTCCTCTCTCACTCTCCCTAAGCCCGAGATTTATCTCTCTGTACCTTTTCGTTTAATTATATCCGCAAATATTTGTAATTGCTCATCGAGTGGTGCTTACCTATCGTGCTGTTAGAGAACAATCTAGTGTTAGATCAACGTTCTTCCAAAAGATCATCGTGGAATCTTTCTTCATTAAAATCCTCGATCAAGAAAGCTCCCTTCGTTTCCTCTTTCTAAGAGCTACTCACCTTCTCGAGTCGATCGAACGCCGGTTTCGCTTCGAAAGCTTTTCATCGCCAACTAGAAGCGCTTGCCGAAAAAATGGACGAATTACAGAAGTTATCACTTACCCTTTCTATCTACTCCTCCTCCACTCGTTATTTTACTACCCTCCTTTCCCTTCGCGCACACGTTCGTCCATTGACCACGCAGGCTATTCGTTTCGCTCGTTGACTTGCGCGATTTTCTAACTTTTACGACCCACGTGAAATAAACTCTCGAGAATCATCGAGATCTTTGCAGTATACATCGTATATGTATCTAGAAAATGTAAAGCAGTACTCGATGAAACGGAGCTCGTCGCGAGATCTTTTCTCGACAGCCTAGCGTATCTCGTGATGAGAATTCGTCGTTTCGAAAGTATTCGAAGTAGCAACGGGTATCGCGCGAGCAACGGCGTAAAGGAAGCTGGACTATCGATTTTACAGCCCTGTCTGGCGTCAGACAAGAGGGGGGGAAAGGCAAGATGCGACACGAAGTCTCTTGAGATCCGATTACAGATCTACTTCGCGCTACTCTTGACGTTGCTGAAAGAAAATTAATCGGACCATTTACAAACCCCGGATTAATTTACCACGATGACCTATGGAGAGTTTGTTCCCAAACGTTGATCGTCTTAATTCCCTTTACTTCGTAGAACGAATTCTGCCGATCAGATTCAGAGAAAAATTGGCTGATTAAAGCGTAGCGTATATGCCAGTAACAATGTGATCTTAATTTGTAAGGATAATCGAAAGCAATTAATTCGAACGATTTATAGGAAGCGTTGAAACTGCGCTGTGATTCGTCTCTCCGCGAATTCACGCTACGACAATGTATTTCTCAGGAAGCGATAATATTGTATAGGATGCAAACCATTCTAGAATTTCCACTTCTAAACCACATTACAGAAATGATTCTATACTATTAACTTGCCAAACCACACCACGCGAGATCGAAGTCTATCCTCGGTTTGTAAATTGTTTCGAATTTCAGCGACAAAAGCATGCAAGTGTGTCCGAAATCCGCGGAGAAGTCAATTTCCATCTGGGCGAAACTCGTCGAGCGGAGAACGAGCCGCGACGTTAGCGTTCCTTGACCCGAGCTTCTCCCTTCGTGGATCTAGCGCATTATCGATACATACGAGCGTTCTGTGAGCGTGTTTCCTCGATTTCCGGACAATATCTGCGCCAACCATTCGCCTCTCCTTTTCTCTTTCCTTCTTTCTCTCTTACTATTCTATAGTCTCGGCTTACCAGCCATTTCCTGTTCCGGTCACTGAAACACTTTTGTTTCGCCTTCGTTTCCAGCTCGCTTTCCTATTCAATAATGTATTCCAACCAACCTGGCCGTTTTCCAATTACAATGAACGAACGTAAGACGAGCCGTGTGTGAACTGACCAGGATCGCGCGTTCGTGGAAGAATAAAAGCTGGTGACTGATGGAAGATCCGCACGGGATAAGTTGTTTTCAACGAGAGAAACAAGAGACTATTACGGATATATTTTGCTGCGCTTTTACCTAGCGGATCGGTGTTCCATGTCTAAGTATATCATATTTGAGTATATATTTTTTTTGAAAAATTATCGGCAGATCCTAAGTCTTAGGTTGTCGAAAGGATTGTTTCTATTATATTTGTAAAATGATGTTCATTCGAATCTAACCGATCTCGAACTCGCGATTCCATTACGCTTTTGATATTTAATTAAATGGCGTTTCAAAGTCGAGAAATTACCAAAATTATGGCAACACGAATACGGCCCGACGTTCCTTCCCTGGCCAAATTCGAGTCCTTACTGCGTCGTTCAACGGAAATGTCTAGCGCGTTCAGAACATCCGCCGAAAGCCGCAGAACGTGCGAATTTTATTCCATTACCTCTTGGACTCTCCCACTACCGCCGCCGTACCCACGAGAAATATCGCGTTTTCTCGAAAGGAGAGCAACGGGATTTTATTAAAAGAGCTAGACCACGGCGGCTTTCGCGGTCCAGTGAAATTATCGCTTCGTTCCGAATGAATAAATGCTTCGCCATGTACCGTTTCCGGCTAAAGCCGACGCGTGTAAAAAAGTTCTTTCGTCGAGTCTGCTTTCTCGTTACTGCGCGACATTAACACGCAAAACCCCTGGATTGAAATTGAAAAGGAAACGCAGAACGCCTTACAGTGAGAGCTAATTTCGTGGAAGACGTTCATCATCGGATTAACAACAATGGTCGATCGTCGGTCGGGGGGATACGGTCACTTCCGAAACGTCGAGCCACGGTACCGTCGGAAAGCTGGCCAACGGGCGCGAGACCCGGTGTTCTAGGCGATTAAAAAATTTTTAATTAAATCCGATGCCCGGCCGACGTTTACCCTTTGCGAGCTTCCTTCTCTTTTTCTTGGCGAAACTTGGCCGCCAGAAGCGCGGCTTTTATTGCCGAACGCGTTTCACGAATGTTTGCGGCCTTAATTAATCCGCCGCCTGCAGAATTCCCAGGCTCGTTTTCAGAGAATTCGACAGTGGAATACCATTCCGACTAGCTCTTTCACCGTGGATCGTTCTTCAAAACGGCACCATGCCATTTCGGAATTTATTTATTGCAATATCATAAAAAAAATTAACTTGCGAGGAATCCACATATCTCAACGGGAGGAACATTAACGTTAACATGTTGTTATCGCATTCTGCATTGTATTGTTTTATCGCGTTTTGTGTATTGTTAAAGGAACTTGATCAAGCTTCGGCAATGTTACCTTTTGAACTGTATTTTCTAGTACAATAACTCGAACGAAAACACCGAGATTCTAAATCTCGGTTCTCAAAGATCTGGTCTCATCTGGTTTTCTCGAAGCTGCCGACCATTTTGACGAAGTCCTTTATAAATCAAGTTGAATCCGTGCAGCTCGCGGTTGGTATCCGACGCAAAACAGACCCCGCTGTCCTCCTACCTGGTTCTCTGAAAGGACGAACGCGGAATCGCGGCGAGAAAATAAACGGGAACTTTCTTACAGATAATAATCTCCGTTTCTTGGCTGCAGCTTTAATTAAAATTAACGACAAACCTTAGCCCAGAAAGGAGTTACGCAAACGCGTTATCTCGATTCAAGGAAATAGAACGATCGTTGTCTATGAAGATTTCTGTATCGAGTTTATTACTTCAGAAGACGCTACGAACTTTAGGATCAAAAGCTTTTCAAATGAAGAGCACGCGAGGAAAGTATGATAAGTCCATTTGGCCATTGTCCATTTCTCTGACTTCTGGATGACTACTGGATAAAAATTTAATTAAGCTATCAATATTTTTTAAATATCGAAAGTGACCACATATTTAATCCCAAAATTAATATTTAATAAATATGTACCAGGTCACGATGTATATCTCTCGCGTAGAAGATCGATTACTCCAAGGCCAATTAATTCATGGGATCGGTAAGCTTAATGCAACATCGAATAGCACTTATGATCTACACGTCATCGCTCACTTCGTGTTACAGTCTATGATATACGTCTGTCGACGTATAATCTACAGGGCAAGCGCAACGTGACAAAATGAAAGTATCGATAACATATTTTATCGAAAGGCTGTGTCGAGTTTCACGTGGAATCCTTTTTATCATCAACCTTGGATTAATTTGTATTAAAAGAGTTGCAACTATCGAATCTCCGTAAATAATCGAAAGCTTCCATTTTTATAGACTTCTCCGATCGTTCCTTGTCACTCGATTCTGCTTGAATTCGTCGCACAGATCCGCGAATTTTCCACAACCCTCGGTCTACGAGGACATCTCACAGTGCCGATTTTATTCACGCTCACGCCTCGTGACGATTCTGGGGCATGGTTCTAGAACATGTCCTCGCGAAGAGCGCTGTATTCATTCTCGCATGCAGGCGTCACTTTCATACATGTAGCTAGACGCTACAGCATATGTATGCATCTGAGGGTAGGAGATAATACCTGATAATGACACATACGTTACCAAGTGTAAACGTGTGAAGACAATAATTAGGCATACTATTATCACAGCATGAAATCTCGTATTATCGTTTAAAATAGCTTTGTAAAACACAAAGAATAGCTTTTGTATCGTTTATCGGTAGACTCGAGCGTGGATATAGTATTGTTTCATCGATGTCCATCGCAGGCCCTCACTTTCTCTCTTCGATCGGCGTCGAGATAAATTGCGATTCACGAGACGATTATTTGCAACGGTCCCCATCATGGCTGTTACTATCGCGCGTATTGACGCGATGCTTTTGCCTGGCCGAACAAAAAATGCAGGGAAAAGACAATGGGGGAGTGGACTGGGAGGGCACAAACAGGGCGAAAGAAAGAGTCCACCCGTTAGGTGGATGGTAATTGCGAAAGTAAGAGAACGGATCTTTTCTTCCTTACAGGAAGACGTAAAACGCAGACTTCTTCCCTTTGTCTCCCTCTTGTTTCTCTCGAAAAACTTTTCCTTTTTGTTCATTTAGAATGTTAGAACGTTGATTTATATCTTCTCCCCATTCTTCCTTCGTTTTTGTTATGATATATTCACGAATCTCTGGAACCAGCAGTTACACTGCGCTCCTCGAATTTTGTGGCCGAATAACTCCGAAGAGGCGATTGATCGACCGCCTACGGTCCCGATTTCCAGCCAGTGGATATCGATTTTAAGAATACTCCGACAGATGGTACGGACACTTCCTCCCCCGCGGCAATCGAAAGTTAGCCCTTCGGCGAACTTTTGGATTTATTTCCCGCCGCCCGAGGTGAGTCGACTAGAAACGGAGCCAAACTGAACGCTAGCACATCCATAACCAATCTGTTCAACGAGACATTCGGACATTCGTTAAATACGTGGACGATGATTGACATAGAAAGAAAAATACTACAGGGATCGATGGAACCAAAAAATTCTTCGTTATGTTTCATCGTATGGTATCTATAGTACGAAATAAAAAAACATGCTTCCGAGTTACTGAAGCTTTTTGAAACAAATCGAACGATACTCCCATTACACAGGTGTACAAACATTCGAATCATCCAGGATCCTCAGCCAAAAAGTTAGGACATCAAATTCGGCTGCATCCATGAAAGAGAATCGGATGATTCCGTATTTTCCCGTGAGATATCATCGGGATCAACTATTAATGCTAAGATCGCAGTCTGGTCGGTTCGGAAAGCCACGGATATCAGGTTTGCCCGGATCTTTTCTAACGGTTAAAACTGAAACGATGCCCGGTGCACGTGGAACGATGCATCCAACATCCGAAAGCGGTATATCCGAAAACGAGCGCTCGTAAAGCTGAACCGGGCTCTACCGGCTCGCGATATACGTACATACGTATCCAATCGATCTGCCTCGTAGACCTCGAACGGCTCTTTCCGAGTCGAACTCGATCCGCTAGCCAACCCCGTTAGATAAGTGAATACTTCATCGAGCAATTTCGTCGAACGAAGCTCGCTCGCAGAATGTTCCTCCGATAGGGTTTAATTTGAAAATGGCTGCTCGCATTCTGTCGAAAAACGCTCCTTCTTTCCGTTTCCGCTTTATCGCGACGAACCTTCTTAACCCCGAGGAAATCGAGCTTCTCCTTGTTCGCGCAACTTTGTCGTCCGTCGCAGCGAAATCGATTAGGTGTAATACATGTTTGAGCACCGAGAGAGTTTGCAATAGAGTTTCCTGTTCAACGAATTCGATAAAACGCGCGATTGCTTGGAATTTTACAATGATCTTGTAAGAATTCTCACGGACGGTTTGTAAAAGTTTGTATCGTCAACGCTGCAAATACGTTTGACTCAGGAGACAAACTGTGTATAATAGCCTGCCTGGAGACGAGAATCATTTCAAACTTTCGAAATCGAAAGGATCATTTTGTAATGAAGGAGATTTCGGTACACGCTATGCAATGTCGTGCGCTTAATCGGAGCGTAATAACATACATAGTTTATGCACAAATTTACAACCTACAAATTTGAACGAGAGTATATCCCTTGTAGAAATTTATAGACAATGTTGAAATTATTTTGGATTTCCATGTCTCGATTAGAACTCCGTAGCAATCCCTTAAGCTGCCTGACAGTTCACGCAATATAACATAAATTAATGCCGATCCACAGAAGCTGTCTCGCCATCGTGTTGCCGTTGATGCGTGATTTATTCGTTTCATTAAAGGAGCGTAGCTCGCTTAATGAGATCGTCACAATTACCCATGACAATGTGGACGACGTAAACAGCGGACAAAGTGAGTCCGATTTATAACGCGTAGCGACGTTTTTAATCCCAGCGGAGCTAAGAGACGATGAGACAGAAATCTCGGTTATAATCATAATAATAGATGCCCCTAATGAATTTCCCAAAGTGACTATCAGTGGTTCTCGTTAACGGCACTCTATATCCCTTAAGGGTTTCTCCGTCACTCGTTAGCATTTCTAAATACTGTTGTTTCGCTATATTAAATACCGACGTTTCCAATTAAAAGTATCACCGTGTATCGTTCAACCACCCGCGCACACCCGGTCGCTGTTAATTAAAATAAACTGGACGATGGAAAAATACAACCGAAAAAGTAGGTCGTGCTCCCGTGATAAACAAAATAGAGTTTGAATTACGCGGTTGGTAATTCAATGTTTCAAGAGCAGAATAATGCTGTACTTACGCGCGTAAAGAGAAAAATAAAAAGTGACTATATACACGCAACAAATAATTCATTTTTCTTTCCTACAAAATTGTTAACGATGAAAGGTTATTACAAATTTGCGGCTGCTAAAATCCAATTCGCGTCAGCATCTGGAGAAATGGATTCATAGCCGAAGAAACGGTGTAGCTTCTTGCGAAACGCTTTCTCGAAGAAGGCCGCCGGTTTCTCCTCCAATAATAAAATTTAATAGTTCCTAGCTACGGGGTAAACGCTCATAAAATTCGTCGGCGTTAATGCCTGGCTCGACGTGGGCCTCTATTATTAAATAGAAAGTCATCATTCATACAGACTCTGTTCGATCGTTTTCGTTCGCGATCGTGGATAGAACGAATTGCTTATGACAATTGCTCTAAATCTTTGCCGCGTCAGGATGCACGAACTGCTGGGTAAAGGGTGAAGTCGTGAGAAGAGGGCGAGGATGACTCGACAAGATTCACGTTGCCCTTAATTGTTTTCCGACTGATGGATAGCTTCCTGTATAAAACATTGATCGACGCTATCAAGACGTCACCAAATGCTTTTGCAATGTTCGATTCGACAAAGAATTCACGACACATAGCCGTTACAACCCTAAAATGCGAACAGGTATTCTTCCGATACTTTGATCAAAGAATTATTTGAAAGAAGATCGAAGCTGCGATTATTATTTCAAAATAATTCATAACGATAACTGGGTAGCGTTCTTTTAATCTTTCCGGGGCTATACATCGAAGGGGCAGGGTGTACTTTAGTTTCAAAATCGATCTCGTTCGTAAATAAGTCAGAGGAAAAAGCGATTTGAGTGTAATCTCACTGCCTCGCGAACATCAAAGGGAAAAGGTAATTAGAAAAAAAAGCGCTGGTAAAGTTAATTAGCTGAAGCTAAGGCAAAGTTTACGCGTATTCCTTCCGTGATGATTCAAAAGGCATTATGTAAAGAGAGTTAGGGTGGTGGATTTAAAAAAAAAATCTACAAAAAGATATTTATGCGTTCGTGTGTTTTCCTTGCTTACAGCGTTGGTGGTTTCGTTGCAAAATTGAAAGAATTTAAATTATTTTAAAGCTAACAAAGTTCTGCAATTAACATTGCAAAATTTACATCCCCTTACTGTGGCAAAGAGAAGAACGATTTACATATATTATCATATATATTAGATCACATATACGTATTTTAATTTTTTCCTCTTTTCCTCCTCACCTAGCCGATTTTAAATCTCGAATTGCTTTGAGTGTCTTTTTTATTTGCACCACGTGCGGTTTTCATTAATCCTTACTTAGGCTCTGTTACGTGCCTTCATTTTTATTCGATGTTCCGTTCAATCAGGATACAATCTGTCGCTTAAAATAATTGGTAGATCTTAATCATCGATCGTTAACTTCAAATATAAAATAGGAATTATTTTAGAAAAGGGAAAGCGAGGGATATTGTGAGAAATTCGCGGCATTTATTGTAGCATATAGCCAATAAACGTTGACGAATATATTCAACCAGCGTGTTCTCTCGGTTCAATGCATAATCGATGAAAAGAAACCGCAAATAATTGCGATTAAAATTTACGCTTTTCACTTCTAATTGAAATTCCTTCGCGACATCGTGTATTTATGTTAGCGTGAAGTGATACAGCCCGCAATTTCGCACGTGTGTACGCGCGAATTTCATTACCGCACTGCAAATTCAGTCATTCAAGAACCGAATTCGATATTTCGAAAGAGGAAACAACCAAATTTTTCAATGAAAATGAATTTTCCAAGCTTAATAAAAAACGAAGTTTCAGAATCTAAAAAGCTATCTGATCACGCATACATATGGCGGAACACACGACGCCTTGATAATTGAACAAGAATTTTCGGCAAAGAATGGCGCTCGATTCATCCGATGACACACGGAATAGCCTTCATCCCCCTGGAACTGGCAAGTTTTTGCCAAACGGCTACTCGGAGAAAAAACTAGGGCCGCGAAGAAGAAAAAACGCTTGTGATGAATAACCATACGATGACGAACAAGCTTTCGCAGGAGAGAAGAGGCATTACCATTTGCTAGAGGATCAACCATTTTTTTTTTTTTAAAGCTCGACGATTCTCGACGATTAATTCGAAACGCTTGTAACCTGGTCAAGTTTTTTCCTCCCGTTGCTCAAAAGTCCTTCTTATCGGCTTGTGCACGCGGAACGCGATGCGATAGGGCGATTAATCAAATTCGATATTAACGACCGCGTTAATTACGCTCACGGAATGGAAAGCATCGACCCCGTGATTAATATGCCCACTTCGTCGAACGTATTGATCGAATCCTTTCGGCTTTACCATTACGTGTCACGTTCATTTGTCTTTTTTCCCTTTTTCTTTTTCATTTTTTCTTTTATTACATCCTCGACGGGAACTTTAATCGCTGTCGGTATCATTTTCGAAGTTCGCGCGAGGCTTGTTCAATTGCAATTAAAAAAGTTTACAATTGCACACAGGAAAGTCTAAGATAGCTTTATGTTGTATTTCTTAAATTTCAATATCATAAAAGACGAGAGTTTGAGAAAATTGCATTATTCGTTCATTGAAATTTAATATTTAAATATAATAAATTAAATATAATAAATTTAAATATAATATTATAAAAGACGAGAGTTTGAGAAAATTGCATTATTCGTTCATTATATCACTGCAAATGTTCCATGTCGACCGTCAAAATGGAAAGAGGATCTCCGTGGAATGATGATTTACTGTAGAATGTCATGCTCACGACTTCTTGGACCGGCAGCTTATGTTTCTGACACGAGTTACATCTGACAGTTACAGCTGACTGTTACGTTTGCACATACATATGTCTGACCGTCCTGTGCTACAGCTTGAGACGGTGATTCGCTTAATGCGCCGTTCTTCATCGTCTCCGTGGTCACTGCTGTATCAATGGACTTCCGGTTGCAGTCACTGAATACCGAGACACGCCCCGGAAAACGCAATATCCTTCGTAGTCGCTAGCGAAATTGAGCAGCTGATGGTTAATTAGAGATTAGACTGGCAATTCCCTTAAGCTTTGAATGCAGCACAGTGATTTGTCTAAAATTATCCTCGGCTCGATGTTCTATGTACAAATCTATTTGATTTATTTGATGGTAAAGCAAATAACGTTTTACGGGTGGCATTTATCTATGGCGCTCTGTTAAAAATTGCTCGATACCACTCGAAAAAAAAAACATTCTATCGGGATATTCATTAATTAAGAGATATTTCTGCCACATTATGTAAATATAATAAAGATTGGCAATCTATGTAACAAATTAAACAATATCGCTATTCGATATTCGTTGCTGATTCGCCAGCAGTGCTGCACACAATGCACGAAAGCTCGTCGAAATAACGAAAACGTAATAAACGATACGCCTTTCGTGTTTCAAGCCTGTATGGATGCCCCAGACAAGAGTTCGTTAACCGTATCAAGAATCAGGTGAGAATGTTCTACTTCAATATCAAGTAGTGGAGCAAGTGGTAGTACAAATATAGCCTTTCAAGAGAGGGAAAAGTCCGATGAAAGATTAAATTCGAATGAATTATCGTGGAAATCTCTCACGGGGATTATGAAAATCGCGAAAGCAACGAAATTTATATGAAGCATAAAAGCGGAAGTTAAATTTGAAATTGCATTATACTCTTCTCTTTCGGATAATTTATTTCCCCTCAATTTCCCCTAACAATTACCTCGCTTATAATTCTGAAATAAGATTACTATGTAAATAAGTGAATTGTAAAATATATAAACAAGTGTAGGCTGAAACAGCGCGACTACGATGTGGCATAAAGTAATTCTCCGAAACAGCTGATTTTCGAAAGACCTGACGGAAATTTAAACAGGCTCTGTACAGTGACGAGTATCGGTCGATTGAGATACATGTTTAAATTAATAATTCAAGCGGTGGCAGCGTTAATGCACATTTCGGTCGCGTCGCAAACAGTGTCGATATCAACCCCACGCATGGAATAATTTACCGTTCGATAATTTAGCCGAACATGCAGTAAGGATCATTCACCCAAGAGGAACACTTTATTTGCGACCATATTAGCAACGCGAAACGCAATCCAACATTACCTTTACAATTGCAACTCGACGAGTAGTTTACACGACCGCATTGCCAAGCATACTGATGTTATTAATTACGCGCGCCTTGTGCGCCGTGTTATCAGCTACTTTGCATCGCGGAGCTAGAGGTAGGGCTTGTATCCTCAAAGTGATACAACGATTGGTTTGTACAATTTATCGATCTCAAATTCTACCAGCGTCGTGAAAAGTAGGACAGTATGGTTGATCGGTTAGCGCAGCTAATTCGCGTTCCGTTTGCTCGTAGATAATTCCTCGGGACGTAGGTTTTAAGGGAAGAAGATTAATTCCCGGAGGATCGTCTGAAAAAGCTAAAAGCTCCGGTTAGTAGTAGACGATAGCATCCAGATTAGCGGAATAGAACGAGAAAACGAGAAAAAAAGGAATCGAATCGAATTCCGTAGTGGTAAACGAAAGTCTCAGTTATTGGAAGCGAAAGGAAGAAAGCTCGAAAGGGCACTATGCGCAAGTTACATTACCAGAACGTAGATGGTCCAACTTTGCAGACGATTCCAAAGGTCTTACGATTTTCGCCCGATTTCCGCTATTAACCAAGAGGAGCCGTAGCCAAGTTCCTGTTAGAGTCGGGTAGCGAACTTTCCCTTGGGATTTGCATGAGTATCGCCGCGGTGCGGTTTGACGCCAACAGACACCGATAGAAACACCAATGATAATTTGCGAGTCAAGGCGTTGAATCGATTCGAATCTCCGTATTCCGAGGAATTGGCAGACAACCTACGGAATGAAAGGGAGAAGGCCAGTAAGGCAACCAATTACCATTTATCGAGGATCAATCTTACGTACATTCTTGTTACTCGAGTAACTATTCAAATGCGATAAGACGCAACGTAAAGTCTTCGTGTAACGAACGAACATCGAATGTAGACATCGGAATTATCAGAAATGACAGGGACTTTTGACTCGGTTTCGATGTTCGCACCGGAATGTCTGGGGATACACGTTGTTATGCGCTTCCTGTACACTGCCGGTCAGGATATGCGTATACCGTCCGAGTCCACAAAATATCGATTGACCACCAACGTTAACAAGCGAATATTAATATATTCCGTTACGACACGCAGAGTAACTGGTTCAACGGCTTGCGTTCGTGTCGTAATTAACGTTTATTCGCCCTGGTTTCCTATGCATACAGCTTTGTATATTTCATTTTAGTATCTTGAACTTGTAATTAGCGAAACGATATAATCACGACCAGCAGATGGAAATAATCGACTTTACTATAAATGACCTGGAGTAACAACTTTTCTTCGTTTGGTATTAGCCGTGAATGAGATCAAATTCTACGCGTCAATCCTCGGACAACGGGTTCTCTGAAATGGCTAGGAAAAAGCGTAGAAGATGGCCGGCGTAAAAAGAAGAGAAATGAAAGGAGAGATAGCGACGGCTAAGAGAAGAGAGAGTTAGATTAAACGGTAAGCCGAGAGAGAGGCAGGCGAGAGGGGCTGAATGGGCGGTTACAAAGGGAACAAAGGGGGACAGGCTGAAGGTAAAAGCGAGAAGAAAGTGTGCAAGAAACGAAGAAAGAAAATCGTGTGTCACGGGAAGAAACCGAAAGACACCGGAGGAAATAGCGAGCGAAAAACTTTTCGACGGAGAACGAACAGCGAAGAAACTTCTTTCAAAGGAACAGGCTATCGAGGCTCGAATCTCGTACAAGGAACGCATAATTAGATAACGAAATATAGGAACAGGTATAATAACGCGTTAAAAGGAGGAGATGGAGAATGGGAGAAAGAGAGTGGAGACGCGGGTTAACGCGTGACAACACGAGCACGTACCTACATAATTTGTCTAACTACGCTCGCACGGTCTGATGGTCAGCGGGATTGGCGTCGGTGTAATTCGGTAACAGCTTGTAGTGGTTCCGACTCCTATTGCCCGGTCGTGTACTACTGTCTGCTTCCCTCTCCCTCCCATTCCCATACTCATTCCATCCAATGCTTGCTCGTACTACACCGCGGTATAGCTAATAATCGTTAGTGACAGAGACATCGTGGACCGTGTGTCACGAAGATCGACTAATTAATGACTCTGGTAGACGAGAGAATCGGAAAAATTAAGGTGGAAGTTCTACCTTAATTCTGACCACCCTGAAAGAAAGAACGGCTGTTGAGTTTTATTTTTAGATCATTAACGTTAATTGACCGCGGGATAGCAGCTGGGACATAGGGGCACATCGATTAAATCGAATTAAAGTCTGTTACGTAATCGTTTCGTTGGATGCGGAAACAGCTGCCACGTAACGAGTTTAACGATGTCTAATTCCCGTTAAGCGGCTAAGTCGGGTAAATTAATTAGGTGTGAGACGTGAAAGATTCAGCGTTCGTCGTACTTTTATCAAACCAGGGTAATAGAAGTCGAAGCGTAGGTCAGACTCACGCGACAGTGGTATTTGCACGTGCTTAGTCGGACAATGTACGGGTTCCATCGCTGCGTTTCACGCTATTCGTTAATTAATAACTGCGTAACAAGCGCTCGAAGCTACTTGATCGAATGCATTACCAACGGGTTCAATCATCCGGTCATTTGAAATAGTCATCTTAAATGCGGCTTAAACGCGTAATACACACTGATATTGATTTTACTCTTGATTTTACTCCACTGATATTGATAGTTGATCTCTCTTCTCCATCGAATGCAAATGAAACACGATTGCAACGCTTCCATCGTATTTATTAAGACGAGTCTTGCGATCGTTGACAGCAAAAAGCTACTGCTTCGAAATGGTAGAGTTTCTATATGAAAATAATCTGTCTAATTTCTAACAGTGAAATCTAAACTCGCAACAGCTAGGGTGAAATTTTCACGCGGTAAGAATTCCCACGAGACGAACCTGTGTACTAAAGTAGCCGCGCTAACCACGATCGATCAACAGAAACGTACTCGCGACGAAAGAATCTATCTGGGAACGTGGTAACGGAGATTGGACCTTGTGAAATCGTCTAGGAAGCAATGAACCGACCTCACTAACACCGAAATTCTGATCGGCTAAAGTTCGTGTTCTTCGATCACATTGCCGAGGAACCACGACCGAGCTTCGAGAACGAAATTAAAGGGACTCGGTCTGTCGCGTGGCGGCAACTAAATCGCCGACAAATTAAATCCCTCGGTGAAAATTAGCAGCAACTTCACGGACGGTTGAGCCCGCGTGGCTCAGTTGACGTTTAATGACGAAGCTTGAAACTGGATACTCGTGGCGAGCTTCGCGGTTCGTTTGTCGCTGTTCGTTGCTGTTTGTTGCACGATGTCCATATAAACTGGAACACGCCCTCCGGAAAAACGTTCGAGCCAACAAGCTTTGTACGTCACTGTTCGTTAACATGTTCAAATATTATTCTAAAAATATATAAAAAGTCCACAACGGTGTTTTATTTGTAGCACGGTTGTCCGGCATTCAACGTGCGTACTTATGTTTGTGATGCTCACGGATTCTCGCGCGAGGAAAGTGTCGCGGCGTCCGATACGCGATACGCTTTCTTCGTAAAGTTTTTTCACGAGGGGCGGAGGCGTTCATATTTCTCTAGCGGTGACGCGCAATGTGCCGTGAAACGACGCGGCTACACTTGGGACGACTTGGTTTTGCCGATGTTGCGAAACTGTCCCGCTACCGATACAGCGGCGACCCATTGTCATGCAGGATGTCACGCTGAAAAATGAGGCTCCCATTGGGTTGGACCGTTACGAGCAGCCCCGGCCACCGGAAAAACCGAAACCGCCGTTCACTCGACCCTTTCTGTTCTGAACCACCTCTCTCGCGCATCGCCGTCGCTGGTTCCCATCGTACTTCTGATAAAACATCGTTCCAGCAATTTCTCGGATCCGTGCTAGAGCAGTTAAAGGGAGATCGAACTGTATGGAGAACGAAAACATTCCGATATTTTGTGCATTCGATTGCCTCAGATATATTTGTAAATCGGTATAGCAAAGGAAAATCGAATTTGGCCGGGTTGTCGGATGCGATGATTTAGGGCAGAATTTCTTCGGATATATTGTACTTTAGAACATATTTTGGAAATAAACGGCGAGTAATTTACGAGAACAGAATTCATAGGCTTTAAGAAAATAGCTAGAAGATAGTGGGATGGAAACTTACTTTGCTAATATTTGAGTTTCACGTGAGGACATTTGAACGATATTTCGGTTTAGTCGGGCAAGGATAACGACACAGGGTGCTTAAATGGGAAGAAGACAACGGGGATATGGACACGTTCCAAGTTTCTCGCAAATAAACGTTACTTAGTAACGCTTGGGAAACGGAAAATTCACCCCGTGGGAGTTTCTATTCTCCGTGTTATGCCCGCAGAAGGCAGTGCTTTTATTTCTAGAACGTAAAAAGCCGAGGTTGAGTCCGTGGGATTTTTAAGCCGCAGGATTATAAATGTATATGAAGAAATTCTGCCGTCCTTTTCTACGTGCTTAAATGCAATTGCGTTCTCCTTCGAAGAAGCGGACCGCGAGAAATTCCTATTCGGCACGGCAGCGTACATCCTTGCCATTTTATTTCCCGATTTTCCTTAGTATCACGTCCTCGCTCGAAGCCATCTTCCGTGCAATTTGCTAATAAAATTTCGAACTCCGGACAGACGGTACAGAGAAAGTAACGAAGGACGGGTGGAGGATGTTAGCGTCGATGCCTGAAAAAAACATTAAGGCGGAATAGGAAGTTTGAAAGTGCTGTTTGGAAAAGTTTAAATTAGCGAACTTACGAAATGGCGAACGTACAGTAATTATTTAGAGTGCCTTATCGCAACACTTTCGTACGGACTAATTAAAAAATGATCGTAGTCACGAGTATCGATCACGTATAAACTTTTCGCTTTAAACCGACGCGATGGGTAATCACTCGGCTATCGTTTCCCTGTCCGGGGCCGAGGAAATGAAAGAACCCGCGATTTTCAGTGATCGCGAGATCGCCAAATGAAAGCGCGAAAGTTGACCGAAATAATATTTACGGATCCTCCATCATCGATTTTCCAGCGCCTCGCGCCAAACAATTTCGTCGAGAGTGACACGTTCAAACATAATACACCCGCAGACGGTTAATTTCAGCAAAGTAAATATCAACAGATGTCTGCCGCGTTATTTAACCATTGGCCGGCATCGCGCGAATCGTTAAACCTGCAGAAAGTATCCGGGAACAATCTCACGCTGAAATAATTTCGCAAGACAACACCATTCAGCAACTTTCCCCTGTCCTGCCATCTTTAGAAATATTTCCGGCTGTCTGTCTACTTTTCGACCTGGCCAAGCACGTAACGCGTCGGATCGTGTCATAAATTCCGCGAGAAAGTTATATAAAAGTTAATTTCCAGCCGAATGAATAATGTATATTTCCGGATGGTGGCAAAGATTCGTACGAAAGCAACGATCGACAGGGCTATAGTCGTGGATCGCGTCAAAGTGAAAAATGAGCTTGTCATCGCGTTCAAAATCTGGTTAGCGGCTGACCCTATCCGTTACCGAAAATCCACCCTCGTTTGGCTACTCTATTCGTCCCTGTCTTGAGAGATTTAATCGGCAGATAATCTACTCTTAGCCGATGTCCGATGAATGTCCGAGAAAATCTTTTCCAAAGAGAGAGAGAGAGAGATTCTTTCCGTTCTTCGTAGAACGAGGCTTGTGCCGAGGTTACCTAATATTGTCACACGGTGATCAAACCACTTTGATAAAGTGTATCAAGCAAATATAATATAATCCAACGACGAAATGAAACGAAATGTATGAAATATATCATAAAATTGGATGAATATTTCATTTACGCGCAATAGACGAAATTATCCTGCCACCAGCAATAATATTGTGTAGAGGTTGAAGATATGGGGATGCGCTACCTCTGTATTATTTGGTATGAACCAAAGTCAAAACTCGCAATCTCGAGGATAATTACGAGACCGCATTTAGCTTCGCCGACGACGCAGCTCCGCAGTGCGGAATTACGATGGGCTAGCTTAACCCAGCCGGCTTGCACGGGCCATTGCTGGCCAAGATAAACAAGATAATTAAAAGATAATTAACGAACAGGAGAGACGTACGTGACCGGGCTGCTTCCATCGAGATAATCTCGATTCTCTTTCGCGACTTCGGCGAAGGGGATAGGTTCCGGATAGAACCGAGTGAACAGGACACGAAGATAAAGGTTGCTAGGTGGACAGGTAACTCTTGGGGTAGCCTGGAGAGAGAATCGAGGGCGGAGCAGGCGAGAAACAGATGGAGATTAAAGGAAGAGATCGGGCGAGGGGATGGGAAGTGAACGCGATCGGATTAGGTGTAGGAGAAACGAGGATGAGAGGGGCGGAGGAACGTGGAGGAACGCGATGAGAACAGATAAAAGATAATTGAGGAGGGGTTTGGATGAAATTTGAACAGGGTAAAGAGAAGAGTACTTAGAGAAAGGCAGGGAAAGAGAGAGGATTAGCGAGAAGAGAAGTTATATAGAAAAACGAAATGCGAATGGGGAAAAAGCGTAGCTGGTAGGAAGAGGAAAAAATCGATGAAACAAAACGCGAACACGGATAAGAGAAAAGGAATAGGAGAATACGGAAAGAAGGATGGAAGAATGGAGAACAAATATTCAATGATGGAAAGGTATGAGAGGCAAAGGAAAAAAACAAAAGCTTGACAAACGAGGCATGAACGAAGGAAGAAAAAGCAAGCAGAAAGGAAGAGAGAAAAGAGAGTAAGAGTGCAAAAGAGGTTGAGCCTCCGGCTGTGTATTTCATCCATTTGCGATAAAACGGACGCGAGAGGTGGCCTCCGTTAAACATCACCGTCTACGATCAAAATAATCTAATATATACGCGAGGTTGCGCTTCTCGGCGAACAAGTTAATGAGACCGAGTGAAATTGCGTTTCTGTGGAAATAGCCGATTGATACTAGTCGGAAGTTAGCGTTATTATCAATTACGTTGCTGGAATCAAACGAAATGTATAATATATTCTTCATAGAAAAGAAGTCTTTGAAAATTATTGTGATCTTTCAATTCTCGTAAAAGCTCCCCTTTTCAGGCAATCTCCCCCTGATTTCCTTCCTATTCGAGCACATCGAGCGTTTCGAAACAGTTCAATTGGCTCACGAGCACGGGAGCAAGGGAATTGTTCGCGATTTTCTAGACCGTCACGTTTCATTGGCTCGTAAATCAGAGTTTACAAGTTCACCGGCGAGTCTACGGCTCGATAAATCGTCCTGCCCCTCCGTCAGATTCAATGTCAGCAAGATGACGCACCGGGGTGGAGCAAACATCACGAAAAATGATGAATTTTGGCAATCAACCCCTCGAGCGACAGGATAGAGGATGATGCAGAGGATCGGAGAAACAGATAGGAGAAGAACCAGGCGTGTATCAGCCGTGGCTGTTTCGGAGAACGCACGTTTCGGATGCCGAAATATGCATCGAACGTGAAAGCCTGTTAACTTGATAACGGGCAATCAGTTGCCGAGACGATCGAAAGCTGAGATTTTCAGGCGCGCTAATTGATTTTGAGAGCCTTTGGAACGGTTGAGCCAGAATGTTCTAATAGACCGAAACTTTAAAGTAGAATTACGTGTGTAGAATATGATGAAATCTATGATAACTCTGAAGTTTTCGCAAAAGTTGAAAACTTTGTATCGAGAACGATTTTTTCGTTTTATCTTTCTTTTTTTTTTTCTTTTTCCGTGGTTTCCTCTACCTCTCGAAGCAAATATTTACTACGAAAGTATTACTATAAGCGTCATCCGTAATAAAATAATCGAAATATTGGAAACGTTGAAATTCATATTTTACAAATGTTTAGACACGAAACGTTCCACTCGAAAAATACAACGAATAAATAGTATTTTGAATGATATATATATTTTTTTCAGAAATTGCACATTTTTTCCACTTTTCTTTCAAATAAAAAGAATAGCAACGAAAAGCCGATCAGAATTAGCTTATAAATGATGGATATGAATTTCCACTTACTGGGCTTTATATAATTGCAGTTTGTCAACGTTTAATACTCGGTGGAAAATACGTGTATCCATTTTCGTCCATTATCACGCGCACAATGTTAATCATATTGCTAAAACGGGAATGAAACTTTTTCCATTTCCACTAAATGATCCCAACGAGAAGAACTTTTCCCAAATTTCTATTCGCAGTAGTACGCATGTTTAAACGCCATCTATGAAACGTAAATAAAATAGTGAACGATGATACTTCGAAAAACTGTGCCAGGGATACCAATTAAAACTGTCCATTGCACCATTGACTCCCCTAATTCCCGACAAGGATGGTCAAAACGCGTTCGTCACGCGGCCCAATGACAGAACCGCAACCCTCTATTTAAATTTAAACACAGTTTATTAACCTGTTTCGCGGGTGCGGTGCTCTCGACAATGAAAAGCCCGCCACTTGTACCTCAGTTTCGCGGGAAATTGATTCGTAGTTGATCGCCGACAATCGGCAAACCGTGTATTTTCCAGTTACGATCACGTACAAATTTGGCTTGCTTCAAAGACAGAACACGGCTGACAAATCGGAATCAAACTAAGTGTTTCGACTTTTGCTAAAATTGCGCGAGATATCCGACGAGATAAAAATGTAACTGACTGTAGGGAAACGAGTTCTTAAATAAGATATTTCTGTAAAACTCGTCTCGTTTCAACATTCCCAGCTACGATTCCTTTCTTCCCAGGCGAAAATTGCCACTCAATGTCCAACAGCGACGCTTCGTCTCGCCAATGGCTCCGCTTACACGGAAAAAAGCATCGAACCCTCGACCCTCGAGATCGCGGCGTTCCCAAGCGACTCGCCGCGTGGGGACAGGTTCATTTTTCCTGCGCGTTTCTTCCGATTTCCCGAGTCGGACAGTTTCTCGAGCGAATTCACATCGCCATCGGTTCTCGGCAGATACGAAGGGGAAGTCGTGTGGGACGAGATCGTCGGTCGACGTGGCGAACCAAGTTGCTAGGGTTCGATCCACTTTTTGTGGACGTCGATCGAGATTGACCTGGCCCAGCGTGTCATACGTGAAACGAACACAAATGACGGCTTTGCATGGTTGATTTCGTGTGCTGTTAGTGATTTATGGGCTCGATCGCGATTCGTGTCGAACTGACCTGAATACCCAAACGAAAAGTTAGTTGCGGTTAGGGCAGGGTTATGGAGATCTTGCGTTGTAGAAGATAATTTCCTGCTAGACGACTGAAAGATAGTGTCATGGTTAACAGAAGACTAATCTAATTGGGAACTGGTAGATACGACGCAGAAAATTTAGTTGGGCAAGTAAACTTTTGTCGTGAAACGGACGTCAAAACACGAAGACACTGATAGCGTTCTTGAGTGGAAAATACTCCCTGACAGACGATTCGATAAATAGCGGCGAAACTAACAGAAGCTGAATTCTAATCGGAGGCCAGTAGATAGGAGATAGAAAATATAGTTAGACGAATAAACCTTTGCCAATAAAAAAGTTTCGTTGAAACGGAAATACGCTGTTCATTTTTGACAATATCTACTTTTTATCAGTGTATTTTCCCGGGATAGAGCTTCGCACACGGATCGCGATCGCATTCCTCTCTCGCTTAGGCGATCGATCGAGGAAGAATGAGGCGAAAAGACGGCAGATAGGATCGTGACAAATTCGGGTAGTATATTCTGGTCGACTACAAATCGAACATACGAACACAGCGAGCGTGATCGCGTAATACCTTTTAGCGTTGACGTACAGGTACAACATAGAGTCCGAGTTCTGCCCAGATTTTCGCAAGTAAATATCGTTGTTAAAATCCGAACAAGTCCTATTTTCTAGTTAAATAATGCGAGCAATTCGCAAAACTCTAATAGAATACAAAAGAATGAGCACATGTGCAGTAGAAGCAGAACGTTTCTAGTCAGACAGTTTCCATAAGAAATACGTGTATATCAAGCATCATCTGTTCTCGACGGATTACAATAGAACTAAATCACTCACAAACAACACGTTGATTTGTGAAATACCAAGTACGTATTACAAAATATAAAATATTAAAAAATATATAACAGATTCAAAGGCATAGATATAAGTAATAATTTAAAGTGTAGATGAACGATGAAAATAAAAAGAAATCTAGACACTCGTAAGCGAGGTGCGTATTACTCGAGCTTATGAATAATTTACAGTTCGAGCAGTGAGCAGTTTATCACCAGCGACGAAAATTAAAAGAGCAGGAACGCGTAGCGGAGAAATAAACGCCATCAGACGATGATGGCGGCAACGGTGCCTGGTACAGGATGGTTGAGATATATTTCACTTACACGACTCGCGTCTCTGAACGTTGTGTACCTCGCGTAAATTCCACGTAACTGTCTGACGCAGCGATAACATTGTTATATGTCGTCGATTCGAATCGCCGTCCAGCTACATTTCCCCCTGCTTCTCTCTGTTCCTCCGCGGGCGTTATCAGGATGTCGACCGCGAGCGTAGTGGTAGAGAAAGACAAACGTCATGGAAAGTTGAAGATGTTGCGTCAGAACTGTACCATTGTGCAAGTTTGCAGGCGTTTCGGTACGGTTTCGTATCTCCAGAGAATTATAAACTCGCGTCCTTACCGAGCTCGATATTTAGCGGAGAGGCTACTAATTTTTTAATGAACGCTCAACTTGCATCTTCCTCTAATTACAAGATCAATAAAGCCTTAAGAAGATAAGGATCCCTCTAAGGGGTTAATCCGCGCCTTTCTCGAGTTATACCGAACTCGAGACGCACGTGTACATCCTCCATCCATTAAGACCGAGTAAATAAAACTTTCCAGGCGTTTCCGACAAGCCGAACTTTTCTCTATTAACTCTCCGATTTATCTGCTTCGTTCTACCCTCTTTTCCACGAATCCCATTATCGCGTAATTTTAGTAATCGACCGCTCCCTCTTTTACGTCGCTGTCTGATTATTTGCAAAGATTTCTTGGAATCGTGCGACGACGAATAAGAAACGAGCTTTGGTAGACGAATCTCGAGCGGATAGACAAGGTATAGGTGGTAGAAGTGGTTAAACAGAGCGAAGGAAAGACTGTGCAAAGGTCGACTACCTACCTTCTCTCGGAGATAAAGGTTACACAGTCTCTCGGACCAATTTCACTCTGGTTGCTCCTTTTTGCTCGCTTCCCAACGAAGGGCGAAAGAGTGGCGAGCTGGCTACCAGAAGGGGATGAAATTCCATCCAATGTCCTGCACCGACCACTGGCTGCGGAACTTCAATATTATTCAATCGAATAATCCCTCGCGCTTACCAGGTCGAACTATACCCTTCGAACGGCTCGTCTCGTTCGTTCTCAGCCATCCCTGTGGCAAAAGAAGAAAACGGACAGCGATTTTATCGTCGGCGCGTAACACGGCTTCGATATTGCCTTGTCGGGCCGGTTTCGATGCTGCGTCGCTGTTCGATGCGCCACGACGTCGTCAGAAGTAATTAACGAAGCAGCCTTCCCAGAACCAACCCTATTCGTTCGCGTAAAAAGAAATTACGTTCGGTTAGTTAAATATTAACGGCGAAGGCGGATTGGAGGTTTAAATCGATGGCTCGTGAAAGTGATACTCTCGCTCGTTGAAATCAATACCACGGTGAATCTTGATCCTCGTTTCATCCTTGATTATTCGGGATACTTTAAAATAGGGTTCCTCGTCGAAGGGCTGATTGAATATCACTATTGGAAGGAAAATTAAATTTGACTTCGATTGTTGTTAGACGATCCAAGGGAGATCCTCGTCGAAAAATCACAACCAGCTTCATTAATGAAATTTACATGAAAATCGAGCTAAGTATATCTTCGGAGATAGCCATTATCGAACGAATTCGAGCGTGAAAAGAATCAACGGTTTCTGGAACTCGATGCAGATGAATCTCTCGAGATTGTTTCTCTACAGACTGACGAATAATAAGTTGTTTATTAGTGTAGAGTAGTAAAGTAGAAATTTATAACGAGAAATCTAATCCTTCGCTGGGCATAAATGGAGAAACTTTTGATGAAGTTTCTTAGAATAACTAACACTAAGCCGCTCCTGCCGACTTAGTCTACGTAACTTTCCTCGGATAATGCGCCGGATATCAGAGTCGATGACATCATACACACGGAAGGATAACTACATATGCAATAACGAGTAACGTGCGTCGTATAAACGCGCGTCGATGCATGTACGAAGCGAATTTTCGAGCATCAAGACTTCACTTCGGCATTTCAGGAACTGAGTAATCGCACCGCGAGAACGTCTGATTTGAATCGACTATCCCGTCTTTGTGGAACGTATGAAGGTAAAACGGAAACGTGGTTTAAGGGAAAATGCCAAAAAAAATGGATGTATCTAGAGAGTTTAAGATTTAAATAACTTTTTAGATGTAAAAAAGAAAATTAGAAACCTCGTATAAGAAAAATTGGAAGCCTTTATAATTGGCTTCGCTTCGAACGCTTCGAGCGCATTTTTTTACGAAATTATGTTTTTCAATAGTGGATCGAACTAGTTGAATATATTATGCAATGGCACAATGCAAGTTTTAATAGCTTGCACTTGCCACGGAATGGCTCGAAGCTAATGGAATATTGAAATGTGAAGTTGGATCGGTTCGATTAGTTGCTGCTAGTAGAATGAGTCGGTCACGCGTCAGACACAGTGCCCGTTATTTCCCCGAGTTCTTTGTACTAAAACCCATTAAATCAGCGCTGGCGCGTTGCACTGACTAAATGCGATATCGACAAGGGTCTTGGCTTTTTGATAAGTTAATGAGTTTCGCATAAATACTTCCGTTACACGTTATGAATATTAACGAATACGAACAGCAACGAACATTAGATTTCACACTGTGAATCGCGGACGTTCATAATACTCCTACTAATTATGTTTCCACGTTAAAGTTATATCTTGCTGACATTCATGAGAGCTAATAAAGTTTAATTTTATTATCAGAAATAGAGTCCGCATGTTTATACGTTTGTGGGAAATTTAAATGTGTAAAAATACACAAAGCACACATGGTGCACAAAAATATGCAAAATATCTCATGTAAAATACCTACTCGTTATAACATTCAGATAGTCAGACAAATCTCTATTTTGGTTCTACATCTTTAATTATCTTTATTCGTCAGAAACAATTCTATTTGTAAATTATTCCCAAAGGAAACGGAGCTCAATTTTATTCTAAATAACATCTGCTTCCTGCAGAAACCGCATCGATGCTCTTTGCTGCTTTAAGAATTTATATGGACTTTGTCCAATATCTTACCCAATTCGCATAACGTTTCTGCCTCCAAGATATAAACAAAACACCCACGAATAGCCTCATTGTGTCAATGATACGGAACTGGGACCACGAATCATTCCCAATTCGGTTGGAAACGAAGCTTAGGCTTCCAGTTACAAATCTCGAGCACGTGCCCCTCAGCAACTAACTGTCGCGAGATAGAAGGGTTGATGTAGTCGTTGGGTGAGATGAAGATAGCTCAGGATGATCCGCAAAGTGGCCCGGTGGTTGGAAACCGTCCGGCTAGATAACATACGACCTAATATAATATTCTTAGACGGAATTTGCTTCACTTCGAAACCGACCGTAATGGATGGAAACGTTTCGAAGTGGAGGCGACGGATGAATAACAATCGCGACACTCAAATTACGGATTCCATGACCAGTTTTCGGACTGCAGATAGAGCTGGCTCGTGACTAGGACACGAAAAACGGATCGTACTTGCGAACAGGTTCGAATTTCGGACCGCAAATTCGTTTCGAACTGATTTTGCCAGCTGGAACGTGCGATAGGTACACACGTGACACTGAAACCACTTGGAAATTCAATAAGAAGTATAATATATCGTAATAGTTACACAGCTGGCTGAAATTATAATAGAATTTTGAATTTCCTGTTAGACAAGGAATCGATCGGCACACAGTAGCGTAGTAGATATTTCAGAACAATCTCTGCCTGAATAAGGCACAAATTGAAGCGGAATATTTCGTATAATTTGAGAAGAAATAAGTTACTTTGCATCGATTGTCTTACACTTACTCGTAATCTGATGTATAATCTGATGTCTTTATTTAAAATTAGCAAATATCTGGTAAATTATGATCGGGACACGTATATTGAGATTTTCGTTCCCCTCGCCATCGTCTAAACGCTACTCAGGCGATCCTTCCCGAACACATCGTCCAGAATCATTTCGATTCATAAAACATTCGATAAACAGGCCGCTCTCATACATCGTAAAGACCACGAGGGTGCAGAAGAGGAGCTCGTTGAGAATGCAAACGACCAGCTTCCTTCGAGCCGATTGTAAATCCTTCAACTCTAACCAGCCAAGGCTTTTCGCCGCGTCGTTCGCACGCGGACTCTAAATTGCGCGATTCCGCCGCCGTAGAATTTTCCGCTGGATTTATCCGCGCATTATGTTAAAGCCACGGCGCGGCGGAAGTTTCGTGAAACTAACGAGTGCCCATTCTTCGACAGGGCTGACGATTATGTAGCTCCCTCCTCGCCCCTTCGATGCTGTCTCGCGATTGTCCGCTCGATAGAACGCCTTTCTTCTCGCGCGTTATTCACAGATGATTTGGCCGGCACACGCGCTGCTCAGAAATTGCGAGAAGGAAGCGATTTGCAAGTAGAACCGACCGATTTATCGCGCTCGAGCAGTCTGGTCATTATCCTTCACCGCCTCGCATGAATTCTTCCATCCTCATTTATGCAGCCCGAGGTTTCTTCTTGCAATCATTGCGGAACGGAACAACGCACTACCCTTCATAAATATTTTTTACCGTCGCGTGTATTATACGTCTGAGATACAATGTACTATGCGCTAATTATCACGTTACATAATAGTCATCTGTTCCGGAATATTCACGGTGATTCCAAATTCTTGGTACAAACGAAGTCGCGAACGTTCTGTAGCTCGATATGAAATGAAAATCAAGCTCAAAAATTTGCTCCCTTTGACTCGACCAATATCACGTATTTAGGTCAATTTACATATATTATATTTTTCAATTAGCCTTGGCAATTAGAACACTGTTTCGTATAGTTGTGGTGTTTTGCCTACGTATTGCCTACTTCGTAGACTTTCTTTCGGCCTCTGTATAATTTATTTCAGCAAACGGACTAGTCTCATGTGTACATCGTGTGTTTGATCGAATGCATACCGAAATCAGATACAAGCACCGCAGCCATTCCCGGCTGACAACATTCCAAAGGTTTCCCGATATGTTTGTCCGTGTTCAACGTTTCCTTGCGAGTCTCATTCGTTGTGGGACGACGTACGAGAAGCATAGGAACCCGCGCGACTTTACGTAGAAACTCGCACGACCGGGACACGCCGGCAGAATATTAAAGGCAAGCTAGGGATGGAGCGTGGAAATCCGAGAAACGTACGAGCGGCTCGCCTGAAAAATTAAATCCCGCCCGTAAATTTCACTGGCAGAAAGAACACGTGGATTTTCACTCTCTGAGCTAGTGGATGAAGCCTGGAATTTACGAGAACGTCGAAAAGGACACTCATTAGTCGTTACTGGCCTCGTTTTTCCAATCCTTGAATATCCGCAGACGCTCGTTTGTTTTTCGAAGAAACCTGGATCCCGATGATCGGTTAATCCGCTTCTATCGCCGCCCTTCCCCCGTACGGGAACACGATCGTCAGCCAGAACTTTGTCTTTCGTCCGGAGCGGTCGTTACACGACCGAAAACAGCCACCATGTGTACAACGATTTCAGGGTGAGAAGGGTGGAGGCGGTGATGGGTGGCGAGTTGGCGAGGGTGGTGCTCGGAAACGCGACGTTTTATCGCGTGCGGTTAGCCCCGGCGACCCTAGGCCAGCGATAAACCAAAATTCCGAGGTAATCCTGGTACCAGCGTTAGCACAGATACGCATCTGCGCTGTTGCGAACGCGGGACGTTTCGGATTCCATTGCCGCAGAGCTTTAAGGAGAGGGTGGACAGGTAGAAGTTGAATTGCGATAGATTTTAAATCGTTGTCGATGCAAACGAGATGAAACGCAACAATTTTGAAACAGCCGTGAGCGGTTCGTGATTAATTACCGAAGGACCGATCGACCATGGAAAAATTTATTTTCTTACGGGCTCGAGCGGGAAATAAATTCCGACCAGGCGCAAGGGATAACGTTAATTGAAAATCCTCGTGACGGTCGTTGTTTATAAATACCTGTAGAGGAACGAAATTGCACGGTGATATTTTGTAGCGGAAAGAAACGATCTCCAAGAAAAAGAACATCTTATTTGCGTTACGATACGTAAATAGAATTCCCGTGTTTCACAAATTGACTGGCGGCCAGCTACGGCGAGGGACGCAGCACGAGGAAAACAAGGAAAGATGAAATACAAGCGGAAGTAGAAATAAAGGAAGGAAAATTCAAAGAGAGTAATGTCAGCCATGATGGAAAATACTGTGCACGTATGTAACTCCGTAGAAAAGAGATGGGGCTGAGGGATTGGGTTAGAAGAGGCGGGCACGAATAGTCGGTGAACACGTAGATTATGGCGAGACAAAGGAACAGAGGAAACGAAAATACGCGCGTCACCTATAGAAAATAACGGTGCAAACAAGAAAAGGGGAGCAGGGGTGCACGCATTTGTTGGAAAAACGTGGCAGTGGGGAAAAGGTCGATGCGGGACGTGAACGAGACCAAAAAAGGAAGAAAAAATAGACGGGGGGGGAGTGAGAGAGAGAGACAGATAGAGAGAGGAAGTACAAGCGCGCTTATAAATGGAGGATATAAAAGAAAAATAAGGTGAACGAAAAATGAAGAAAGGGAAACGGAGAAAAATCTATGCGGTGTATGCATGAATTATGGTCAGGGACAAATACGGCGAAGGGAAAGATTATATTCGTAGCTGGATAAAGATGCGAGACGTCAAAGAGAGGGAAAAAGAAAATGAAAGGAATCAAGATGGGTGTGTATATGTTCGTGTCAGTGACAATCTTTGTGTAACAGGATCCTGAATAAGCTTCTTGAAGCACCACTTGAAAAATAGTCGGGGCAAACCAATTTCGCTTCATTGAGTCGTGAATCTACTAGTTTGAGATATCAAGCCATAATAATATACTCACACATTTACCGATGTAGTTTAGGTTCTCGGAAAAGTTAAACTACGATATTCCGATGAAGAATATAAAAGACCTTGACGATATACGTACACATATTCGAATTACAGAAGAGACGCGCTTCGAGGAAAAACTTCGATGTTCGCTCGCAATGAACAGAGACGATGTATCAGGTTGGACGAAGAGGAACGAGAAAAGACAAGCGCATGGTTGCGGTTTGCAGCGAATCGAAGGAGAGGTGGGATCCGAGCATACGTGTCAGGAGTTACAAACGCGCACAGAGGATAAATGGCTTGACATATTAGCTAGTAGTTGGAGCACAGGCTGAGACTGTCCATATCAAACCGGTGCGGTGTTCTGAACGGCTCTCGCCGCTGACTAATTCGGCGTTAACTTCATACCGGCTGTTTTGTTCGTACTCGATACTTGCAGATGGCTTGGGCAAAGGTGTAAAAACGTCAGGGCGATTATGAACATCAGGAATCGACAATGTGCGAGTATCTTCACGACGGGATATTTCAAGCGCAACTTAATTATTTTCTTTTTACACGAATTCATCGGCCCGAATATATGGAGTGATGAATACGTAGATTAAAGACATCGGAAGTTGATTTACAGACGGAGAAGATATGCTTTATTCTATCGATCAGTTTTCTCGATTAATGTTGTTTGAACGTCGAGAAACAGAACTCGGAGCCGGGGAAATAACACTTAGAGCGCCGTCGGGGATAAGGATCGTATTTCATCGGAACAACTATGAAATAAAACATTCGTACGGCCGTGCTGCACCAGTTTACAGCTATCAATTTACCGGGGGTTTCGCAGCAGGACTGGGTCAAAGTAGCATTTCATTGCAACGTGTGCGATTGAACGATACACGTTCCTTGAACGATCGTTACTACGAGCATCGAATTCGCATGTTATCCTCTCCTTACTCCTCGTCCCCTAAATTTGTCATGTATACTAAACCATATTTTTCACGCTCACTTTTTTCCTATAAAACATTCTCACGCAAAATATAAAACAAAAAAAAAAAGAGACATTTCGGAAACAGAACAACGCAGACGGCCAATCAATGCTTTTTTTTTATCAATTATTTCATTCCCTTAAACATTTGTTAAACCACGTATCGCGCCGTATCCGATATATGTATGTATTTTACTAACCGGTTTTTCCTTTAAATAAATAGATAAATAAATAAATAAAAGGGAATAATGTTAATATTATGGTAAATATATAAATTTTGCGAAAACCTTTGGTTAAAAACACAGAAGATATCTCGGTATTAAAAACGATCGATATCCTCGTATTGATGAAGCATTACGCACGGTGTAATTGAAAAACGGGAATTTAAAGAATCTCTAACGCGCCAGGCAAGCTCATTATCGCCGCTTTTAATGAAGTCTCGGGCGTTTCATCGACGAGCCACCGTAACAGCATCGTGCAACTTTAAGCACCTGCGATGACCCACATGAAGTAATGCTCTCGTCTACGAACTTAGGAACGCGGCTGGAAATGCAAGTTTCGTTTGGGGACTAACCGGAGACGCGGAGCACGTTGCAACTTCTACTGCTTCCGCTTAAACGATCGCGAAATCAAAGAAAAATTCCATCGTTTTTCAAACTTTCACCGCGTCTCGAAATTAACAAAGTTTACAAGCAATAGGAAATTCAACCATCGAAATTACAATAGTTAGCTTCATGTTTGGAAATTATTACTTATTTTACCGAAGACACTAACGACAATTTTCGCGACACGTTGAAGGGCGATGATCTGACGATCTTACGAAAGAAACGTATCTCGAGGTTAGGACGTGAAGCCAAGGACTCGCGACTACGTCCCATCTTATCCTACCTGCGTCTAAATATTTTAAAACATTACTTTGGCAAACCCCTTATCGATTCCATTTCCCACGTCTGTATCCTCGTGTGAGAATTTGAAAGGTACCCTCGTAAAAGCATAATGAATTACAACGGAGTGGATCGAGGAAACATGACGATCCAAGAACATTATCCTTAATTACTCCTTACTCGTTACAACGGTAAGTGGAAGAAAAATTCTATAACTAGGAAACTAGAAGAAAATTATCGTCGAGTAAAAAAATTCTATAAGCCATTCTTTAATACGAACAATAAAACCCTTTGATCTTGTTTTGCTTGTTGTTTTACGTATCTTTAAGTTCACAAAGTGAACTTCCATGCTACTAGCAAAAAGGGGATCAAAGATTTCTTTGGCTTTTGACGTCCATCGGAACGCGTAAACTTCCTTAATTTTCCAGTCAATCGGTCAAAACTTACTTCTCGATCGATAGCATCCCGCGATTAACCTTCTTCTCTCATCGAACGTTTCTTAAAAAACACTAATCGACCTAATTTCTCTATTTGTTATAGTTACGAGTTTTAATACCGGATCGAGAAACTTCCGGGAATCACAGTGAATCGTTGAAGAAAGCGTTACCAAGCAGCTTTAAAGTCGAGAAGCCAAGAGAAACGAGTCGAATCGCGATTACAATCGATGTCCTCGGTCGGATGCTTCTTGAAGTCGCCCGGAACGATTATCGCCGAGTTTACGGCAACGTTAGCCTCCTCTGGAAACAGGTTTTCCTTGTAGAAGCGAGGGGTGCGGCACGGGCAAGGGTAGACCGTAAAAACTTAATGGAGATTCCGGTTGAAAGTTTGCGGGCCGCAGTCGTTCGAGAGATCCACTCGACGATATTGCGTTATTTTCGCGAAATTATGAACCGAATGGAAGTTGCGCGTGCATTAGGGAATGAAAGCCCGGGGGCTACGTGTGTGCTAGCCACGGGTCACTTTAAAAAGTGAGATGCAGCTCGGATTACGCGCGCGGAAGTGTCGGTAGTGGTAAGGGTCGATAAAAGGGGACCAAATTATCTGGCGGAGTCGGGCAACATTAAGGCCAACGCAATCAGCGCCTAGTTTCTTCGGTCCCTTTCATTTTTCAAACTCTTTTTTCTTTGGTCCCATGGCTCCTTTTATTCCTCCACCACCGCTATTCACGGTGTAATGTCATCGCGAAGAAAGAGGAGAGGCTTGATTGACCGAATGTTTCCATTCTTTCTGCCATTGCCTCCCTTGCCGGTTCACGGTTCGCTTGCCACTCTGGGAGCCACCCTGCTATTTTCCGGAATCGCCGAAGCCTGATATATTTCAGGAATCTCTGGCTGGAAATCTTTTCAGAATATTTCCAAGTGTAATCAATTCCCCCTCCTTTATAAACGTTTCGATGATATTTTATCGTGGATGAAAGACAGCTCGTTCGCGTTGGCAGTACACAAAAAGAGAACGATTGGAAAGATCACGAAGTCTGTGCCTCATGAAATCGAGATGGTGGTCGAGCGTGAGTTTCATAAGGCAGTAAGTCTCTGAACGATCCTCCTGCGGTCAAGCCATCTTCGTGTCGGCCGTCTCGGCACCCATCCTCCTCGCCGGAAAACGGGGGTGGCAGGGAGCGTAATCTTCTTAAGAGCGCGTCGATCGACCGAACCGAGTCCACATTTTTCCGGCTGCTTGCTTTCTTGAATTTCCACTTGTCTGCAATCCTGTCGGTTCGCAGTCGACGCGCTTCCACGTCGTGACGTCTTCGACGTCGCCTGTTTTATACATTCTTTATCCTCTTTCCACTTACGAAATCATCTTCTTCTCCGTGACGTTGTAATTTCGAGTCATCGAATTCGAATTTAAAAGTTTCTAAGTAAACGGAGATCACTGCGAGCTGGTTTTACAGCTTAATTAATCTACGCTTCAGAGAATTTCGAAATATAAAGTACAGCGAAAGTTCTTCAGAAAGTACGGTGAAATAATTCCACGTGATCACTCGTATTTAATATTCAGTGGTCGTCAGCTTCATCTGAAAAATCCACAATGACTGACGACGAGGCACTTGCCGGCAATTAAAGAATTCGATTAAAATTGTCTACGTTAGTCAAACAATACTCGACTATTTGAAACGGCAACTAGAGTTGAGACGAAAGTTCACTCTCGAATTTCCAGCTCCGAGACACTCGAACGCGTTCCTAGAAGAGTTTCAATCCTTTTCGTTCTCGTCATACTTCTGTCCTTAAGTTCGATATTCGAGAAAACGACGAGTACGCGGGAAATATTTCCGTGCCACTTTTCAACCCCTTTAGTCCGACTTTTCCAACTCTGGGAAATTAACGAGATAATTGAAAGAGCTGAAGGGAAAGTCTAGAGAGCCGGGACCAGCACAGAGGTGTTTCGATATATTAACAAAAAAATTCGTTTCCCTTTCGCCCGTGCTTTTTCTCTTGTATTAATGAAACTCTATCGACGTTGTAACTCAATTTAAATCACTACAGGCTGCACTGCGAGCTGAACTCGATTCGATGGCCGCGGCTGTTCGGATAAGCCTCCCGAACGGCTATCTCTAACGAACTCGTTATTTTTAACGGCCTCCCGCCCTCTTGCTCTCCCTCTTCTGTTCTTCTTTATTAGTTCCCTGTTTGTACCTCTCTGAGGCTCGCATTTCTCTCTCGTTATAGAAACATGGTGCGCGAACGATGTTCCCAGAGCCACAAAACACCCATAATATCAAACAAATTCCCTTGCGTTGGCCGAACAAAACTTTCCATTTCCTGTGCCTACGTACATTATCGATGACGAGCATAATGATAAACGCTATCGGCAACGAGCATCGAGAAAATCGTAGGAGAACGGAATAATTGAAATTCACGAACCGATGGCAAGGTATTAGAACTTTTCAGATAATTCACCGTGGAAACAGATAGAACAATTAGAAAGAAATTCGATGCTCAGGAAAATATCTCATGGTTTATCGATTATCTAAAATTACGGAAACGTTAACGCTGTACGGATAAGTAGTAAGCAACAACGGTAGGCGTGTAGCACAGGATACCAAGGCAGCGGCAATTATATCGAAGTGTTATCCGATTACAAATTTCCCTTCTGCCTGCTGCAGGCGTTGCGGTAGTCTCCTGTTTATACGTACGCCAAGAGAGGCAGATAGAGACAGAGAAAACACGAGGAAGAGAGAGAGAGAGAGAGAGAGTGTGTGAGAGAGAAAGAGTAAGAGTGCCGATGTAGCCAGGCCGTGCTCCTTTGAGCCTCTCCAGAGACGCGGCCCCGGAATTTAATAGGCTTCACTTTGAAACTACAGTGAAATTGATCTCTCCGCGCGTCCCCCGAATTTTCCCTTAACCAGGAGCGCCACTCCACTGGGAGCTGGCCGACTAATTTTGTTTAAAGCTTCTAAGCTGGTAATATCCGGCCGCCGTTTACGCTTTATTGCACGATGTCGTTCGATCTTGGCCATTACCATCCCCAAAACCGACGAAAACCCAGTCGTTCCGCCACGATGAAACGTTTGTTCGATCTTATCTTGCTCGTCGTTAGGCTTACGGTAATTCGGCTGCGGAACGACGTAATCCGAGAAAGATAGATCTAGTATTTGTGCAGTTTGTCACATTGCAAAGGGTAAAATCATTCCTTTAGTATCGTTGTGACTCTTAAGGCCTTAAAATTACATTACAATGGCGAACAAAAGTTTCCGGCGCGACAGATTTTTCATTTGATCTTCCAAGAACGATGTTTTAATGAATTTTAACTAATGTCGTATAGTAACGTATAATAGCGTTTATTTATCGCACCGTTGTCATGTCTTTATACCCGATATTAGTTACAATTTGTCAGTTTTCCAATAAATATAACGAGACAATACCCTGCTACTTGTAGGCAATATATATAGGCTAAGGCAATGTCGAAAGCTGTGTTTAAAAAATAATGAGCAATCCTTGTCCCGGAAATTGCAAGAAAGTAGAGTGCAGCAAAGTAAACTGCAAACGTGATTCTAGAAACATTTTCGCGGTAACAATGAAAATGGCCAGCTTAAAGGCAGTTAGCGACGTCGCTCTTTGCCAAGTATTCTCTCCTGGTTCCGGTTCTTTTTCTCAAGGAAAAATCCTGTCCACGACGACGGGCTTAATTCGATTTCTCACGATGCCCTAGAGACGGCGCCGGCAGAGAAAAAGAGTGGCGCACCGTCGAAAATTTAATGGCCGGTGAAAGAACGTTAAAACTCGTCACTGTCATCGGGGATTCGCGAAAAATGCGTTACTTAAGAAACCAAAGGCTTTACCGAGAAATCTGCAGTTAAAATTCGTCTTCCCTTTGAACCTTAAAACTTAAAACTCATAAATTCTTTTCAAGAAGAAGGGAAAGAAGAAGAAGAAGGAGAAGAGAAAAAGAGACTCATTGCGTCCAAGATAGAACGACGACCTACGATTCGCTTTAGAAATCTTAGGACACGACGTTTAACGAAACGACGACTTACCTCAGAATCTCGTAGTTTCTAGCCGGAAATTTCACCTCAGAATCTCGGGATACTGTGCAGCTCGACCGTGAATTCCTGTGGTTAACCAGTCCACGCGTTTAACTGCGCGTTAAATCGTCAAAAAAGGAACCAACGCTTCCGTGATTGCGTTTCACATCTGCTACCAAGAAGAGGTGAGAAACGTCACGAGGTGAGAACTAAATCAATTTTTCAGGGACGTTTCTCTTCTCGTGAAATCCAAAGGGAAGGATTACGTATAAAAATGAAACAGAGATTCTGATTCAAGATTCCGAGTTCACAGACCAGGAATCAATAAAATTTCCTATTTTTTCGCGGGAAGGAGAAGCAGGAGCGAGCACGCGCGAATCCAATTACAGAGCTTACAAAGCCCACGCGCGCGTAACTAAATTTCAATGCATGGGGTTACGCGTGAAGGGTTCAGTGGCCTCCGGTTTCCCTGGGAACCTCTTTTCTTGCCTCCGGATGCCGAGTATTTCGTCGACGGTTTAAACTGCAGAAACGAGTAGCGAGCGTTAACGGTAATCCTCGAGATCGAGCGAAAGATTATCTCGCCGAGGAAGACGGCAACGACTCGGAAAATCGTAAGGAATCGTCGCGTCCTTGTTCGCAGCCCCGAATAATCTCCATTTGTCGCCGTAGTCATGCGCCCACGCTATTCCCGACCATGCGCCAGTTTCCCAAAGGCACAGCAGGATGCAAACGATGCGCCTGTAGAAATGTAAACAATAAAGAGAAACAGCGAAAACGGGATCAGAGGCGGTGCCACGCGATACCAAACGAAGAAACGCGTGAAACTTGCAGCTTCGCCAGTCTGTCGTTCTTGTACGAAGTACTTAAGCGATTAGAAGAGAAACAATTAAATTTCTGGATGAGATATGCTAGTTAAACCTTAATGAGTAACGAGAGGGTGATGCTTTAGGAAGAAATTGTAAAGTAATGAACTCGAAAGGAGTGGCTGGGTTTGAAACTTTCTATAGTAGAACCAACAAGAATATGTTCTAGATAGATCTTTGTGACGAAAGACCGGTGAAAAAAGAATCAGTACATGTCAATCTTGCTGACTATAGGTTCCGTTTTCCTTTTTTCAAAAGTTTTAAAACTGTTTCAAAGGTGTAAAAAATTGCAAGTTAATTTAACAAAAAGCATGACTAACCGGGAAGCTGTTAAATTATGTCATCAAAGGGAAACGTGGAATAATTAAATTAAGAAAATATACAAGCGTGGGCAAGGCAAATGGAATTGTTCGAACAACAAGGAAATAAATTCCGTTTCTAAGAATCTAGTTCCGTAAAAGGCCGACCCGAAAAAGGCTAATACAAAACATAGTACAAATAGAATTATTTAGAACTCTGGTTCTAAAAAATAAAAGCAAAGAAATTCTGGTAAAACATTCATGAGACTTTCGACCTTCGCTCAAGAAAGAAAAAGGGAAAAAGAACAAATATTTCAAAAGTTCAGGCTTAATCATCGGTAGCCTGTGCCAAAACCATCAGTACCCCATGAAACTTGCCCTCCATTTCCTCCATCCGTCTTTTTCGATTACTTATCCCCTGTCAGTCGAGCTTCATTACCTGACGAAATAAATTCAAGTCAAAGGGTCTCTCCATCGCTGCGATTCGACATAAATCATGGTGACCGGTTGGTGGCCAGCCAGGTCGGTTCCTGCTAGGTCGCGCAATAAATTATTTAATTTAACATTAGGAAGGAATAAGGCACTCTCGGAGAGAGGCAAGAGAAGAGGGACTCGAGGTTGAACTACGCGGGTTCGAGGGAGACAGCCTTAACAGGGTCGGACGTATGGCACCTCCCTTGGCGTGTACCGTATTAAATTTATGCCACTCGTATAGCTTTCCTGCCTGCATAGAGGCGAGAAAGAGAAGGTCAGAGACGCTAAAAGAGGCTGCACACGCGCTTGTGTAAATGAGAGATACGAATAAAGGGCGGGGGAGGTGGCTCCTTCAACCCCTGCCAGAGACGTGTTCCTTAATTCGTTCAATTTCGTGGCTGCTGCAAGAGTAATCGCGGCAGATTGGATGGCATTACCGGATCATAAAGGCTCTAAGGCGGGACAATTATGATAAGAAAGTAGGCCACCATTGCTGATGGCAGCGACGCACGAAGATACGTTCGAGGCACGAATTCACCGGTCATTCGACCTCGCCGATTCGATTCACAGAGGTCGACCGTTATGCCAGCTTTAGATACACGCTTTAATTACGGGTACATTGTATCTTCGAAAGGTTAGGTAAGGTAGAAAGGAAACGGAAGAAAAGCTTTGCTCTGAAATTCTGGCTCTTGGTTCTCCGCTCTTTACTCGACTCTTTGCTTCGTTTCGAGGATTCGCTGCTTTTTAAATATCGCGATTTTACGCGATAGAAACCTGATGAGTTACGACACGGACATCCTCGTTATTCCGTTTGCTTCTAATTTCCGCGAATAGAAGTCGAACCAACGGCGTCGCAACTTCTCTCGGTGAAAATAACGGACAGCTCGAAGAAGGAAGTATGCGATTCAAATATGTTCGCTAACTTACGTTTTGCGTGAAACGGAAAACGAATCGAATACCTTGAGAAGCTCGAAACGTTCAGGATATGGAAAGTGTTCCGTATTTCCATGTTTCTTCTCTTAATACGGTTCTGCCTTCAAATTTTCTTCCTCGTGCACATTTGAATAATAAATTACATATTTCTTCCCTGTCATATTTTTTGCTCCAAGCGACTATTTCTAGTAGCTTGCCAAAAGTATTTCCCTACGGAAGCGTGTTCAATCTTATACAACGCACAGCTTCAAAGGTGCGAAATTATTTAAGCAACAGCTCGTAGTTGAAAACTTGATTTCCCGTCAAGCGATGAAACGCTAGTTGATCTTAATTCCTTTAAACGGTAACGTACGATACTGCTAGTCGATGGACCAACGGATATTTCGCGAAACAAAGTACGTACTATCGAATAATAGGCATCGCGATCAAAAGCGGAAACGCGTGGTACCTTTAGGTTGGAGACAAGTGCCCGATGTAATTTCAACCACGACTCGTTGCCACGGCTTCCTATTTAATTCTCCGACTCCTTTCACCACGGCGGAATTAAAATATTCGTGGAAACGTGGGTGAAAATGGAAACGCCAACTCGTGCAATTGGTAGTGCGTTCGCACAAGCGTGCACAATACAACGAGGGAATTTAATTTCATTACGAGCCTGTCTGGAATTTTTCTAGCTGACTAAAGTATCGATCGTGGACGTACCCTTGATCTCTCTGACATTTTATATCAATTGGGAATTAACCGCGTCCCCGAACCGTTATACTTTCGTACCTCGTTAATTGCGTTCGTCAGACGTAATCATCTCCTCGTAGTCTTTTCCTTTTTTTAATTCATTTCGCTGTGATAGCAAGACAAATGCCATTCATAAATATGCGAGGAAAAATCATAACCATAACACAACCAGGATTTACATGTTTAATTACGCAGACAAAGCTGAAAATTAGCATACGTTTTTTTAAAACTTAAATGGCTTAAAATCGAAAGGACTTTTTTACGAAGGGCATTAAGGAAGGACGGAAACGCGAGACTCTTCATGGCGTTGCTTTTGGCCTCGTTCATGAACGAAACAGGCAGATGTATTTCATTTTTAACCGTATATCCCTTTCAACGCGGTCGCTCGATTTAATTAGCATAAGTCTGGCAGGCTGTGGGCGACGGCGAGCTCGAAAGGCACTGCTCTACCCTCGGGGAAAATTACCACGATTGCCGTGAAAATGCGCACCCCAGAAAACTCCACGTCCCTTCTCTCTCTTCTACGTATCTGGCACCATTCTGTGACCATCTAAAGACGTGGCCATGACGTACGCCGTGCTACGGGGATGGGGGAAATATACGAATCGCATTCACGCGGGATTTTTCATTTCGAAATGCAAAACATAATATTTTCACTTAAGCGTCTATTAGATCTTAAAATATCGTCACTTTTTCTAGACACTGGTTTATTTAATTTTTATTCGATATCACCGGTGATTTGTCGACGTCAACGGCTCTATGCAATTGTAAATCTTCCCGTTCCATATTTCACGCAGTCGTAAATTGGCTCCCATCCAAATTTCAAACTCCATCGATTCCTTTATTCGTGCCGACCTTTTGAATTTCACCCACGACCGGGTGAATTTCAACGTGATATATCACGATATATGTAATTTCCAGGTTCACCCATACGTCTTCTATGGTGTTCCTTAACATTTCTCCCATCTATAATTTCTTTCATCGCGCGAATGCATTTTCGCAACCGTAAGACAAATCCACTATCCACCAACTGTACCTCTTACGTCATTCTGCGATCGTCTTCGTAGGATTTCCTTTTACTATACCGGAAACCATCACTATCGCTAACCTTATCAACCTCTTACCGTTCTTTTGCAACTGTAACAACATCGCAACAACGAGAGTGGTATTATCTCGACGAGCACGCCGCTCCGCTCCCACGCACGCACGGTGATCACAGTGGTGATAAGCGCGCCATCATCGTCCTTATCTGAACGCCATAATCCTGGTCGTGTCACTGCCCAGGCTGCGGCATAGAGTGTTACATTACATCCGCAGCCGAGCTTGTTGCTTTCGCAGTTCATTGTCCGGTTAAATCTACCGTTAACCGTGCGGCCTTCTCAATGGCTTTCAGACCGCGCGAACCCGCGCCGAATACTCGCGCGAGCCACTCTCCCTGAAAGGGAATCGCCTACTAGCCGGAACGAAGAGAAGGGATTTTATAATGCGCCGGTTAATTAATGGCTCGAGTATGCTCGAGGATGAACGAGCTACTCCAGACCCTTTTCTCGAGAAACTCTTCGCGGTCTTACCTCGTGCAAACGTGGTTGGAACTCGAAGATTTTTGGTTTCGCGCGATTTGATTAGTCGAACAGAATATTATACGTGGAAATATTACCCGCAAGAAGACGGTGCACGCTCAAAGGACGCGGGAATTTGGAACGACGACTAGCCGGATAGGTAGAAATCCGCATATATTTTTCCACTCGATATTTTTCTTCTTCGATGATTTACAGTGTTTCGTTTCGGATGACGATTGACGTAAAATAAGATATACGAGCGACTAAGGTCGATCGCGAAAATAACTTTTAAACAACTCGTGAGCCTTTTCCCCTAACGTGTGCGCACGTTATTGCAAAGTTTTTTTGTTAAATCTGGTCATGACGCACGTATACGGTATATACGTATATGTACGTATACGTATACAGTTCCATACTGAATAAAAAATAGTCGAGAGTTTCAATACATGGGTAAACCTCGTGCGTCATCAAAGCTTTTCCCAATGAGTTCGGTTTCTGTTTCTGTAAGCTATTACTTCCACGTTTATAAACCACCTTCTATCGTGCCTCTCATTACTACGTATAAAAAGAAACGCACACGCTCTTAGGGTTACATATATTACGTATCTGTGTAGATGAATATATTTTTAATAGCGACTGAATAAGAATCTGAATTAGCGATTCGAAGTAACTATAACTTGTGCTTTTGCAATCTACCTGGATAAGTTTAATTAAATGTTATGTAAATAATTTACACGCTTTGCTAGATTTCCGAAGCACCGGGATTTATTTAACTTCATAATGAAATTTATGTGTAAATAACGAAGACTTGTATATGTGGTATTTAGCTGGGTTGATATACGGTCGTTTTTAACGCGAACAGTAAACGTTTAATGTTAACATTGTTACTCCATCCTCCATCCTCGAAATAATTAATAACGCTAGTGGGTTAACGAAAATTTGTAAATTGATTATAATATCTCATTCGACGTGCTAATATTACCTTTACCTTCCTATTTCTTCGTTAACGCATTCGCTTCAGTATTAAACCCTAAAACCGACAGATTCATTCTAAACGAAAAGTAACCAAAATCTTTCACAAACACGCGAGAACAGAAAGCTCAAAGGTACACATACAGTATCTCACACGACGTGCTAATATTACCTTTGCCCTGCTATTCCTTCGTTAACAATGCCTTCTTTTTCCAAACCGTTGGATCGACAGTTTCATTCTGAATGAAAAATAGTCGAGAATTTCTACAGACGTACGAGAACGGAAAGCTGGAAGATACGGTTGAAATAAGGTATCGTTAAATCGAAGGCCAAGAGTCGCGACGTTGAAACACGGCCGCCTGACAAGGGAACGAAGGGTGGGAATGCGAAACTCGATTGACGACGACGACGAGGAGGAGCGTATCCAATTCGTTTCGCTTCGCGCCAGCCAGTTTTCTTGGGCGCCGGTGCGCGAGATATTTAATAAAAAAGTTGACATTTCCTGCGGGGCCTTTTGCTGCCGTTTTCTTCTTGTCTTATTTCGCCGAGAACGCAAAGCGACGGAAGGGAATCCGTCCCATCGACGTTGTACAGCGTGTCGCTCGGTTTCGTCGACGTTTCCCCTTCCAAAGCATTCCCACTAAGCAACCCTCTCGTGCATCATTTTCGTATAAGCAACGTTTCATCCCCGTCGTTTCCATTCCATTCTCTCTGTGCGGCGTGCTCATTTAACCCTGATGGCCAACCATCTGTTACTCCATTTCATCTTCTCCCGTCGAGCACGTGAAAGATCATGAAAACATGAGCTTTGATCGATCGTGTTTTGCACCAAGAAGAAAGTTGTCTGCCGGTTCGTGGTTATGGGCCAGAATGTTTCCCCAAATTCATGCCACCTCGGCATTTTAGAGGGCTGTTTTTCCAAGTTCATTCGATAAATGGATGCCTGTTATCTGGTTCTCGACGAGCATCCACGTATTACTTCTACAAACTTCTGGGAATTACTTCGGAACCGATCGCACACGGCTAGCGTTTCTCTCGCATCAAGAGACTCATTCCCAACTCGTCGAACTCCGAGTGAAAAGTCTATTTGACAAGCATCGAACTGCGCGGTAACATATAACTCTCTGCTTTTTTCCTCCCCATAGGCGGTGGCTCCTACAAAAGCGTTCGAATTCTCTTCAAACGATCGTGCACGAACTCGTTTCGCGGCACCAAACGTTTTTCCCTCTTTTCCATACATTCATCTGCATTTCATTTCTGTGCCCAAAAATTCCAACCCCAGGGCTATCAACGAAGCAAAAATCAATCCCTAAAAGAGACGTCGATACTCTCGCGGTTCCTCGACGAGGAGAAACTTCAGACGAAACGACATCATCCATCGTTCACACCTTTGAAACTCTCTGTCAGTCTGTTTTTCCACCTAGAGCAGTCGAACGAGGTAAAAGCGTAAGTTCATGCTCTGAAATTTGTTTCAAGCCTGTTTAAAGAAAAAAAAGAAGAAGGAAACGCACGTTTCATCCTGTGTGCCAGGATGTTTGTTGGAGGGACACTGAAGTTGGAAAACGTCTCTATATCTCGACGTGTCAGCGAACTAGCGAAATGTAGGTCGTCCCGCGGAAGCCACTCTCCGGAGGATTCCGGAAAAACAATCGGCCGGATCTTCCCCCAAGTTTGTGTCGGGCCGGTGATTCCATCGGCGCCACTTCGCAACCACCGATTTTTCTCTTCCGATTGAGAAAATTGAAATGGCTCGCTTTCAGCGGTGAATCGGTCGCGCGTGATCCATGGGATGTGTTCATGAATATTCTCTCTGTTGGCGATCAACGTGTAGATTGCAGCGAAGGATGAGGTAGACGTTTCGATTTTCCAAAAGAGGTAAAAGAAATATGATAATAAATCATTGTAATCGATGTGTTTCGTAAAGGACCGATAAAAATAAATTAAATAAATAATTATCAAAAATACTCTCGTAAATATCGCAAGATCGTAAGATCGTAAAGAAAAAAATATCATAAGAGGAAGAAGTTTCGCGATATAGATAAACAACGGTCCATTATTTTTCATATCTACGAGAAACGCGCGACGCGAAGGGTGGCACCCTTCGAAAATGCTGAATAGGAAAAAAGTTGAGCAGACGAGGATCAGGGATAAGGAAAAGGTCAAAGTAATGGAACAATGCGGAAGTCGGAGAATCAGCGCCATTCCTTTTCGAGCTTCGCCGCTAAGAATTCACAAACATTCTACCAAAATCCACTTATCTTATCGCAATTTCTTCTCCGTGAATATAACGAAGATACAGTGTTGACAAAGGCTTGGAGGGGAACATGAGAAAACAGCTGAAAACGGAACGATATAGTACGTAGTGGAGAACAGTTTCAGATTGTTCCCGGGATAAAGGTGGCCACCCTACGCTTGGACTTACAGTCGAACACGCAGTTAGCATGCTAAGCAGAATTACATCGTGTTAGTCTAGTTTATATCTCGTAATATTCCCACGAGTGCATTGTCAGGGCCGCGGACCATTCGGCGGAAAGGGCGCGTCGATGAAAACGCGGTTCTGCCGGCTGCATACAAAATCCGATTGTTCCGAGGGTATGACGCAGTGGCCGAATAGTTTGGTGCTCAGCGCCGAACCGGAGTATTCCGCGCAGAATTACTAGCGCTATTTAGAATCAGAGGAACAGCAGAATTCGTAGCAAAGATCGTTAACCTAACAGAGGGTTTCAACGTTGATGCAACCGACGTTATCGGTAACCGTGTCTGTAGACTTAGATAACGCTAACATCTCTGTCGAGCCGCGATTACCTAAATATTAGAATCGCGGTGTGTTCATGCGATCGGCAACCTCGATTTACTCAGTCAATCGATCGCACGAACTGGGTTTTTAGGTCGAGTTCCTAGTCAACTATCGTGCTGGGAAAAAATCGAGGCGTATACCAACAAGTTATACGCGAGAATATTTCACGACTAATTTAGCTTTAGGTATGGTAGAACTTAGATTGCAACGATGTTACTCCAGCCAAAGGGCTTCAGGCTACATCAACTTCCACAAGTTGCCTAGACTGGCAACCGATTCTTGAACACGGGTAATTCTCTTGACATCGGCTGTGCTTAGAATATCTCGTGTTTATGGCAGAACCTGTTACGTAAGCTCTGCTGACAAGTTTCTAAAGCTGCAGAACCTCTTTACTTTATGGTCCACAGATAAAAACAAAATATGAAGAAATAACGGGAAATCTGAAGGAATGAGAATCTCGAAGCTATTTGGAAATTTCCTATAGCACGGCAAAGGAAGCTAGTTTCATTGTTTGAAAAGGGGATACGTCGGAGATACACGTCAAGTACGGCGGATGTAGATTGCTGAGCGATTACCGTGGCGACGAAGCCACTTCTACGAAATGCCAATTGGGAGATGTATAGAATTCAATTCGGAAGTAATAAAAAGTTTCCTGCTCCTCTTGTCCTCTCCCTCCCCTATCCGGCCCAACTTTCCGTAAATAGGAGACAAAATAATGCTAAGAATTCTAAAGCTATCGTTGCTTTCGGTGAGATCATTCATCGTGAAGGATAAGCTATTACTAGAAAAATTTCACGCTTGCATTTACATTCAATTAATTCGGAAAAAGATTTTCACGATGTAAACACGGTGAAACATTATCACGATGACTTATCGAACAAACGTAATCTGTTTCTCAACGCGTTTTCCAAGAAAGAAGGACCGCGTAATCCTAAAGCGACGACATTGCATTTAGAAATTGAGTTCGCCTCGGAAACCTGCAGCTCGATCGTATCTCTTCCATTTTCTGCTTTCTTACGTCCAAGCCCCATGAAATACTTTTTAGAGATACGTTGCCATTTGTATCAAGGAACACGATCTGTGCGGAAGCTCGCGAGACTATGAAGCGCAACGGATAGAAAATCCTCCTCCACTTTGAGAAATCGTCGTTCCAATAGGACAAATCTTTTGTATTTGAACACCTATCAATGCCATGACAAACTACTTTTCATTTTCCATTAGCTAACACAAATAGATGCTTTTTAATTTTTATTTATCGAATGAGAGACATTATTTATCTTTATTATAATTAAGAGAAGCTATCAAGACAAAGATATTGGTCGAAGAAGCATCTAAAAAATAAAGCGATTAAGGAGGAGAGTCGTCGTCGTTACGATTGATAACATTCCCGTTCAGCAACTCCCGTTGAAACAGTCGAACACGCGGCTTTATGAATATGTAAAGTACGTTAGAGGCGTTGCCGGCACACGAAACTGTTTGCACATCGTATCAAATATTGACAGTGCTCTGGCAAATTTATTCACCGGCTGAAATAATGTATCGCGCCCGCCCGATAAAATCGAATGTCCCGCGCGCGCCTTAACGCCGCCTGACACGCGGTGGAACACCGAATGCGTCATCCGAGGATCGGCCAAACTACCGGATGAAAAATTTCGATCGAGCAAATTTGCACATCGATTAAATCCATCCTTGTAACGTTGGTCCTTACGCGCTCTGGACAATATTTCTCGACGTCAGTTCTCATCCTTCGTGGAGAAAACAGGCGACTGGCGTTGATCGAGGATCTAAGATCGACTCGCGACAGTTTCTTATATATGTAACATTGAAAAAAGTGGCATAGGGTATAAATTGAAAATAAATTTCTTGTTTGCCGTTTGACTCGGGTTAAATCGCTACGCCAAGAAAACTTGTTTTGGAGAAGGGAAAATATCTGCTCCGTAAAGTTGCACAACGTGAAGTAACGGGTACAAAAAACGGCTTAATAAAGCGCCAGATAAAATTGAGCCGAGAACGTATCGCCGGATAAGCAACGCGGTTCGCTGTGCGAAATATTTCAGAAGCACAGGTCCGAGACGGTGTTACGCGACGGAACACGGAGGAATAAAGGAAAACGACAGACGATTTTAAGAAGATAAGATAGGAGAAAGGAGATCAAAGAAAAGAGCTTGAGTAACGGGCGAAACAATCAGAAGAGAACCATTGTAAAGAAGAGGGAAGAGAAAGAGAGAAATGGAAAGGATAGAAGCTAAGTGGAACTTTAGAAGAAACCAAGTATTGAGAAACGGGCAATTACAAATATAAAAGTCGAGTTATTACGAGGGATTGTATTTCATTGAGAATTTTCATTTAGATGAAATTAACCTTCCACGTTTTCCTATCGTCGTCTCTGCCACCCTTCTCGACTTTTTGCCATTGTGCGATTTTTTACTGTTACGCATTTAGTGATCGTTTGATCGTATCCGACAATAGGATTTTATTACGATTTGATCGCATTTTCGCATGATTCATCGCTTGACATTGTTCCACCTCTTCATTAAAGAGTCTTTGTTTAATGAGCAGAAGCATTATCGAACCTGTTTGAACCAATTCTCGGCTATTCTATCGTAATCGTTTACCCATTGTTAGTGAAAGACAAAACGTTTCACGAGAGTGACAGGAAGAAAGGAATTTATGCGAATCGACTTTCCTCCCTCTGAAACTTTGTTTGACCGAGTGAGGAGGAGAAAGGAGGGAAAGGCGGAAGTGAATATCGCGTGCTGGCGCCGTTTAGTGGGAGATTTTCTCTTTTTCATTAAAAGTTACAAGAGGACTAATCGAATTGCCAGTGTTACGGTTTTCCTCTTTACGAGGTCACAATTCGATTAATAAAAAGGGAAAACCCTAAGGAAGAGAGTCGAATTAAGTATTTAATAAGCTCTATCTCGCGTAATTTCATTGGCGCGAAGTCTTCAACAGAAGAGACATCATCCTCTTTCCAAATTCTTCTTCGTGTCGGATTCATTTTGTAGATTCCAGCTCCTATTGGATTCCATTTCCCTTCGCGGCAGCCAATTTCTCGATGAAAAACGGCACGAAGGGAAATCGAATCGCGCCGTTTGAACACTATAGCTCACACAGGGACGTGTGTGGTAATGCGTGATTTGTTGAATTATGACCGAGGTTGTTGTTCGCCACAGCGATCATGCTCACGTGTGTTCCAGTCCTGTATTAGCATACTAAATCCGATTGACGTACTCAGCTCGCGTTCGTGAACCCTCGTTTTAATTACCTCGAATGCGATACGTCGTGCGTCGCCATACAGACAATGTTTCTAGCCACTTGCATACCAAGAATTCTATCCTTAACTATTTAAACGTTACATATTGCGAGTTAATGCCTTCTCTCGCACACGCAGAAACTTATCTGCCTGAAATTTTGTTATCGTTCGGTTCATTTTGTACTCGTTAGTGGAGAAACGGGCAGACGTCGATGATTATGAGGTCGTTTCCATTTCAACGTAGCAACACAGTCAATAATGTTACACAGAATTTAGCTACTTACGTTACCATCGTTCGCTTTAACGAGAGTTCACCGTACACGCCGGTGGTACCTTAATATTTTCTACGGGTCGGTCATTACACGGAAACGACCGGGATAATGCTGTCGTTTTTGCCCGCGTGCAAAGATACCCGTAACAAGGCGTTCGATTTTGCTCGGGGAACATTTTCATTTACCCTCCGATGAGTTGCAATCTCCGGTACTCGTGGAATTTTCTACTTCATATCGTTGATATGCTCGTAATTAACCACCTGTACGTGAACTTTCGATAACCTGTTATCGAGATAGACGACCTATTCGACGGTAGAGAGACGTTCGGTTAGATTCTGTAGACAAACTTGCCGATAATCCTTTACGGTGGCGTCAAAAGTTTATAGAACGGCACCTTTGAAAAATGGATCTTTAAGGATGCGCGACGTGAACTATCAAGTGTCAGCAGTGCCGATCGATCAGAGAATAATTTTATTGATTACAGCTGGCGCGAGGGACGGAGGAGGCAGGAGATACCCGGTGATCGTGTTCGTGCACGGCGAGAGCTATGAATGGAGCAGCGGCAACCCCTACGATGGCAGCGTGCTGGCGAGCTACGGGGGTGTCGTCGTCGTCACCATAAATTATAGACTCGGTATTTTAGGTGAGTAATTACGCTCCTCTTTCTCCCCTATTATTGGAAAGAGAAATTTTAATTTACCATTCGCTATCATTATTACACTTCCCTCTTTATCATAAGTGTATAATTTGTTGACGTTCGTCTTGCTAACTTACCGGGAGACCTAATTGTTAGAAAACAGAATTAATTCTTCTATTAAGCAACCAAAATTAAGCAATCACACACACACACACACACACCAATTTTCAATAATCCTCGAATCAATCAAAGCCTCATCAACATTTTCACCGTGAAATTTTATCAGATATTGACCAGTAACCACCCTCGTCATAGTGAGAACGAGCGTAGGCGAAGAAAATTCCGATAGTCAACGTCTCCACCATGGAAGGGTCGGTCGAATTAATCTCGATCCCTTGACGAACGTCAGCGAGTTAAACTTTGTCACCCAATTTCTGGAGATTCAGCAGCTCTGGCCGGCATACCTATCACAGAGGCGAGCCAATCGTTACCGCTTCGAACGCTCCCTTAATTACGTGCGTGCAGAAGTTGGCAACGGTAAGGTCGCACGAACGTGGATTACAAGACCCGTCTCGTCGATGAGACGGCCGGTAGCCATTAGCATGCGGACTGTGCATCTCAGTCGAATGAGGCAATGAAACTAGCTACTCCATTCTCGGACTTTGTCTATTGTTTCAATTTGTTTCAGTGCTTGAGCGAGTCGCGTTAAAATTTGTTGATCTTGCTAAATAATCAGGCATAAGCATATTCGATAATAAACATATTCGAAAAACTACGTGTACGAGATAATTTAATTTCGACATTAAAATTTCTTCTTGGGCAAATTCGGAGCTGACAAAAGATTCGATCGCTTGTTTGAGAAATCAAAAAGGAACGTAAACCCAAATTCACATTCCTCGATCATTGAATTCGCAATGATTCGATGTATCTCCCGTAGAGAAACCTTTTAGAAAGAGAGACTAAGGAAAGTGAAAAAAGGGAAGAAAATAAAATCAAAGAGCGCGGTATTTGCTGGCGCGGCCAGGTAGAGAGGATCGAAAGTCAGAGCGGGTTGCCAGGCAACAGTAGCGACCAAATCTAATAGGAAACTCATTATGGCCGTGTCTTCCGTTTCACCAAACTAAATTCTTGACTCTGCCTCCGTTTCCGTGACAGTGGCGGCCACCATCCTCGTCCCTGCGCCGCCAATATAATACTCGCTTCCTCGCGTTATGATAATATATTCCAGTTACGTCAGCACGATTCTTCGACGTCTCTGACAAAGAGCTAGAGAGAGAGAGAGAGAAAGAGCGAGAGAGAGAGAGAGAGAGAGTCGGACGACGTTGCCGGCCGGAGGCACGTATTCCTACGAGCGAACCAGCAGACGTGGCTCGCGGAGATTAATCGAGATTTCAGTGCGCAGCCAATTGTCGAAGCGAGTTAACTTCCTGTAATTAAGAGTCGAGCTGTAGCCAACGGGATATGACACGAATGGAACGTCTGTGAACTTTTTTCGAGAATTCGAACCGCTCCTTTCCTTAAGAAGAGAGTCTCTTTGTGGGATTTACGAGGACTATCCTCTCTGGAGATTCTCTAATTCGCTTCTGATATGTTTCTTGTGGACCTCTGGGACAAGTAGAGTAAAAATACTTACCCTTGATTTTTGTGAGGTTCTTGGACAAGTATTTACGGTAATCTCTAAACATTTTCCGATTTTCTTCGTTTCCTAAATAACACCACGCATTTATTTAAAAATTAATTGTAAATTAATCGTACATTGTTTATACATATTATTTTCCAAACTATGTTTTTTGAAACACTTTAATGGGATTTTTCAGTAACATTTGAGTTTGTCCAAAGAATACAAATTAATGGCGAATTACAAAAAAAAAAAAAAAATATTTTAACCGTGAAAGAAAACAGTTAGAGGACATTTGACCGCTTGAGGCGATGGATTTTCATTCTTGGATCGTAATTTTTTCCGAGGAAACAACGCGCCACAGCTAAATCCGAATTTTTAAGCTCGCCCGCCGTTAATTTCCCACGTAGCTGTAGCAGAGAAGCTTCGCCGTGTCACGAATATTCTTCCACCCTTTTTCTCCCTGCGTTTCCCTGTTGTCCCTTTGTCCTGGTAAAGTGACGAGGAGCGGTACACGTTCTGTGAAACGTGGACGATGTAACGAGGTTCCGTTTCTTGAATTACATCCACCAGCATTTTGCCCATCAGCAGAATTTTATACGTTTAACGTTCACTTCAATTTCTCCTATCAATTTCTCAAATTTCTCATACGCTTTAAATTATTTATGTGATTTTAATTATCGCTGTTTTAAAAATATTATTCGATTGACGTATTATAAAACGCAGTTCCTCGATCGAGAAACTGTATCGTTTATCTTGCTCGAATGAGTAAAACGATATACGCTAGTTTGTCTAGAAATAATTCTTCTTTTTTATTACCACAAGTCAGGCTTCTGTCGAAAGAATGGAAATGAAAAACGGTGGTCGATTTGATATAGAGGTAGAGTGACGTTAAAAACATGCAGCGTTCCGTTCTACGGGACATTTGTAAAATAAGAAACTTCGCTGGGAAAATATAGCGCCGAAATGAAAGTTTGCATAGTCATGAAGGAAAAATTTATTCGATCGAATGGAATGAAAATAACAAGTGAATAGTTGAATTTCGCTTTGAAAGCTGCACTGCAGCTACGGCAAAATTACGAGCGTAAGATATTACTTAACTTTCGAAGGTTCTTGCATGCGAAATAGTTTCGCACCTTATCGAATCTTAATAAATTCGTTACCAAGGAAATCAAATCAACGTTGCTCGTTGTTAGAAAAATTTCCATTGCTCTCAAGTATATAAATTTTTAGTCGAAGCGAGTTTTCACGTACGTATCCGAGAAAAAAGAAGGATCCATCTTCTCACCGCCGAAAGAAATAAAGTCCACTGGAGTCCAATCAAAGGCCAATTAGCGATTGTTGTGGCAAAAGTGCAAAAGTGGAGAAAGATAAAAGGTGGCAAACCAGAGAACGGTGAACCAGTGTAAAAGTGGCGGAGGCGTGAAAAATATCGAAATTTGATTCCATCGTTAGTTCAGCGAAACGGAAGGGTGTCGGTTTCAGGAAGCACTTTCTTCTCGTGGTCACTCTTCCTATTTTCTTTTGCTTTTTTTCGCCGTTTTCCTTCGACTGACAAAAATGATGGGGAGGCATTGTGTCGAACGAAAAGTGGCGATGGTTCGGGGGGTTGGTGGGCGAAAGGATGTAGTAGAGGGTGGTGGGTGATATCCAGCCGCGGCTGTGCACGCCCATGTACCGGAAAATTTAAATCAACGAGTAACGTTCAGCAGTTCCATTGTAACGAGAAGAATAGGAGACACGGAAGCTCAGTACGACAGATACGCCGGAGGTTGAATATCAAATGGGATATGACCGGTGGTTTATTTCTATTCCAGTTTCGCACGTTTTCCACCCTCCTCTGTTCTATGCACCCTCGTTTTCGTTGGCTCCCGTTGATCTTTCTCGTTTTTCTAACCACCGTACTCTCTACTTCGTTTTCCCTCGTCAAAAGTCATCGAAAAATCGAACGGAATTCCGTATTCTGGAGACAAGTTTCGAAATCGTCCTTTTATTTCGTCCCATTTTCTCTTTTCTGCGATCTATTTCTTTTCTTCCCTCTTGCACGATTTTACGTGATATGGCTTGCTTGTTTTCAACTATCCATCGTGCTAACAAGCGCAAGCGTTGCAAACACGATTATATCATTAGTGTTTTATGCGTACGAATCGGTCGTGCGAGAGCCCCGTGTCGGAAGCGCAATTTCGAACACTTCGGATCGGCTCGATTACAAACGACCGATCGAATTGCTGCCGGGAATAAAGGAGTTTCCAGTTTTACTCGTTTTTGTATTTTTCTCCCCTTCTTTTTTCGAAAGATCCGTTTTATCGTTCGACCCGTGGACAACCAGTGTTTCGCCCAACATTTATCGCGTGGATTGAGTTCGGATGAAACAAACCTTTAAAACGAAATCGTGCGAATGCGCTTCATAATACAGTTGGAAACATCATCGATCAAACGTTATACCAACAGATAGAGGGGGGGAATGGTGGCGAGAACCCTAGAAAATTGCAGCGCGTTATACTATCCGGTGAAAATTGTGAATCGCGCATGCATATTCAGCGCGCATTGTTTAGAACGTAAGCGTTGCTTTAAATCTCGTTTTCATCGATTTCGAAGCGTGCCGAAATGGAGGGTGATGAGTTCAACGAACCGATGCATACTAATGAACGCGTCCGTCAGAACTTATTAACATCTTCCACCTATAAATGTATTTTCTTTCGTTCCTTAATAGTTTATTAAAAACCTGTGAATAGCGTAACGTTGCGTATACGTGCTTTCAAACCTGAATAGAAAAGAGGAAAAACAAGGAGACATCGTTTAATTATCGTTACGAACAGCTTTGATAAATTTGGCGTGAGAAACACTGGTCGGAATTCTTTGCTCGTAACTCGCAAAACGAGTATCGAGAAGGCATTTCTTTTAGTTTTTATTGGCAATTATGCTTGAGATAAAATTTGCCATAAGAATTGATAAACGAGTCGTTATATAGCGTGTTTGACAACGCTCTCGCATCTTTAGCAGTTACGTTTCTATTAATTGCAACGCGAGCTCTTTATATCCTTGGTATTCATTCTTCACGCTCTTTAAGAGTCACTCGCTTTACATCTACTCGAAAGCTATGAAAAGAGAAACCTCGTTATTTTAATACGAAAGGAGAAGTATTCTTTGAATTCGCCAAGCAACTTCACGTACTGTTCGCGAATTTTCACGGTAACGAATTAAACGCTAAAAAATCTTCCTCGAGATATTCCCAGTTCTCTAATGAATAATTATTAAAACAACGATATGTTAAATACCTCGATTACGTAATTTCTAAGTCCTCGGGTCGCCAAGCTTTCCTCTTTTCATAGCGAATACGTAATCCTATTCCCCTATAAACGGGGCTACTATTTTGCAGGAGTTCGAACGTGGGACAAAAGAATTCACTTGAAGAGGCCGTGCTAGCCCGGTTAATTGTCATGTTCTCGGGTAAATTAATTTATCGGCGATCGTGCAACGAGAAAATTGTCTGTGAATTCAGGTTTGGTCGAAAGAAATTCGTTGCACGTACCTCGCGTACTGTTCTCTCTTTCCCTCGCGATCCCTTCTTCACCTCGGCCACTCCTCATCCTCCAATTCCATTTCTCGAAATTAAATGTAAATTCCTATATTATTCCCGGCAATTTTGCTTAATATCGCGCCAGCAGTCGTGCTTTCGAATTATTCGCCAACTTCATACACGCGGTGGGACGCGACTAAAACCTCTCTTATTATCGGGTCTGCACGGAATTCCTTTCGACTTTTTCCATCAACGGTTAAGTCTACTGTACTTTCAAACAGTTGGAAGCTTAAGTCGGCGAACGCTGGCGGTGCTGATTTCAAACGCAGTGATATTTCTCACGGAAGTGAAACCAATAACTCACACCCTACTTCGAAGAACTGGGTTACTTGGCAAATTACACCGACGGGCCGAGCAAGCCTTATTATTCCTAGGTCAGTCGCGAGTACACGCGCCGGAATGTTGTATCAATGGAATTAGCTGCGAAAGCATTTTCAACAATGTTGCAATGTCAGACAAAGCATAAAGCGATTACGCGACATCGTTAGAAACTGGAAATACACTCGATATTAATGTGTAGCGCTGCTTCAGCGTTTTCAGAAGGCTGAAATTAATTTTCAACTTTGCTACAAAGCTGGCAGAGTTCGGTGCACGTTTTCCAATATCGTTACAAGGTCGATGGGCAACTCAGAAATAATTTGCACTATTGTTGCCAAGGCCAATTATATGCGTTACCGCATATGTGCGACGTCGGATATATCCCAATTACATAGATCAGATTTGTTCAGCACAACGTTACATAACAAAGTACCAAAATCGTATCCATTAATTATCAACATTGTTGGATTATTAAAACAGCGTAATTAACGTACTGATCCTGTTACGTCTGGCGACACTCTACCTAGACCAGGCCACACACCGCGGGAGATGTCCGCACATCCTCACTACGTACCCTCGATAGTCTTATGGACCTTTCATAAATCTAAGGAATTTTCCAGCTAAGGTCCTTCAGACCCAACAAACATCTCTTTACTAAATCGTTTTTTAAAAATTTATTGTTTACTACGGGAAAGTTATTTGTCTCACGTATGATGCTTCCCACCAGCAACTGTCTCTCGGGGGCGGTTAACACCCTTCCTCACCCACCAACCTAGAAAATTCGCCAATTGACGACAAAGTCGTTTCCTCAGTCTCCCAACGAAAACTTATCCTTAACAAATCAACCCTTTTCGTGTCATTAAACAAACTTTCCTCCGTAGCATCATCTTCACAGAAAGAAGTCTTTATGCATTTTTGAACCGTCATCATCTAAGTAACTTTGGCTATCAATCGAAACTCAATTATACCTTATCAATTTATATCTTCTTTACAAAGTTGTTGGAATAAACATTAATTTATACCTGTTAAATCAGTGTAAACTCGATTGAACCACCCCCTTATCCCAACAGAAATAAGGGGATCGATCATTTCGTGGTGTCGATTATCTAATCGTAACGGGAATTTACGACTCTCGTTGACGTGCTTTCTCGCGAATGGTCGAATTAAACAGTACCTGATGAACTTTGTGTTCTAATCTTGCTGTCATTTTAACGCCCTATGGGCACGCGTATGTTCGCATATTTCTTCGATAAACCAAGTTCGTCTATGTTCGTGTCTAATCTTTTTATAGTTTTAAGCTGTGTGGAAAAGTTCGAGGAAAGTTGAGAATCGTTTGTCACTTTGTCACCTTATCAGAAACACCTTTTCCTCAAATTCTGCACGATGGATGGGATTTTCCATGGTAGCGTACATTCGCTGGTGTATTAGTTCCTATAGAGGAATCTTCGTGCATGTCCGTGGAATATGGGTCAACGTCATGCTACCGCCTGCTCCTCGGAACCGGTGCCAAACCGATAATTCGGCTAGCTCGTCGACAGTGGAAAAATGTGGATGCCGGGAACAACGGGAGCCGGTCGGGAGGAATTTCCAAGAGAGAAGTCATTTCGTTTATCGTCGCGCAAACGAGCAATTGCCAGAGGGTTGAATAGTTAAGGGTGCGAATCCAGCCGTGTCGTATCGGGTACATTGTTCGACTTTTTGAAAAGGCTAACAGCGTTACGCTCGGTCGCTGTCTTTTTATTTGTTTATTCGCTTACACGTTCGATCAGACAAAAACAAATTTATCCTTCCGTTTGTTCGTTATATTACTTTTTCCCTTCCTCTACTCCTTTCCTTTGTTTTTCTTCTTTTTTCTTTTACTATTATTATTATTTCGCGCATCTTTTCGTTGTCGATCCAATCATTGTAGTCAAATAAGTCCGAGCTTTCCAAGTTAAAGCTTCTTAACTCGGTGGCCGTTGGAAAGTTTAGCTTGAACAGCGAAACTCATTAAACTCTTTATTGCTTCGCTAAGTATTGCAACAGATGTTCAAAGTTATCATTCGGAAGTTTGACTTACTATACGCAGTTGAATTATCGTTACCTGTTCCTCCTTTCCTTTCCGAAACTTGATTCTTTATTCTAAGAATCCTGTTTCCAGTTCCATCGTAATGAACAAAACTCAAGGAGAATTACAAAATATTTGCGAAAACAGCACGGCGGTTCCTAGAAGATTAAAGTTTCAATGGACCTCGAGAACGGGTATAAAAAATTCCAGCCACGTTACTCACACGTCCGTTAATAGTAGCGAGGTGATTTCCAGGCGCAGAACCGAGAATCATGGGATCCAATTAAACGACAATGAGTCCGAAGGGGCGCGTACGCCGATCAAATAATCGAACAATTTATTTCCTGGCCCCAGAATTTGCATATCGGTATCAATCGATGCGAACCATCGAAATAGTATTTACGGATGGCGGGTGCTGACCGGAAAAGCCGCGATTGCTCGGTCAAAAGTGTCTTTCGCGCGCGCCAAGTGGCTTCGTTTCCTTTGAAGAGCGGAGCCATGCTCGTTTCTTACTCTTGTTCCATCCGCTTTTCAACCGGAAACGAGCTCCCATATTCGTTTACACCCGTTTACGTGCAGAGACACGGGCTGTCCTAAATTCAGGTCGTAGTCTGGGTCAAGAACAGTCGCTTCGAACCGATTTCGCGTTTTATCTCTCGTTCTTACGATTCTCCATCTTGGAAGCTGTTGAAAGTCCATTTTCTCGTCTATTACGATTGTCAAGAACGCGCAGCTTTAAGATCTAAAGCAAAGAAATTCGAAGAATTTCTTCCCAGTATTAATGGACTTCAATTATTGTATTTAGCGGAGCAAAGAAAATTTACTGTATATCTGCGATGGAAAAACGAACTCGCGCGCTATCGTTAAATTTATCGATTCGAATTATCCCTGATTAGGAAGGAGTCTCGATAATTTAACCGTAGTTTAGCAGCAGTCCGCGTAACATCGAAACGCGGGCAAACGAGCATAACCAGGCTTGTTTTCATTACAGGCTTTCTAAACGCCAACACGGATTCGCACTTACGCTCGCCGGCGAATTACGGCTTGATGGATCAGATCGCTGCGTTGCACTGGGTGCAAGAGAACATCGGCTACTTTGGTGGTGATCCTAGGAACGTGACGTTGGTCGGCCACGGTACCGGGGCTGCTTGCGTCAATTTCCTAATGACCAGTCATGCAGTGCCAGACGGTGAGTAGTTCTCTATTTTTCTTCTCTAAAGTATTTCGTTATGTCTGTCGTGATTGCGTTGGTTTATGAAAATCCAATTGTTTTACGCTTTTAACGTAATTTCACGGAATATATCGTTCAATTTTTTTTTTTTTTTTTTCATTTTCTTATAAATCAGAATATTCGAAGCCTGCGTCTGGGAGAAAACATCCAAGCACCCTTCGATCTTCGACCGTAAAAAGACGAGAACGTGTTTGGCGAACATTTCAGTGGCTACGATCGAAAGCAAGGGAGGTTTATTTGAATATTAAAAGCACGTACGCTGATACATGGTGGTACATGGTGGTAGGGCGGGAGGGAGGAAGATCAAACGAGTTTTTTTCGACCAGTCAGAGGAATCGCGTCACTTTAATCGAATCACAGGTAATTCACCCCTCTTGGAGCGTGTAAGGGGTAGCACGGCGTATATTTTATTTCTGTCGTGCGCCGGCCCTTGGAATAATTAACGTTGGATCACGCTAACCCTTTTAACAGGCACGTTTAGAAATAACTGATGGAATATTCAAGATTAAAGCGTTAGATGTAAACGAGGGGTGAACGGGCCTCGAACCTGGCTGAACCCATAAAAAAACAGCCGCTGGCTTCCGGCACACTTCGTTTCGGACGGCAACCCTCCTTGCTGTTGTTAGTCTTGCTTGAATACGTCGATAAAGAGCTTCCCTTTCGACTTGTCCGATACTTTGTCGCGGGAACATCGCTTTAGAGATCGTTCTCACCTTTTTTATCGTCTCGTCTATGGTAAGAAACCCTTCTTGACGGAGCAAAGGATATTCGCTGTAAAATGTTTGCGACCGTGTCACCCCCAAATTATCCACCGTGGCGCTTAACACGTTTGACTGTCACGCGTGTTTTCAAAGAAATCTCCGTCGGGCCACGCGTACAGCAGTACCAAACGTTCTCTGCTAGGTGCTCCCATCGATATTTTAGTAATGCGAGTCGCTCGTGTGGTGGTCTCAAGAATGATCTTTCGTTTCGTTTGTTCGCAACATTAAAATCATTAGCTGTTGTTGAATATAATGAGGAAAGTATGATATAAATTATTCCGACCAAATGGTTTTTTATGCCACCACAATTCGAAAAGAAATCAAATGGTACAGAAAACTTGGCATTCGACTCCTTCTGCGAATTTCTGTTGTAAACGCTTTGACGGTTTACAAAATTGCAGCAAGGAAGAATATAAATATTAGAATATTTAGACAATTATTAGTTGCAAAATTATTAGGGTTGTCTGAAAATACAAAAAATCCTTGTCTTCGAAGGAGTCAGCATAATATCACCGTTCGGAAAAATGATTCCGGAAGAAGCATGCAAACTATGTTATGCAAATAAAAGACGTCGAATGGACCGAACAAAGGCACAAAAGAATTTCAAGAAAACAACAACTTATTGTCCAAATTGTCCCGACCAACCTCAGTTATGTATAGAACGCTTTAAAGTTTTACATTCTAAATAATCTTTTAATAAACCATTTTCGTATTACTTTTATAACAATTCAACAGTTTTATTATTATGGAATATCTTTTCGAATACCTACGACGAATATGGGTTAAGTGGCCTGATCAGAAACTTTGCTGACACCCGAATACGGGTGTCGTGGCAATCAACGTGTTAAAACAGTCAGACTTTCCACGTACGCCTATCTACGAGCGAATAAATTTCTTTGAAACTCGACGCGACCGTATCGACCAAAGAAATTAATAACTAAAACCTGGCGAAAATCATTTCTCAGGTCTTTCGTTGATTAGGGTCGCGTGAGCGGAAACTGGTCGGGGTTGTTTCAGCGTATGGAAGACAAATCGATCCTTCAAGAACGGAGGAAAACAACGAAGTAATCTAACCGGATCCACCTTATCGTTAACTCAACCGGACGATAATTCACTACAGCTGGGAACTGTCAATGGAGATTAGGCCAGCTGATTCTACCCCTAATTGATCACGTCTGGTAAACCACCAGCCCTCCCCTGCTTTCCGGCGACTTCCCCTGTATATGCTCCGGATTAACTTTAATATGCGCATATGGACATGATTGGACCGGCTGCTAGGGAAAATTGGATGGCAAGTTACAATCAATAAGGCGTGATATTCTGGAACTTGGAGTTCTGGTCGTACCCTGTTACGGAAATTCTCCGACCAATATTCCACTTTTTCTTTAATGCCGACTAAACGTTAACGTTTTATAATTTTGACAAAAATTACTTCGAATTACTTCGAATCACGAAAGAAGTAATAATTCGAGAAGAGAACCATCGAACCAAAAATTACTCGGATTATCTTAGCATCGTCCTTGGCGTCAGCTAAAAGACCCGACGAATATTCTGTAAAATATCTCGAACTTTTACTCTTTTGCCACCTGATCTCGATGCAGGATCCCTTCAAATCTTGCTCGAGGCCGATCAACAGGATTTACTTAGCAACCCCTCGATTTCATTCCGTCACGATAATCCTACTGGGACTCGCGTGGCGAAAAAGAGGACGGTAACACTAACAGCAACCAGGTTTATTGCGGCCGGCGTGACGCGCCGCGGGGAAAAGTCGCACGTTCGTCGTCGAGCAGAGCAACGCGCGTCGAGAGGCATTACGAGCGAAAGGCTCGTTTAATGAGTCTACGACCAGCAAATGCCACGCAACGCCGCCATTTGTGACGTAAAATGCGCCGTGCAATTTGCGCTGATGGCATCAGCACCGCCGGCCCGAACGATGAATGACGGCAATTCTGTACAGGAGGATCGCTTTAATGGAAAAAGCGGGCCTCGATTCGCACCACGCTATATTTCCCCTCTTTCTTCCCTTCTTTTCGCCGAGCAAATTTTTCTACGCTCTGATTACAAAATCCCATGGACATCGCTTCGCTCTAATAAAAATTTGTTTGCATTACCATCCACTGGAAAATTGTTTGCCAAGTGCGGCTTTTAAAAAGCAGATATTTGTCGATAGATTAGAGAATCGATAATGGGAATTTTACATGGGACGTAGAAAGAACTCGTTTTACTACGGTTGAAAAAAAATTGTGTGCAAAGTACAGTTGGATTATGAGTTACTGATAAACAAAGCCGGTAAAATTGATTGGTTTAATTAATTGAAAGAGCAGGCTAGCCTACGTATCGTGGAAAGTTATGCATTTCTTTTTTAACTATCCAGACTCAAAGTAGACTGCGTGCTCGACGAATCTCGCCGCTTATCAGAGCGTGGTTTTTATACCGTTCTCTGTGATTTATACGCGGCCACAACGAGAACTCGCGTAATCTTAACGTGCCGCCTGTCACAGGAGTACAACACTCCGAGTACTAGTTCAAAAGAATTCTCGCGCGATTTCATTACTACAATCGATTTACATTAATTTTGCATCGTACAAACGTAATTTATAAATATATATGAGAAGCGATCTACCCGAACGGCATATCTAAATTCTCGCATTGCATTTTTCAAGACATAAAAAAAATGTAGAAAATGCATAATTCTGAACTTATGTTTTCATGAAAACATAGTAATCAGCCAGTTTGATCGCTTTGATAGCGTCGGGTAATTAATTATCTCGAGCATCAACACGGTGAAACTCATTGCGAAGTGTGCCAGCATCTGAATTCAGTTAAGTTCGCTCTCGCTCGACGAAGCTTAGAATTTCTAAAAAAAGAAAAATCTCGCTTGCGATGCTGACAAAAGTATGCAAGGAACTTGGTCGCAATTACTAAAACGCCAGTAGAGAAACATTAGTATTATCCCGGTCGATCGATTCGAAATCGAACCGCTAGCTCCTCTAACCGGTCCTTCTCTGATGGTGTCTAATCCGTAGAGTTTAATCTACGCAAGCAACCGGCTCCGAATGGATAATGTCCGTGGTTAGGAACTCTCTATCAGGTGGCAGGCCAAACAGAATCGCTATCAGCTACGATCCACCAAAGAGGAGATCACACCCTAGTCGACCTCGTTCGTCCACTCTACATAAATACTCGTCCTTGTCTGGGAATCTGCCAGTGTATTTGGTCACCGGTTTCGAACCGTGCAATCGTCGATTGAAAGATCGCTGGAGGATTCGTTGTTCAAGACTTGTTAATCGTTTGAGATTTTCCTGTCGGAGTAGAACGTTATTTCGATTGCCGGCGCTCGATGAAAGTAATCGAGAACTAGAAATTTTACCGATGATGCAGGAACTGTAAATCAAGAGCCATTTTTCAAGAGAGACCAATAACCTTCGTGGTGGTTCCGAGTCTGTGGAATGTATGGTATCAGCGAAGTTGCACGGATGTTGGTCCAATTAATTTTGGTGGTAATCGCGGAGGTAGAAATATCGCTCGGTATTGTTGGATATTGTAGTTCGGTTGTGTATTACGTGTTCGAAGCAAACGAGTCGTAGCTACTGAAAATAGAGATGAAAAATGGTCGATCTCGATGGAATTCTTCTAACTATTTTCTGCCTTGCCGTTTTTATCGTTGCGTCTTTTGTTTCTTCTGCGAAAAGAGAAATCCTTCAACTCGGTGATTCGTTATTCGCCACGCATGCAACCAGGCAATTGGCAAATTAGAATATACGTTGATGCCGGGCAAAATTCGACACCACAAATCATCCATTAAGTCACAGCTCGCTGATTAATCCTTTGGGCTCCATTCGTCTTACTAATAAACTGCCGGCTATGCTGTCTCAGTTTGAATCCACAGGTACAGCACAAGGCGTTCCACGTAGCCATGGAACGTTGTCTGCGTATTCCTTCAAGCTTGATAAATTGCCATCCACGATCTTCTGACCAATTGAAATTCGTAAGCGCGTCTTTTCAAAACCAACCGAACGACCTATTAATTCAAATTTTTGATCTCTGCGCGTTCGTTATGCTTTAGTGCATCTACGCTTATTCGCCCGATGGGTGTCGACCGTCCGTTCTTTGATAACACGAAGTTACCATCATTGGGTGATTTTCGAGTTCTCGTCAAGAACGAAAATACAGTCGCTGTCGAAGCGTTGGAAGAAAAGAATCGCGAGTAAAGGCGTGGATCAAATCGCTTCCCTAACGAGGTCGTTTCGCGTTGTGCCCGTTTCTGACCGTAAGAGGAATCCCTCGCGTCGCCGACGACGAAACGATTTCTTCCTTGGTCGAGTGCCGGCTCGAGAGCAGAGCACTGGCATGGCCAATGAGCGTATTCAATAAAACATGAGAGCTACGAAATCGATGTTATCGGCCCAGTTTCGCTTCTCTCGATTAACCCTTAGCCTGGGGGATCGCTTGAGATGTTGTGCGCGCTAATCACGACTCTTCCGCCGGCTGATATCGATATTTTTCCAATCTGCGATTGCGTTTTCATCTGGACTGTATAATTGGAAAAAATCTGAACGCTTCGATGCGGATGTGAAAAATCCATAGATTGAAAGATTTTAATTAGAACACGCAGCGATAGATGATTTTTCTTTTTATCAGTAATCCGCGCATAAGGAAACTGAGAAAACGTTGAGCAGCCTCACATTGATTAATTGCGATATCCGAGTTTCTCCGCTCTTTTCGTTTGATACCGTCAACGCAACAAAACTCGATCATATTTTTACTCGGCTGAGAAAATCAATACACGCCTACGAAGTCGTCTCTGTGCTGTTCATCCGCCTGTTAGCTTTAACTTAGCGAAAGGCTTTGAATACGAAAACAGAGAACGTTCCAAAAGCTTCAGCTATCTGTATTTAGTAAAAGTAAAATAGAAACGTATGAGAAAAAGAAGGAATATGAAACGCGAGATAACACCAAGTTAACGTGACGGATAGACAACGATCGTTGGGAAAAGTTCGTGTCGCGAGGCCTGCCGCCACTTTCGGACCGGAAAAGACGAGAGAACGGAAGATGCGGCGGAAAAGACAGATCGATATTGCTGTTCGGCTACCCATTACTGTGCTGCGAAATGACGTACAGCTGGTAGCGCAGCAACGGACGCACGTGTGTCTATGCACGCGTGCAACGCAGCCTGTGCATTTATTACCAGCAATCTGGTAACTCGAGGTCTTGGAAGGTACCGCTAATGAATCTGTGTCGGGCAACCGGTATCGAAGCCATCGATTCTTGAATTTCGAATTTCTCAAAATTGCTCAAGATTGCTCAATTGCAAAAGGACTGGAAGCGTAGTTTGATCTCTCTAGGGACGAATTTATAACAACTGGAATAAGATAATTTCTTATTTCCCGATCGTGATACATCGGTAAATGTTATACGCGATAAGCGACGTAACGGGAAACGCGATGAAAAGTCTAAGGTTGTTCTCAGACGATCAATGATACTGTCAATATTCCAAAGCTCTCAACGAAAATGTAGTTTGTCAATAGATATCGATAATATTGTATGGACGATACGTATCGATCCTTTTAGTTGAGAATCTTGAAATATCGACGATACATATCGATGGTCTGAGACTATCTTAGAAAAAGTAACGTTGACATATAGTTATGATTATTAAATTGCATCTTTCGAAGTCATGCTTGAATTAAATAAAAAAGCTGCACATCCACGTACGCGTAATACGTTAGTATTTCTGAAGTGGTAAACTTTTCTCAACGAAAGAACGTTTCGTTATTCTTGATACCAAAATAAAGATAAGCAGCTTAAGGATGCTTCGTATTCGGATACTTTTTATTCATGCAGACCGATTTGCCATTTTTTTACAAGTATAATAACTTACCGTCGTTAGCTGACACGGGTCCCACGGCGCTGTTTACGCTTTGCATATTTTGCTCCGTGACCAATAGATCCCCGGTGTCGTTACCGGAAACGGTATCCTATCAATTAATTCAACAACGCCTTGCAATTACTTCATCCATGGAAACGTATTTAGAAACGTCTCTCGTTCCCCTGGAGAATTTGAAAAAATTCTGAATTCTCAAAAAAAAAAAAAAGAAGAAAAGTGTCGCCCGATCTTGACTCCGTGTTACATCGTCGTTCCGCTCACAGAAAATAAAGTGGCTATCGAGGATCCCTGCGGTGGCCGTGAATCACGGTTCGATTAATAGATACGCAAAGGCGGGAAATGCAACTGGAAAATGCATTTTTCCGGTGCGATGGACGAAAATGAAATCGGGCAAAACGAAGGCTCCCGCGATGCTTACTCGTTCCCTGTCGGCTTCATAGCGAAGGAAACGAAATCGATGAAAACTGCGATCGCCGAGCAGAAACGACTTCCCTAGGAGGTTTCAATACTTTTACAGCGAAGAAGAAGAAGAAAAGAAGAAAGGTAAGGTGAAATACGAACGGGGAACGGTTAATGCGGCGAGAGACCGCGAATATTCACGCTGAAGATTGTATTTATAATCGCGAGAAAAGAGGAAAAACTTGTTCAAGTGGTCGGTTAATTTAAATATCGACCGCATAAACATTCGTACGAGAGAAGAGGACGGTAAGCCGCTTGCAAGTTATGAATATTACCAGCGAACGTAAGCTTCTACTGTCCGACCCCGCGCTGCCCTCTTCTCTGTGCCTCCTCTACCTCCTTGATCCTCTTCTTGATTCCCTCGTAAACTCGACTGGAAAGACATAGTCATCTTCTGCGAAGCACGACGATGCTGACAACTGCCGTGGATGATAAGTTAATAAGCTTTGCCGGAAGCGAACACCAAGCGTGACGTTCAGAAGGAAAAATCGCTGAGGAAAAAACAGCGCGGTGATATTTGGTAATATCTCAAATATATTTGCCATGCGATGCATTCGAGCGAGAATCATTCGAAATTTATAGCTTTCGGAACAGCCATAAGTAGAATGAGTAGAATGAGATCGTAGTCATACGTCGGTTCGTAGCATTTATATTTCATTCGCAGAAACTCCGGACTTCGCGTTGCTTCGTTGTTTGACCGAAATAACGTTACGATAAAAATAGATTGACGCGTGTTCATAGGGAAACGTTGAGAGTAACTGGAAAAATTGAACGCGAAATTTGCAATCACGGTATTATTTCTACGAGTTCAACGCTTTCCACTCGTATCCAGGGACAACGTTCCGAAGAAAAGAGTGTAATTTGAAGTATGCGTGGTAATAGTACGCATTACGGCAAGTCTCGCATTTTTCTGACTTGTGTAGGTTATCAAGATAATGTACGTCAGAGAAATTGCTTATGAAATATCGCAGCAGCCTTTTCTCTATATCCGTGCCCTATGCATTCTACGAATACGAGTAAAACGATGCATCAATTTATATGCGGAACTTAACGTTAATGGTATTGCGATAGAAATGGCACGAAATATTCGGAAAGAACGCGGTAAGAGCATTTCCACGACTTTCGCCAAACTGAAATGATTCGGACATCGTGACTCCTTTTCATACTCCTTAGCGTAAATTCTAAACAAAGATTCATCGAAATGGCATCTAACTCTCTCCGAGTAAATATTAAAATTATGAAATGCAAGTAGCTTTAAGGTCGTAAGCTTCGATCTTCTAGTCTCAATAACGTTTCGGCTCAGTCTACGGTGCAAGTATAATAGTATAAGTGAGCCGTTGGCTGAGACATGCTTCGTTTATTATCCCAGCTGAGAGCAAGTTTTAAAGTGACAAACTCATGGTTGAACAATTCGAGAGACGTACCTCTCAGTGTGTAATATACTTTAAACCGACGGATGTTGAGCTACTCCATCTTACTTGCTGTCCAACGCGGAATGTGCATGTTAATGGGCGAGCTGACAGATTAATTTTCCCGTGAGTGGATACCGTGCAATCATGCTGCGTAATAACACTTTAACGAGTGTTTTTGCAACGGGGCCTATGATCATGCGTTTACATAAAAACTGTTAAAGTTATTTTCTTTTTTTTTTGCAAAATTAAACGTACGGATTGCGAAAGAGATCGCTGTCAAATTTTCGGATGATCATTTCTTCTCCATCGGTGATTCTATGTAAACATGGAAATTTGAGGCTACAAATTAACAGCGATAACGAGTCATTTATGTAGATGCATCTATGTATGTCGTACTTATAACTGGCTGACTTGGACAGCACTGTATACAGAAACGCACTTAGTTGGAGAAACCGTCAGTCAGCGATTGTCTCGTCTGAGTGACACATACGGAGACAGCCAAGGGATAGACCGTTTGAATCGGCTGAAACACGAACATCGGTGCTAGTTGTAGCTAATGGATCAACGCACTTGAGGAGATGATAAGTGTCGTATTCGTGCAAGATTCTCGAACGCGTATCGACAGCCTTCATCGTTATAGAGTCATTCACGTGGACGTACGTCACCGACGATGACATCCCGATCATTGCTCGGTTCATCGATACGATTGACGAAACCAATTTGTTACGTATCTCCGACTACCTACGCTTTCCCCTTTTCTTCGCTCGCTGGTCGTTGTAAAATCTATTTCTCAGCCGTGGACGAAACACAGAGATCGAAAGGACGACAGAAAACCGCAGGCGTCGCGAATTCATCAGAGTATCCAGCGACAAAATCTCCGAGGTCGAATCCTTTGCTCCCCGATACGAAGATTAACGACTCCCAAGTTTCCGATTAAACTCAGCCAGCTGATTACGAGGGAGAAGCAGCTTTTGTCTACCGAGTAGCGAAACAACGTTATCTCGATTCTCTAACGAAGCCAGCCGAAACCGCGATAACCGGTTGCTTGAAAACATGTATCGAGTCCACGCGAAACCCTGCTGCTTCTCTCGAAACGTAGCATCGTTGGATCTATCCCGAGATAATGATGTACCTTGGCGAACTGTCGCGATAATGTTACTCGGCGAACACCGTCTTACCGATACGAAGATTAACGACGGTTAAGATTTAAGTAACTTCCATGAGAAATCCTGTTTTATGGATATCAAGGTCGATAAAATCATATCGCGTTCGCGAAACGCGATATTACAGTACACATCGTATTTCCCTTAGATCCACGTTCGCAGAGAGTCGAAATGAGATTTCGAAATTTCTCCAATTCAATTTTATTTCGTCGATGATTTATGATAGCGGAAAGGCAGGAAACCGACGAAGCTGTTTGGCAAGCAAAGATCCGCGAGGCTAAGGGTTTTCTCGCCCAGCCATTTAGGATCATATTTTTAAACTGCTACACGTGCTGCTTTCATGCCAAGCGACCAGATCAATTCGCGGCAATGCAAGGATGAAGTCTACGTTGGCTAAATCGCTCCATCTTTTTCGCGATAATAACTTAATGAAAAAAAATCGCTACTTTTAAGACTTATCCGTACGTTAATTTTTGTTACATTAATTTTAATCGCGTTCAAAGCGTTTCTTGTTTCGATGGTCCGACGGAAAGGATCGAAATTACGGACTGGCAATAGTAGTTGTACGTACGCAAGATGGATAACCATCGGTCATTACTTTTTAATTGTTGCAGGCTTGCTGTTTCATCGCAGCGTTCTAATGTCTGGTAGCGCGCTTTCACCATGGGCGCTAGTGAGAGGAGCTGCAAATTACGCTCTGCAAGTTGCCAAACATCTAAATTGCTCGTGGGTGAGTATTGCTCGGAGTGCATTACATTAAGGTCTCCGGTTCGGCGACAACTCCGAAGCAAATAAACCGCCGTCAGACATTCCCCGCGAGGGAACAATTCTCGCTCTCCTTCCCTCCTACTCTTCCTCAATACTTTCGTACATACGATACCGACAACCGTATTAGTTTTCATGTTGCAAGAAATTCTTCGCTATCTAAAACCGAGTAGTAGTCCACCCGATTAAAAATTATGTTTGAAACAGGAAGGAAGAGAACTTTTAACTTAAAAATCAGCCAGGGAAGCCTATACTGAAGCGTGTACGAGGGTAGAACCGTATATCATGCTTATACTTCAGAGCATTTGGCATAAGGAAGAAAATGTCGTAAAAAAAAGGAGGATCGGAAAATATCGCATGTACTAATGGCGATTAGAACGACGCATAAAAGGGAGCGAGGGAACAATGTAAAAAATGAGAATCGAAAAGAAAAGCGAGATGCGATGACGATACAGATACACGAAGAATAACACACACTTTGCCGGAAAATACTGAACCGGACGTCGGACATTATTTTCGATCGCGTATCGCCGGTGGTTTAATTGTATTGGACGGTAGGGGATATTTTCGTATCGCGATGCGTTGGCTACGTTAAAACGCGAAACGCGCTGCAACTCCCGATGGGGTTGTTGCACGATGTCCGCCGCACATATTAGCTTAATTGAAACGCATCGTTAATATAATTGCTAGTGCGTAACTAACGGATGTAAAAACATCGCGTTCTTGCCGGTTTCGTTTGATACTTTAATTTATGTACGACCGTGTTACGTTTCCGCGTTATGCTTCCGTGTCGCGCTAATATCCACTCGAGCCGCATTTCCGAAATGGAACTAAAGTTGCTAAACTAAAGTAAAGGCTTCACGAAAACTTGTTAAACGAAGAATAGTTCGCAGAACGTTTACCGAAACTGGGCATCGATTTTTTAGCTTGTCAAATGATCCATGAAACTTCGTTTATTTGAAATTCATCCATTGAAATTGAACGAGGCTGAAATTTTAGTGACTGAACTGAACTATTGCTTTATTTCGCTAAATCTCCATTGTATACGAACCGTTTATCCCTGGGGATTCTGTCAAACGGAATGCCGTAATGGTTTAATCGGAGCGTTTAGAAAGTTCCCTATGAATATAAATACATATGGCAAATACCGTCATATCCGATGCACAAAGTGTCTGGCTATGCACCATCCCTTTTCACTTAGACCGTATTCTATCCACTGCCACGATTCCAAGTTTGCGAATGGAATAATCAAACGCTGAGCTTTGCTACCCTCTGCAACAATTGCAACGAATAGAAATGCAGCTGTAGAGGAATATACATGGTAGGAGAAAGAATCTCGATTTCATCGTGGAACGTCGAGAGGCAATACCAAATGCGCCACGGCTACTCGTAGCCACTTCTCTATTCCCCGGCGAAACACGTTCTAGATAGGCTAAACAGATCCTCGATTTGCAGCCGATTGAAAATAACGATTAAACGCGAAATCGGGGTAAGAGCGTCCCAATTGTTTCCCAAACCAACTCTTCTTCCTCTACAGCCGCTATTTCCCGTTGTTCCCGTCGAGTGGTGAAAATAAAAACAAAAAAAGAAAAAAAAATAGGGACAGACCGAACGAAATGGAAAACGATACGGGATTATGTTATGCGAGCCGATAGCCGCGGTCCAGTCAGAATTGATTGAATTTGTTGCGGGCGAAAAATGACGAAATTAATTTCGTATCGGATTTGGAGAGCCTGCGGGCTGATGTTCGATTAGAAATATAGCGAACGGCGATCATCGGCGTTTCGTTGTGCACTCGAATTCGGATCGATTCTCGCGATTTTTAATGCGAGAGACGCTTCGCGGATGAAGCCACGAATATCTCGAATGAGATTGAACGTTATCGTCGAATCGAAGATAAGTGGCTTCGCCACTTTACGTAGAAACGTATCAATTCCGAAGATCGAAATGTCGATCAAAAATTTATCCTTGGCGAAAATTTACTTGGAAAATTATAACGCTAAATCTGATGAAATCCTGTTCGATCTTTTACGTCGGTTGGCCGAGATCGAACGTACACGAGAAAAAGGTAGAACCTATCGGTCTAATTTTACGGTTTAGCTGCGCGAGAATCTGTGCTAGGGCTGCAGGCGAGAGGAAACCAATCACGGAGCGAGAAACCAGGCCGCGATGTGCTTCAACCCCCAAAAATTCCCCGGCGAAATTGTCAAACCTTCCGTCTCCTCCTGCCGTCCACCCTCGTGCTCCGTTCGTTCGAAAATTGGAAACTCCTCCGCGAAGTCGACGCTTCCGACCAGCACTCCAACATATTAAGGCGTCGATTAAATTCGTTAAATCAACGAATCGATGCTCTCGCGCAAGATCGACGAACCTGCAGGGGGTGCAATTTGTTCATCCCCCCAAATTTCCTCGACACAGCAGCTCGGTCGACGTTCGATTGTGGCTAGCCTACGTCTGTCGAGAGCAGGATTTCCAAAGGCGATTACAGGGCCGGTCACTAAAGCAATTCATTTGCGTGCGACCAAATTAAAGCGAATCGGTGCATCGTCATTGCGTTCCGCTCAGTGGAACTCGCGTTTACCAATCGCCGATTCACCTCTTCTCGAGGTACCGCAACATCGATCTGATCTTTGTGACAATGTTACCTATTGTTTAACGTAATTATCGCTTCCTTTTTCTTGTTTTGTTTTTTTGCTTTTTTTCGTTGGTTACATATTTACTCGCGAGCCTACCTATTCTTTACGACTTGTCTTCGTCACCGCACGTGTAGCACCTATAAACGAGATTCCTCGTACTCATCGCACGAGTATAGGTACTTTCCCTATTAAAAATTTGCTTGTTTGTTCAGGCCGCAGGTGATCCCCAGGCATTGCTGAAATGCCTGAGAGAGGTGCCGCTGAACGCGCTGGTTTCGGTCCCCGTAAAAGGGTTGGAATTCGCGCCCGCTTTCGGACCCAGCATAGACGGCGTGGTGATCGATCCAGGCGATCCTGACGATCAGGATTTCACTCTACAAGTGGACACGATCAATACGTTGAACAACATCTTGATGCGGAAGGACGTCGTATCGAAACTCTCAAGGTACTTCCGGCTTCGGTCCTTCTTCATTTCCTCCTATTTTCCCTCGCGTTTTCCTCCATTTCGTCCTGTATATTCGAATATCCTAGAATTTTATCTAATTTTCCGTTGCAAACGGCTGAATATTAATCGCGAAGAACAAGAAAATTGTCGAAGAAATAAAAACTCAGCGATGGTAAATATTCTAGAAATGATAAGGTGTTTCATAGCTTTACGGTGAATTTCGTTTGCAATTGTCCGGTAAACACGCGAAAATCTTCTTCTGGCATTTCACTACGATTTCTCGATCTACCCCGAAATTCATGGAGCGTACGCCTGTTTGGTTTCATCGTGAATTTCAACTTATCCCGCATAATCGTGGATACGTCCATGGTATATAACATGTTGCAGGTAGGAATGGAACAAAACAGCGGTCTCGTTACGTGGCTAAACGGAGCATGCTAACTAACCGGGAAGATCCACAGGAAAAAGCGGCGACTCTCTCTTATTCGGCACGTGAAATGTGGCCAACAAGTACGACTCGTCTTTCCAGACTCTCCTATTTTCCCTCCCCTGTATTCCCAGTTCTTGCTCGCACGTGCTTCACTTTCCTCCTTCCCTTTTTCCGTCCCACTCGTTTTATCTTGCGACGTTTCACTGTCTTGTCAAATCTTTTGCCGCTTTTTATTTTCCCTCTTTCCCTTGATCACTCTCTCGCCGACACCGTGCTCTTCCTTTTTCCTTTTACCTCGAACCTTTTACCTTCCCTGTTTTGCCGTCACTAGCCTGTTCTTTATTCGATTCTTCCCCGAGATATTACAACTCCAACGACACTGCGTTTTTGATTTCGTTAATTGCATCGTCATTCGTCCTAGCAGACACTTGTTATTAGTTTGAATCAAAAGACGACAATTCGAGCCTCCTTTTCACTTTCCTTCCTCTTTCCTTCTCTCTTTTATCGCTTTATCATTCCTCTACCCTTTTGTGCTTGACCGCCGTCCATTTTTTTTAAACTCGGTTTCTTAATTTCCGCTCAAATCGTTCGTATTCATTTTCCGCTGCGATTGTTCCCACTCATGAACCACTGTTTTGCTTTTAATCGTTTTACACTTGCGGCGAACACGTATACGCGCAGCACTTTTAATTACTCGAGTTTCCTTTTAGAAGTTTTCGTTGTTGCGGCCGGACGACAAGGTACGTCTCCTTTGTCCCATCGTTCCCTGACGAGGTCGCCTATCCGAAACGCAATTCCGTTTGTTGGAGTAATTTAACAATTGCGACGTTTAGCCAGCCAACGCGGCGAGCAACGATTCGAGTGTTTATAGAGCGGTGTATCGTCGTGGAAAAATGTTTTTGCCCGTCGCGCTCAACGAGAAGAGAACGGAGTCGCGCAAAGACTTCCGACGATGAATAACGAAACGGCTAAACGTCGAGCGGGACATAATTTTATGAGCATTGGCTGGTAGAAACGAAAAGGTAGTTGTTTTTAATTTCCAAGGAAAAAATCATTAACATGAAACAACCAGAGGGACAGCAAAAAAGCTCGACGAGCGTATTCAAGCACGGTATATTAACGTTTTGTGGTCGTATTGAGCTAAAATGTGTACTGTAGCGATGAGAATTAATTTTCATTTAGACTTGAAAAGGAGAATCTTTTGGCGTTCTAAAATAATATGCGAGCAGAGAACTGTTAGACACGGAACAATTCCGAAATCGTTGAATTACCCTCATCAACTAGCTCTCTACGTTTCGTTCTTTGTCGCGATCGGTCTTTGTTTCCCTTTGTCGTCGCGATTCTTTCGAACGTTCGTGCGTTTCGTGCTTTCACTCGTGTTCCATTCTCGATCCATTCTCGATCGGAGCAGTAGCCTTTCGCTGCAACGCCTTTAGCCCAGCGATAAATAAATGGTCTTGCGGAGGTTCTGCGCTATCAGACGCGTAACGATAACGTTAAAGGGAATGGAAATCGTTGAAACGAGCCGCGTTTCTTCCCGCCGACGTTCCTGTGAGTATCGCTGAATGTCCCGGTTCGCTGAGAGCGCCGAGTTAATTTGTCTCGAATAGAGAGACTCTTTCGCTTTCCATCTGTCTATCTATTTCTATTACCTTCTTTCATCGGGTGAACATTGGACGAAGAATCAGGAGGAATGGAACAGCTGAACCGTGTGTGTAATTATGTTACGGTTAATGAAGAAGACGATGGAGCGTCAACAAAGGCGCGTTCCATTTCTACGTCATGTACATATACACACGTGCACTCTGTTCTTACGAACGTATTAAATTTCTAAGAATTTTTCTTTTACCGTAGTACGAGGAATATACTTGCCTTGTCAATTACAGTTAATGAGATCGACGCTTTTGATTAATTTAACGAACAGGACGTCGTCCGTCTTTTTTATTTTGTAAATGTAATATGTGAAATGTGAAAAAAATAAATAACAGATAAATAAATATAGAAACGACTATAATAAGTCTGATCAATAATACGGCATTCAGACGTTTTCCATGACATTTTCGCAGTATTTTACTCGATAATTAGCCAGAATAGAATCACGATGTAGATATTCCCGTATTTGATATATCCTCCGTGTAATATTTGTTTCATCGTTCGTGTTCGAAATGATACGTAAATATGAATAATCCCGGTATAATGAGGCAAAACTATTTACATCATTATGATCTGTCAATGAAATGCCATTAAACTCTGTAATTAATACAGCAAACAATGTCACTTGCCCAAGCTTCGCCAGTAAAAAACGGCTCAAACAGTTTCACATTGATTTACCATTTACATTCCAGATACGATCTGATGATCGGCGTTGTCCGGTCGGAGGCGTATTTCGCTTTAACGGCGGATGACGCGCAGTACGGGATCGAGGCTGACAGAAGAACAAAAATTCTACGCGAGTTTGTACGTAACACGTACACGTATCATCAAGCAGAGATCTTGGCGACGATAATCAACGAGTATACCGACTGGGAACGACCTGTTCAACATCCAGTGAACATAAAGTGAGCGCAAAGATTAAACTATGTGTTTTCTCGCAAGCAGTTTCTAGGAAAATTCAAATACTCCTGTAAAACGCAACTTGCATCATTCTCAATGCACGTGATTTTAGCCGATCCGTTCGAATTTTTCTTTTCCTTGTTTTCCAAACTCCTATTTTCGAGTCACGGCTGAATGAGAGTATTTTTTCCTTTTTGCGTTCCAGAGACGAAACCTTGGAAGCTTTAGGAGATGCCAACACCGTGGCACCGGCTACGAGAACAGCAGACCTTCACAGTCAATCCCATCGAAACTCTTACCTGTACGTGTTCGATTATCAGACAAAGTTCGGCGATTATCCTCAGGTACGTTTGCAACGATTCAGCTTTGCTAACAAAACGTGTAAGCGAGTTAAAAAGTTCTTGGAAGTAACGATAACCGCGAAATGATCCATAATGCAATCAGGGAGGCAGTCATTAACCCACATCTCGTATATTTTATTACTAACGATGATACATTACGCCATTTCTTCGCATATTCACCGTGCCTCCTCGTTCATTCAAATTTAAATCCCATTCTTCAGGCCGCGCATCCGTTTCCACCATGACGTTTCGTAGTTTAGCGGTGCAAAATGAAAGGCGCTTTCCATTGCCGGAGTACGAAGCGTGAAACTAGAAAAATTGCGTTTCGCGTGGCAAACGGAATCGTTGATCGATAAATCCTGTTTATGGAGGATCGATCAAACTGGTTCCTTCGATGAAAATTCTTTTTCGTTAAGTCGAACGTTCTTCGGCGCTGCTCATCTCGCGCATTTGCGCGTAAAATATTCTACGGTGAATTAATGACAGAGCAACAAACAAGAGATTATACCTGATAAACGCGTTAATTTATAATTTGAGAAGCACCGGAGACACGTTTCAAGGAATTTTACACGGCTTTGCATCGTATTTTGAAACGGCGAACGTCACGAATTTTCCCTTTGTAATGGTGGTTTTGCGTTTCTCTGGGAGAGTTCGTTCATTATCGTAAACATAAGCTCGACAGACGTATTGTAAACGAGGTAAAATGTATTCTTCTGTTTAAATTGGGCAATACTTTCCTGATATATTTCTTCGCGTTGACGGACGTCGTAAAATCACAGCAAGACAAACGAAATCCCAGTCTTTTTATTTCACGCGAGAACAAACCAACAAACCAAAACTGGAAACTAAAAATGAAAATAAATGAATGACGTCGCCGCCAAATTGATTCAATGAAAATGTAAATATAATATCCAAGAAATTCGTATGAAATATTTTAACATCGTTAAAACCTTTGTAGTGTAAAATTATTCAGTTGCAAAATTCACCGTGAAAATTAACAATATCTTTTTGGGGCCTTTTACAAAACCCTTTTATAATACACTCCTTCTCAATAGAGTGAAATAGGTCGTTAAAATTAACTTGGCCCAGCATTTATACATTTCGCAGCGTGCCAAAGCTTTTACATTTTTTACGCCATGTAGATAGTTATTTTTCAAACTTGTCTAATTACGAAAATAATTTCTCCTTGCATTAATCGGACCAGGATTCATTAACAAAGCCGGTTGTAATTGGTTGTTTCTTGCCCATGGAAAAATAATCGTTAGTCGGCAGCTCGATGTTCCACTTCGAAAACGAAAAAGAGAAAAAAGAATTTCGAGAGAGCGAATCAACGAGAATTCGTGGTAACTTCCTGTAGAGTTGGCTGTATTTACGCGTCTACGATACCACGAGATGTACGTTTTCAACAAAACTGGGGACACAGAGGAAATTTTTCGCGCAGTCGTTCGCCAGTTTTCTGGTTATTTTCCGCCTAATTACTTTTCATTTCGTTGATAAAACGTCGCACCGAAGGATGGCACAGAGAATTTTCGACACCGCGCAACTAAATTTTTTGTTCCACTTCTATTCTACAAACTTAAAGAATACGCGATATAAATACAGCAAGCGAGCAACCCCAACGGGCAAAGTTTTTCCACCGTATACGCTTCCACGTTGCTTGATATAACGTTCGAAGAAAAATGTAGCAAGTGATGATAACAGGTGGAGAAAAAACGATAACAACGGTGGAAGAAGTTCTACCGCTGCGCGTTGGAACTACGGAAAACTTTGGATTTCGAAAAATGTTTCATTTCGACGTACAAAAATTGAAATAACTACGGTGTATACGAAGTGAAAATTTCAGATTTTATAACAATTACCTTTTCCCAGCTATTGAAATTAGAATTATTAGAAAGAGTATAATTTCACGAGTTTTCATAAAAACATGACCGCTATTCCATTCGAGATGAAAGGTTACCGTGGCTGAGTGAGCAAAGTGCTTGCCAGAAAATTGACCCGAGTTCGAAACCTCGTGGTTACTATCCTGATATTTTCTCGAAAATGTTCACGTCCTATAGTTTGTTGTACCTGAAACATCATTGAAATCGATACTTTAGAGAATTTTCCTATTCAGAAAAAATATTCTCACATTATTCTCTCTGTTCTGGAAAATCATAGAACATTAATAAGCTTACATAGAGAGGTATTCGATCGTTCTGCAAATCCTGACGCATTAGCTGTATCTGATTTCTGAAACTTGTATCCTTTCCACCGCCTGCGGCTGTAGGAAAGTGAGCGAAGAACAGTTTGAAACTGCGGCAGATGAATTTCCCGAGTGCGATTATATTATTACCGCATGCACGTGTACATTACGCGGTATATCTTGGACGCGTCGCTTCGCGCAGGAAGCGGATACGTGCGAAGGGAAATTGTAAAATTACGGGAGTGCAGCGACGCGCGAGATCGGTTGTGTGTCACGTTAGAACTCGGTGTTTCCGGTCGTAGTTTCGGTTCGCCGCGGATATACTCGGTTATCATCAACGCCGCCCGATAACGTTACCGATAATTTCCTGAACAATTACGGAGACGACAAGGGGAGGGGGCGACGGTGGTCGTTATTTAAATGGAATTGAAAAAGGAAACGGGCGCGGTTCGATATGGGCGACGTTAATTGCGGAGAAACCGTACAACGCCCGGTAATGAAATTAATTTCGAAGCGATGTCGCAGAATTTCGAAGAATACTGGAGTGGAACGATGGAGGGAATGACTTCCGGAAAAGCGGAGGAAAAGCTGGGTAACGGTGGGAAAATTACTTCGTCTAATATTATGATATAACGCGCATACGCTACGGTTGGAAAAAGCTTGATAAATATATGTAAATGCGTGAGTCCCGTAAATAAAGGCAGCGCGCAAGTAGAAAAAGTACGTATTGGTCGGACGAGCCAGTTCCGCACGAACTGACGAAAGGAAAAATTTGTAATATACGATACGAATAAGTGGATGCCGTTAAACGAAATTTCGAGACACGTGGTCCGTATATATAAATGTAATATAGAGATGCTTCACGTAGAATCGGCGGCAGAAAATCGAAATCCAATGGAAGGGTGTAGCCGTTATTTATAACGATAATCGAAATGACAGATCCCATGGCATCGCGGGATTTGTTCCGGTAAATGCGAAAGAGAACGAGGGAATTACAACCGAGAAAAGATTAATATTCAACGAACCCGCTTCAAAACCCGGATAGAATTCCAAGAATTGGTAAAACGAAGCGCTCATCGATCGGCTTGCGTGATATTATACATCCTCGTGGAACGTTCCATTAGCGAAGGTTTGATTAATCAAAATCAAGAAGCTCGTAAGACCTTACGAAATTGAAGTTGCAAATAAAATAGCTTTCCGAAACATTCAATTTATCTTTTCTATTCAAGCTAAACCTTTTCCAAAGCTACGACGATCCAAGGTTTTTTAAAAGTCTTGGGAACGGTTTCCCTTCAGCCGTTGCGAAAAATTTCTGTTACTCGTGTGTCGAGTTTGCAAAGTGAGGCTGTGTACGCGTCACCGTCAAAGTGGAACTGTGTAAAGACAGAGTGGCAACGGAATTTAGATTAAACTTCCGTTTGCCAATTACGCGTGTATACAGACAGCTTAAAGGGGCCCGGTAATTGAGGGGAAACATGCTGAAAAATTCTAAGGTCCGCGTTCGAAATACATACAAAGACTACGCGGTCTTATTAACGACAGCGTTACGGCGAGGAGGACGAGGATGTCGAAGAGAAGGATCGACTATCGGTACCTATTACTAGAAATATCGTTACCAGGACAAGTTAAATTTATATTTTATAATATTTGCCCTTTGGAACATCACATCAAACGGTCGAAGAAACGGAAGAAACGTCGAAAACTACTAAGTTTCGTAAAGGCTTCGAGCTATTTTAGATGGAGTACGTTGGGCCATCAAGGAGAACTTTGACGTTTTGCCTCTATGGAAAAATTATTCTATAAGACTAAAGAGTTTAAAAAAGGGAAGCAGAAAATTACGAATCGAGGTAGAGCAAAGGAATGAAAATCGAAAACGGTTGAGTGGACGTATTTAAAGTTCTTAAGAATTTGTCGATCATTTTCGCTCGAAATATTTTGCCGGGTCGTTGATGCTGGATTTCCTCAAAGGAGTTGCTTGAAGGATTGTTTTTAAAGATCGATCGATCGATCGTGAAAAGTTGGAAACTAGAGAAAAGAAGAAAAAGAGACAATTGATTATTAATGTTAAAATTGAACTCGTTAATAGATTTCCATAACGAATAATTAATAAATTCGACGCTGATACGTCGAACAATTTGCATTTATAATTCGCGATTCACCGAGTTATCGTCCGAGTAATCGGCGAAAATTGCGAAAACGGCAGGCAATGCTGCGCTTCGTCCGGCCATTGATTTTAGATTCGCCGACCAAACATCATTAAATATTTCACTCGCGAATATTAATAGAAATTAGAAGGATTTCGTTAACCTACGCTCAAACTGAAATTAACTTCCGCCAAGGAAACAAATTTTTACTTCGCAGAAACACTGCTGAAAGTTTCTGAATTTAAAGGAGACGGCGTTTCCACTGCCGAGAATTCGGTTACCTTGCAAAGTGAAACTTTCATCGGTGAAAATGTTTCAAAAATGAGGACGGAAACAGGTAGTGTAACAAGAACGATAAAGTTAATTATCGTAAGGAACAGCGGTGTAACGCGAGATGTACGTTAATCAGAAAAAAGTGAACAAACCCTTCGAGATTAGTCGGAATTTTAATTGAATTATAGCACATGTCGATGCAAACGTAATCCTTTTACTCGCATAAACACGATCTAACACTTTGGCAAAATTCGAATTTCCATCGTTAATTTCATCGTTGTTTTAGAACGTTGATGAATATCAGATTAGGTATACCACTATTCTAAATAAATTCAGGCGATATCAACTTTTAATTCGAATCTTTCTTATAAAAGAAATATACCAAAAGCGTTAAAATTGAGATTATAAAGATTTCTAAAGCTCGGCCGAATAAAGCTCCCAATAAAATCCTTTTATACGCGGACAAAAAGAGCCACCGAAACATTACAGAAAGCAAAAGCTTTATCAGGGGGACGATGATTCTTCGGAAATTGCTTTTACTCGAACGATCGCCGACCGTTAAGTGGAACAAACTTTTTACTATGAGATAAAAGAGCCGAAGAAGGAGAAAAAAGCACGCGAAACGTGCAAAACTGTCGCGTTATAAGGAGGAGGACATCAAAGGCAACTAGCAGCGTGGGTTTAAATTTAAATTTAGATCATCGATTGTGCACCGTTCAATCGTTTATGCAGTAACCACGCAGAAGAGCATTAACGCCTTCTGATATAATCGTATAAATTGTAGTAGCGAAAGAAACGTTTGCCTCTCTTCGTTTCACTCTGCGCTTCGTACCATAAATCAAATTTCCAGCATTTAAAATGAAGTTTATACGGAAATACGTGTGGGAAAACTGTGACCGTTAATCGCAAATAAAAACATGAAAAACCGTAGTTATCGTCTTTTTGTTCTTCGAAATAATGTCACGATATTCTGCACGTTCTGCTTTTGTCGTCACGTCGGAAGATTCGCCAGAAAATTGCAAATTCGGTAACGATGTCGATTGCAACCAGGGAAGAAGGGTAGCGGTATTCTCATGCAAAACGAGAAGATAGAGAACAGCGAATGAAAGGGTTAGCAAGAAATGCAGGCTGCGTATTAGGGGCTAGAGCATGGAAAATTTACAGAAGAACTAATACCATCGACGTAGCATGTAGAAAGAAAGTCTGGCATTCTGGAACCAGCGGAGAAGAAAGGAAAGGAATAAGCCGCATGGAAAAATGTCCATTATAAAAATTCCAGTCTTTCCTCATAGAAGACGCGAGAAACTATTCCCGGAAGCTACGGCCGAGTTCTCGAACAGACAATACAAACGCTTTCTGCCGTTCGTTTTCGTGGCAGCGCGCTCGTCGAGCGCAGCAGTGTCCAGCGTGGCAGAGAGTCGGACGTATCGATTACACCTGGACGAGGGAAGCAAAGAAAGGAACTGGACGAACGAAGGAGATTCCCTGACTATGCGAAAGGATAGGAGATTCGTGGAAACGGAAGCGAAGAGCGTGGATGAAGAGAAAGGGCAGCGGGTCAGAAAAGCTAAAGAATAAAATTCAATCCGGTAAAACTCGTTGAGGGAGGTAAACAATGGCGATTCGTAATTAAAACGGACGAAAAAATACAGAGTAGCGGCCGGTGATGAAAGCGACAGAGCAAATAGAGGCAGTCGGTGTTTCGGGGCATAATTAACGGGGCAGCCGACCCGTAAAAACACGGAAAGAAAAGGAATGTAAAATTGTATAATGACATAGGACGAGGTTACGAGGAAGAAGAATTTCCGGAAGGAGAAAAACAACATCATCGCGTAACTAACCTGATAATGACTCGTACTTAAAGATCGTGGAAAGGATAGAAAACTAGCGAGAAGGATAGAGGACATCGAAGAAGAGGCACACGATCCGATCTGTCTTTGCGAATTGTCAGATCGACGAAATCGTGTGCGTACTTGTTTGCCAAACTATTCGCTGAAAGATCTCAAGATCTTTTCGCTGTAAGGGCAAAAGTTCATCCAACAGTTTCACGGGAGTGACGGCGAAGTTACAGAGTTAGTCGAGCAGCTACTACGACGAGAAATTCCTTGATTGATATCCGTAATACGGTGGCAAAGTTTCGATCTTTGGAACCATTGGTACGCTCAGGAAGAATCTTTGATTGAATGTAGATTATAAAGATAGGTATCTACCATAGTTTGAAGGTGTTTGCCAACTCTTTTGTGCAAGAACGTAACGCGTAGAGCCGTTTCGTCAGAAAATTGAAAATAAGCTGAGGCAACGGATTCAGTGAAGTGCAACGAACTACATGATTTTCAAAAGGCAACAAAGTCTTACGCCGCGAATCGATAAGGAAAATATTAGGAAGGAAACGGAGGCGCTACAAAAGATGCAGAAGGTCTCCATTACTCCGGCAAGCTCAAAGGGAATTTTTTAACCTGGAAGTTTCGATCTCGACCAAACGAATCGTCTTTATTTCTTCTCTTTCGAACTTCTCGACCCAAAAATCCATTCGATCGAGAGAAAATCATCGCCGGGGATACAGAAAACACTCGCTGTTTCGTTCGTAAATTGAATATTCGACGTTGCTCGTAAGAGTAGACCGTTTAATACCTTTGACCGCATTAAAAACGCTTTATCGGCCAGACTTTGCAGAAATGATCGCGAATTTTTTTAAACAAACGCCGTATTTCACGTTTCTCCATATACTCGCGCGCTGCTGCTCCTATTTTCAACATGTTAGTAAATTTTCCGTCGCAGCCTCAAAGGAGAAAAGGATATTTATGCGGCAAACGACCTATGCAGAATTAAGTCTGGAAGCAGTGAAGGATTTATCGCGTGCACCATGTTTCTACTTTATGACGATAGTCTTGTTTCCGTGTGTTTTTCAACATGCCACCTCATATTCTCCGTTAGAGTAAAATTAAATGCATATTACATCTCGTATCTCTTTGTAACGTCTTGCAAAATACTCGTCTACTGATACTTTTTGTGTCAAAAAGTAACAAAATTTATCCAGTAAAAAGGCTATTTCTAATTATAAAATTGCGCGAATCTTATAAAATAGCAGCGAACAAAGTCGAAAACAATTTTCCAACGAACCATAGTCGATGGGTAAATAGAAGATTGCGAATTATCGATTTTTGTGGAAAACAAAGAGATGGAAAATAGGAGACGTCTCTTTTCCTCCGGAACGAATGATCGTTCAAAGGGGGAACGAAAGGTTTCCAAAGGGCAGCAATTGCTTTCTCCATGGTCAAGTCGAACAACTAAGAGGTCAGAGTAATCTCGAAACCGGGATAGTCGAGCACATATAATGGCGTGCTCATTCCGTTCTTTCCTCCTCTCAATAGCTAGAAAATCCTTTCTCCATTTAAAATACGGTCGACATCCCACGTCGTTAAAATGCCATCAATACTTTGGGACAGACTTGCATTGCGAGCGTGACTTGTTTATTCTATAAACCAAAAAAAGGAATCTTTAATTTTCCTTGGTCGATTCATGCCGAATTGTGGCAGGAGAACGATCTTTTTTTAAACAGAAAAAAAGGGGTTTTCACGAATATTTTATTCGCAGAGACCAGGCTGCATCCACGGCGAGGACCTACCATATTTTTTCGGAGCACCCTTGGTGGGTGGTTTATCCCATTGGCCCAAGAACTACACAAGGCCAGAGATCACCCTGTCCGAGAGCGTGATACTCTATCTGACGAACTTCGCACGCACCGGGTAAGTCGTGAAATAATAATTTCGCAGCACTAGCCCCGGCTATACCGATTGTCTAAACGAGAAATTAACGATCGTCCTGTGTATACGCTGACAGAAATCCGAACGAGGGAACACCGGACGTTGGACCGTTGAGACCCGAGAGAACAAAGTTGAAGAACATCGATTGGATCGCTTACGAAACGGTGCACAAGAAGTACCTGAGCATAGGTGAGGCTGAAATTGAGTTTGCCTAAACTTTTCAGTCGATCGTCAGTCGTAAAGTATTTCTAACAAAAGTAGAAGGGTTTTTATTTTAATTAGAAAAAGTTCCATTTAAGTTCCAGTACCATTTATACATGAGTGTAACCACGATTTCCAATACCACGAATCTGGTAGTTTGAATTTTCCATCGCGTTTAACCATCAAGGAGCCGAGTTATCGCGACAAGATGGTTCGAAATTGCGAGAAAATCCGCGTTGCACGAACCGGTGTTTCGGAAAGTGTTCGATTCCCACGGATTCTAATTCCCCTCGTAATCTCAGCACGCTAGAGTTTCCAATTAGCCTCAGTTTTCACAATTCTACGTCAGCACGAACCTCGAGACTTACGAGGCATTAATCGCTTAGAGACGGAGCAAAGGTTATTCGTTAAGGAGATTCTCGGAAAACTGAAACAAATGGAAAAAAACGTTTTGGAGTATGTTGTTCCCTGTATTCGAGGAAATCCCTGCGTCTCGTTTCGAGATGGAACCGAGAAACTATTATTTAATCCGATTATTCTGTGAAGCGTGTATAATGAACGTAATCTCGCAGGGCTGCCACGCATCTCGTACGTGTAACTAAGAGGATCAGAGAAAATTTATTTGCATAATTCTCGTCTTCATCGTGAAACGAGAAGAAGAGTTTGTCAGGAACGGACAGGACTCACTTTACTGTTTAACGTTCCTATCTTCGGATCGCGTTGCGACTTTGAAATAGAACGCCATTGTGAGAATGAACTCACCCCTCAACTGGCTCCGATTTGTACCGTTTCTTTGCTTCTGTCCATCGTTTTCGAAAAAAAAAAATAAATAAATAAAAAACGGCGGGAGATGAAAGGAACGTGAAATAAAAATGTAACTTCAAATACCAAGCTGCTCTTTATTGGATGTATGGAAAATTCGTTCCTTTGTTGGACTCTATTTTTGATCAAAATCAACTTGTAACATTTCATCGTGACTTTACGAAAGTCGACGAGAAGCTTCCGCGTGTCGCATTAGTCTTTGACTCTGATCTCTCTTGAACGCGTTCCACTAAAACGAGAGAGGCAAAAAGGGATAGAAAATCGTCAGGCCGAGCAGAACACATCGTTGGCGCAGGAAAATTCGCTCGGTAGGGCGCAGTCTGGCTCGAATAGTGCCATAGCGCAGACGCAAGTAGAAAAGCCGGCGCATAGTCAACCTAAGGGATTGATGTCTAACTCTCTCGTCCTATTGCCGTCGCCGAGTGCTGGAGCTTTGAGGCGTACTGACTAACGAAGCAGCCTTCTCTATGAGATTACCACGCGACAATAATTAATTACCCTGCTGTTAATATGGAAAGGTTCCGCTGAAAAGGCGGCTTTTTGAGGTTACCGCGCGAGTAGGTTGTACGCAGTTGCTCGCTCGTTTTCTCTAAAAAGTGACGTTCTCTTTCTCTGTCTGCGCTTACCAATAGCACCCCTTTCCTTCGCTTTCGTTGACCCCGCTGAGACTTTATCCATGCTTCCAGAGATCAAGTCGAAACTGAAGAACCACTACAGGGCGCACAGACTGTCGTTTTGGTTGAACCTTGTGCCTGACCTCCATAAGCCTGGCTCCGACGATATTCCTAGATCGCACCATCTGCTTGACACTGAACAGGTACGTTCAACTCTATTTCTAGTTGGACGTTGACCCTGAATAAATTTCTGCAAGTTTTTAAAAACAGATGAGCCTTCCTCTACTTTGAAGCAACCTCCAACTGTACACAGTATTTTCTATACATATTTATTTATTATAGGTGCCACCCAGGTTCATCCAGAGAATACCAACGACGACGCGGATAACTACGGTGGAGGTGACACTCGCGGAGAGGATGCAAAACGTCACGACAATGATACCAAGCGAGTTAGCCTTCGAAGATTCAACCATCCAACCGGAAGATGGGTTCGCGGCTTACTCCACCGCCCTCAGCGTAACCATAGCGATTGGCTGTAGCCTATTGATCCTTAATGTTCTAATTTTCGCGGGTGTATATTATCAGCGCGATAAGAGCAACCAACATAATTGCTCAAAAAAACGTCAGGAAAATGGACAAATGCCTAATAACATTTGCGGAGATCTGGACACAAAGAGTGTCGAAAGACACCATATTCAACATATTCCGCCACCAGAGTTTGCAGATTTGCAGAACAATAGTTGTCACGTACCGATGCCACCTCCACCGCCGAAAAACACAAAACCGGGAAAGCCAGGACAAAATCTTATCATCAGTCCTAATCAACTTCAACAGGAAAGTATGGCGATGACTGGCACCGGGACGCTGAAGAAGGGTCACAATCATCAGCAACAGGTAATGGATGAGCTGAGAGTCTGACTCCACGAGCACCTTGTGAATGTAGCCGAACAGCTACGAACGATTGATAGTCACGTAAAGTTTAATTTGCACCGTACGCTCGTGCATTTGAAAGCACAGAATGGAAAAGGACTGTTAGCGTTTTAAGGAAATGTTCTGAAACCTTGTCGTGAATCTGTTGACAGTTATGGAGAAACTGAAAAAGATAGGTGCATCGAATTTATTGCAATACTAGGTTTCTCCATGTACGAGATCTGTCAAATGATGTCAAAACGTCGATCATTTCTTTATAATTGACAGAAGTAATGTTAATTCACGACAATGCAAAGAACGAAGGTTCGACGGTGCTTGTTGCTAACAAACTTATCCAAATCCCTTCGATGAAGTCGCTCACGAACGTAAAATCTCGTGAGTCTGACTCCTTGTCCTTTTCTACTTACTCCGGTAAAACAAAGAGAAAGAAGAAAACCTTGCGACCAACTGCCGAAAAATCGTATAGTCTTCGATATATAATTAACGATGTCTAAGTAGAATCTTTGATCCTCGAGGAAACATTGCAACCGTTTCTCGACGATGGCTCAATCGTTCTCCCAGAAAGATTATTTCTCGAACGAACATCTTTTGTAACTCTTCACGGTCCAAAGAATTTTTTCTTCTTTCTGATCGAGGAATTGAACATTATCGAAGAATTCTGTCGAACAAAAACTAAAAGTATCTAATGAAAATCGCGAGGAGGTAAGCATTCTGTTTCTAAACAACGTTCACTTCGATATCAGGCAGAAAGAATGCACGTACGAGTCAAACTGGCTTATTTATACATCTATTCTTTCGACAAATGGTAGATTCTCGGCCAGATTTGCGATTCAGTGACTCGTGCGTTCGATTCTTTCTTCGTAGAATTAGAATTTCGAATAAGATCCATTTGCATCATCGACGACATTTCCAGCAGTCTATGAAATTTCCATTCTTTTCTTAAATTAAATTAGTTGAAGTACTTTCCACTGTGCCACGAGGGAAAGAAACAGAGCCTCGGAATCGATCGTTCGATTATCCACGCTCTGTCACTGCCACGGTGAACGAGCTCATCTGGTGAAATTCAAAAAGCTGGAAGTAGTGTCGATCGGCCTAGATGCTCAATAAAAAGTTACAAAACAAAAGGAACAAACAAACATAAAAAGAAACGGCCACCGATAACACGATGCAATTGAGATCTCGAATAGAACGGCGTCATAAGAGGGTTCTTTTTTTACAAACGTAAAAAACAGGAAGAAACGAGATCGTCTTATGATAGATGATTTATCGTCAAAACTATACAACAGCATACTGCCAAACAGTTGAAAGCGATACTTTTAACTTGGGATGCGAGTCAATACAAAGTGTCGATAATGCTACAATAGTGATCGCCTCAAAACGAAAAATCGTCGATCGTATGTACAGTCGCGATTCGAAAAAGAAAAATCGGGAAACGAGTAATTTTTGGTCCAATTTTTTTTTTTTAGATCGTGGCTACGTCAAACATTCTAACGAAGCGTGGACGTACTGTAAGAAAACAGAAAAGGTTTAGACTGTAAATAATAATTAATTTAACGTAGTGGTTTGTCAAGTCGTTTGTGGCAAGAATTTTGTGGTGTATGAAACGACGAAGAAACGAGGAAACCGATTGTAATTGCACTTGTGTCGAGTAACAAGATGGTGTGTCAGCGTAGAAGCACTGGACGTAATTTTAAATTTGTATATAATTGACATTACAATAAACTGTGTAAACAATTACAATTAGCTACGGTACACTTCATGTTTTCCTTTAACGAAATTATTTGCCTGCTATTAATTGCTACGGTAAATACGAGAAACCTTTTACTACGAACCCCAAAAAATCATTTATCTTCGCAAAAATGCATATCTGACGATTGATTAAAAACAGACACATAGAGAATAACAAATCGGAGCAATATTTATTGAAAAGCTATCCATAAGAGTGATCAGAAAAAAAAATAAATATTTAAAAAAAAAAAAATATTTCGATAGGGATGCACAGTCCATCAGTACTTCTATTTATGAAACGAAAATTCGAATAATGAAAGCGTTCATCGAAGGGACGATGAGGAATATTTGGACGAAAAGCTCTTTAAAAAATCCCTGTCGCGTAAACGAATAAATAAATGAAAAAGCATTTGCGCTGCACGCTAATGATCGATCTCGAATATCCATACAAAATTCTCAATCAATTAAACAAACACGAATCGACGAATTTTTCCCCCAATGAAAAATCACAGATACGCCAGAGTGGGGCCATTATCGAGTAACCTCAAAAACATTTTAATCTCGAACATTTTCATGAAATGAATCGGGCATGAACGACTCATAAATACAAATTTTTATTCGTTTGTTCGTTTCAAGCTCCACTAATTGAATTGTGTAGATTGGGATACATTTATAACAAGTTTGCGAAAATCTCGTAAGTTCGTTTCGAACCGTGACAAGGGCGTGCCTTTCGAAGGAACACGGTACAAAGAAAGATTGCCTTCGGTTTTCATTATCGCAACAGCAAACGAGCGCTGCACTGATCTTAGATATGCGATCTTGATCGTTCGTACTTCATTAAATATAAATTGCATAAACTGAATGTACTGATTAAGCGGAAACGAATTGATAAGTCTGCAAAGAGGATTAGTGTGAATTTTTCTCTTGTAAATAATCTTCCTATGCTTCGATGAAACACATTCATTCGGATTTCCATAGAATTTAAGTGCCTCTTTGCCAAGATTATTTTGGTATCAATTCATACTTTCAACTAAATTTATTAAACTGCATAATACAATAAATCTTCGTTGATTTCAATATTCCCATTAATTTAAATTAATATTTTTTTTATCTCTTTATCCTCATGAACTGTTCTCGAAATGATAAAGCTTTATCAACATAGATCCTACTAATTCGGGCGGCCGTTTCTATCGAAAACCAGCTTTTTATCCCAATCAACGTGGATTACGTAAATTTTATTATAGCCTTTTTTTCGACAAATGATTTTTATACAGTGATTCGCCGTTAAACTCGAAGCTCTCGCAATCCGAATTTTCATTCGGTTTGTACAATTCAATCTCTAACCGACTCTTGCCAACTTCCCATTTGAAATGCTCAAATTAATCAAGTTGCACTCCAGCAAATTAAAACGCATTTTTTTTCTCGACGTTTCTTATAACTTCGTTTTTAATTAGCGGCAATATTTGCCAGACTTACCCAATTATTCGCTCTCCACTCGACTCACCAACGCGTTCACGTTGGCGGAAAAAGTTCCTCGGCGAAACGAAAGGTTGTTCGCAGGCTTTGGCTAATTATACTCTTATTCTGATTGAAATTAAATTTGATGGGAAAAAACGAGAAACAAAAAAAAACGAAAGAGAGAGAGAGAGAGGAATTAAACAATAGGCGTTCGCTCCTCACATTTTTACAAAACTTTCCCGTTAGTTGCCCCTATTGAGTCGAAAGCTCATCAACTGCCTTCACTTTTATTCTCAATGTTCCGATTGTTGGAGAACTCTTTCACAAATCGAACCTCGAAACTTCTCAAGGAACTCAAACTCATCTTCGATATCGCCATTTCAATCCCTTCGACCGGATATACATCGTCACCGTATCCATGTTTATACCCTGCGAACAACCGAATGCGGGCTAACAAACATTCTCTTCGAAGTATACCGTGGCCTAACTACAAGTATCGCTGTAGTATTCGTTTACACTAGCGGTTCAATCAACCTACGGCATCATCGTAATTGCATTAAACAGGCTACCCAGTCTCCGGAAAGGTCTATCGTGATCCAGTGTGACGGATTACAGTCGAATGCGTTATGGATACGGAACGTCTGTTTTCGAGGAACTCCTAATCGGGCTGAGAAGATAACGCGAATATACTCTGATAGGATTGCTTGATTGCAGTGCTGTTACCTGTGATTAAATCACCTTGCTACGCTAATCGAATTACAGTGTCTCAGTCAACGTGAGTATGTCATTGATTTATTGCGTTCAATCCCGGAAACCGGATCGCTAGTGTGAACTTGGAAATCTTTCCACCTAATACGATAAAATGGAAAATAATCGGAGGAATCATCTCCTTAATTCGGATCGTTGATTTCTAACCAGCGTTACGCATTCGTTGCGTAAAGTCACATTCGGTCTTCGATTGTTAGGGTAAAATGATTGTGGCTTCGAAGGAACTATGAGTCGAGGAGGTTGAAATTAGTCAATAGAGAGTAGAACACATATTTTACTCATATCCAATCGAACACAAACGGGTGTATCGAATTCTTAAGCGAAGCGTGCTACAGTGTTTTATTCACAGAAGAAACATAATCTTCGGTACGACCGATTAAACTGTATAAAACAAACGCATCCTTCTTTATCGCAGTTCTCCTCTGATCTCCGTTCGTTGTAGCACGGACAAACGCGTAAATCGAAGAAACGACGACACGTGTCCCCTAATATTAAATACGATACAATCGGTGTGTTTGTACGTGTGTGTGTGTGTATGCAATTGCTACAGCTACGCGTAGCTTCGAAGCTAAATAAGAAATATCATGATTTACTACTCGTTATTTACGTACTTCGATATTGCGCTATAACAAATGAGGGAAACGATAAAAGATCCCGAACTTGTCCTCGGTATCCATTTCTTTCGCCTCTTCAACGAATCCAATCGCGATAGTTATAATAATGTAATATGCGTACATTGCTTATAGATGACGTGAGCCATAAATGCACTTTTAGTCTTCCGGTCTGATCGGGATGTTCAGGCGCGTATGTAGAACGATGCAGGTACAAACGCGAAGGAGCTTGTTGTCGGTCGTCGATCAATTTCCCTTACATCGATCTCGAATGAATCAAGAATCTCTGGTGTTTATTTTCAATTATATTTCTGCAAGATCTCGTTTTATCACGTTAAACAAAAGCGTACATTAGTTTCTATTTTATATTAAATATGTCGGAGAAACTTAAAGCCTTGAAACATTTAACCCTTCGAGTCTCGGATTTTCATTTCCTTTCGAACGAAGAATAATAGGAATCAAGGAAACATTCTACTATAAGTACCAAATTATCATATAGAGACAGAAAATCTAATATACAGAAAGGACATTCCCACAAATTTCATTTCGCTTCCTACGTCGAAGACTATATTACGAATTCATAATGTTGGATTCATAATGTTTTACAAAAAGATCCATCACAAGAATTCTACAGCCTCGATGACTGGAAGGGTTAACTTTACAATTAATGAATATCGCACCCTACTGCTACGTTAAGATTGACAATTTAATTGCAAAAAGACGATACAGCGAATACCTCTATTTAACTAAGAAACATCGGCTACAATAACATTACCACATAACGCGGCTGCCTTGCAAATTACATTCACAAGAATCCTCCGAAACGCTACAAATCATTATTACTACTAGATTATCAAATCTCCGTTAACCCTTTCGCTACGAAGAGCAACCACGTTACAAAACCGAATGTTTCCTTTCTCATACTAATATTATTTAAAATAATACAACGTAATTCCGTGTGTCTAAAGGAACGAATATATTTACTCAAGACCCTACAAACGAATATTTAGGACTATCTCTTAAATAAAATGCAAGCTTGATAAAAGAAAATATAAGATCTTATGAAATCTGGATACCTTTTTCGTCTTACTAAATAATTCTAATAAACGTATTCCATCCCTTACACAAACATTTGTCAATACTTTCATAGATGTGTTTCACGCAATCACCAATTATCGTAATTGTCAAATCACGCTTGAGTGACTCGATACAATAACGTAACGCTTCGACGAAATTCGTGACAATATTTTTTATTTAATCGGCAATACTCTCGTGGCGAAAGGATGGAACCGTAACCGAAAAGATCTCACTGTGCCCCAACGAAACAAGCACCGTGGATTTTTGAACGATCCATCGATCGCGTTCTTTCCAATGATAGATCGTTCCGACTAGATCGACGTATCTCTACATTCGTTCGCTTCGCCAGCGTGGAGGAGACAATCGCTGCAGCCGCGTGGAGATCGAGAGGACTTCCTTTAGTTACATCGGAAGTGCGCCCCTGACGAGCGTTGACGCGTCCTCTTTCTCCTTAGGCATGAACATCGCGAACTAGGCGATAAAGATTAAAACGAGTATAGCAAAGTTATTCCCCTCGTACGGAAATGTCTAAGGGAATCTACCCTACGTCGAGCTACGGCCGTATTTTCGGTCGAGGAGTCTGCAGCCGAGTGTCTTCTCCGCGGAACACGAGGCCGAATGAAAGAAAAATATACGCTCGGCATGCACCAACAAGAAGTCAAATGGTACGAGTCCTTTCCCCAACCGACATTTTTAGGCGCTTTTTAGATTATTCCATATCCATAGCTTACAGTACATTCTTCAACGAGAATATGTTTTTCCCGAATAGAAAGTATCGAACGTAATAAAGTATCTTCGACCTCTCCAAGACGTAAACTTTCTTTGGGATTCGTACCACAGAACTTCTGGATGTTCGTACGCTGCAATACAAGACGGTGCGAATCAACGCTACACGACACGTTATTACACAAGGGGCTGCGCTAGAGAGACAGTTTAACGTTGAGAAGAAACGGTGCTAGTGCACGTAGAGCTCGCGATAAGCACGGCGGATTAATGAATTACATATCACTTAATTTCTGTTCCATCTTTCGTTCCTTTTTCCATCGTTTTCTTCGAATAGAAGCCTTATCACATCAATGTTCAACGACGACGCCAGAGGAAACTACGCTCGTTCGCGACTTCAGTCACGTGGCAAGCGGAATTTTCTCATCCTTGCATTTTCTCCACAGATGCGTCTACCGTTTCGTTTTTTCTAAATTCTAATTAGCAGATGTAAAATTGGCCCACTTCCTTCATGGCACACTCGATTATCGCTGACAGAACGCTGAATGTCGCGCTCGAACCAATTTACCCGCGAATTTTCCGAGTTCAGCCGCTTCATTAACGAGGCTGTCGCAACATCTTTTCCTCCAAAGCGCTTCATGTTATGCCTGGCACAATACAGTATTAGTATTATAGCTCGAGTATATTTCGTTTCGTTTTATTCGATTCTGATTAAACAACGGCGTGCTCAAAAGCGTTCAGTCTCCTCGATAAAACACGAGCAATTTCGTCGCTCGACGCTCGTCACACGTCGTGACACACGAGACAGGTTCATGAATTGATGCACAGTGCACACACTTTTTTTCATACTGATTTCTACGTTTTAGTTATTTATGCACTTATTTGTGCATGTGTGTTTGTGTGTATCTCGTTAGAAAGAAGACGCAACTCTAATTTTCCTTTCAAACTGAAATACCGATTCTCTTTCATCTATGATCTTTCATGTAACCTGCTGAAACAGTCAACAAATTTCATTGGTTCAAAAGATAACATACTGAATGACAAAAATTGAATAGTTACACAAGTTAATAATTATATAAAATGGCGAGTGAACGATTGAACACATTTCATCCTTTTCGCAAATTATTCTCTTCAACGTGCGTCTTCTTTCTCAATTTATGAACGGATCGCATATCGAGTCGCTCGCTTATTTATCAAGAAATATTGAAAAATGTCTATAAAGATGGTTAATTATGATTACAATATTATAAACCTTGAACAATCCACCATCGAACAAACTTGCCAATAACATGTTCTACGTGTGAGTAATAATTTTCGCAAATGATCCAGAAACCAGACCGTTCGATCATTTGATTTCCTCGACTATCTTGTAAACTAATAAAACGTTTTACTTTCAGTCGTTTTCGTTAAGGTCTAGAATACCTCTGTCTAAAAGACTCTCGTCTAAGCTTCTCGGTGTCTTGTGCGTGTTGAGTAGATTTTACCTCGAAAATCGCGATCCAAGGAAACGATGATAGGATGAGCAAAGAACGTTGTTCGGAAGAAATTGGTGGCATCTCGACTTCTCGAGTCGGCTAAGCTCGACGAAATTTTATGGAAAAGTAAAAATAGTAATGTCGATGTACTTTTTATTTATTAAACGATTCGCAACATCAAGAATCGTGATATGTACAATCTCACAGAAAAGCTGTTTGCATATTGCTTCGATCGCTTAACTACGCATTGAATGATATTCCAACGAGCATGGAAGAGCCATCCTATCATCGTGATGTAGCTATTACATCGGTCATTCGTGTGATGGAATTTTTTATTTCTTTTCTGAACGACGTCTATTTGCGGTTCACACCGTAATGTGTAAAGAAGATCGCTAGTTCTCGTCGAAGAGTGTCTGGCGGGTACAACAACATAACAACGTGCACTATAACCGTACGAAGCTGTTCTCGGAGTAATATGAATCATAGCAAAACGCTCAGTTAATCACGCTATAGTTAAACGACTTAAATGAGACTGATTGGGGCAGAAGTAGTCGGTAGTAAGAACGGTGTCAATGAAACGTTTTGTGCCTTCGTCGCGCGTTAACTTATGGGCCACGATGTAGACATCAGAAGAAGCCAGCATCTTGTTAATAGTACGTGATGATTTTTGGTTCGTATCAGAATGTCTCAAGGAGTTAGCATTATTAGCTGCACATTGATAAACCACCTCCCTAGCAAATGCAGCCGCTCTCTCCCTCCGATTCGGAGCCGTTCTGCATCGGTGATTGATTCTGCAAATCGACAGCTGCTTTCGTGTGTTAAGGCGTTATCACAGTAACCATTCGATTGCCATTAATATTCAGCTATTAATTCATTTAAAAAAAAAAAAGGGTCAGCATGTCGATCAATTTTCGTATCAATCTTACAAATTCGTGTAAATTCTAAGAAACTGCTAAACCCTAAAAAAGATCGTATTAATAGATTTGAACGATTCCTTGTGTTTAGGCAGTATGCTGAGTTATTATATTATATCAGATTTTAGAAGTTTTACAAAGAATTTCTCAAGTGTCTATACGATTTTTGACTCTGGATATCGATCGAAAATTTAGTCCCATTGAAGTTTGAGTCAGTAAATGTGTATTTTTTTTTCGAAAGCTAGGATAGATGGTATTCAAAAAGCATATAAAATTTAAGTAATTTAAAAACGGGACGGAGCATTCCCTAACATTAATAACCGTGAAATTTTACAGCCACAAAGCACCTTAATTAGAAATTATACAATGAGTGCTATCTCTCACATCCTCACGATATGATACAAAGCATTGTATATATAGGAAAAATAGAGGCAAAGTGAAATATTCTGTATATGCCAATAACTAATTGTTCAAGTACGTCATAAATTATGACCAGCTATTATCACTTGTCAGCCCGACTGTTCATTGAGTACATTAATCATAGTCGTTATCGGAGTTTTTAACGTTTTATAAACAAAATAATCATTTTTCTAGCCAGATAAGCAAGTAATTATCAGTATTTTAGGTTATTGTTCAAATTATGTGAAAGTATATTTAGCTAGCTTCATTTTCTTTCTACGAAGCTGATAGCGGAGCAGAGTAAAAACTATAGAAAATACTACAAAGGCGACAGACCTTTTATATTAGAGATCTTATAAGACAAAAGATTTATAATGCAATATAAAATAAAATAGAACTGCTTCTGTTATTTGTGTGGTTTTTGTATCATTAAACTTTAAGTGTTTCACTTTGTCCCTATTTTTCCTATATGTATATAAACCCTAATTAAAATATTATACAGCTAAAAATGAGACTTATACAATGATTACGAAATAAGGAAATATGTATAACGAGGAAAAATGGCAAGAACAAATTATGGTTCATAAAAAAATCAATATAAAAAAAATAATAATGCTATTAGATGTTTTTATATAAATAAAATATTACAATAATTATTAACAAAAATATCATAGTATTAGGTATAATAGCATTCTGTCTATCCATATCCCAAATTTTAAGTTAATATATACAAATTCAATTTTGTCAAAGCTTCTGAAAATGATTTGATCTATCTAAATTTCTTTCTTTCCTTTTTTTTTTTTTTTTGTTTTTGTATGAGTACATATAAATGAAATATTCAGTTCCAAGTATATATAAATAATACTTCAATAGGAAATGCAACATATTAATTTATGCAGTGATTGTTCTAAATCGAGGAAAACCATTATACATGAGCAATGTTTTCTTAAAATATTTATAAAAAATGAGATATCGTTAACTACTAATTTTGCATCGTTGAAATTATTTTTCTCCTTATGTTCATTCACAGTACGCTCGCAGGTACATATTATACGAGTTGCCTTTTATACTAAATCGGTCCACATTTCAATCCAGTGCATCCATAAATATATAAGATTTTTATTGCTCGCGTTTGCAACCAGTTCAAATCGATAACGAATTGTAGTTGACTATTACTTTGACTGCATTTACGCAATACGTAATTACATGATTTCAACATTAGTTTATCGCGTATTGCAACTTATATATACATGATGATAAATACATATGTAGTATATATATAAGTGCACCATATATCATGCAATTGCAGCACTGATCATGCATACGACTAGTATTTCATTCAAATTCTTTTTTATCAGAATGCAAAATATAAAAAAAATTTAATTACTTAAAATTACAAATATTCGTAACAAACAAAATATCTGTCATAAAAATTATTTGTCGATTAAGAAAATGTTCGAAGCACTATCTAGGATGACGATTATTAACTACCGACACGTCAAAAAAGCAAGCGGCTCTGATGAAGTACAAGAGTTTAAATGAATTAAATTATGTTGATAATGTACTAGTACACACAAACACGTTATTGTGTAAAAGCAGTCTGCTTTAAGCTACCGTGAGATATTTATATTTTTTCACGAAAAAAACCATTATAGCTCCTCAGTACAGTACTACTCCTTTTCACATTATAAACTGTGGAAAGGGTACAGACTGAATATCACTGTCCTAGCATTGAAAGTTTAATTTATAAATTAACTTATATCAGTGTGTTGTCTACCATTAGGCTGATCGGTGGTTTAACATGCACAACTGCTCTCCGATGCTTTCAGTTCAATTGGTGTGTCCTTCAGAACTACTTCTTGCACTACAGGTTTAGCAACACATTAAGGAAAACACAAAAAGATAACGGAAAAAACTGAAACTGTTAATAATGTTAAAAAATAATGTTAAAAGTAATGGATTCAAAACGATTCTTAGAAAATTAATAATGGTTATGAAAAATTTAAAAGTATATAACATACATATTTAATTATTCTAGAAAATTGATAAAATATTACTGTAAAATATATCTGAAATTTAAATAATCAATGAAGTTTCTATAAAATATATTGAAAGATTACTTTGATAGACTGAAGTCAAGTAATCTTGAAAATAAATGATATTCAAACCATGTAACAAATAAAAACCGAATAAAGATTGAGGATGTAGGACATATTTCTTAGTGCTATATTTGAAGAAAGAAAAATCCCTGAAATATGATTATGTATATGTACCATGCAGATGTGCACATTACGTATCTTACATAAAGGATACTGTCTTCGGGAGGCTTATTTTCAGTGGAATCCATGCCTGGTAAAGCTGCTGCTACTCTTCTAAAGAGCTGGTCAATGAATAGAATAGAATTAATATATTACAATTTTAATTAATATAGCAAAGAATAAATGTTTATTAAGCAATAGAAACTTACCTGTTTCACATTATATCCAGCTTTAGCACTAGTTTCAATAAACATCACATTTAACTCTTTAGCTTTTCGTTCACCTTCTTCCATTGAAACTTGTCTTTTATCACCCAAATCTGTTTTATTACCCACTAACATAATAATTACATCACTTCCTCTTTCAGTCCGTACATCATCAATCCATTTTGATGTTTGATGAAATGAGTTTGCATCTGTATATATAGTTCACTTGAGCTCATGATATAACATGACATAGCCTACACTTTATCTCTATTTCAAATTAAACTTACTAGTAATATCATACACCACCACTGCAACAGTAGAATCTCTGATATAACTAGGTATCAAAGATCTAAACCGTTCTTGGCCTGCAGTATCCCATAGCTGTAATCTTACAGTTCTATCCTCCAGATACATAGTTTTGCTTAAAAAATCTATACCTATTGTAGCCTGTAATAAATAGTATAGTATTTTATTGTAACTTTCCATATAAAATCATTTCATTATACCTAAAATATTTTAATTAAAACTACCATATTGAAATTTCATATTTTAATAAATTCACAAAATAGAAGTAATAATAGTTGATGATAATCTTATGATATTCCTGCATTTTATTTCTTTAATGACATCTATTACAAAAAATCAATGTCTTGGTTCCCCCTTGGTTTCTCCTTATTGATGATTGATACTGTCCATTTTATACAACAAAAGTGTAAGACATATAAAAATCATAACTACAATAAAATGAAAGATAAAGATATAGATGAAAGTACAAATTTATAACATTCTCATAAGATCATTGGAAAATATGCCAATGAGATATGGATAATCTCAGAAATTTGGATTGTAGGTTGTGTGGTAAAAGAGAAAATTAAAGAACTGTTATATTTAAATATTTATAAGATAACATATTAATCTATGTCACTAAAGCAATCAATTTGTTATTTGGTATTTATTTAAGACTATATGTAAATTTTATGACATATGCATATATATATATGTATATCACAAAACCAATAGTTTCATACCTGATACGTGTTGTCAAAGCTGTCATACATAAACCGTGTGATAAGAGAAGTTTTTCCAACTGCAACATCAAATCACACGATTAATGGACAAAATGTACTATTATACGTTTAAAAAATCAAAATACAAAATATAATATAGTTGTACAGAATGTAGTTCAGAAACATTCATGATAATGAATTATTATTATAAATTTAAATCATATTGTAGCCATTTCTAAAAATATATAATTCATAATAAAATTACTATCTTCCCTTGGATAAAATATAAATTATTGAAATTTATTCACTGTGATTAGATTTTACAATATTGCGGTATATCGATATAGTCTGCAATCGTTTAAAATGAAACAAATATATGAAACAGCGATACGAGATTAAGTGCATAAATAATGAATTTTAATGGTTAATAGACATTTTTTATGAAAATCATGGGATTGTACAACTACGTAGATATAAAATTATAGGTATTGTTAAGACTAAATGCAATTTTAGGATGGTGATAACAAGAACGACGCCAAATTCGATCGCAACGATAAAGTTGCACAGTGACCAGAAATATTGATCTATAACCTAGAACGGTCATCATTGGAACTGATACATACGACAGAAAATATGGTATTTGATACACGAGAAATCATCAGCAAGATAAAACGGACATGTACATCAACAATATTGATCCAAAATCAACGGAAGTAGATTTAGAAAATACATACCGCTCTGTTCACCGAGAAAGACAAGTTTAAATTTACGCAACGGGTTTCCAAAATCACCCGAAGACGACATTTTCTTCGTATATTAGAACTACTACGCGGTGGATTATAAGTACTAAGCACACGTGAATAACTTAATTGATGCAACGAGTCATTAATTTTCACGAGAAATCATCTAACTTGACAGGTCGCAAAGCCACTCCTTCCTTCACTTGTAGGGTAGCCACGTTTAACTGGGAAGTGACGTCATTGGTTAGTTGTTAGTCTTATTAGTTTCTAATCTTATTCCTCTAGATGGCGCTAAAAAATTTAAAATACATCGAAAAAATTGTTTTTCTGTTACTGAAGATTTCCACAAAAATGTTTCTATAATAATTTCGCAAATGTTATAAAAACAATATGTTAAAAAATTATTAATGGCATATGTGTGGGGATTCAAAAAGCTTGAAAATAAATTACAAAATGTTTTATTAGTAACTGTGTTAGATAAAATCTGTACAATCTCAATGGTATAAGTCTCAAGATAATTAAGTTTTGTTTTTCAAATAATTGGTAAATTTATATTATCCAAAAATTGTAAGATTTCCCGTAATACATCTAGAAAAATACTTCGTAGTATTGCGATAATCGATTTGTTTAGTTGAACGATTATATACATATTAGATACGCTTGTGCACACACGATATATACAATGTAGGTATAATTTTTTTGATCTTTTTATTGTTGATGAAGTCTATTATTATTTAAGTTCCTATGAGGATCTTCAACCACAATGGAATTACAAAGTAGGTCATAAACAGTTCTGTTAAACCTGAAGAAAAATAAGGCAAAGCATATAGGGAATAAAAATGCTAAGATAATATTCTTCACAACTGATCTTCCAAGTGCTAGTGGTAAACCTAAATCTATTCCTGGTGAAACAAGTACAATGTCAGGATCATCAGGTCTATCAACAGGTGTAACACTACGGCATTGAACTACCTTTAATCCCATCATGAATTTTCCAGGTGTTGCACCACCAATACGACCATTTACACCATGTTGAAGCCAAAATGCCTAAAAAAATGTTTTCATTAAGCATTCATTACTTGTATTATTTTCTATCAATAATATACATACCTCAAAAATGCACACTATTACACGATGAATTATTTCTAGTATTAATATGCCATATGTCATTTCCAAAGCCATTTTATAATCAATTCTCAAGTTTGCTCGTACCAAGTCTAGATCATCTATATCTCTAAAATAAGATAAGATGATGGCAAGTCAAAGAAAGATGAAACTATAAAGAGAAAAAGATTAATCATACATACATGAAATCAAAAACATCAATAGCAATGAAAGTAATGGAAAACTTCAAAAGAAACAACATTATTGTATCTATAAATTCTGCTGCAAATCTCTTCCATATTGGAGGTATACGGTATTCAAATCCTGAAAAAATCGTTTTCTTAAATCTTAATGGAGAAGATAATCATGACATTAGATGATACAGATGAAAATGTATGTTTCAAAAATACTGCATTATGCGTAGCTATTTAAAGACACATAAAGCAGCCAAACATTTTGAAAACAATTATACAAAATGCAGTACTTTTGTAATAAAAGCACATATAGTACTAGCTGAACCTCTGTTGGAATGTGATGGACACAGGAGATATCGTTATGACCTTCTACCTTCAGCTCCAGGAGGCTGGAACGGAGGTCCTACATAATCTTGCGGCCTTCTTTGTCTGAGTGGATCATTTTCCTGGCCATTCGTGTCAACAATTAACCTATGTGTATTTGCTACATTTGATACTTGTGATGAGAATGATGGTACACCTATAATTATTCTATTTTATAGAATAATTTTGTTACATTGAGAATTCATAGTAACTTGTAATTACATGCTTCATGAGATGACAGCAATGTGACAATCTTACCAGATGAAGGATTTATTATTTGTCCAGACATTAAATAATATGGAAACATTGCAGCCATGCTTTGCCAAGCATAGGCTTCATGTAACCATTTTTCTAATTTTTTAAAATATTCCGAACGTTCTTCAGCAGCTATCATTCGTAGTTGGTCTTTATTTTCGCTGGATTTATCTTCTTTTGTATCTTCATTTTTGTCATCTGCCATATTGCTGTTTCGTAAAAACGTATCAAATAGAAATATTATCAACCTGCTCGAAGGAATAGTTTTGTTTTAAGATTATATAGTATGGTCCAAGTCGATTTGTTTAAAATAACAAATAATAATGCTCGGTAATTATCAGTAAGAATAATTTATATTCACACGAAATATTAATTTTCGCACGCAAAATAGCAGACTAAAAAAAGTGAAAAGTCAGTCCACAACATTAACAATAAATAGGTGAAACAATCATACGCCTACTTTACACGTAATTCTTGCTCTTTACATTGGAGAATGATAGTCTCGAATAAAATTTTGCGTATTTGCTTAAAGCTGACGTGTATAATAACAAATAGATGATCATTGATTTTTTAAAAATTCACTAGTAATGTCATAAAAATATTATCGTAACAATATTACATGATCCTTAACGTATTTTCTTCTTAAATTTAATGCTCAAAGAATCGTTAAAAAATTTTTATTGACAAACATTTATCTCGTCCAATTGAATTCATCAACAACATACAACTAAATAAAAATGCAAGTCGTATAAATGCTACTATAAGATGCTTTGTATACGAATCAAAATGAAAGATTATTATAAATACGTAAAACGCATACAATTGTGACCTATTAAAACATTTCATTTATAAAAATGCATCTTTAAAGAAACAACTGAACTGAAGAAGTTACAAATCGAGCATAACCTATGTAAGAGAATCCTAATACTTTCATTCGATGAATATAAATTATACAGAAAATTCGTATAGAAAAAGATAATATGAACACCTTGATCACGGGAAGCTGGAGAGACGAAACGTAGGAAATGAAAAGTACCGAATAGAAATAAAAAGTTACTACTCGCTAGCAGAACTGAAAATTGCGAGAACTAAAAACTCTAGTATGCTTCTCAAACCAGGTGGCAGTGTGCGGTAGTTCGCATTGCGGCGCTAGCTTCTCAGGGCATGACGTACTCGAAGCATTCGTGCAGTAATCACGGTCAGAGAACGTTTCTGACGATTCGCCTCTTTCAGTATTTCGCGTTTACGAAATAAATAAGAGCGTAACGCATAGGTGTCGTGAAGCAGTGTATCGTGCTGATTAGCTGTGTTCAATTATAGGCGTTAAGAGTGACAGTTTGATCTTGTCTTGAACAGGGTGTGGGCCACGACGCCAGAAGAAACATTTAGGTAAGATCATCTTAACTTTGATCGTATAATAACATTTTCCTTGGTTATATTAGCGAGCACTTAACCGGAAGGTAATATATACGTAAGATAACTAACAATTTTTCGAAAAACACGGTATTTTTCGTGGAAAAATCGAGTTACGGTGATTCCTCAGTCACGCGTCAATTCGATGGAATGTCGCGCTAGAATTCTGAGAATATAAGCGGTGAGTTACAATGAAAAATCGAATCTCCCTCTTCCATCGACGCTGTAAACAATTACTTAAACGCGGCACACATTTCCCATTGTCTTAAAAACCCGTATTTGACCGTTGTTAGCATATTATTCACCAATGAAGAGTATCGATGAGTTAGACTAGCGTGTGAAGATCGAAAATTCGATTTAGTTCCAATTCCAAAGCAGAGGTTAAGTTATAGTTGAAAATAACCTCTCAAATATACACCTTTATCAAATATACTAACATGAAACATACGCGATGTTCCAAATCGGAACACGCAGCGTAGAATAACCGCAGAGAATATTAAAAAGTATAAGTTCGATTGAAATTCTATGATTACGAAAAGTAATTCGTGATCCACGTGCTGTGCGAGTTGCGTGCGTGTGCTCTAGCGAGGAATAAAAAAACCGTTGGTAAACGAGGCCGACAAACATCTAGATACACGCGTGACGTTGCGTCAATATTTCAGGACAAATCAGCCGAATAAGATTTAACCGGCAATGTTGCGGATCACTTAAATCCCCTCTCGCGGGTTAGAATAAATGCAGTTTTCCATCGATCCGTTTTTAGTAGATACTCTATGGCTATATCTCGTGGGAATCTTCTTGATACCTATTATGGAAACGCGTTGCTCTTGATGGAGTGTCCAACGTTACAAAAAAGGAGTACAGAAAAAAGGGAAAAGAAACGATCGAGGAAAGGAAAGATACGAAACGATATATGAAAAAAACGTTGGTTGATTTGGTAGGATGCGTACGAATAAAAGATAAAGCTTTCCCCCAAATCACGCATGAGGTGAACGGCCGCAGGCATACTGAATCTCATTCACTCGTCGTAAGCACCTTTACGTTTTCGGAACCGGTTGCACCGAATTTATGGGAAAATGGCCGAGCACCGTGGGAGCCTGTACGTCTTGTGCGGCTTTTCTCAGTCTGCTATCGCTCGTTCTTTTAATTTGAGCCGGTCGAACGCGGACAACGTCGCGGCATACCGCATTGCATACTAATTTCGCGGCGTCCCGGTCAAATTAAATGCGCTTCTACACGCGACACGTTTCCGGTTCCGCCGACATTTCGACAGCTCTGCCAGTGTCATTAAAAACTATCGTCGGTAAAACTAAGGTTTCTGTTTTATTCTTTTAACAAATGTATCTCTTTATATTTTGAAAGTAAGCACACGAACTTCGATCACATTAACTTAAATTCTGTTAAAACGCTAAGTATAGTTGTTTCTTATACCTTCCTGTCATTTTCGAATTATCGATCGATGAAAATCGGCGATTTTTCGCCGTTTGATCAATGTGTTTCTCGATAACCACTGTTTCCGTTGATTGAGTTCTCTGGCGTAGGGGAAGCTCACGATAACGCAAATTGCCCTACTCGATCGACGCCAGCGGCTTGCAGCAACATTCCAAATCTCCTAATCCACTGTATACGGAAACATAAATAAATGTGGTGACTCGATTAAAAATTGTAAACGGAAAAGGAGATGTAACGTAAAATTTTGTTATCATAGATGTGTGCAAAGTAATAGCACTGCATAAATTTCTACATTACTACGTATAAAGATAGATACTTTATCATTGATCATGCAATCTGTGTCATAAAGCTGATACAACCGGAGGTTTGAGATAAAATATTTCCTTTCCTTTTGCTGCCGTATTGGATTCGTATTTTAATATCTTTTCTATAAATAAATTTCGAGTTTAATCACGCGGATTTAATTTTTCGAACGTTATCGGTCGCGACAATATATTTTCCACCATATTGCCGGTGAAACTGCAGTTATTTATGATCATCGATTATTAATAATCGTCACGGAGAAACAATGACGGTTTCCATTCTACCGGTGCAATCGAATCGTAAATTAATATTTCCATAGTTTCGTACAATTTACAGACAGACGTTACTTTTCACCCACCTAATATAAGTAATCTGTCCGCGTGTAATTTATTCGCGTTGATTATAAATCGGTAAATTGCAAATGTATCCACGAGGAAAGCTTAAACCCCTGAGGAGTCGGATAAACGCGAGTTGTTGCGCGCCAATTTTAATGGAACTTTGTAAGGCAGATACAGAATCGAAAGATATCTGACGAACGTTCAATTGTTTCCATAATACTCGATGAATTTTGCTTCTCTGTTGAATTCCTGGTTGCAACCGTGTCTCGGCAGAAGGTTTCCAGCCACATAGTTTCTCGTTCCTTATAACAAAGGGAAGCAACGCCACAGACGGTCTTTTCTCTCGTCGAAATTCCAAGGATTCCGTTCTCGATTTTCAGCCGTCGCATTCCCGCCAATTTCGCCACTGTACAGAGACTCGCCTCCGCAATTCGATTCACGCAAAAGTATCGCGGATCGTCCGTTGTGATCGATGCGCGATTGCTATCGGGAACAATGGGTTTGCATTCGTGGACTTCCGCCAGAGTGAAACGCATACGCCCAACGATTTACAATGGCCAGGCAATGGGGTTTCGAATCGAACGCTCTCATGTAGAACTGGTGAAGCGACGAATCTAAAAATCCTTTTTATCGCGTACATGAAATTTCGACGACCAGTTTAGGATACCCGCATGAAACTAAGCGATCGATGGTCTAATTAATTAGCGAAAATGTGATTCTGGTTAGTTCTGCAAGAGTGGTTTCGTGTCGTGGATGGGTTAATTAGATCCTATCTACGGGAAACTCTAAAGAACGAACAGACCGAAGGTTATAAGAGGCCTGACTGTTCCTCTCTTTATTCTCCATTTCGAAAGCTCCATGCCGCGACCGCATCGTTGATATTCTAAGTGCATGCCAACTGCAAGATTCACAGGCAAATAAACAATATGTGTTTACGAATGAAAAATACGCTATCGATCAGATTTAATACCTACGTTGCATTTGAAATTGACAGAAAGTTCTATTTTTTTTTTTATAGCATTAAAGCATCAAAACGTAAGGAAAACTGTGTGATGTTTAATGCGTCGAAAGTGAAGCTTCTCTGTCGATGACTAGAGTAATTTCGCTAACAGCGTCGTCGTTCTATAAACTGATTTCCACTGAAATTCCGTGCGTGTGAATAGCGGCACAGATGAGCTCTTCGTCCTTTCCACGAATAGAGCCGGATGAAATCTGGTTTCAAGGCGTGGAAACTCCAATTTTTGCCTAGTTGCGCAGAAAATGCCATCGGTAGGTTCAATGGAAACGAGATCATCTATTTTAGTATAGCAATATCCCAATTTATTTCTGTAGGATTGTTTTATTACGAAGATTGAACGACAGCGTGGATTTTTCGAGAGCTTAAAACGCGCAATTAACTCGCTGACATATTACAGGATGTTAAAGAAACATATAAAACGACGATATCGACAAGATAAGAGTATCAATTTAAAAAAAAAAAACAGATAAAGCATCGATATTTCATCTATACGCAGATGTTTTTTCGTTTTACGAAACAGCAGAGAGGTATTTTCTTCTGATTTACGATCGAAACATTCTAAACATCGCGCGGAAAATTTGCATTTTAACGCATGTAACGGTAATTCCTGAATTGTAGTTTCTCAATATCCTCTAATGTTTGTCCAGTATTCGTAGAAAACCTTGCAAAATATTCCTAAGTTTTACGCAGTATGCGTGATATAATATCGTCTTATGGTCAGTCGATCCTCTGTTTGTTTTAGAAACAAATATATCGCGATACGTAATGTATCGATTAAGTAAATGGAACAGATAACAAACTCAGCTTTGTACCGTGATATAACGCAAGAACATCGTGAACAGATCTGTAATTACAGCGGTAATGAAGCATGTCTTAAAATGCACTGTGACTGATCAAAATAATAATTCGAGTCTCCTTCGATTAGCGTGATCAATGAAGCGCATTAAGCATTACGTAAACTATGATAAATTAGATTTATAGTGTCGTAACTATGCTTAAAATTCTGTAGAAAATTTCAAGGTTCAAAGTTCGCTAACGTCACGTTTTGATAAGAAAATTCCGATTCCGCGAATAAGATAAAGAAAGACGGAGCTGGTAATCCGGACTTTCCGACGAATCAACATCCTATTTCTGAATCAATCGTCGCAATCTTCGCGTCGGAATGAATTTACGATATCCGCAAACGAGATAAAGTTTTCATTTTAAAGACGATCAAGCCTGATTAACAGACAGCTGCTTTTTATTCCGAGTGGCCGACATTTCTGAAATACCAATCAATCAACATGAATCATACGCTTCACGATGCAGATCGACATTCTCGTGCCAGTGAAACAGTATCTGGAAATCGGCGTGCATCTCGAAGGATGCACGGGTCGACGATTACGCATACAATGGACTTTCGATCCTATTGTACGATCGCGATTTCCTCAGTTCATCATCGATCACTCATACAGATGGTAGAGACGTAGCAAGAAATGTATTTAGTAAAGAGCAACAGAGATATTATTTCGTTGATGTATTTCAATTCCGAAACGTTGGTTCGACGGAAAAAGTTTTCAACGCTTGACGATCTATGACGAAAATTAATGGTAAAAGGAAGTGAGAGACTGGGAGCGACATTTGAAGTTGCTGATACCAATGGCGAAATTACAGTCTGTGAAATAAAACTTCTTATAAAGCGTGTTTAGTTACACCAAGGGGTAGATGCTTTCTAGAAGAGTTCCGCTTTACAGACAGCTTCATCAGTTAGCCCATACCGATCAATATCTGAAACAATCTCGAGTACTTAATCACGTACTCGATATATTACGATATTCGGCGATAAAAACAGAAAAAGATAACATAAATGAGATGAACAATATCCTAATTACAAGACACTTTTCTTTAAGATTAGTTCGTTCAACATTCAAATTAATTAATTCGTCTTATCGAACAGTGTGATCATCAACGTATGGTCGGATTAAATTCGCACATAACTATTCTAGCTAATGTTTGTTCTGCCTGGAAGATGATGATGATCGTGTAGAAACACGCGTGCGCGCGAAATACCACGGAACATCGTAATCTACGGCAAATAAAACTAGGCGTTCTGTTATCGTGCTACGATTCGAAGATGTTTAACTCGAAATAAAATTTATTCATTGGTTGTGCAAAGTTCCACGATATCTATGGTTATCTATTTCGCTGAGACTGATCACGATCGCGAACTACGGACTGCTTATTCAGCGCGAATTTCGCATTGAGAAATTGATCGACTTTCCTAGGGTTGTTCCGTCGTCCTGAGATCCACTCGACATTTATTCACGCTAAAAGATTTCTTATAATTCGGTCCATAGATCGAGAATGACAAATTGTTTATTGATTTTCTATTTTCTAACTACTTTATATGATTTTTATGGCAAATATACGAATAAAAATCACGCGAAATACGACGAAAATCTGATTAGGTATTTTGTGGAATTTATCGGCGTTGTTAAATCATCATTTAATAACGAGTATCGTAACATGGTATTTATAGAAATAACTATCTTTTCCTTTAGGATTGTAATGCTAGTTCTGATGCAAAGATAATCTATGCAATAGCACGACACCTCATTGAACGTATTGCCATTCTATTTTCCTAATTGAAAGGGCTATCGAGCTGCAGTGTAATATCTTTTCGATTCTTTCGCGTTCCGCTTCATTATTTGCATTGCCACGCGTCTATCCGCAGAAATTCATTAAAAAGATTCACGTACCTACATAAACGCAAAACGTGTGAAGTCACAGCTGGAAAGAGAGTTCGCCATTTATCGTTATTAATTGAATCTATTTGCATATCCGTTTCACGGAACCAGCCCCGCCATTAATTTCCGGAACGTTTGCATAGTCCTTTCAGAGATTTTACTTCTTCGATATCATTGTACAAGCCATGTACTATAGACTTATAATAAACGCGGATAAAGTAAAAGTGATTTGTGACAAATTTTAATTTATCTCGTTGATGTAATTTGTAAAATACCTGAAGGATAGAACGAAAAGTCCAAAGTTACGAGCAATATTCCTCAAATATTACGTTGTTCTTCGCTTGACGTCGTAAAGTTTTAATGAAAAATCCAAGGGAAACGGGCCACGTGATTCGAGGCAAACGGCTAAGGGTGACTCCCCATACGGCTGTGAATTCCGAAGGAAAGAAGTGATCCTACTATCATTTCGTTTTACGATAACTCTTTTTCATTACCCTGGTTCGAATTCGTGGAACGAGAATTTAAGGGCTAGTTTCGGGACTTCTATGAGAAAAGGTGAGCAAGCAAACGTTCCGTTTCATCCCTTCGTAATTAAACTTCTATAGAGATAATACACTGCTAAGAGATAAAAACATTAAAGGAGGGATAAACGGGCAAACTTTCTCTTTGAAGGAAATAAGTTGAGGACAAGCGAACTTCTTTCAGTAAAGAAGGGAAGCTTATTGAATCTTTTTGAATCTTGAGACTTTCTGTCTCACTTATAACCTCGTTTCTATACGTCTCTTTAAACCACGCCAAAAGTTGAATTGAAAGTTTCTTACGTTTTACATGTGGTTATTGAGCATTTCATGAAAAGATATATAATTTTTTGATACGAGAAAGAAAGAAAAATGAAAGTTTTGTGAACCGACAAAATAAGAGGTGAAACGATCGTAGGTTTTGAGCGCTCCCTCGTGTTTTTCTATTCCTTCAGGCGTGAACGAGCTGGCAGCATAATTCCATCTTAATTAATTGCACTGCCTTTCACGAGCCCCATCCGGTACTGACGAACCTTCCGGTCAGATTGACGATCGCCTTTCGGTCTACTGACTCCTTGAATAAAGCACGCCGGGCGCGGAAACAGGTGGTAGGCTGACAGAGGATGATGAACGGTACGCAACCGAGTGTAGCTGAGGCAACCGCGCGAAAACTTCATCTGAAATCTGGCAAAAATGTGAAACACCATACCTGTCGGCTGTTGCTCTTCTGATGTGACATGTAGCGATAAAAAGCAATCTGTTACGCTCCTTAAATGTACGAAAATTTTATGACGAAGGAAAATGCAGCAAAAATCGTTACTGATCTACCCAAGAAAAACATATTGGCGATAACAAAAATTAAAATGAAAATGTACAAAAATTACAGACGAGGTGACTCTTCTTTCGTTTTCAATTGAAAACAACGAACAAGCTCAATGAAATTTAACGAAGCGTTAAGATGAAGAAGGATGTGTCAGTAAGATAACACCTGCAACGTGACGTGTTGCATTTTTATTCGCTCGAGTTTTTCCAGCGGTGTAAGATGGGAAAAACCATTCGTGACTTGTGTGCTGATTTGCAATGTAAAATTCATCGGTGTGTCGGTCGCAGCAAGCGCAGGGAAATTATTTGTTAAATGTTGTGATTTTTCATACGTTCCGGTGAAACGTGATTCCTCCACGAATCGTTGGCGTAAACCCTGTTGCAGGAAGGACCAGGTCGCGACTTTCGATCGCGGAATTTGCTGTTTCTCTCTTCCAGACAGCCACGAGCTCGAATCAATTAACCCAGTTTCTTTTTCACGCCAGCAACGTTGCTGCTTCTGCGCGAAATACCGCTACCAGATCGAAATTGCCGACGTTGAAATTTTTAAGAGAGACTGGTCGACGAATTCGATGATAGAAAAAGTTTGTCTCTGTTCCGCGTAAATATTCGATGTTAGACAGACTTACTTACGACGGCTTAAGTCCGACGTGAGGTAACACGTTCAGACAAACTGTCTAGCATAGTTACCAGAAAACGTCACCTTTCCCATATCGTGACAAGAATCTTAACATAGAGATCTATTACAAACTTTAGGATGCATGGTATTGTATCGATATACGCACTAACAAGAAGTTCAACTATATATCAGAACCGTAGTAAATCCTTGGAATAAGTCTCGAATTTCAATGAAGTTAAAGCTTACCTGATAGAACGAATTCCTAAATCAAAGCAGAAAGTAACGACAACGATTGATACATCCGCTGCACATAAAAGTTCCTCGTTCAATAATATTTGAATCAAGATTGAAGAGTACTTCGTATGACTATAATTAAAATATCGAATTCTCAGATTCTCAGGATTCTATGAAATCGCTCGTAAAGACTTAACAATGAGCGTACCTTATTAAAAAGAATAATCGACTATAATAGTCGATTATATTTTGGTAAATGTAAATAAAAAAAAACAGTACAATTAGTTTTGCGAAGATTAAGCAACGACGTCGTCCGAGAAAATTAATTGAACCTAGTCACGTGAGTCTGGTGCCTTTACCGAGTGAATACTACCATTACGTTGGAAATTATAAAAGTTTCTCAAGGAAAAACAAGCTAACTGCACGGTGTTCTCCACGCGAACATGATGGCGGGTGGAAATTTTAATAGACGACCGAAAATAACCATGCATAACGAACCGGTATTCCAGTCGCGGCGTGTTTAACGTTCAAAACTGCTGTTAAGATTCCTGGAAGCATTCCCGATGTCGGTATAACGAGCATACTTCTTTCTGCGTCACGGTGAAAAGCGACGCGTGAAAAGTATAAATCGCGAATGCTGCTCAAGAAACGTTTCTTTCTTTATCTTTCTGAATCGAACGGAGAAAGGTATTGGTCACTTTCGATATCCGTGAGAACGACATTCGCACGAACGGCTATGCGATTCAGCGATCGTTCGAAGGCGAATTTCTGTGTCACGATCACGAGTAATCCGGATACGCGTGCACAGGTCTGATACATTCTTCAGTCATCGAATACCTACTAATTCAAGGCCGGTCGGTTCGCACAGCCAGAGGTCCTTGATCGGTTTTGCAATGATCGCACGTATCCGTGAAAGCGAATTTGCGCACTGGATGCTTTTTCACGGGTACCATTATATCTAAATATTCATTCATGATGATTTTCTTGCGATACTTAGCCCTATATTATTCTACGAATTGAATTGCAAAAACTTCGAAACACGAGCATGCCATTTAATAAAAGATACATGGTATCAGGAAAAAATTCACAAGCATCTTCTTCTCAATCTAGCCTAACGTTACACACCCTAAACGTCCAATAAAAGTTGCTGACCTTAGTCGTCCAATCGATCCAGTGATAGCTTGCAACCTTGCACACCGTCAAGTAACTTATGCTGGTTATCAGGCGTGTGCAAACAAATTTCCAATAAAGAAAGTTTCTATCTGGTTTTCTGCGAGTCTCGAGCTGACATAAAGCAATAGAAAAAGGGATGACGAAGAATTAAAACCACTGTATGAAAATTATTTTGCTGTGAACAGTGACCTGTTGACCTGATCACCAAAGTGCAACGATGCACTGCGTTTCTCTCGTGTAAATTGTGCATTTCTAACCTTTAGAACACGGAAAAGTTCTGTGGAATTCGTCGCAGCAATTGGGGCGTATTGTTGAGAATTGACAACGAGAGTTGTTGCGTTGGTGGAAGCAGCGATAAGTTGATATCACGCGAGGATATTCAAAACGATTAAAAAGAGAATTCAGATTAGAATTCAGTTACTTTTATATTTCCTTTAATAAAATCCCTAGAAATGTGTACTCGTTTCATTCGTGAGAATGTGAAAATCTAATGGATGAAAAATATACATAGGTATCGTCTGGATCGTATAAAACCAACCAGTTCCAAAAGTTAGTTTTCGTTAGTATCAGTGCGTTATCTCACGTTATCGGTTTCTAACGATTAATTTAAGCACGGCAGATGACAAATTACCGAGCAGATAAATAGTATAAATAACAGTAACCAGCGTAGGATGGCGTGTAAGATTAAACGAGGTGAGAATAACAAGATGTTAAGAAACAAAGTATTATGCAACAATTTATAATTTTTTCGCAACACCAATCGTAATAAATAAGGAATTTAAATGTGTGTCTTAAGAAACGAGCAGCTGAATCTTATGAATGAATAAGCATTGACGTTGAAACGATGCGATGCATTAACCTTCCTTAATTATTTTCAAGATTGTTTCGTAGTACATTGCTAAATATTTTTAGAAACATAATCGTTTCTAATGATCGATCGAATTGATACGTATTATTGAATGAAACAGATAATATAATACTTGCGTTATTGCCTCACGTTACAACGTAATAAATCGTTTGTATGCTGGAAGAAGCCAAACAGTGTCATTCTCGAGTATAGGTAGATACGTATAGGCAGTTAGCTGAAGTTCAAGCAACCTATAAAAAGTTGCGTTTATAATTAATAACATGCTCGTTTACCTTGACCCGCGAAGATTGGAAACGCGGCTGAATAAATCGTTTATGATTTTGAGGATCCATAAAAACACTCATTCTTCTTTTTCTTTTTTTTTCTCTCTCTCTCTCTTTTTATGCTCGATTCATCATCGACACAAATAACAGTTGTGTTTACACGGTACGTTGCACGGAAATTGCGCGTTCAAATATTGATAGTATGAAAATTGATTAAAATACGCGGAAATAATAAAGTTTGGTATAGGCTAAAGCTGTTTGGTTAGATGCGTTTACATGGCCTTTAGATATTTAATTACTGCAGATCAGTCGGCGCAGTATCGATCCAATGCTCAGACGCCCTCCCTGACAATTTCAAATTTCTCGCTCAACGAGATAAACGAACGTGAAAATAAAACGGTATATATGACCACAAATGATAAATATCTAAGAGCTACGAATGCCAAATATCGTGGTCGTTTTGGTCGAAATGTATTTATTCTTCATGGAAATGTATAAATATCATAGTTCTTAGTGAATCTTTTTCGCTGTTAGAAATACAATTAGGTAATTTTCGATTTAACTAGCCATGGAATTTGTAAACTTGTTCGTCGAAGCTTTAATAAAGTTATCTAGTCTGCTCCGTAACGCTTAGCAAGTTGCTGCGCTTGCCACGCAATTTAAACGACCACGTCCCGCCCTTTGTGTATCGTCGCATAGGTACATGCAAATACGCATGCATGTTCCTCATAATAACTAATAAATTCTGCAATTTAGTATGCCGGGACGTCTATTACCTCTTTGCGCCCTCGTTCGGTGCACGTGCACACAGTATCATCGTGATCGTGATGCAAATTTGCGGCGTCAAAGCGAAGGAAAAGCTTTTAGACGAAAAATTGCGATGTTAACGCGTAATTTTCCTGTTCTATTTTCCAAAGCGCGCGCGATACGCTCGTATCTTTTCAATTCGTCCACGTTACGCTTCGATAAATAACTCGCAGCTAATTGTGTCGCATCTGCCAACAGAATTTGTTATATCAAACAGAACAAAGGAGACAGCGATTTAATGTAACTCGGCGCGGTATAATTAAATTCTAGAAGTTCGGACAACTTTTGTCCTGAAAAAATCTCGCCTCTGATAATTCTGCAAACCTTTTAAAATCACAGCGAAGAATGGAGATAAGGAAGAGATTACAGAAATTATTCGAACGATAGTCGCGAATTCGATCACACTTTCGCGAATGATTTCGTTTCAAGGATCGTAGAATAAGATGCTGATAGAAATATGTTTCGAGCGTTCCCACGTGAAGCGTGCTCAAGTTGATTGCTTCGGTGGCTCGGTCACGTTTACAAGTTCGCTTCAGGTGTGATGAATTTATGCTCGTGACGTAATTAGTATGAACTCGTACCAGCGTGTCATTCGAAAATGACACTTGGCCCGCTGGATTTCCATCATTTATGCGGATTGAGCCAACGCAATTACGTGATTATAACATGCGAAATTGGTTACAGTTAAGTGACGTACCAAAATTGTAGACGGACGTGTATCGCAAATCGGAAAAAGGTTCCATTACGGTTCTAATGCGTTCCGAAAAATATAAATATGTACGCGTACAGCGTCTGTACGTTCTACCGTTAAATTTACAACTTGCTTTTCAGTTTGATTTATGTTTGAAAGCAACGAACTATTTTTAAGTTCTAGTCCAAGTACATCTCGCGTAGAAATCGCGATTAAGAATAGAAAATTCATTTTGTCGCTCGCGTGAAGACCAGTTCACGAATTCTCTTTTGTTTCTGTTCGACAGTAACCTCTATCGATTTTATATCGATTAAAAAGACACCGTTCTCCCTTTTCGGGAAATACTTCAAAAATCTGTCCGTTCGTGGAGGGTCCAAACGTTTCAAAGGCTTTCAAAGCAAAATATTTTTTTCAGAATGGAAATGGAACGTTGAACCACGGTGAAATTGATTTTGCCTCGATTGGTAATCGAGTGAAACTGATGGCTTATCGGTTTTGTTGGTTTTCCAGCGCCAGCGACGTTCACGTTTTTCCGCTCGGCACTAATCTCGTTTCTGTCGCGAGCTCCAGTTGCTCGTCTATTGAATTGTGCAGCGACCTTAAAGAAGAAGAGATTCTCCTCCCTGTCACCTTTACCGAGATTTCACGAAATCTTAACGTTTCACTTGAATTTTCCTATAATTTACAAGCTTTTGATGCATGATCCTCCAATAGGTAACGATTTTTCTAAAACTAAAACAATTGAATTGTCTCGTATCAGTAAGGCGAGTATACGATGAATAACGCAAATGAAATTATTCTATCGTTCGAAACGCGATTGGGTCTAGGCGTCAGGACGTCGTCAGATGAAAAGCACAATTCTGAAGGTTTGGTTATCGATGTTAAACAGCTACGTTCCATTTTCTGACGTCTGTTGCGTCAGAAACACGTAACGTGTATACGGTCAGTCCTTTACATCGGTCACGTGCTATAGAATGTGTTTGAATCAACGGTCGTTTAATCCTACCTAGTCTTAAATTTATCATGCGATTGTACCGTAATAATCTTCCGTCGAGTGGCTGGAAAGCTGAAACGCATGTACCACGTTCGTCGCAAATTCTTGATTCCCGTATTAATTCATTTTCATTCCCGATCTACGTAATATTTCTATTCTGTTTGTATTTTATACGTCTAACGGTTCGCCAAAGAACTGAGATCACGAATACCATCATATTACTATATATCCTTCGAATATTATTCCGTTATTAAACTTCCCACGTTACGACGTACGAAAGAGCTGGAATGGTAATGAAATACCAAACAGCGTCGGAATAACGATTTCTGTTTCCTGGAAAAGCGAATATTCATCGTTGCGACTTACGACAGCATCCTTACGTGGATCGTAACAGTCACGGACTCTATTCTCTATATGCACCAACGAGCACAGATCGTTCTTTAGATCGCGTTAAGAATTACACGAGCGTCGATTGAAATTGACATCCATTTGTCAAGGCCCGTCTAGTCTGTGCTCGACGCTCACCAGGATTGCAGGGCTCGTTACTGAAAAGCTACTATTCTAGCGATCTTGGTGCTTGATCCATTTCTCCGTTTACTATCAAACCCGCGAACAGTGAACAGTGGTGCTTTAGAAAATAAAGCGGCCGATCGCTATTGCGCGAACGCAAGTCATGTTAGTGAGTTATACGAGAATCAAAATATTCGATAGCAAATTCGTGGAACGTGAAATCAGCTAATATGAGTAGCTGACAATCGAATTATTCGATGATTTCAACGGAGTGTTCATTCTGAAAAACGACTAGTCAGTCGCGTTCTCGCGATTAGATTATTGTTTATCGCGCTGGCGTGGCGAGTTCTTGCCGGATAAAAGAAGAACCGTAAAAACACCTGCGTAGAAAATAACCACCGCACTACCAAATATGGCAAAGGTGAAGACACCTACTTTTACGTTCGCACGTTCTGCGAGCTAATGTACGCACGAATCATTAATTACGATAAGCGCCATTGTTTAATATTATCATCGCGTCGATTTATCATGCCAATTCATCGGATCTTTCTTCGAATCGACTCGCGATACTTTCAAAGTTCATTGTTATTTGAGCTTGAAACTTCAAAATATCTCGTCATTGACAGTCACGATCATGTCTTTCGAATTATCGATCGGTTGTTTAGCGCGTCTTTTAACGCTACCGACAATGCTGTCATTCAAGACTTTTCAGACTTAAAATCCTCCTTAGACTATTCTAGACGAGTTCGTTAAGCTTCTTAAATCTACAGCAAGAGCTCCGGGAAACTTCGAAAGTTGCCAATTGTCTATATCGATAATGTCTCAACGAATTCGAAACGTCATGTCGAATCGCTTAGCGATTTGCCAAGAAAGAAGAATCAAAATTTTAATGAAAGTCGTGCCAAAAGTTCGTCAATTCGTCGAAGATTCGCTGGTCGGGGAGGTATCGTGATTTTGACCGGTTCTTCGTCAAGAAGAACAAACAAAACACATCATCTATATTCTCTTTTGATAGCAACTGCTTTTTTAACTTTCTTCTTCTCTCTTCGCCTTTCTCTTTCTCCTCTATCTCTGGCCGTTTTCTTTGACGATAGCTCGATCAAAGAGCTGTTTTACGCGCGCATACGTGCGCCGTTCTCAAAGAACGATGACGAACGTCCTTTTTGGCGTGCATTACAGTATGCACTGGCTTTGTCGATTCACAATGCGTGCGAGTTGCGTGTTGAAGCACAGGGGAATGTCAGTGCCGTACAAGAGCACCGAGACTTGAAAACGACGGCTATACTTCTGAAAATTTGCCAGCACCGAGTTCTCGTTCCTAGAGAACGATAAGAGATATTGGGATGCAAGTTTACGAAGGTTAGAACGACTTTCGAAATTATAAAATAGATCGTGACTGGTGGATAAATAATAATACTCGTAAATCGATCGAGGATGTTGAATTGTAAATGTTAGGCAAGCATGAAAAGTGTTAGTTTTAGCATTTTAAAGGATAGTACTTTGGCCCTACTCCATATTTGAAAAATTCACGTCAAATTTTTTACGAGTCGAAGAAACGTAAAATTTATAATTTCGACTTGGAGCAATTTCTCCTCAATAGATGCTACAGGATATCCTATGATCTAATGCTTTTGAGATTTTTTATCCTTAACGTTCGATTTTTTCATTTGCAGTGGGATAGTTCGGAATCCGAGTATTCGGAGTCTGAGGAGTCAAATGAGTTAGGGGCCATCGTAAGCCCCGATACCTGCGCGATGGACACTGTGGACAGTGCCAGCAAGCGGCAAGCTACTCGTGTCTTCAAGAAGTCCAGCGTCAACGGAAAGATCGCGGTATACCTTGGGAAAAGAGATTTCGTCGATCACATAACTCACGTCGATCCTATCGGTAAGACACAGAGACCCTTGTTGAGCTGTAAGGTTTCAAAGCACTTAGATTGTTTCTTCTTCGTACCTGATTACCGTCATTAGCCATCTACCTGTTGAGTCACTAAAGCGATCGATGTTCTTTCTCCCTCGAACATGGAACATTGTCTCAAGTAGAGAAATATCGGTATGTTTAGCGTATTGTTCTATCTCTTTAACGTTGATCCAATTATTCGAGTATAGCTATTTGCAGCTATTTGACAGTGAAACATCGTTAAAATAGCTTGAAAGGCTGCTAACGGCGAAGATTGGAAAATTCGATTTACTTAAACGACCAGTTAATCTTGAACGTCAAGGCCACTTAAGCATGTGCTCATCGATCGCTGTTCGATCGTTACAGACGGGGTCGTGCTGATTGACCCAGACTACGTGAAGGATCGCAAGGTCTTTGGCCATGTTCTAGCCGCGTTCAAGTACGGCAGGGAGGATCTAGACGTTCTAGGATTGACGTTTCGCAAAGACCTCTATTTAGACGCCGAACAAATCTATCCGGTGGTACCTGGTGCCAAGCAGAGAAAGCTGACACGGTTGCAGGAGAAGCTGATTAAGAAATTAGGAAGCAACGCATATCCGTTTTACTTCGAACTTCCGCCCCATTGTCCCGCATCAGTGACGCTACAACCAGCACCCTGCGAAACTGGAAAACCATGCGGCGTCGACTACGAATTAAAAGCATTCGTAGGTGAGACGCTGGACGACAAACCGCAGAAACGGTACGAGCCTCGATTATCGCGATCGTCAGGAGAACGTTTACGGCCACGCGATTTCTCTACCCTCGCTTCTAAATCGATTTTTAGCCGACATGGGACTGACCGTCGACGTGCTCGTTTCTTTTATCCCTTTTGCGGTGGAACGTTTCAACAGACACGAATATCATGTAAATACGTTTCGCAATGTATTATCTGTGGCTGCTTTCTTACGATGAAAATAGATATACGTACCTTTTCAAAGAAATTGATTCATTGTTAAAGAGATGTATCGTAGTTAGTTTTATACAACAAAGAAGCGAGATCCTTTCTCAGTTTGATATCAATTTGATCGAAATATCGTTTAATCTTTCAACTGATTCAAAGGAAAATAGTAAACTAGTAAATAACCATACAAATCTTGTCACCTCGTATAACAGAATTTTCGAAATCTCGTTATTTATTGTACGACTCGAGCCGCAGAGTATCGCAGCGTGGGTTAACGGTTTGCAAGCCGGTTGACAGCAATGAATCATCATGTTGTAGAAGCTCGGTGCGACTGGCCATACGGAAGATTATGTACGCGCCGTCGAAACAAGGCGAACAACCTTCCGTCGAGGTGAGCAAAGAGTTCGTTATGTCGCCGAACAAGCTTCACTTGGAGGCGTCACTGGACAAGGAGTTATACCATCACGGTGAGAATATTGCCGTGAACGTGCATATAGCAAACAGCAGCAACCGGACGGTGAAAAGGATCAAAGTGTCCGTGAGGCAATTCGCGGACATTTGTCTGTTTTCCACCGCGCAGTACAAGTGCACGGTCGCCGAGGCAGAGAGCGAGTGAGTATCATTCATTGCACGCCATTCTTCTCCATGAACATGCGTCAGAACGCGAAACATACTCGCTGTGAAAGTATGGCAACAAATAGATCCATATGCAATGTTACGAACGAAAGTTGAGACGCAAGTTGTAAATACGTTTGCACTGATAGTCGTATTGTTTACCAACTGATGAAACATTCTCGTTATTATGTGGTGACACAATTATGTCATTCATAGGAGAAATTTTGGTCATAACTTCAAGATTTATTTTGCTGCGAGAATTAGAGTTTACGTTCCCATGTTTACGGTGATTATAGTTTGAATTCTCGAATAAAACTATTTATTGCCTAGCTTTCACAACAATTCACCGAAGCGCCTGTTACCGCGAAGACCACGTAATCGCAATAGTTGAACAAATTTCTGTTGACGTTAGACGAAACTAAGTCTCGTGTTTGGTCACGATTGACGTCGATAGACTGCTCGAAGACGTTTTATGTTTCGAGCTGTTCGATGTCCTTAAATAGCAACCAGCTGGTCTATATACCACCGCGTCGTAGTCACTGCGAAATTTACGAGTAACACATTCTGCGGCGTGACCAGGCACGAGCTACTCAAGATCTATCGACGCAGATGCAGGAAGATATAAATTACATTGCGTTCGGATAAATTTCAATGGGAATTTATATCGCATGTGATAGTTCGTATCGACGATGCCTTGTACTGGTTTCTGCGTGTCCCTTATCGGAGAAATACGAATTTCCAGTCTAATTGTATCCATCGTAAAATAAATCTTAAAGTACAAGATTTCTCACTTACTAATTACGATAGAGCTACAAAAATTGACTCGGACGTTTGTCTTTCTTCGAAAATGATCGATAGCAGAATTGGAGGTACAACTTTCGGTAAAAGTAAAAGAAAGGGGAGATGCACTGCACAAGACTGTTTCGATTAATATTAACGATAGGTGTGTACTTATACGTAGCGAAACGCGATAAATGTCGAAAGGAATTGTAACATGACGAAACGGAAAATAAAATGATTGCACTGGCAGTATAGGGGTATCGCCAGGATTCACTCTGAGCAAGGTCTTTTCTCTAAAACCAACGCTCGCTGACAACAAAGACAAGCGAGGTCTTGCTCTAGACGGCCAACTTAAGCACGAGGACACCAATCTCGCATCTAGTACAATGTGAGTGTTCAAACATCGGCCGGCTACAATTTTCCTCCGAAGCGAACGTTCGCGGCTGAAGACTGGAAACGGGCCAAATAATTCTGGAAAACTTTCGCGAATTCCTGCCTGAGATTTGCTTCAAAGTTTGGGATCGATTGCGGGGATCGCGTGTTTTCGGTTAAAAGAGTAATAAATAGTCTGGAATATTAAATATTTTTCGTGGTTGCTTTCTAACTTTAAAGGGGGTGTATTTCTGTATTATTACACCTTTCTCGGTAATCGATACTCCAGATAATTTGTCAGTAAATGAACCAGCTGTTTCAGGCCTTAACTTTTTATTATTTAAACAGCAGATACGCGATAATAAAGTAATTATATATGCATCGAAATGTATTTAATTTGCGTCAAAGCCTGTTTGCAGTCTTCGCGGACGATCATATCGTTAAAAATCGAAGTACGATATTGTACGGGAATACTATTTCAAAGTGGAATGCCAGTATTTTCCTTCGTGGCCTTTTTGCTGGAGACTTTATGAATATGGAATTCCATCGGTGGTGGTCTATTTTGCTGTACAGGGGACACGTTCCTCTTTCTCCGTTTCTCTATCTCTCTAACCCTTTCCTAACCTTTCGTTTTTACTTTATTTTCTGTTATCTCCACGTCTGTGTCTTTCCACAAATAATACGTTGATCGATCGAAATACCCATTCTTTCTTTCTTTCTTGCTCTTCTTTTCTCCCCTGTATATCCATGTAGTCTGTATTGCAGTGTGACGCACAAGCTCAAGTTTCGCGTTTCATACACACAGAAAAATATATTCATTCGCAAGTATAGTCAAAATCGTTACAGTCCGCGTGTCACGTAGCTTATTATCGTTGCCCTGTCTCTGTCGAGATTGAAGTATCGCTTGCCTCTCGTGACCGAGCTTTCAAATTATAGAATCTTTCGCTATATCGAAGCTCGAGGGTAGCAGTTCTATATCGTTCTGATGATGCTACACGTCACTGGAGAGTCACCGAGAGTCGCTTTTGCGATATTGAAGTACATCTCCGTGTCGCGCACATAGTCGCTGTTTCGTTCGAACTTCTCCTATTTCCGATCTTTTCGAACTACTGCTTGTCCTCATATTATTTACGAGTTTCGTTGCCTTTTGTCGAATAAGAAAAATAGAATCTGTGTTGTAAGTTTTGTAAGGGTTCGTCGGTATTTTTCAAAGCTCAGTTTCAAAGCCACGTCTGCGACCAAAAGAGAGAGGATTGGTAGGCAGCTTGTTCGTGTGTCTCGAGCAAACGTCAGGCTCGATGTAATCAAATTTAAATATCAAATGCAATTATTTGATTGCACGTCACGATTCCAATCAACCAATAGGAAAGAACGTAATTCATACATTATTCCCATCGAATGTTTAGAAATTTGCCATCTATTATATTTGGACGGATCAAATAATGATAATTCTTTCCGTACTCTTCAAGCTACACACCTAAATCAACACGTCGAATTTTATCTGACTACCAATCGTGTATCGATCTAGATATGTACGATCGAATCGACGATTTCAACGAGAATGTCAACGCCTAATGCTGCTCGCAAGCAGTTTGAGAAACAAGTTAGTATCGCATTCTTTGACAAAGCGTCGCAAGACAAACGAGAAACGCGTAGACTCAAAGTACCTCGCAGAAACCAATTTCGCGCACGGTTATCAGCGAATTTTTTACTCCGGAATTTCGATTGATCCGGATATATTAGGCTTCGTGGCACGTTTACCTTCACTCTTCTGCTACATGTTTATCAGGGAGGGGTGCCTAGTGGGGCCAGGTTTCACGCTGAGCAAAGTGTTCTCTCTGAAACCGCTTCTCGCCAACAACAAAGATAAATGGGGGCTTGCCCTCGATGGCCAGATCAAAGACGAGGACACCAATCTGGCGTCCAGCACCCTGTAAGAAAACCGCTGCTTGTCCATGGACAACACATGCCTGAATATATACGTATATATATACAGGACTGCTCAAAAGTTTGGGTGACAAGCTACTTAAATTTTCTGCACTCATTTCGTAATTCTAAGATTATGTTTTAAACGTCGTTTCATCATTTTAAGCAGCATTGCGTAGTTCTATGTATTTCTGCTTAAGATATTTAGTTCGTTTCAACGGATATTCTCCTTCATTTAAGTCTATCCTTTGACAATGCCAATCTACCCAAGCTTTTGATCGGTACTGATTGTACGTGCCTCTGTTTCTCTCTCTTTCTCTCTCTCTCTATTTCTCTTTCTCTCTCTTTTTCTATCTTTATGAGCATCATGAAGAACTGATCACGCGTGCAATCACGACTTCTCTATTCACAAAGCTGCCTATGCCCAAAATCATGAATACGCGCCGACGTGTTTCGGTATTTTTATATTTTATTGAAGGAATAAAGATTTTTCGTTTAATTTAAGACACACAGAATGGGAAACTTACGTTTTATCCTCGGACTATCATTCGCATCATTCAGCTTTCAACGGCAAGCATTAAAAGGCTTGGATCCTTTCCCTTTTGTCTTTTTATGTTTGAAACGCGATGAGAACCTTAAATTGAACAGCTGGGCTGCGTTTTATCTGTCTCATTTTACCTTTCCCTTTGAAGCTCGCTTCACAAGACTCGTGTAGCATTCGTGGCTCGAGCTTGCCGGTTCCTAATGTAAACCGTGTTTATTATTTGTAAACCAGCGTTCCGTAAGCATTGCAGTTAGTTAGTTAGCCCCATCAGTGTCTTACAGCTGTCATTACTGATTGGCGATTAATCCCTGACAAAGTTGGTGAATGATTCAAATTTTCAAATCGATAGAACCATTTACATATATAGTTTACAATTCTTCGTTGTTCAGATATTTTGATTTTCTACAAGCGACCAAACTTCCAGCACCTACGCGCTTTCACGAGATGAATCATACGCGATAAAATACGAGACTTCGAATTATCGTTCTGGAAAAGAAAAGGTGAAATAGTATCCTTTTCTTTCCGACTTTCTGCTATCTCTTATTATGTTTCTTTCGATATCGGTGCATTGAAAATAATTGGAAGCTCAACAACTTTCAAATTAGGACAAAATATTGCCATGTTATATTTACGAGATTTTACGATCCTCCTATCGAGCTTGCATCGTGTTGGTTCGCCAATACTTTCAATCATTCTGTACGTTATGTTTTGCTCGATCGAAAATAGCGATGCGTTGCCTACTCGCTTTCATCATATACGCGCGCGTCTTCCGCTCCCGGGTTATATATTCAGAAACGAAACGTACGCTTTTCTTTCGTATTCCGGATTGATCCGATCGCGTTACACCCTCCTTCGCTTCACATAAAATCTACTATCGTTTTGCAGAGCCCCTAACTTTCTTTTCGTAAAAACGTTGTAATTATACCTCGCGTTCCTCGCTTTGAACGAAACGGAATAAAATTCTCGCTCCGTTGCAAAATACACGCGCGAGGCTCCCATTAGTTTCGAAACTAGACAGCAGAAATTTTTGCGTAATTTTAATTGCAGAAGCGTAGGAAAAAAAATTTCATCTCGAAAATATTTTGCTTCATTGAAAAATTAAAAACTATCTAACGTACTTCGCGCTCGACTTTTGATATTGCGACTTAACGAAACCTTAAAAGTAGCAAGTGATGTAGCAAGAAATCGCTGAACGAAGAGCACTTGTTCCATAATGTCAAGTACTTGAGAAGGTACTTTCCAACCTTTAAATAATGTAATACCTTTCGTTGAACGCGAGCCTTCAGTGCAACGATCAACGACACTCGATGTCTCCTTTGTTTCTTGCTTCCGTATAAATCTAATCTTTTATTCGAAAAAAAGATTACCTTCGTTCGATGCACTTTACAATTTTGATTTAAAAGATAGATCGTAAATTCGACGATTTACAACCTGAAATTACAGTGTGCATCGTGCAGAAAGAGCAAACTGCGCTTTCCTGTCAAATAATTGCATCTGCATTGTTATTTTCGATAAGCTAATGAAGACGCAACGTGACGATAATTACACGTAATTATGCAAATAATCGTGGGCAATTCGCGATAATGGCCAACCATCACTTTACAGAACGACAGGCGAGAAGTCGTGAACAGCATCGTGCCTGTTCTATCGTGCTCTATCGTGTTTTCGATGATTTCCCTCTGTGAGAAATGAGTTGGCTGATTGGCGATGTAGCGGATTGCTACCTTTTAGTACAGATCGCGGGATGAGATTTAGGCGTTGCGTTTAGCTGCTTCATTAGAGCATTAGTACGTATTTTTCAACACGATCTCGTGTACGTTGCAACCGGAAGTGAATATACTTGGTTGGTTGAATCGATCATGAATCGTAGATTCGACGAAATGTCCAACTTAAGACGCTAGAAACGCATTAGAGAATCGATTTTGCTTCGTCGACACTGCTGCAAATCCTGAACACTGTCATTAGCGAAAATACTTAAAGAAAACTAACGAATGAGTGCGGTGGAAGCTAAACGCTTTCGAATGTTTGCTTGGGATTTTTGCAATCTTGAAACAACTTTCGATACTTCGATCGTTCTATGCAATTCTGTGTTATAGTCTTACTTCAACCGCACTATTCGCATTAAACCGTACGAACTCCAGACGTGTAAGCAGTCATGCTTGAAAACGAAATCGATACCCTATCCCCCAGCTTCTTTTTGTCTGAATGATCGCTTTGCACTTACTACGTTCGAACTGCATGATACTTTGCTCGTTCTGAAATCTTTCTTTACGACTTCAAGATACTAAGACTACTCCTATCCCGTCTATTACCTGTACAATATTCTCGCGCTATTGTTCGTTAGAATATTCCTTCGAGCTAAATGTTTACCGCTTTTTGGTGAATTCAAGCTGCTCCGTTAACTACGCATGTGTTCGGTTTGATAAAAATCTGCAGCCAAAAGATTACTAGAGATTGACGAACTTCGTACCGTTTCGCAGTGTGGCGGATCCCTCGCAACGTGAAAACCTTGGAATTATCGTGCAGTACAAAGTGAAAGTAAAGCTCTGCCTTGGACCTCTTGGAGGGTAAGTTCAAATGAAAGAAATTCGTTTTGACGACAAACTGGTTTGGAGAAACGTAACAGGCAACCAGAAGATCCAGAATAGTTTCCGTTATCTTTAATATTTCTCCAATCCAACGATGTCGCAATTAATATCAATTTATATCAATGTACGTATTCATAACGCGAGCCCGAGTCGTCAGGAAATGAACGGAGAATTTAATTTATGTTGTTAACAGCGAATTAGTGGCGGAACTGCCGTTCATTTTGATGCATCCGAAACCGGAAGAAGAGGAACCAGCGCCACCCACTGCACGGCCTAGTCCGACGAATAAGGCAGATGGTGGCGAGATACCGCTTGACACGAATCTGATTCAATTGGACACGTACGTGATCAATATTTCAATAACGATTTGGAGCTATTCTCGTCAGTCGGAGACCATTTCGGCGAAATCATTGACGCACATGCGACTGTCAACTCGTTACTTATTCCATGCCGCAAAATTAGTAGATGTTTTGCATATAGAAAGCTTTTTATCTAGAGATTATAGGGTTTTCTTCGATTTTAGAGTTTCTGAAATTCTCCCCGTTTCGCTTCAGGGAGGCGGACTGCGACGATGACATAATCTTCGAGGACTTTGCCCGTCTTAGGCTCAAAGGTGAGCCGGATGCCTGACTACGTGGTTCCAAGTCAATCTACCTGTTCGGGACAACTAAATGTCTCATGGCTGGCAGTAATCGCCGAAAAATCGAAAACGTCCGCGAACTTCATCGTGAAGATCGACCATCCTTGCTCTAAATCCTTGCTAGGATCGATCACGGATAAAGTTTTTCGCATCGTTGGACAGACCGATCACTGGAATAACATTACCTTTTCTTTCGATGCTCGACGAAGGAATTCGTTCGCGAACCGTGTGGTCAGTTCATCGTAAATTTCTATTCGACACGGGATAACACATCCGGAATGGTACTAATCATCGCACAGTGAACTATATGCACTTCGAGAAGCTCACCAGAGGAACAAGAGAAACTTGAAATATTTCCAATCGATTACGTCGACAAGATAAGAGAGAAGTATATCTTTACGTTTTGACACGTTTCGTTTGTGACGAAAAATGATAAGGCATCAAAGACTGAATGCATCGTCGAAAAGGTTATCCCATAAAACAATCATATTTATTAGTAGCAAGAGGCGAGTACATCTTTTTCTTTAAAAATGGCTCCTTGGGACACAGTCTTCGACGAAACTACAAACACGATGTTTCTGTAATTTTAATCGTATGGCCAGTATGTAGAATTCATTCTATCAATCGCAGATACCTTTTACACTTACGTTTCTATGCCAGTCAACAGAAACGTTTGTTTCCGGATCTCTCGGTAAAGAGAGTTTGGTCATCTCCGTCGCAGTAAACATGTAAATTATTATAAACTTCGTTTCCGTATTATTATATTAATTTGCTTTAGCGGAAACCTTTGAATCCTTGAAAGTAAGATGCAAGGTATATTTTATTCTGAAATCAAATTCTGGTATATTCTATATCTAAAAATAAGAGAAATAGATTCCTTGCATTATCTTTTAGATTCGTACTGTTTGATACTTTTAATCTTGAATTTGCGTTTAATAACATTTATCAAAAATAATGGCAATGTTCGGTTTCTTTTTCCTATAATATGTTCATCTATACAATGGGGCATTATTTAAAAAAAATACAGCTTCTTGTCGTAGAAACAAATATATTGCAGTAACTTTCAAGAATTATTATTCCTCGATAAACGGTAAAAATTAACCTTTTTCACTTTAAAGCACGTAATAGTTTTAACTATAAAGACCTGAGCCATCGTGGCCTCGAATATGTCAAGTGAATTCTCGTCTCGGGACATTTCTGAATCTTTACAATATTGTACGAGCGAGCAGTATCTATGAGACTATTGCACGTCAACTGAAAATGCGAATTAAATAACAATAATCTATGTGGGATAATGTATTACGTTGATCGTTAAATATATCTTCGTATTCGACGTTATATACATAGTTATCGAAGTTCTTCAATAGAGAATGGTTTTTTCGAATAGTTAAGTCGCTTGGATTTTTAATGGAATCGCATTGGATTTCCTTGGAAGACATCGCAACAAATTCAACGAATCCTATTTAAACGTTACATATAAAAAAAAAAAGAATATATATAAAGATATATAAATATACTCACGAACACACGTATTATACATACGTATACAAACTTTGCATTACACGCTTAACGGTAAATTAATCAAGGGTTAAAAAAGAAAAAGGAGAATTAAGTAAATTTCAGCAGTTTAGCTTTTACACGTTTATACCGACATCGAGAAAGTATCGGATTTTTTGCGACACACTATTAATCGTACGATTTTTCTATTCCTTTTTTATGTATCAAGTTTTTTACCGAAACGAAACATTCTAGTGCCATCTTGACTATTTGGATTATACCGTCGAAAAATTAATTTCTTTGCGAACAGATTCAAATCGATCCAGTTCGTTACTTGCATCGTTTACAAAGACTGTTATGCGAAGTTGAATCGCCCGTTTCCCTAATAGGGAGAGTATCGGTACGACATGAGTTTTCTACGTCCCTCTGCGACTTACGTTCACGATGAAACGGCAAAACGAATTATGGAACAGAGTATATCGAAGAATTCCAAGCGCAATTGAGAGAAAGGGATCATTCCAGGTGCATGTGATTAATCTGTATGCCTTTAGGAACAAAAAAGCAAAGTATTAAGTATTCTCTAAGTGGCAGATCAAAATGGACGAAATTACGATTGATTATCTTCGGATCTAATCCTGGTCGGTCGGTTTACTGGTTTCATTTCGCACTTTACTCTGATCTGCGATTTAGAAAACGCCTTATACACATATGTTGTATTAGCACGATTCAAACATTAAAGCGTCCGCTGTCAATTAATTCTTATTTTAACCAACGTCGGTAACAATTTTACGAAGGCACAGCGAGCGCGTTAATTAAGAACAACCTCTGCGTATCGATGAGTGTAATTTGCAGTTAGTATAAAAATCTGTGTCTCGGATGGAAGAAATTGTTGGCTTAAAATTGAAAAGATCGAGGTAGCATTCTTGAACGAACGTCCAATGTTGCATAAGGTAAGGAAGGAGGAGAAAACAAAACGAAAATTTTCTACCGTCACTTTCTGTTTGCGATAACGAAATAAAATGTCAATTGTACCAATCGAATGAAATAGCCGGAACTCGTAATTCTCTTCGATTTTTAGCCACAAGAATCTGGCCAGGGCAACGTTGACCGTGCTATTGGCCTTTTTAATCGTGCACATGTACATATACGCAGGAGGTAAGGAGAAGAATAGTATTTTTTATCGATTTAGCATTTACAGATTGTATTTAGGAGAGATTATCGATTATACCAAAGCCAGTATCTCTCACTTCAATGTTTTCTTAAGCAAAGAAGGAACAAAACGAACATAATTATTCTCTAGTAATTAACCGAGCAAAACAGCCACGTAAGTAATTGTATATGTGGAATTAATGTTTAAAACTAACGTAAGTGAAAGAAACAGCCATAAGTTTGAGGTCATATATTATCGTGGTTTTATTTCCTTAAAAGTGAAAAAGCCATTGCACGTTGCAAACTTTTTCTCCGTAAACTTTACTTCTATTCGGCCTCTTAACTTTGTGCCACTAAATTGTATCTGACTGTAATTCGTAAGCAGGCGAATCTATCACGAGAATGTAGCCGTTTTGACCTCAAACTTATGCACACACATAGAGAGAAAGAGAGAAAAGATGAAGAAACGCGGGCTTGTACAATACGCGCCAGAGTATATTTTATATTCGCACGCGCTGGTGCGCGCCAATATTTTTTGTATCATATTAAAAAAAAAAAAATCGAAAGATCGATCGGTGGATGATTCGTATCTTTGGAACAGCACAAAACGAACGAGAGATTATTACCATACTGCACAAAAACAATTGCAACCCACGTTGCTCCAGAGTCAATAATGGGTGCTGTTTAAGAGCGTGACTTGTCGCTATTTTAATGAGTGTGTAGCGTGTCGAGTATTAAGACGTTTCGATGTCTTAAAAGAGAACGAAAGCCCATTAAGCCTTATATTTCGTAAAAACGCGATTTGTAACAAGCAATTTGTTACCCGTCGCTCTTTTCTTTCTCCTTTTTCGTGTTGGACAAGTCAAGAAGTCGTAAATCATCGGACCCTGTCGATGTCAATGGATGTTACAGATTTCAAACGCTTCCGGTTCGTACATGAAAACACGAAGACACGAAATGAATTGTATATTAAGGGTATCGGACAGTACATATGTATGTACGTGTAACGATTAGAACTACGCAGGGCATAATAGTTAGCTAAGTTAGAAATGGTTTAAAGTAAGAGGAAAAAAAAAGAAAAAGAAATAAAAAAGAATATCGTCCACGTCCAGGAATTATTACGTGTATGTGTAATCGCAGTATTCTACTTTGCGCGTATAATGTCGAAACGAATCGGGTTGTATAACTTTATGAGATAGGACACAAATTATAGTGTTGCTGATACGTGTAAATTGCGTTTAACTTATTCAGCAAAGACGAGTTATTCCCCCTAATGCACTCGATAATTATTCGTTTTGTATGCAGAATGAAGTATCGTGAGAGAAAGAGACACGAAAGAAGAATCGTATTAAGCGGAAAGTATGTATAAAAAGAAAATAAGAGGAACAAAAATGGAAGAAGAGAATAAATAGCGAGATACGTAATATATTATATTGTACATGTAAAAATTGTGTATTCTCATATAATAGTAGTTGTAATAATTTAATAAATCTTGTATATCACAAGTGGCCACAGTGTTCATTATATTTTTTATATTAATTAATTAAATTACCACAGCTTTAATGAAAATGTAAAAAGCCCTCGAAGCCGAAACTTTGATTTCGACGAGAAAGGAACAGTGGTAAGGAATACTTTTAACTTGCCTTGCTAATTAAATTCACTCTGTATATAAGGTACTTTTAAATACCAAGTTTGGTAAAACTTCGCAAGACAGACAGTTCTAAAATGAAACTTCACAGATTTGGGAAAGGTCTAAATTGGATCCGCTAAAATCGATGCATCTGTTTAAACATTCATCTCCCGCGGGGGTTTCGAATAATAAATGAAAACATACCAAAAGGGAAAGAAGGAAAAGCAGTGGAAAAAGTTATGACACATAAACGAGATAAACATGCAAAAATTATGCAATTCATGTAGGAGAAAAGTTCACGTATTTTAGTTCTTTCCAGCCTTTTTTCGTTACAGAAAAGTTCAAGGCTTTCAGAATTAAAGTTGCAATGATTTATATTTATTACGGGAAAAAAAGATTTCTATAATTTTCAAATGCGACTACTTCATCGTAGGCACTCGATGAAGTTACAGAATCCCATTACGCTCGATGTCGCGATTTACTGACGAGTTGGTGGAGAAAAACTTTCTGCAAGAAAAATAAAAACACTCTCGAGATAATATCTTGTTTGGAAAGAAATTTAGAGGAACAGCAATGATCGTAATAAGAAAAATGTAACTGAATGAACAATGCGATAGACTGAGAAATTTTTGCTACGACAAATTTTGACAATTATTGCTACGATTATAATGTACGCAGAAAAATAGACTTTTCTTTCACTCCTAATATAATCTACCATTTCCCTTCAAAAGTGAATCCAATTATAAGGCATTAACAGCTTTAATTAAAATATATTACGGTTTTTTACTTCTAAAACTTGGATAAGATGAGAATCATTATCGATGGTAATTCCATCCCTTTCTTTTTTATTCGAGGCGTGTTGCAATCTCGAAAAACAGAAAAGAAAAAGTCTTCGAAACTTGATAGAACTTTGGACAGTTTCGATTACACCAAGATACAGGATGGACGTGTTCGTGTTTCGTTTTAAATTAAATACGGAAGTTTTTAGAGTTTGCGGAAATGAGCACAGTAATTCCACGGTGGCTGGATTAGAATGATCCTTTTCATTCGGCTATATCGAGGCTCGATTTCGTTTATTTAGCGTCCACGTGGAATTCGAGTTTAAAACGAGCTGTTCGACGCAACAACGCATACAGTTTCACGTTAATTTACATGTATTTTCAAGCTGGCGCGTTTCACTGAAAGTGCATTTGTCTTGTACAATATAATTTTCCAATTTATAAATCAAACGCCTTCGCTTATTCATTTAGTTCTGGAACATCAAAAAGCAATTGGAGAATTACGTTTAGATGGAACTATATTGTCCTTTGTGATTAAAATGAAAATTTATATTTTTATATACTCGGAAAAATGTACCATTCTTCTATTACCCGTTTCACATTTAACTCTCGATTTTTCGAACTGAATGCACCACAATTTTACTTTTTATTTCGTTACATCGGCTAAAACTTTTTAATCGAATAAAATTTTGTATTGAAACGGCGTAAAAAGCTTCTTGGCCATCGGTTGGTCTCTTAGAAAAAGAAACTAGAAGTTTGAGCTTCACCGGCTGCAACTTGTAACATGTACCTAATATGGTACGACACCATCATTTATCAGCGTGAAAGAGCAGAAATTCTTGACGCGAATAATGAGTTGTGCAACAGTCCAAACGTGTTCGAATTCTGACGGGAATTTATTTTCACGTTTAACCGAGCTAAAATGCGGAATTCTGTGTTCCCCTCGTTACTCACGAACGACCGAGCCAAGAAGCATTAAGTGTCCGATACATGATCAATTCTGGACATTTGATGTAAACGATATGCTCGTTTCGACGTCGGAAACAATATATGCACATGAAATGTAAATGATACCTGATGAGCAACCAAATGGAAAATAAGTTTCGCGTTCAATTTCGAGTTACAGATACTACAGTGATCTTTTCGATTGAAGTGAAACTAAGTGATCATTTCAAGAGGAAGATTATTTAAGAAAGATCCTTAGATATAGGTATTTAATTATTAATGTCTTTCACGCAAGAGAAATTTGCAATTCGTCAAAACCATGTCGTGTATATAGGTTTAAAGAAAGAATAAGGAAAATGAGAAAGAAAAACGATTGTAATTAATTAAACAGACACTGTTCCAGTCTTACGGAAGAAATTCGTTATTTCAAACGACAGTAGTTGAGAGTATTAACTTGAGGCAAAAGATAAATGTAATTTTTTAATGCGATATGGCAAGTTACATTAAATAATGATTCTATAGTAAATTGCAAATTTTACAATTATACGTTTTGAAGTAAAAAATGCTTCGAACGATCAACAGGACGTAGTTCTGTGAATATACTGTACATAATTCACTTAGAGTTTTCCATTGTAAAAATGAATCTTCTCGTATTTCTTTTCCTCTTTTATTCAAAGCGAAGATAAAGTCTCGCGTAATGTCCGGGTTCGATTCGGTCCACGACGTTTTTTTCCGACGTAATTCGTTTTTATCAGAAGATAGGGAACGTTGCGTTTCATCTTGTTCGTTATTTCTGGTATCTTCACCGACGTATTACAAACTGTATTAATTTCCAAGTTAGTTGAGAAAGGTTGAAATGTATTATTTGATGCTGGAAGGAATTTTCGATAGTCTAGTTATATTGGTTGTGCTGCTCGAATATCCAGAGACGAATATCGTTTTCCAACTTAATATCAAACGTAATCCTGCCAAGAATGTCAATTCGTGAATTCGACGCGAGATTATCGACGATCGCGCGGTTACATTTTTCGATGTCATTTTTTTTTCTTTTTTTTTTTCTTACTAAAACTAATATAACAGATCGATAAAAACGAGGACGAAAATAAATTTGCTCCAAGCATATTCGATTTAAAAAATCTCCAAATGATTACGCGTACGATATTTTTCTTGCGATTTGTCCTTGTTGCAATCCAAATTTTTTATGAAATTAGTCAGGCAAAAGATTATTCTTTTACAAGGAAAATGTCATCTTACAGATGCTGGGAATTTTTATCAAAAGTACATAATTTTGAAAAAAAGAAAGAGAAACAGGAAACTTGGCGATTCTGCTCCGTATTAGCAAGAAAAAGAAAAAAGGACATTGTTGCCGGATGAAAGTACGAAGACTAAATCTAATTAAAATTAACATGCTTGAGAAGAAGACAACGAAGAAGATAAAGGGAAGCGTTAAAAATATTATAGGAGCAGAATAAACGAAAATTTTTTTAAAAAAGTATTATAAAAAGTTGGGAACGAGCGAGAAAATAGAAAAATGCGACGATTAAAATCCGGTTAATCAAACATGTCTTTTACTTCCTTGTCCAGGAAAATTCGTGAAAAAAGCAACCTGCAGAGAGAAATTTTTTCCCCTTATCAACGTAAAAATGCAAAACTGCTTTCAACGGGGTGAAAAATCGGGTATTCTCGTAGTTTGTTCATTAATTAACAATGAATCTCCATCTTCTGATTCATGAAGTAACAACATTATTATCCGTCCACAGCATATTAAATGCGATTGCAATATCGATTGCAAACAGTATCTCATCGCAATTATTGTAATATAAATATTATGATAATCAGTTGATATATTGTGTTATTAATGTTAAATACGTACTCCTACTGTATTATTTGTGCGTTAATTCTCGCATATTATAAATAAAAATCATTCGTATTAAAAATGACTTTTTGCATAAAACAAATATTGCACGTATACCTACGTATATTATGATACTAGTTTCCGAGTTCGATACCATTCATTCGCCATATTTATAATAAATATTTTAGAAAGCAAACAAGCCTGCGATATAAATTCTGATATACAGACATTTATCCATGATGATATTGCGAACCTTAGAGTGAAATCCATTGAAGCTGAGCGAACGAGTTTTGGCGCGCATCCCGGTCCCTCTCTCTGTCTTTCTCCCACCACAGGACGTAAGGCAACGCTACCTCTACCGAGTCGTCGCGCCTTCAGTATGATCCACGCGGCCAAACCTCGAGGATGCGTGTCTGAAAGAATATACATATTTTGACAGTAACCCTATCAAAAATATTACAATCGATATAAATTAATTCTCATCGACTCTGTGACTGTAGGAATGCGCCAAGTAACTATTGTTCCGCGTTCGTTTAATTTATACGTAATTACGTTCTTCAAAGTGAACTGATTTATGCCGATCGTCGATTCAAAATCACAAAAAATTCTTCCAAGATTTTTGAAACGTGTATCATTTAAGGAAATTTGTACGACTGTGTGAAAAATTTGAATCAATTTGTAATTTCGGGGTTTAAGTCGCGAAAGTTTAATGACGAATCTCCGCGTTCCCATCTCCCATTTCCTTTCGAAAATATTCGTGTTTCGAGAAACGATCCTTATTTCTCAGAAATGGGAACTCCAGGAAACTGATCTCTCGTAGCAGATCGCGATTTGTTTGATCCTTTATGCCGTTCTAAATCTTAATCTACGAGTAGTTTCTCTTATAAGGTTATACACGAGAGCACGAGTAACCAGCGAGTAATAATCGAGAAATATCGTTATCGGAGACGAAGAGGAATCGTTTTCGAAATTACCTGCATACCGGCGAGAACCAGTTCCAAGCAAAACGGGATAGGATTTCAGATTCTCACTGATCGTTCTAGATTCTAGATTACTTGTAAACACAGCGTGGCCACAGAATCCGCGTGACTCGCACGAGAGGAAAAGAAACGCGTAATTTGAATCCATTAAAAAGATCTAAAGATGGAAGGTACTGCGACGACATCTCGCGGGACAACTTCACGCGCGAATAGGCAATAACGAACTACATGCGTTAAAACCGATACTCTAATCAAGTAATTCGAACTGTTAATAAATAAATAGTTTCTATGAATACGTATATGTTACATCCGCGATTTCGATTGTTTTTGTAGAAAACTTCGAAGTTCTAGAAGTCGACATGTTGGAGTTAAACTTGCAACGATCGGTCGCCACTTGAACACTCACGATAACCCACTTGATTCTTAATGAAACCATTCAACGATTCCACTCACAGATTCATATCCTGGTCGAGGATTCGACCACGCTTTTCTCTATGATAAAACGAGAACGGTTCGACTGTCGATTTTATTAGTTGGACCTTTACCAATTTGAAATTTAAGACGACATCTTACCACCTCCAATTCCGAACGCTAACTGCCTGATGTTGGACACGAGGCGTAATTGTCGCACAAATCGTTTCAATATATCGATTATCGGGTATCGTTCGATTCGGTTAAAGAATCTCGCGGTGATTTCCCAGTGCTGTGAATACCATGAGTAACATTGACGTTCGAATCTTCGTTGGTACAGTGAAAACATCGAAGAAAATCACGATATCGTGAACGAAGAATTGTGCCATGACGAAAGAGAACACGAGCAGGAAGAAAACTGAAGAACTGGAGACGAGAATTGTAAAGAACTTGCTAAAAAATGTAGGTAAATTGTCTATCAAATGTTTCAGGTTAGGATAATTTGAAATTATGCAGCGATAATTTGAAATTAAGCCGTGTGTTCGTTCTTTCCGTATTTCACATTGACTTTTCCTGTTCCTTTCTGTATATAAGGTAATTCCGGAATTATGGAATAAACGATGAATCGAAAATAGAGAATAAAATTCTTCATGAAATGTTCCATTTTCAGGGAAAAATGTAGCCTGAAAATTTGCTTAGTATGTATATGCGAATTTGGCTAATACTCGACTGGACACGAACAAGCAATCAACAGGAGATTATTCTACGTGCAAAAATGGATAAAAAGCGAAGAATAAAATTTGTTCGTTTAAGGTTTCATTTTCCAGAAAATAGGATTTGTTCGCGTTTGGTCAAGAATTAACTTGGTACTTTCGTGTTCAGAAATATCTTCAAATTAGATGTATTTTTAAACCAGGATGGCTAAATTGAATGAATGCGGTAATGTTCGAATAAAATGAATAATATATTTTATTTTATTATTTTTATTTATAATTCACATAATATAGTATAGAGAAGAGTATGCTGATACATTATCGTTAAATGTAGGACTCTATTGATGTACGAAGAAATTCAATTAATTCTAAATCACGATTGAAATTCGGCCTTATCTATCCCTGGACTAAAATATCTTTCTATTCATCGTCCTATAATGGGATGCAGATTCTATCATAACGAAGTGCAGCACCGCGAAAATGAATCTGTTGCCCCTTTATAACTTAATCTGGCTCGGAAGTACAAGCAATTTATACCATCCCGTCGTTTATTTCTTTTTTGTTCTCTTGTTATCGATGGAAAAGCATAGCACTAAATCTGGTATGTTACTCTAGTAATTTTACGAAAACGTAGTTGTAGGCCCCATTACCAGAGGCGTTTCATTATAAATTTCTTTATGGGGGATCTCCTTTAATAAAAGTTTCATTAAAATCTCCCTCGGATAAAAGATAGATTTCCCCGGTGTAAAAGTCGAATTCAACTTTAACTACCGTTTCTTAAACAATAAAATAAAAATCTACGAAAAGATTGGCTTCTTGTCAGAATAAAATATAGAAATATAGGTGTATTTTTTAAATAGAAATGATAATTCAGTCTCTATGATTTGTAGTTCCTCCAACCTACCTGTATTCGATTTGTCTATTATTTGTATATATATTTAAAAATATGAAATCGCATAAACATATACAATTTAACGATCGTTAGTTGATACATTTTCTATCGATAAATTATCGCCGTTTTGTGCATCTTTATGCGCCACATGGTTTATCATCTTTGAAAAGAGTGAGGTTTTAAAAACGAAATATGTAGTTTTTTATTCGTTTCCAATAACGTTATTGCTGCACGGGCCGCGAAAGCGTATCGAAGGTCTGAACGGGGTTCACCGTGCCATCTCTGCTCGTAAAATATCACTATGTGATCGGTGATTGACGTTTTGATAGAATCTGTTTTTAGCGAAATGTGTTTCACATCAGCTCCTTGATTCCTGTTTTTCTCGTACATTCTTTGCTTTCACAGTTACTGAAATCAGGATTGTGTGAAAAAGGAAATAAATTTCTACAAAAATGGTAGCCATATAGTTTAATTCCTTTTTTGTTGCAGCGTAAGAAATTCAACTGAATTCTATTAAGCGCGCTTCATAAAATTGCATCATATCTCTTGGATGTTAGTGTCCCAGCAAAGATAATTTTCATTTCCCGTCGAGTTTTACATACCAGAAAATCTTTTATTATAATAAGATAAAAACTATCAGTTCTTCTCTCTAACATACAGTGAGTTTTATTCTTCAAAACTAAAACGTATAGGTATTTTCTAAACAGCATTTTTCAAATATAAATAATGGCAGGAGATAATGGAAATACCTTTTTCTCGTCGATGTTTCTTACCAGTTTAGGAATATATTTAACGGACTGTAATTTTGTCAAGCAGCATACATTAATTTTATCCAGAACTTTATATTCACGATCCGAATATAGCGTAACTCTCTGCGCTGGGAAATTTTTGCTAACACGAGAGAGATCTTTCCACAGCGCTTCACGTACACCTCGTAAAATTGTGGATAAAATTGTCCGTAAAGTCACAGATTTCGACGTCCAACAACTTTGAATTCATAAAACATACAATTAATCGTCTACAGTTTCCATTCACGTTAATTGTCATGGCTAATTACCTATATAATTAAATGAAACGTCGTGACTAATGACATTTTGATAAACTAGAACTGCTGGAATAAAACAGTGACATTGATAACAATTGTAAAAATTTGTTTGTTCATGAGTTTACTCCGTTTTGAAGCTTGTTAACTATTAGCGATGAAATCCGATATTTCCATAGACATTCTTTTCTCGTTTTTATCTAATCTTCGTATTTCATCCTCGGCTAATGTTTCATTTATTGTTCTTTTAGCATTGTATAGATGAATAAATTTCAAAATGAATTTTCTTCTCCAGTGAAGCGAAGAAAGGACGATTCTTTGTATAGCGATAGCGAGATCTACAAATGTTTTGCTTCGTACTGATTACTTAAGGTATCTCATTCTCGATTCGCTCGATTTGGGTTTCTAAAAAGGTTCCGTGCAGATTGGCATGGTATGTCAGTTAAAATCGAATAATAACGATAAAAAAAAGCAGAGGAAAAAGAATTCCCTTATGTTTAGTACGAGTCGAGTGACCTTTATCTTGTTAAAACATAGAACTTAATTAACGAGCATTTAATCTTCCAAAGAGAGTACGCGAAGAAACTTAACAAATAGATTCACGTATTAGGAATCGAGTGGCTTTCTATAAATAGCTGTTAAATTTGCAAATTTAAACTGAAATTTATTCTTCGAATTACATATAAAATGTAGACTCCAGCACCGTTACAATATTTCCCATCGTTTCGCTATATTCTGTTTGTTTCAGTTTTCCAACAATTCTAACAAATGCGTGTACCGTGTTTAGTTGTCAGATTGGTGCTAGTTAAAAAGGATAAATACCCGATAAATGAATAGGAAGAGATAGGAGGCAGGAACAGAATAATCCATCGTGACACGAAACTCTGTCATTGGCCTTAGTAACCTGCTCTGATGTGTATCATATCTCGTTATCGAGTCGTATTATTTTCCATGTAGTCCCGTTAACAAATTACATCCGTATCTCGTTCCCATCGGTCGATGTCCAATCAGCTAAATTCAAGCTTTGCCCCCTACATACAGCACTGACACAGAACGGCCGATGCACTTTGCTCGTGATAGCGCGTCTATTCGCAAGCCTGCATTTTTCTAGATCTACCACGATTCATCTCGTTTTCAATCACTTTGCGATCCTTTTCTTCTCTCGTGTAGAGTTATGAAAACCTTCGCTAAACATTTCTCTTTTAACAGCCAGTATTTTCGAGAAACGAATAAAGCACAGCTGAGAATTTTCCTACGGTATAATACAATTTAATCTACAATCGCAATCGATCTTTAAGAAATATTGCATGATTTTTATAAATCTTCGAGCTATTATAAAGACATGGTGGGATCCTTGTTGCCATTAATCATGATTTTATCTTCAATTTTAAACAGTGTTCATTCTGTTCGAACAAATGTCTGCTACTTATTTCACCATTGTTTCCAAATGTTACCTTTCCTAACGTTATTTCTCCTCTCGTCACGATCTTATAGAATTAATCAAAATTTTAACCGGTGGAGATGATCGTACGAGCAAGTTTCAGGCACTCGTCTGCGCGACGTCTGACAGTAAAGTAATAACATCGGGAATTCTCACAATTGGATACAGGGAATCGTAACGTGTACTATCTCGAGTTTAGCGCGCCGAACGAATTGACCAATGTTTTTGCAAAATTGGGAATCTTGTTTACGTCTATATTCATCGCCGCGATAATTACAAAGGTAATTAAACATGATGCACGAGATGCTGCGCGAGAAACGTTTACGAGGCGGGCAACTTGAAACGCGTTTCATAATTAGAAATTTCCAAGATGAGACGTTTAAGAACGCTTCATGGATCCTAGTCGGGAAAGCTCAAAGTGTATCGCCGGGAAATTGCAATCGTTGAACTAGTCCGTTAAAGTTGGCGAATCCTTTTTCTAGGGGTATTAGCGTTTAACTCTGCTTACTGATCGTACGAGAAACTTATTAAGAAATTTTTAAACATACGATAACATAGAAAATAAGAAATATTCCTTAGAGAGACGACGTCTCTAGTTGACTATCCGTGAGGCTTTGAGCGTATAAATTTTTTAGGATTTTCTACCTTTGGACATGCTTTTCCTACATGCTAGAACAATTTGTCGTCGTAGCAGACCGTAATTCTCGCGACGTTTGTCTCGAACTATATATGCAAGTGAAAAATGGTGTGAATGTAGAGAGAATAACTAAAGGAAAGGGAACACAATGCATCCTTTTGCTATCAGTAAGGCGAACGACGATGCTCGTTCAATTGAAATCGTTCCTCCGCTGTGATTCTTCTGGCTTTGAACGGAATCAGCGACAAAATGCTGTTTCATTTGGCAAACTATTTTAGGATTTTCAGCATGTTTCTTCGTATCTCTATCGAGAAAGCTGAATCTTCTCGTTTCTATAATTCTTATACGTATTTGCCGTATTTGCTTTCCTTTTCGTATTATATTTTGTATTATATATCTAGTATATTTGTGAGTGTATTATTACATTCTCAGGTAATTGCATTATATCTTCAAATGTCTATGTAGAATTATCTTTCTGCTTTTGATTGCTCTAAAACGTTACAGCACTTGCCTCGCTATTATTTTTCTTTCTTCACATTTGATTTTATTGTATACCAATGGCAACAATATTTCACCAAATTTTCCAACTCAACGCTGTACACCGTTTAATTGATTTCACTGGCTGGGCACGGCGTCGAACGAGGTTCCCGCTGACCATTCCGTTAACGTACAAATTAATGACAACGCGTCGATATGCCTCAGCGATTTATCGGTGCTCGATATTAACACGTGGCAGATAGACTCTAATGCAGAGATTTTGCCAACGGCGAATTCGTCGATTTCATTAGCGCGACGCGGTGTTTTTACGCCCCATATGCCTGACGATTTCACGCGTCTGTATATTTTAACGAGAATTGATAACCCAGCTAATGTTCTAACCGCACGGAAATTTCAGAAACTCGCGTGTTTGCGCCATTGCGGAAGAACTATAGTTCGTCGATGCATTGTTCGTGCCTGTTCCTCGTTCCTCGAGAGTAATCCTAGATTCAAATGCATTCGTCGGTTTAGAATGGAATATGTGTTTAAATGTTCTTTAGAGAGGATGAAATTGTGTGGCAGGATTATTGGAAAAAATGACAAATTTTCGTAGTTGAATATATCGATGAACGGAATTTTCATCGATACGGTTACTTTGATATTTCTACTTTAGTCTGATTATGGTTTTCAACATCGACCGTGCTGTTCACAATTAGAAACGCAACTTAAGCGTGAAACAGATAGGTTCGGATTCCCAGCTGATTTCCACAGAATCTGATCGCATTAATTGCTGGAGGACGCAACAGATACTAATTTGCGGAACGAAATGAACAGGTAATACAGTGAATGGAGGCTGAATAGAGGATTTTGCGGAAGGAGAGGGAAAAATTGCTGCCTTTAATAATTCTGGGTACTCATTTAATTGAATTAATACTATGTTAATAGATGCTTTTTATTCGGCGATTCTTATCGTATTAAATATACGAAAATTAAAGAGTATCATGACGAAATAAATATAACGAATATTATTATATTGAAAATGAAAAAAAATAACGGCCCTTTGACCGATAAATGTCGATATATATATTTTTCCTCAGGCTGAAGGATAAAAGATTTCAATCTCGATATAATCAATCTTCAATTTGCCTACTATTCAGAAAACTTTACATTCGAAACAAAGCACTTCTAATTAGACGCCTTGATTAACAGTAACTGAAAATGCCAACTCGAACAAGATCAAAGAAATAAAAAGGCGGTTGCCTCCCACTCCTGTTGTTTGCACCGCTAAGGGGAAGATCAAAGAATGTTTTATTTGTCTAGAAAAGAAAGCCAAAGAGTCCATAATCAGTCAAATATTTTTCGTAAGTTCTCGAAGAGATAATTAGAAGTGACGATAAGAATACATTTTGTTGCCTGATATTATTTTCATGTCTTTTTAATTAGCATTTATATATATATTCCATTTTATCATCTTGCATTCTCAAATTTCTTAATTATTGCCACTGAAATTAGCAGTGTTCATTAAAAGAGACCTTCTGATCACGAACAGACAACTTTTGTTGTTCCGAATGATGTGTACGAGACAATGGCTCGTGTTAAATTCGGGGATAAAGCTTTGTCAATCACTCGGATGAAGGAACAAAGGAGCGTTTCATAAAGGTTCCCATGGCGAAGCATCAATAAGGGTAGGATTACGCCGATGTGTAATTTATGCTTGTGTCTTTCCTTGGAGACAGCTAAAAGGAAGCATCGCCCTCGATAAAAAGACGCTTTTATATGAAATAAGAACGAAGAAATAGAAAGCTGAGACGAAATCTTCGTCGAGATTACACGATATTGCACGATCAATCTTTAACGAGGAGATTTCGACGAATAGATTTTCGGAGAATTTGGGGATCTAATCAAGGCATTCGTTGCTATCGTGCCGTGTCATTAATAGGAAAACGGTGATTTTAAGTTTCAGGAATGCCGAGGAAAGCGGAAGAGGAACGAAACAGCTTCTTCGATACAGAATTTCAAGAGATCCTTGGCTTAAAGCTTACGTTTCGTACTTTGATTAGTTTTTCCAATTTTTATATCTTCGTTTTCTATCCGTAAAATTAATCGATTGCTCGGACAATAGAAAAATTGTAGCGGCCAATAACATACAAAAATGAGGAAAAAACTTTCCGCGAAACGAGAAAACTTTGTAGGAAATCGTTGATTCAATCAAGACGACCACTATCTTGCTAAGATACTGTGCGAAATGAACCGCGAGCTCGCGAAACCAGTCTTCTCCACAAACAAAGCAACTTTCCGTCGTTACCAAGACATTTTCTCAAGTACCAAGTTGAAATATCGCGACTGATATTTGAGAAATGAGCCGTCGTCAAAGAGGCATGACTCTTGATATTTAGAGCATCCGTTCTCAATGGAGCACGAGTGAAACGCGAAAAGAAATGATCCGTACAGAATATGATCTACGAGCTTCTATGATTCACACTTTGATTAACGAGATGTATTTCTGGAAAAAATATTTCATGAGAGGTGTAATGTCTGGCCGGAGACGTTGATATGGTTACGTGTTAGATGTAAAAACGATTCGAATTTATATAATTAGAGTTACGTAAACGAAACCGAATGTCATATCTTCGTATCACCAGTGAATTCGTAAATGGAAGAGGCTGAAGTAAAAGATAAATCGTTTGGTAATTTATGATGTTAAAACACGTGACGTTAAATATGTCTTTTCAAGATTAATGCGAGTTGAGAATTTTTCAAAATCCTCGCTCTCCAAGCTCGATCTTAAACATTATTTATTCGCAATAAACGCATTAAAATCGCGTAAAATTTGCTCCAACACACTCGCACTGAATTTCGCACAAGCTTAAAACCTTGCACGATACTCCTGCTTTATAATCTCAAATCATATTTGGATACATATTTTCGTAAATTCTTTTCTCAGAATTCAACTGCGGTTCTAATAAAAATTCCTCGCATCATTTTCAATTATGTGTTCCTCCGTAAAGCATTACGGTTTTCAGGAAGGGGCTATTTATGGCAGAGGCAGGGGTTGCACTTCATCATGTTCCACATCTATCGTTATTAAACTTCATACATGGGATGTTTTAAAACTATGACAAGATATTTCAAAGAACAAGAGAAGGTCGTATTAGTCGACTTTCCACGGTAGTTATGCTATCGTACTAAATGCTTTCAGCATAAAACGCAAATTAGAAGAAGGTTTAAACATATTCTGTTTTTTACTGATACATAGTCGTTGATTGGAATTCTGTATTTCTGCCTCTCGTAGGATCGTACCTTGACTTATTGACATTAACTTGTTTCAGGAAACGAGCAAGAAATGCATTGTGTGAGAAGTTCGAGTCGTTTCTCGAGCGTGGATTGCTCGCGAGCGATTATTACAACCCTTAAGCGAATATTACAACTTATGTTAATTAGAAACAGTTTACACGTCATAACTAAGAGGCTAAATTCATCGCTAATAATTCCGAAGTTCGCGAAGAAGACACGGCTTTAGTTGAAATGTAGAAAATTAAACTCCGTGTTTACCCGTATAGATTGTGCATATATCATTTTCCAGTATCAAATATTGAAGCTCAGTACGCAATATTGTGTAATTCAACTTTGAAACTTTTCTCATTTAAAAAAGAAATTATTTATGCATTGTCATACTTTCGTTCGTTTTAAAATCGAAGAAAGAATGGCCGGATCCGTTTCTTTCGAAGAAAGTTGACTCGCTGAATTACACAGATACGAGGATCGATGCAGTGTCGATGAAGATAAACGCATAAAGAAAAAAAACAATATCTTCTTGGTACATCCAGCAAGGGTTTAACGAAATCCATAAATGGGGCGGCGTATTGTCGCGTATCACCAACCCTCCGCGAGCATGATTTATAGAGCGGATTTAGCCAAGATACATATCGACACCGATGTCACCTTAAGCTCGCCTTATTTCTGATCGATGCAATATTATTATATCCGCTTCGATCTTCGCCATGTTGCTCCCTGAATAAAAATTTGTCGTCTACATAACACACACACACAAAAAAAAAAATACTTCGTGACCGTGCATTTTTCTAGTATCCTTTCGCGTTTGTTTCTATTCTACGTTTCCATCGGTTTCCGAAGCTATCGGTTTGTATGTCGTAATCTCCGATAAATATTCTACTTGTACCATCGAGAATGACTTGGACATCTCGACGAAATCCGTGAAAAAATGATCGATCGATTACACGTCGCCTTTTGTCGTCTGCTATTCCTGCTTGAGACAATATTCTCTTCTTGCCACGATCACTAATTTAGCGATCGTTCCTTATGGCTCAACTAACGCATTCCTGCAATATTTTTATTCGAATCTGGTAGATAGAAACTTTGAAAAGAGTCGATAGAATTGCCAGGAACGCTTGAAATGCCACGTGCCCTCGAACGAGGTGGGAAAACAATCGAAGGGCCTTGGAAATAAAAAACCGAGGGCTATTCAATTTAAAAACATTCCCACTATCCGAAGCGACAAAGGTTGGCTTCTCGGTCCCAACGGATCAATGTCGGAAACAACCATTTCGATTTTGCCGTTGAAGCAACCCCGATCCAATTTTTCTTCTTCGCTGAATATATCTTTTTTCTTCTTTTCTTCATTTTTACAGATTCGGCTGGGGTTCACGGGGAAAGCGAGTTGTTGGACACGCGATCGAGCATCAGCTAATAATGCCGTGAACAATAAATCGATTCCTCCTGGGAGAGCTTGAAACTGTCATCATTTGTTCTAGGTAGAGAAGACGAAGGAGCAGGTCAAATAAAACCTAAAGCACGATCCCTGAACTCCAAAGTAGCGCAACGGGTCGTAAAGCGAGATCTGAAGAATCCATAAACTGACTGAGCTACGAAAATCGCCCTCCCGATAGCGCCGCTCTGCCGACGCCGCTGCCCCCGAATAAACGTCCACCACCATCGTGATCGCGTCTCCCCTTCGTGCTTCCTAGTCCTAATTCGATTCGCAAGCAACGCCAAGGACGGCCGCCTTTTCCGAAACGTGTCACGCTAACCTTCGTCAATTTTCATGTACACGTAACACGCGTATAGTATCGGCGCAGTAAAATTCTGGCTCAGTTTTATCTCGTCTCGTAACCGTTCGAAGCGCTGGTGAACGGCGAACCGTGATTTGAAAGAGTAATTATGCGGAATAGAAGACAAAACGGAGAATCGCGAGTGAAGAGAATCGCGAGACGTTGCTCGTTCGTGGACAAAGTGCCCTAGTTCGATGATGATTCGGTGTCTGTGAGACGTGATCTGTCGTTTGTCAAAGAACAGGTCGATGACGTTAGTACATGACGTACATGACGAATGTACACTGATCAACGAGATAACCCTCTGTTGATAAAATTTGCCGACGACATGGAGGGAAACCTGACAAGCTCCTGGGCGAGCAACTTAACTGCGATGCTGTACCAGCTGCCTTGTAACGATAGCTTCCTTGGATGCTTCGAGGAGTGTATGGTTGGCTCATCAGAATTCGATCATATGTGCACTGTGGAAAAGGAAACCTTCGCGTCATCGATGACACTGTTCTGTAAGCCCTGCGATTACTCCAACTGCGATGTGAACGTGTCGTTGGTTCTCAACGGCTTGGAAAACATCGAGGGTGTCTTTTTGTCCAGGTTACCGAAATTCAGAGACTGCAATGAGACGAATTTCGATGATCAGGTGAAAATTCAAGACGAGATTTAAATTTAGCTTGACTATAAAACTGCCGGTGAAAGAGTCCCGTTACTCGAAAAATTTCTCGCCGCTGAATTTTCCAATAACTCTTCTCTTTCTTTTGTTACGTTCACAGATTTTGGAATGCACGCCGGTGGAGAATGTAACGACAGACAACCTGACGATCTCTTGTTCGTACAGAACAAAATTAAGTTCGACGACGAGGGGCCGCCGTTTCGACTGGGGCTTTCTCTTCGTTGCAGTATTCATCGTGGCAGGTGGCTTGGGGAACATATTGGTCTGCCTGGCTGTGGGACTCGACAGAAGACTGCACAATGTCACCAATTACTTCCTTTTGTCTCTCGCCGTGGCCGATTTACTCGTTAGCCTGTTCGTAATGCCCTTAGGCGCGATCCCGGGATTCTTGGGTAAGTTTTTACACGAAATATCATAGCGCTGGGAATTTCTATTGTCTCGGTAGAATCTCGTTCAGAAATATACGCGGAAATTCGAAATATCAGTGCTTATTTTCATAGCAACGAATGTCCGAACAACAATTTCTAAGCAGCGTGACTTTAGCAACGGGATTACAGTATTTCCTTGCATTACATAAATACTGGACAATAAAAATTTTGCTTTGGAAACGAAGAAGTGTATCTTGCAGTTCGAGATATAGTCAAACGAATATCCCTCGTGGTTTTATTTTAAACGCTCTGAGTCTCGAGATCGTACACGATTGTACCATTTCCCATTTTCCCTCGCTAATCGAATTCGAACAGTGGAAAGCATTATCGGTGGTTTGGAACAGTGCCAACTTGCTGAAAACAAAGGAAATGCGATCAGTCGATTAAATCCAACTAATTAGAGCTCTGGCGAAGTTCTACGGCGGCCAGACTAGTTGATCCATTAGCAGGAAAATTTCTTATCATTTTTCCCTTATCCGAGTAGAATCTATTTTGCAATTTCGTATTGCAATAGGTAAAACTATTCGTTCGTAGAAAGGTACTTCTTCCGTATCCTAAAACGCTAACTTAACGAACAGTGAGAAGTCTGAAACAGAGAGTATTCAAGGAATTCCTAGCGCGTGTCCATCGATCGAAGCTCCCTTAGAGATTTAACAAATTGTCTTCCGATCGAATCGTTTCGAACCTTTCCTTAATCGTTTCGAGGATTCGTGAGAAAATCGGACAAATTACGAGTAGGGGAAGCACGGTTGAAACAAAGCATCGGGAAGTATACTTTCATTGCAATTTCGTCAACGAGCTTGAACAACTCTGATCGCCTTTCTTACGATCCTTTTCTTTTCGTTTACCCTTCGAATCGCGATACACTTTCAGAGCTTTTGATCCCTTTTACCGCTACTCGCAGAACGTTTCGTGTCGTTCACAGCCATAGTGAAAGTGATCGGCGATTGTGAAACAACGAGATAAAAACAACGGAAACGTCGAAAAAGCTGGAGAACACAGCGAAAGTTGAATAGTCGCGTTGCATAGACGTGAGAACGCAAACAAGTGGAATAAACTCGCTGAATATCGTTCTTAACGAAGCACGCAGGATCTATGGTACGTTTTAACGGGTTTTCCAGGCTATTCAAAAGTTCTTCGGGTTACGAGAAAGCGTGAAAGTTACAGCGAGAATAAAAGATTACGAAGCGATGAAAACCGATAACTCGAGTCGCCGACGGGGAAATTGAGGGCGAAGCTCAACGAAGAAATTCAACGCGTCTGTGAACTTTCGGCATTTTCGTCGAAAGAAATCGCTCAACCGTGTGCGTGTCAAGTACATATCTGCTCTAGAAATTTAGAAATTTATTTTCGATAATCACGTAGTCGTCGGGAAACTATGCGCTCGATTTTCCCGGGATTTTTTCGTACGAGGGAGAACGCCTGTATTCGACAGCGTTCTAATTCAAATCTTCAAACTGCTGACGAATGATTCTCGCTGAAGTTAACACCGTGAACGAAGAAGATGAAGGGAAAAATTTGATTTTCTAAATCTCCAAGTCCTTTTGCGATCCGACAAATGCAAACGATTCCACTCTCTGATTCGTACAATTCTACCTTGCATTGAAGCTTCGTCGGCAGTGAAAATCATCCCTTTTAACGAACGAAATCTGATAAAATCGAACAAAGCGCACGGGTTTAAGGAAGATTAGCGTATCATAGTCAGAGAATCTTCCGTTTCTACATCTTGAGATTTAAAGAAAAGCTTTTCCAGTCGAACGGTGACACAGCGCCGAAATTTATTCTCGCGGCAACTTATTCTCCGTAGCTTGAGGAAACAGCGAATATAGTCGACTGTGAAAATTCACTCACCGTTACGGAAGCGGAAAACGGACTGGTACAACTCGCGTTACAGTACGTCGCTTGCTCGCTCGGGATTCTGCCTCTCTCAGATTACATTTGCAACACGATCCACGGCCTGAATCGCGTGCTCTACGATGATAGAGACTCACAGAAACGAGAGACGATACGCGGAAGAAAGGATATGTAGAGACGAATATGCGGCACGGTTCGCACGCCACGGATCGCACCAGGTGATCAAGGTTGACGGAAAATGCCAGCTTTTCAGACTAAAACAACCATCCACGCCAACCTATTCCATTTCTCTTTCCGAACCAAACAGTTTCTATAAAGTTTCACGGTGCTAGCAATTGTAAAACGGTTCTCAGAAGATACGTATCTTCGAAACATTTCAAGCAGTCCACGAGAAAATCTATCGAGGGAACGCAATTCGAGAAATTTACTTGGAGGAGTAGCGGGATATCGCGTCAGATATACGTTTCCCGGAGGTATTTGTACTCATGAGAAACGATGAAAACTTCGGTAACCGTTGCACGATAAACGTCAAAATGAATACATAGATGTGCGAGACTCGCTGTGTCGCGAAATATATCGTTTCGTTGTTTCGGTAGGCTTATTGGGAAAAAGAAAGAGTCTAATTTTTTACCCATATGTTGAGGAAATTCCGAGTAAAAAATATTCGGTACATGCAGCAGCTTGATATTTCTTTCTTTGTTAACAAGTCGGATATGCCAACAAGATAGTTATAACCATGGTCTTGAGCATCTATTACCATCCATTATCGTTTACCATCTGGTGAACGTGTTGATGACCCATAAAGTTTTCCAGTTCGCCGGTATAAAACGGTATTGTGGAATTGCTCTGTAAACAGCGTAATGGCCAAACCGAGAATAAATGTTGCTTGAAAATTTGGATCACGTGCTTCGGTTCACTACAGTGCCGTATAAATCGCAATTAAGCACACACCTCGATCACACGATCGCCGAAATGCCACACATATATACACGATGGACGTTTTTCTTTGCTGGTAGTTGGAAAAACAAGATTAAATGTAGCGTACACGAAACGTACGCGATTTTTGATCATTTTCATCCGAAGCAAAATACGAAACATTTTCTGAGCGAAATTCAACGTTCCTGTACCTTGAAAATTAAAGCACGAACTACTCTCTCGTTTATTCTATTAAATATAACACAGATGTCATAGGGTCCGAGCAAACAGCGAGACACTCGATGCTCGCAAGTTCAAACACAGGTATCGTGCCAATGAAATCCCGGAAAATTTGTTTTCTCCAATTTTCTTTGTACTAGTTCTCTATTTGACCAAGACGATTTCGATCTCGGTCTTGATCCTTATCGAGGCACACGCGAATGCTCGGCCCGTGGCGGAAAACAGCGCGCTATCGGCAACACGGACGTATTCCCGCGCGGTATTTATCGTTTCCGCAGCATTTCGAGGAAGTTCGTGGGAACTTGATAAATGGACTTGTCAAAAAAAGGGGTAACCATGGTGAAAATGATCACCGTGGCGGCCACAATTGAGATATATTTCGTTTTTACAGGTGGACAGCTGGCCGATTCTTCGCCGTATCATTTTTTGCGCTTGTTATAAATGGAAATAAAATTCGCAACGATTAGCCAGCGAAGGTAAAATTGCCTCGAACCGTTCGATCATTCAGATTCATCTATTTGGATCTGATCCAACAAAATAGCCAATTCTCATTAAAAATATTTCTATCGTATTCCCATATTTTATTTGAACAGTTATTTTATTACAACAATTTTCTGCAATTGCAAGAATAAAGTATATTTTCGCGCGTCAAACATTTCTGAAATCTTTTCACGCCAAGTTATTTTCATCGATTTGAATTTCGAAAGTTCCCATGCTCTACGAGTTAGTTCGTAAACAGTGGCTGGCACAAGTTTCAATCATTTTAAGTCCTTTCAGAAAAGTCCCAGTTTTTGCTATTTATAGTACTATATCCACGAGCTTACGTCCAACTAACAAACACATCCAACGCGAAAAATCACGCATTCACAGGACGAAGTTGCCAAGTCCGTGGATTTGAAGCAATATGCGGTAGCGTGGCCATCGAGAACAGATTTACAGAACGTCCATAGTTAGAGCCCGACTGGTGATTCGTAGGAATTCTGAAACAGAGAAACGTCCAGGCTGACGCTGATTAAACCTGTCCACGGGTTGTGATTCAATGAAATCCTCGAAACGAGCCGTCAGTCGATGTTGGATCGCCCCGTTAAACGTGAGCGCAACTCCCCTTAGCGACTAAATGAAACGGGAAGAAAAGATCCGGACATTTTCAGAGATCCCAAAAGTCTTGCTACCTTTACGATTACCCGTTGTCCTTTAACCTTGATCCAACGCTAAACTTATTTCTATATAAGATAAATATAATTTATCGATCTACAAAAAGAACTTACTCGATCCCGAAATTTCTTCTGCTGGATCTGTCGATACGAAATTAATCTTAATTTTAAAATAAACACACGCTTGCGAATTCATAAATTGTGATATCTTCCACGAATATACATTTCACGCGCCGATAAATCTTGTTTCGCAAACTGAATGTTCTACGAATGGGCAGTAGGTACGCGCGCCTATATTTCCACGATTACGGCAGCTTCTCTTCTTTCACATTATTTCGGCTGAGAAAATGGTGTTCGACCGCAGTGCTTTCTATTGCCGGTAATTCGCAGCTACAACCCCGCTACATTATTTGCCGCGCATATTACGCGGCACGCTGCAAAAAGCTATTTCAATTTTTCCCGGCCGCCGAATAGGCGAGCCTTAAATACGCGCTTTATCACATATACACGTATCCACTACGTTTATCCACATGTCGCTGGGTAATATGATTTTTCTCGAATAAAACCGGGTTAGGAAATTTCGCCTCTGGGTTCTAATTACAGGGGAAAAAAGCAGGGCAAAAAGTTAAGAGGTTGTATACGCTGGGTAACGCAGCGTGATTTCTGAGTTTGTTGATTAATTAATCCCGATGTGGCTGCACGAATATTAGTCCCTTTTAAGCACCCTATACTCATTCTAGTAACGTCAGATTATGCGGCCTCGAATACTCGGGCTATACTCGGACTGCGGCGGCATTTCATTAAATATAATATTTAATTCTTTCTAGTATCGCCTCTGATCTTTGTCGTTTTTGCCTTTAACGTCACTTTGCCGTCGACTACGACTCTCTTGAATTTTGTTAAATACAACAGATACCAATTATTTCTAGGGTGCATTATCGCCAAAGCGACATTGTATTATACGATGAATCCTTCTGGTTAGCAACGTTTTAACTTTTCGCTGGAATTTCTCTTCCATCGTTAACTGGAACGATGACTGAAAGAGAGTCGAATCGTCTCTATCTTGCAGAAATTCTGCTCAAACGCGGTAATCGTATGAGCAACGTTCCTATGCGATGCAATTTGAGTCACAGCGTATTAGCATGAAATTTCACGATGGACGAACGTCACTCGGTCTCGCTGAACATATTCGATGCTAGGTTGTCATCATCTAGATTTGATGTTCGATGCTTGACCGTAATTAGAACTCTCTGATCAATTTAACTGGATACCAGCATCAACATGGTAAAGAATTCTCGCGTTGTTGAAAACTCTCATTGAACATCGAGAGAAATATATTTTATCGCAATTTAAACGATATTATCTCGATGATCTATTTCCAGTAATGGTACAATGTAATACATCTAAATGACAAAATGGCATTACCAACTGTTCCTCTGCAGCGCGACAAACTCATCCGCTAGTTGCAACCGCGTTAAAATTCACGAAACTGTGTGGGGTTTGGGAATGTGTTTGGTCGAATGTGTACATGTAGACTTTGTTCCGAACGTTTAGATAGGTTCGTCGTATGATTAAATGACCCAGTTTGAAAAAAGTTCGGTCGGTGCATTTCCTATGTATTGTTTCTGACCTGAAACTGTCTCTGCCGACGATATTATTTAGTTCGCTAGTTCTTCGCGAAGTGAATTCCATTTCAAAACCTTACATGTTCCTTTTCGTTTTTTGCGTCAATGTTAATAGATACAAAGCTCGTTTCTCTGAGATCACACGCATACCAACATCGATAAAGAAGCCTACTCTATTTTAAACTTACAACAACGACAGCCACTGTAATCGTTTTGTAAATTAATTCGACTATCGATTCTACTTTATAAATTCTCCAGAATTATCTCATTCGAGAACGAAGCACTGCAAACAGAGCTGTTAGCACAGGGTGCGGCTTTTAAGAAATTAAATAAACACTTCGTGTAACCACGGAAAACATCTTTGTTGAACTTTCAAATAAAGACGCGCAGCATCTGGCATCCATCCGGTTGAACGTTGTATCGTGACCATGAAACACTGCGGAACAGGTGTACAGGATGATTCGATTGATTCGATGCTCGCGCATCCATGCATACACACATGTCACATATAATTATATGTCTGAGCACATTACAGATACGTAAGTACAAGGCGAGCAGCAATGTACTGATTGAGTTTAACCACTCGAAGTTTCGCACGAAAATTAAATAGAGATAGTTGAATACTTTAACGATTAAAATTGTTTCAATAATTTTAATCATTTGGAATGTTTTTCAAGGGATTCAATCCTATTGGTTTTAGACGTTATATCTTTTTGAAGTAAATTCTAATTAAAATTCTAATATAGAGTTATTTGACTAATTTATTCGGAAACTTTTTCTCAATTAATATATCTAACAGCCCCTCCCCCTTTTAGTCGCGGTTGGATTTAGCCACACGAGCTCTCCATTTAGGAGATAATACGAGGACTGTGTAATGCGACAGTAATTACTGTATCACGCACAGTAGACTATTGTTGTGTCCGCTATAATGAGATCGTCGAGTTTACCACGGTTAAACCATGAAACAATGATTTAACATGCGAGTCGTTCGTCAAAGTTGTTGGCTAGGCTTTTTAATAAATAAACAATTATCAGTTGTATACGAAACGTTTCATGAAAATTTGAGAAATAATACAAAAGAACAGGGAATGGAATAATGTTCGCGTTTGAAGAGGATACATGCACGGATGAAACCCCCTGAGTTTCACTATAGTTGGATCTATTAAGAACGGGGATAATTTGCCATCATCTGGGGAGGCTGAAAAGGGTCTATGAAGATAAAAAGGGGAGCTGAAAGCTGCTGGGATATTTGGAGATTCGATACGAAATAGGCCTCGTCGAAGTCTCTGTTCCCTCTCTTTTTCAACTCGCTTCGATTATATCGACTACTTTGTACCAAGGACTTAGGTCCTGATCGTGTTTCACTGTTTGTCATTTTGCTTAGTGGATCACAGACTTCTAAATTCGAACGATTTGGAGAATACACTAATCGCTAACACTATAATCGTGTTAACTACTAGACCGAATTCTTCGTCATTTTATTACGTTATCAGACGGTTGATATTCTTATAATTCGTAATACCATGAAAAAGAGAAACACTGATTTCATTTACTGAACGAGATCGCATGCCATTCCGAACAGACTCCTTATCGAATTTCGAAAAATGGTGCTTATCAGAATGATTGTTACCTTTTTCCTTGAAAATATTAACGTTGCTTTCTTGGGAAACTTCCAAGAATTTTAAATTAATTTCTTTCTTCGCGCAACTCTTTATCATAGCATTAATCATGGAGATGGTGACAGAAAGATATAGCATCGGAAGAAAATCACTGGTATGAAATCAAATAGACGAATCTCGAATCTAGTGATCAACTTTTCAGGGGGATCGTGGAACAGACACGCGCTGATTTTACCCATTTACGATCCGTCCTTCTATAACCCAGCCAAAGAAAAGACGAGCTTCAATCCCGCGAAAAGAAACGCAGGAAAGCTGCGGGGCAAATCGATTTTGTTTGCTCGATAGGAGAAGGAACTAGTTCCGGTGGGATTCTCGATATGTCGAAATGGGAAATGGTGATTCTGTCGAAATCTAACGCCGCAAAATATCTGTGAAACATCGAGCCGAGCAAAGATACTGATTAACTTTTTTATACCTCGACGTTATAAATCGAAAAAATGACAAAAATACGAAAAATTCTTATTGTTAGTTTCATGTCAATTCCAGTCGCCAACAGGACTTCTTACGCCACATGATACTTTTTACTACATTTACCACATCTCGCTCTTTATCGTAGTAATGGAGCTGCAGTAAGAAAAACAATACTATTGCAAAGCGATCGATGATTTTTGTCTGTGTCTGTTGTAGCACTCTGATTTCATTCGCAAGAATTGTCCGTTGCATCATTCATTCGTTTTAGAACCGTCTCTCGTAGCATGCCTTGTGCTCTGTACGCTCTTAAGTGGAACGAGTCAGCGCATAGTCAGACGCGACAAAGAATCTAACCGAACCGTGACAACGACTCTCTGAATTCACACAAGAAAAAAAGTAAAAGAAATACATATATTCTTATCGATAGACAATAAATTATATACGATAGGTGATAAATTCTAAGGTACGAAATGTATCATTTGCAAGAACAATAGATGTCCACAACACTGGACTCAAATTTCCAACGATTTTTGAAGATCGTAGGAAATCTCTTTCGCGCGATTTATATCTTTACGTTCAAAATGCTATCACATCCTCTCGTGGTATCTCCACTTTCTAGAAAATTTGATCGATGTTGAAAATATCAATTTTATAACAATTTTGATTTCGTATGAACAGCAATTGTCAGACGTAGCAGGAATTGGGCGAGACACATAGATACACGAGTGGAATTGAACGAAAGAAATTTCCAATAAAACCGCAAGTTGTTGAAAGCTTCGGCTACCGTTTCGCACGGATGCTGAAACGATTTCACGGGTTCAGTGTCCACAATGACCAAATTTTAGTCAAAGATTTACGGAATCACTAAAAGCACCAGAAATCTAATTCAATCCGCTTTCAATTTTCCCAATAATGGTGTCCTCCCAATCCGCTTTTTACTTACTACGAATTATTTGTCCAGCCTTACGGCGATCGAATTTTCGTTTCTATAGAGGCGAAATCTATAAATGAAAACTTCGACAGCCTCGAACACTCCTTTACGAACTTTCAATGAAACCAATTAGACGGCAATCAGAGTTTCCCGATTGCTCTTCTGCTGCTTTATTTCCTTGTTCGTTTTGTTTGTTTTATTATTCAGAGTCCACTCGTTAATGACTCGTTTGCATAAACGAAAATTACCAGGCGAAAATTCGTCGAAATATCCTTCTCCTCGATTACACCTTTTAAATTTATTTGTTTTCCAGGGATTCTATTCTGTCCGCTTCCCTGGCAGCTTTTTTGGATACCCAATCGTATTTTGCAAGGTAAACCAAGCTATTTATGAGCGATACCATTAGCTTATTCTCATTTATCTTAACATATCGACGATAAAGTAGATAAGTACTGGCACAGCGATGAAATGCAAAAACAACGCTTTATCATCAAATATCTCTCGTGAAACGGGTTCACAAATATCCTTTATTCCCTATATACGGAGGTTAATAATAACGATAACTACATATCTCATCTCCGTTTTTATACTTTTTTTCTATACCCGTGATTTTTCTCCCAGAATCACAGAAAGCGCCACTAAAATGGTGGTACGATATTAAGCAACTCAAACTTCTTAGTAAATGATCTTTTAATTTAATCAGTTGCTGATAAAAAGGGAAGTTCCACTCAAAACCGCGGAACATCTTCGTTGCAGAAATTCCGCAATTTAGGAAAATAAATAAATAGCCGCGAGCGTAGGATCGCTGGCTCGTTAGAAAATTCGAGTTCAACGATCGTGCACGAACTTTCCCTATTTTGCTTCGAAAAATTCCTTCACGAGGAATGCCCGCAGATGAACTAATTGCTCGCTAGTTCTCGAGTTATTCCACTCCAAACTTCCGATATACCGACGAAATCTCACGAATCGATCGGTTCTCAACTTTGCGTTTGCTTTTTCGAAGCGATTTTCGGTTGGAAGATGAATGCAAATGATCGAGAATGCTAGTATGCCTCGTATCGTACGGATCCACTTTTAAAACGTCCCTTTGAACGTCTTCCTGCCACTTTGCCTCTCGACTTTCGTCGAGTCTAGCGACAATATCGAGGGGCGAAGTAATGGGCGGCACGGTTAATGGAGTCCCGAAGGGAAAAATGCCGAGGTCGATTGAAACCGCGTCGCAGTGAATTATTACTCCAGCCTCTTGCAACGAGATCGTCGAGAAAACCATTGGAAAAATATGATTTCAAGTAGAACGTTGCATCCCGGTGAAATCGTAAGTTTTGCTTCTAGTGGCACTCGATTTTTTAACTATTAATGAGCAACACTTTTACGACGAAAGGTTCCGTTTCGACGCGATTTTGATTTTCACGGCAGCGGACATCGAGGTTAAGTGTATTTTTCCGTTTATCGATAAGAAGTCGCCGATGGAACGATATTCGACGAGTTTCGTGGACTCTGCTCGCCGCCGTGAATATTATCGATGGAACGTAAAAATCCTGGAATTAGTTTCGTTTCTTTACGTAGAAGGTAGATCGGAGTTAAAAACAAGGGTTCGTTTCCTGGAATGAAATTTCGTAAAAATTATTAGAGTTACGAAAAAGACGAGTATGTATAATTATCCGACATTGTTGAAATCCTAATGCCTTATTTACTTTGTTGCAAGTAATATTAAAATCATCGACGACAAACAGAGACGAAAGAAAATAATATTACATCGCCTATTATGCCGAATCGTATGTTATACAGCACGCAGTCGAATTAGTAGCAGTACTAGTAATCACTAATCGTAATTGCAAGAAAAGTAATTTTAAAAGGGGATATTCCAAAGTGGGATGCAATTTCAAAAGTGGCACCGACTGATTTGCCTGCTTTGTTTCTACCACTTTTCCAACTCTTTTCAACGACGTTCCGAAAAGTAGAAGATGGCTACGAAAAATTCCGTTCTAAGGCCAGCCCGTTCCTGGCACGATTTAACTTCGTCCACGAAGTTTCTTTCGCGCGCGTTTGAAATTGTAATGCCACGTCCGTGATTCCGACGAAACAGCTTGGTCTATTTTGCCGTCGAACGACATCAAGATCACGTCCTGACCAATGCTGGAAACTTTGTCGGAAAATAGCGGAATTTTCATTTGTCCATTCCTTCGCTGGTTACGGTTCTGTCGACAGAATGAAATATTTCTCGCTGTGAAAACTAACAGCTTCCTTGTCATACGTTTTCGGCGTTAATGCAGCCGGAAACGAGGTCGCGAATTAGTCGATGTATTTTCGACTTGGCGTGTTTCGTTCACGGAAATTGCGTTTGTCATTCATCAAGAAGAACGAATTTTTCGTTCACAGAACAGCAAACATCCTGATGAAATTATTCGCTTTCACGCGAGCAATGAGAAGGGATGAATAAAAGTGAAAGATTCGTACTAGGCAGAAATTATGTAGCGCGACCGTAAAATCAACGGAAGTTAAAGTATACGTGTTATCATTAACGTAACTATAATGTAACGTGTAATTAATTAGATCGTTGGAAATCCACTTTTCATAATCTTTCTTTCAAAGGTATTTTCCAGGTACGTTCCAATTGTTAACAACTAGAGATTAATTGTTATTAACGTGACAACTGCTGTCGTGCAAAATTGCCACGGCTTAATACTGTATAGCAAAATATTTTATGATATAATTTATCAATATTAGTATTTTGAATAATGGATTATAAGGATAGATGTAGGTAGTTGTATAGCTGACAGAAATTAGGTTAAGCTATGATTATTTTGTTTTTGTTTATAAGTAGGTTTACATACACTGTTCTGGCTTCTTATGTATATATCTTTGTTCGTGTGTAAGTCTTATAGTTATTGTTCTGATTTACTTTATATGTGTAAATGAAGGACTTCGCAAGAGCCGAAAGGAAGGCAGAAATAAATAAATAAAAGTATATATATAACAATAGTATTTTAAATGCCTAGAAGAATACCATAAGAAAAGCGTATCTTCGGCCCTAAACCTATCTTTGTCAAAATTTGAATTCCATAGTCAGAGATAATGAATATAAGTTAAAGATATTCTCTCGATCGATAGAAAAAATCCTTTGATACGGTTCCGTCTATACTCGAGAGTGTTCTTGGGGGACCTCGAAGACTATCGAAACGGAAGATTGGGGCAGTTTTAGAACCGGTGATCGCTGACTCAGACGGAAGAGCAGAAACTGGCGATAAGATAATTCTGAGGTCAGGATTGCATTGAAAATTCCACTCGCGTGTCGAGGAACAAATTAGATAAATGTTGTTCGGTCGTACGAATGATAGGCCTGGCCATGAATTAGGCTCACGGGTGAACAATTTTTTTCGGATTACGATTAGGATTCCGACAAGTCTGAACGTTTATGAGGGAAGGTTCCTGTAGCTTTCTTTGCGAAAAAACTTTTACGTCCTCTTGCACGAAAAGATTCTATGTTATCTCATTGGACGCGCAAGCTCCCTCATATTTTTATCTCGTTCGTTTCGTCGCTTTCTAACCGTATGAATCAGGTTATCTTGTATTTTCGTATTAAATATTATCGTTTAATTCACATACACCCGTTCTGTGATATATCATTAAAATGCACTTTGTCAAACGAAGCAGGTGTCCAGATATTTTTAAACAGCAGTATATTTATGTAATATACGCTTGCTATTTTGTACCACTAACGTAATAATAAAGATAACTGTTAATCGAAGGATTTACAAACGAATCTAGATAACAACACATTGCCAGTTGAACAGGAATTCACACGAGAGTTTGTGTTCCTGTCTGACTACGTTTCGACCAATTCCACTTACCGAGGTATACCACCCATATACTATCGTCGTTTCTCTTTCTACTTTCAAACTGCCATTAACCATAATCATAAAAAGACCATACCGAGTTACGATGTAATTTTCCTTCGTAAATTCTTTCAAGTAATCGCTTCCAAATAGATTTACCATCCCCTTCTTTTTCTCGCAATAGGCTTTTCGTACAACGAATTCCCGAAAAACAAGCTTTTACGATCGTAACATCTGGATCTTCGTAGAACCATATCAGGAGATTCAGAAATCTATTCCCCTGTAAAGCAGCGATCATCGTTGTCGTCTTATAAATAATGCATGCGATCCTTGGTACATACAAAGGATCGTTCTGACAAATAAACGAAATTCTCGATGCTTTCTAGGTGTGAGAAATGACAAGCCGAGCGAGACAAGAAAGGCAAATATGACAGCCAGAGCTCCGTCTTTGATTCTTTATCCGCCTCGATGTTTCGGGTTAAGTTACACGTACATCGAACGAGAAAATATGGAACTATACACTTTCGTTTCCGGACGTACAAACGCTTTGTATCGAAGAGTTTGCCTCGATGCAACAAAATTTTATTTTCCCTTTGACTGTGAATTCGATAATCGGTATCATGTTAGTGGAGCACGCCTCTCGCCTGCTCTCTGTTTCGAAACCCAACGAATGCTAAATTTTATCGCGTGTTTCATTTCACCGTTACAATGGTATTAATAAATCAATAAAGGATGTATCGTCCGTTACTTTGATCGAATAAATTTCATTCGGATTATTATAAATAACGGCTCGTTGTTCGACATTCGTCGTTGTGCATTTTTTATCAAATATTAGCATGTGAAAAATTTCCCAACATTTTCCGTATAGAATGAAATATCCGAGAAGCTCCGTCGGCTAAATCCATTCTATGTATAATCCTATGTATAAAAACATAGACACCGAGCGCGTTTCGAATTCACCGATAACCGCTCAATATCTTCGATATTTTTCGATATACAAGCTCGTGGAGGAAAATAGGGTTTCCATCGAAAACATCTCCAAGATGTCTCGTTATCCATGCAAATGTATGGTCGTTTCTGGGCGATACTTTACAAGACTTTCATACGCTGTTTCCTGTGATTCGTTTCATATTCGAACACAGCGAACCGAGCTCCACTAATTTGAAGCTTCTACGACTAATCAGCACGTTCTTTTAAAGCCATCTAAGAGTGGCTCGATAGAAGTTACCGGTTTGCCGTATTAATTAGAATCGATCAATTAACTCGTTAACCTACTTTTTCGCTAGTCTAACGCGCCCGGCTTGAAATATTAATTTGAACTCGAGAGGCTCGAGAATGCGCATCTTATTTCAATGTTTGGACCCTTCTCTCAGCTAATGATCTTTAGAAAAGAATATATTACTCATTCGTGAATAATTTATTTCGTTCAAGATTCGTTGGTGATTATGCTAACGTTTCAAATCGATGAAAAATACTCGCAACGACGCAATGGGTACATCAAGATCCCGTCTGACTATAAACACACTGTACTACTACGTATCGCTCGCAAAGTTCCAACTTTGTGCAATATTCTGCGAAATGTTAGACCGTCAACGATTGATCCTATACTGTTCGACTATGGAGCTTGGTAGAAACTACAGAAAGATGTATAAAGAGAACTTTTGTATCTCCGAATAGTTGCGAACATCGTTCGTCTTGATTTAACAGAAAATTGCGTTAAGGTAGAATATTGTTCGTTCTGATTTAATTAGTGCATTAAAATTACAGTATTACAGTAAAACGTCATATTTATGCAGGACAGCACAGAGAAAATGCTATTGAAATTTTATATCTGGCTTGCACGTTCTCCGAGTCTCGATGCCATTAAGAATTTCTGCGGAATTTTAGCGCGTTCAATTTCCTTTCATGGTAGTATCAATTTAAGTTCTCTCGCATTAAAATGCTTAAGTACCCTATTGATTCGTACAAGTAAAACATTTTCATTTGATAGATGGCGAAAGACTGTGACACGGTACCGTACGCGTTTCGATTTCTCGGCTATAAACGTATCGTAATACAGCGATATTGCCGGGATAAAAAGGCAAGGAATTGTCACGAGAAATAAATTTGAAAGCGTACCTAATGGAAAACCCGTTCTCGGAACTGTCGATACGTTTATCACACAAAACGTGTCATCGTTTCGGGGACACGATTACAATCGGGGTCAGAAAGGAAATAACAAAGGACGCGCAATTTCTACGTGAACGTCGTACCGAGCGAAGTGACGAAATTGCATTTCCGGCGTGGATATCGCGTCGACGCGAATATGCATACTGTCCTCGCCGCTGGAATTGTTTCTCCGCGACTCCGTCAACAAATATCTTCGAGGGTACGAGGATCTTTGCCCCTCGCTATCGTTTTTCCTCGTATATAGAACACATCCTATTTCCTTCGAGAACCAGCCTCGCGAGTATTCGCCAATCGAATGATTTAGAGCTTGGAAACTGCTCGATTTAAATCAAAGTTTTCCAAGTCGACAATATTTTGCCACGCGTTTCGTAGACAGATAATGTATCTATCCTCCTTCGTTGTTTTATAGTTAAATAGTCGAATAACAAATAAATAATTCATTCTAAACTAATAAATATGTCTATTCTTCGGGCTTCCTGTTACAAACGAATTTATGCAAACCTCTGAGGAAACTGGCGATTCGATCGAACACAAGTTTACGTATTTGATACTTGAGAAACATCGTTACTCGAATAGTCGGAAGTTCTTCTCGCAGCGAGCCGCGACTCGCACATAGCGAAAGATGAAACGTAAATAATAAAATCGCGTATGATGCACACCACGCGAAACTTCAAAGAGACCAGAGTTTTTCAAAGAGCACAGAAAATCGTATAATGTAAAGCGACATAAACGCGTAGAATATTCTGCTTTTTTTTTTCTTTTTTCGATCGAGGTAACGATTGCTTGCGGAGGCTCAAGGCTAACCATTTGTCTGGAAGTTGCAATTAATCCCGCGGAAAAATTTCCACGATCTTTGTTACTAATCCGTAGGCGTCGCGACGTCGATGGGTCTATTCCTAAAGAATTTCATTACGTGCAAGTTTAGGCGACCAAGTTTTCGTCTCCACGCGTCACTCGTAACTTCGAATTAGGAAGTATCGTAATATAACGCGGGCAAACGTAATCGTAGCACCCGCTAAGTTTCTGCATTTTAAATGAAAGATTAGGGTAAAAGGTATCTTCCTCGCAAGCGAGTAATTAATCGAATTAAACATTCATCCAAAAGATTTCAGATATCCTGAATCTTGAGCTTGCAAGAAGGTAGGTCCTTTTTGCAGCATCTTTTTATCGAGGCCGAATTTCTTGACTTGTTCTAAGAAAAGTTCGAGCTTGAGCCTCGTCTTTTTTAAACACGATAAAAAGGTCATATTTCATATAGTTTTAGGCCAAATATAGAAACAATCTGTGTATCGTAAATACGACTTTTAGAACCTAAAGTCTCCGTCAGATTAATTCAAATGGCTCTTTTATCTACCGTATTATTATACTTACATGGCTCTAAATATTCTTTTAAATTTCTACTCTCGTTCTTATTAATACTAAAACTACCAAACATGCTACAACGTGGTTATAACGACTGATATCGAATCTCTCGTTTTTGCAATTTCTTTTTGACTCGGGCTTCTTAAGAAAAAAAGCTGAAACGAACTCCGCAGAAGGCTAGCCGCGGAACTTTTGACCTTCATTTTCTAAACTAGTTATTAAAAAATTTGGCCTCGGAAGCTTCAAGTTAAATAGTTCCGTCCTCGTGAAGAATTTACGATAACTCTTAAACTTAGAAGGTATTTGCTTAGAATCCACGTCAAAGCAGAATCGTCGGCTTGATCGTGAACTTCCAAGGGGAAATACTTTCTTCTTATTCCCTCGAATATAAAGCTGTTCGACAGAGTCTCTCGGTGTCGTAAAGTTAATTGTCTGTCATCGGAATCTGCTGGATTTTGACGTGGACGCGCAATTCTGTTAATTTTAACTCGCAAGATGCACGTGAAAACGGACAACATCAAAGGACTTCAACGTTAACAGCCGGTTTACATTGGTGGCATTTTGTGTGCTTTTGAGTGTAACCTCCGAGTTTGCTCGTGTTTCAGAGAGGTCGGATGAACATGTGTACATCTTTAAAATGGCAAAAGGCGTCACGTACGAATACATATTTAGTTTAAGGTAAACCGATAATTAAACGCGTCGGGCTCGTGCCCGGAATGCGGACGGAAAGTTGTGCGAAAATCTCGAAAATTCGCTAAGTTAGCCATCAAAAGGAAACTTTGACAGCGCAGCGTTTCGCCGAAGCTAAAAGAACCAGTGGCGTCGCGCGTTCATGTTGGACAAATTAAAGACAAACGAAATTGAATTTCTCTATATCTGCCAACTTCGACCACTGTCGCGTTTGTAGATCGCGGAACGATCGTATTTGATAATAGGTGGAAAACCATTTCAAACGTTGCACTCGCCTTTTTTCACGCTCGCGTACGGTTTCGAGGAATTAAAATCACGAGATACGATCGCTGGGAAACTCAAGGAGCTCGCTGTTCACGGTAAAAGGGTAAAGGGCAGATGGCGAATATACGGAAGAATAGATTAACTTGTACAGTTGGACGAGTTGAATTCGAAGGAACGTGCTCGCCCGAAGATAAACTAAGTCGAGATAACGCTAAATTATTCCAAGTATCCAGTTAATAATGGGGTTGCGTCCGGATAAGGACGCTTAGAAACGAATGTGTCGGACAGACAGACAATTGCTGGAGGAACCGAAAGGCTGGCAGTTCGTGGAATTAAACGCATTCCGATATTCTCGACGCTAGTACGTCTCTTATCGGAACCGTAAAAATTTGTCGAAATTCTGCTAGAGTTATTTTTGTCGAATGTTACAGGATACTGGCCATTCGGAGTACTCTGGTGTAACGTTTATGTGACGTGCGACGTGCTAGCGTGTTCCGCGAGCATAATGCACATGTGCTTCATCTCGCTGGGCCGATATCTGGGCATCCGAAACCCGTTGAGGACACGGCACACGTCCACCAAGCGGATGGTCAGCTTCAAGATCGCGGCCGTGTGGTTGCTCGCCATGTTGGTCTCTAGTTCCATCACAGTTTTGGGTAAAATAAATTCTATTAAACGTTGGAAATTAGCTATTCCTATATTTTTACTTCTAAGCGAAAATACAGCAACTGCCACGGCCACTTGCAGCTTTGAAATCCTACAACGTGGTATTGAATTTTTGTTTGAAAAATCTTATTGATTCTCTTTTCAGTTAACTCTTACAACGAGAGCCGATAGCTGACGTAATTTTCTATTTTTCTAGTATAACATTAACGAGTATAGGTTATAGGTGTAGCGTTGCAGCGTCCGACTCGCAATTATATGGTGGAAAAACAACGCACGATCGCGTTTCTTACGTGAGTCGATAGCGTAGAATCGTCGGAGTAATTTGGAACAAACACTTGTTCGAAACAATAATCGAAAAATTCGGCATTCGAAAAAACCTCGTTCCGGAAGACGTAAACCGGATGAACCACTTGGAGAAATCGGTTTCCTTTAAACGTTTCGTCGAGTACCAGAGTAAATGGAAAAGTTTTACGCCAACTCTTCTTCTTACCTTCTATCCAGCAAAGGCTGCTCGATATTCGAAACTATTCCAAATACTATGCAACCAGGACACGGATAGGTCGATAAACGACTACGGTTTTACCCAAACGATGCTGCTGTTCGATTTTTTTAAGAATCCTAAAATTGGGGGAAAGAAGATGAATCGCATCGCATCGCATCTATAAGCTTTCACCTTTCTCGTTAATTCCAAATCTTCTGCTATAATCTGCATCCTGTATTCGTTTATAGTCCATTCGAATGGCAATTCTGAATTTCACATTCCGCGCGATGTATTTTTATGTTACGCAAGTCTGTAAATTACAAATACTCCGTGGGTGTAAGTTTGCGGTTCAAGCGAAGGCGAGAAGATTCTCTGTGGCTCGAACTAAGAGGAAACCGAAGAATAACAAAATTCCGTCGGAGACTACATTTTCGAGGGAATCGAGTTTAAAAACTTGCCAAGTGTATGTAGGCGAATTTGCCTAATCTTCAACTAGAGAGGAAACTAAACGAGTAAACAACGGAGAGGGTAATGGTTACTCTACACCTCGAAAATTAATCGTCAATGTAAAATAAAGATTTTTCGTTTAAAAAAACCTGTTTAAAAAGAAATAGGAAATGAAAATATTTAAGCAAAAATTAACCTACTCTACAAACCCTCAAAGTTGATCTCCTCGAAAACAAGACTTCGGACAGCAAAATTTTATTTCACCTTCTCGACTTATTATTCGGATCTATAAGTTGTAAATTATAATAATATGTACAAAAAAAAGCAATCGGGTAAGCGCGAATAATCGTCCAAAAGTTGTTGGTAATTTTACAGGTATAATAAATCCCTTGAATATCATGCCTCGACCAGGGACGTGCGTGATTAACAACAGGGCGTTCTTCGTGTTCGGTTCTCTGATCGCCTTTTACATTCCCATGATCGTTATGGTAGCCACGTATATACTGACGGTGCAGCTGCTCAGACAGAAGGCTCGTTTCGTTGCGGAACATCCTGAACGGGATCAATTTCGAAGGCTGGGAGGCAGATATTTTTCGACGAAAGCTTCCTCGACTACTTCAACTACGGAAACCAGCACATCGTCGTCGTCGGCGCGATACATGTGGAGAACTTCCGGCGGTGTCGGAAGCGAAAGGTAAATAACGATATATCGAGCGATTAAAAAAAAAAGAATTATTTTTCAGTCGCGGAAGCGATCGCATGTTGTCTCTGAACACACGTCGTCGCCTTAATTACATTTATCTTCATCCTTGAACTATGCGACAAACATCATCAGCGCATGAACAACCAAACGTTTGATGCCATGCCGTTAAGTGGGCGACAACTTTTAATCGTGCCAATTAACCTAATGCAACGTAGCCTTCGCTGCTGATGCCAACGGACGTAACTTAACTGTCCCGCAACTCCACTGGCGCATTAATGGAATTAAAAATCTTTTTCGTTAGTCGCCGCTTATTTCACTCGCGACTAGACGCTCCGCTAAATTGGAAGGGTTGGAAGAAAATTAGTGGATGCAGTTAGGGAAGCTAAAACGCGAACGAGGAAACTGCGGAATCTTAGTGAGAAAGATAAAAAGTATCGCAATTAACTAACGTAGAAATTGGATTTTTTTGTGTTAGTGGGTTCTTTATCGTTTCCATTTATTTGTCCAATTATGGTTTCCCAAATATATTTCCATCCAACGTTAAATAGGATAAGAGGCTCATCCGAGATACGAATCTTCCTTTCCAAACGTTTCAGGCACGACGTTACCTCGCGTTAAAACTTCTGATTAGTAAATTATATTAGAATAAATTAATATAATCGTCACCGGGCTGCCGTATTTAACACCATGAAATCCAACCACCGTATCTTGCGCTAACGATATTACGAATATTCTTTTTGGATGTTCCAATAGAAAAATTCGAGATGAAAAATTCGGCGTGCATCCTTTATTGGCGTAACGTACAATATCGTTGCCGTGATCCGTTCATTTTTCACAATGCTCGGCCTTCGTTGCAATTCGGTTGCGGTTCGTTGCAATTCACCATGGCCGATAACTTGATTTCGCGAAACAGCGATGGTTCTGCAGCTTAACTAAATTAAACGCGGGGTTTCTGTCTCGTTGTAAATATAACAGGGGCAAGGGCGCGAGGTCGAGCAAATCCCAACCGCAGCTGAATTTCACCGTGAACGGCGCCAACAACCAGACCGGAAGTACGGCCGGCACGGAACTGAGGTCGAAAGTGGATCAGGCTACACAAACGCCGGAGAACATAGCCCGCGAAACAAGGAACTTCACTCTGAGGGCCCTCAAGTTGCAGTTGAACGTCACTCCCAACGCCCTAAATCTCAGGTGAATTTCTTTCTCCACTCGATCGTTGCGTCAAAAAATATCCGAGATATCGCGAAACGAGATATGGACGGGCAAAAATCTCGAGATTTTGCTTCTGCGTTTGAAGGGGCACGATCACTTTGCCACTCGTTCGAAGGAAATGCTTGAAAGACGACATTTCAAAGACCTGCTGTTCCTCTATATATCTTTTCATTTATCTCGCGGCCAATATTACTTTTTAATTTCGTAAAATGTTCTTTGCGATACTTCTAAGCAAACGTTTCCACCCTTACGACCGTCGTTGGTGTATCCAATAACGATTGATAACGATAACGCGAATTCCTTTCCACAACGACGTGTAGGACGCGTCGTAAATGGGATTAGACAGCCGCTGTACAACGCACACGGTGCGTCATCGATTTCGGATGAATTTAGTTTGCCACCGAAAGTTTCCCAATTTGTCGTCGCTTCGTTTACGTTCCTTTACGTCTGAAATAAAATCGACAAGATCGAAAGTAGAGTAGAACGAGGCGTAACCAGTTATCCAGAATGTTTATCGCGATCCATTGACAAAGTTTAATCGCGAAATTGACGCCGCACGGCGGATCGCAGAGATTGTTCGTCCCTCAAAATCCTTGACACAGGATTGCGCGTGAAACGAATCGCACCCATGAGAGACACGAGGCAGGATTAACCCTCGAGAGTGGAAACCATTTGCATGTAGAAATGGTGATCAATTCGAACTTCGACCGCTTCGTGGATTTCGAGTTCAACGAACATACATCGGAATCCTTGGGTTTCTAGGTTCCTCGCGGGACGAACGAAGAGAAGATCGTTAGCTGCGAACGCCGTGGCAACGGAACAAAAAGCCAGCAAAGTGTTGGGTCTGGTTTTCTTCACGTTCGTGCTGTGCTGGGCGCCATTCTTCATTTTGAATATTTTCTTCGCGGCCTGCCCCGAATGCTCGGTGCCGGTACACGTGGTCGACACGTGTCTGTGGCTCGGTTACGTGTCCTCCACCATCAATCCGGTGATCTACACGATATTCAATAGAACGTTCAGGGCTGCGTTCATCAGATTGCTGAAGTGCAAGTGTTCCAGGTGAGCGTAGAAGTATTTTACGATTATTTTACCTGATTGAAGTTGAACGTTATTAACTCGAACGCTTGAGGAAAAAAAGACTCTACGAAGGACCATTATTATTAGGAACGTTATTTTTTCAAATTACATATTCGTAATATCGTATCGTATTGCTCTCGCGATCTTAACGAATCGAGGTAGACAGTCTACTTTCTCTGTGATGATCGTGCTTTCTCTGGCATTTCCGGATAAATTTTCTATACTCAACACCCGAAAACTTTACTTCGTCTCTTGAAACTTGATTTCTTCGTGTCGGTGTTCTCGAAGCTACTTCTACGTCAGGTGCAAAAAGAAAAGAGAAAAGAAGAAATAAAAAAAAAAGAGTCGTCGTTGTTTCTTCTACGAAAAACATTTCTTCTACGAGAAGCAAACAAATGTACGCGAAAATAACGACAAAGAACGCAGAAACGAGGAATATGAGAACGGGACATCGAGCCATTAAATCCCATAGCACGTTCTACCGTTCCGATTGTAGGGAGAGAAGGCTCGAGGGACACTTCACTAGCGTTCCACGACCTTATTACTCTCGTTTAATGCATGTACCTGCAGGGAGAAACGTTTTCTAGGTCAGCAAGGTCGGCGAGATATCGTTCAGTGACGGAAGGTGGACGCAACGCGATGAGCCTGTGCACCCCGACCGCGCTTCCATTGGTCATTAGTCTTCAGGGTACGCCGTTGTTGACGCCGACACCGAATCCGACGGCCACACCGGCCTCAGGAAGCTCCTACGTGACGATGATGCATCGCACGCCAACGTCCCTTTACCGTGACAGTTTCCATCAGCATGAACACGATCAGAATTGTTGAGGAGAACCAAGTGTTGTAAGAAATGCGATCGATGCCACGTGGAACACTCGAACGCCTATGATTCTTTTATCGAGGGATTTCTTCTTGATCCGTGCTTTATAGAAGAATTTCGTCGGGATTTGATGGAAAAATTTTGACGCGATCCTATTTGTCGGATAAATTTCTCCGGTAAAACAGTCGTCAACTTGAAACAATTTTCTAATTCGATACCTGCAGAAGGTACGACAGAGTATCGTAGAAAGAATAGCAAAATGTTTTGCCTTTAAACGAGCAAACTCGGAGCAGGCAATAACGAGATGAAATTAAAGGATAATACAAGAAAGAAATGCGAAAGATTCCCGTCAACTTAAATAGCGGTATTCGTTTTGTTTGTTTGATCGTGATACAAGCGTTTGAGTGTTTTATTGTAGTCTCGAATAAAAGCGTAGTCTCGAAGTGAAGGAAACGTTTAAATTGACGTCGACATGGAATGCTCGACGTTGACGTTGATAGCTGCACAATTTTCCCTCGTGTCTTTTCATGCTCAATCGTGGTAAAACAGGCTAGCAGAGAATCGGGTAATCTTCAAGTACGAAGAATACATATACGTAAATGTTATAAAACATTTTATTATTATTTTCTCCGAACGATGCGAACAGATTGGGCCGGGTGTTTCGTCAAGCCAAAAATTATAGTTAAGTCGATACGTGTGTTGTAGCGAAGTATGGTTCTTTTAACGAATTACGAGTAAAACTGCATGGAATAAAGAAGAATAGCGGCGTATCGATTCCATTGTAATGGTAATGATCGTATGAATACTTTATTCACTGATCCTGCGCTATTTTCTCTTCAATACACGCCGGCTAAAATACAGTATCGTCTGTGATACCGATGGAAGGCTTCTTTACTCTGCTGTGCACGTAGAGACTTGTTCGTAGAAATGTTATTTAATTAACGAAATAATAGCCACAGATGTAACACGATTAAAAATAGCGTCCTCTTCGTCTGAAAATCTCGTCGATTTAAAATTCACCGTCTGCGAAATCTACCACTTAGTGAAACTTAAAACAACTTTCACGGAAGGGTCAATGAAATTTTCGTAGTTCTCAGCCAGGAAAGAAGTAACAGTATGAAACAGAGATGCAAAAAGTCATTCCTATTTTACTTTCATTTGTACTAACTTTTATTTGACAAATAAAAAGTATCCATTACAAATAATTGTAAACTGTATATCTTATATAATACACACATCGTGATACGAGCGAATCTTTCTCACTTTTTCATATTTTCATCTTAATTGTGTACACGCATCACTCTCTCCCTCTCTGTCTCAACTTTGTTCAAGCCTTCAATGATCACAATTACAAACTTTCTTCCACCGTGTCTTTCCTTGGCATTCGCACACACAGGCACGCACGCTAAAACACACCAATTTCTCTCCCTCTCATGCATTTCGTGTGTGTATATGTATTTTTATGTATGTCTCTGTTTTGTTGCCTGTTTCTCGTGTAATCCTTATTACGTAAGTCGGTCTCGGGGCAATGAGAAAATATCCTGCCTCCCTTCCAAAACTGCCGTCGACTCATTCGTCGAAGTTCGAAACACGTTAACGATAAGAATGGAAACTGCCGCGTCACGTGGCAGAAACTGCGAATGTTTCAAAGCAAAATGCACGAAATACTTCCTTGAGATTCCAAGAAAACCGCAATTCAACCCCTAAAGCGGTAAATATCGATAGCTCGGTTATACGAGAGAAAAATGGATTGAATATAAATCGATATCAACGGCAACAAATTCGCTGTTGGCAAACGGAAGAGAAGCCTGTAACTAGAACATTTCTCATTTTCCCCGACAACCATGAAAAAGACGGTACAATCGTGAGTCGAACGAAAATGCACGCGCTTCTCTGTTCGAGATCACGCGGACGTAAAAGATTTCCTTTTCGTGTTTTCTTTCTTATTTTCTTTTTCATCTTTCAGATAAACACGACGTTGTGGGAGTGAACCGTCAGAAAGGGGGCGTGGGGGTATCGGTATTTCTTCTTAGACGTAAGAGAAAAGGGCGGCTCCGTGGCGACCGGGGTCGGTCGTTTGATCGAGATGCGTTAAAAAAAATGCCCTTCGTAGCATCATCAAAACCCTTTCTCGGGGGCGGTGATTCCGCTTATTTCTTCTATTTCACTTTCGTCACGTGGCTAAGTATACTATCAGGGAATGAAGGAGAGAGAGGGTAAAGGTGCTGAGAGTGTCTCTTCGAGGAAGGGAAAGAGGACGAGTTAGTTCCAGCTTGAGGGCGGCTTTTCGACTTCCTGTTCTTCTCTTTTTTTTTTTTTATCTCTTCCTTTTCATTTGCAATAAATCTGTCTTTAAAATTCACATGCTTGTTCAAGTTGCAACCCCTAAAAGAGAACATCCGTGTGTCCCGTCGCTGATACAACGTATAAAAGTCTCAGAGGAAACAAGATGAAATCGTAGGGCTCGAAGAAGTGTAAAAAGGGACGACGACATTGGGATTCGTGGTAATTTACAAGGAAATTTCGTTCCTTTGTTTTCTGTAAGACTGTGCATCGGACGCGCTATACGGAGAGATCATCATGGTGTTCCCTTTTGGAAGTACGAACCTGACATTCGATGTCTATCAAACCTTTTCATTTAAACACTGGATCCACATACACATAATAAAGCTTCTTCCTCGCTCCGTTTGCTCTTCGTCTTTTCACCGACGATCGTAAGATACAAAGCGATCTTATACGTCGCCAAGAGTGACGTATATATGTGATATAATATACATATTATAATGTATTCGTCATTCTTATAGTTTAACGTTCTCCAAGTTGCCTCTTATTTCCGTTTAAACGCGTTATCTATTACTTTCTAAGACGCAGCATCGTCGGACTTCGTTGCAAGTTTTCTTTTGATTCAACATCTCGTATTATATAGCGATATTTCCCAATGGAGTTGCATCTCTAATAGTTTAGCTTATCACTCTCTATTATTAGAATTCTTACACGCTTAACAGTTATACCGCAGGGAAAAGATCACGAACATTCGTTACGCGCTCGATCTGTGAAATTGATGCAAAATTACTCTGCTTAATCTTACGATTTTACGATCTTACGATAGTTAATAATAATTAAGTATAATCGTAATGCAGCAGTAGACAGATGGCTGTGTGACGATTGAGGAAAGGGACATGTTATCGTTAACGACTTCTTTTCTCTTATTTTTAATTTTCCTTTTTTTCTTTTTATGATGTATTATATACAAAAAGTATCCGCGTATTATAATGTTTCTATCGATTTCGGTTCTCTCGTCGTTATCGCTTTTCTTTTTTTTTTCTTTTTTTTTTCGTTAATTCGCTCGGCAACCTCTCCCTTCCTTCGATTTTACCGATACATTTTCAGAATGTACGATTTGAATTTTAACTTGTAAGATCTTTGATCTTTCGCTGTCAGAAACCACGATTCGTCTTGCAAAATTCGTGATACTTTTTTAAAAGAAAAATGAGAAAAAGACAAGATAAGTTTCTCTTGTTTATACGAGGTTTCTGTAGTAAAACAGCGAAGAACAAAGGGTTCGGAGAACATGTGCGCTTCGATAGTGACTTCTGCGGGTATTAAAATAAAAAAAAAAAATAATAAAACGAGTGGGAAATAAAAGAAGAAAAATGATCGTATCAAAGCTTGCCCAGAGTCGTGGAAAAAACACACGATATAAAATGATTGGAAAAAAATAACTAAAAAAAAAAAAAGAGAGAGAAAAAAATGCGTAAGATCGAGAATGATCTCAGGCGTAGAAACAGTGCTGTTCTTTGGCCTTTTTGCACGAGGAGGCTGTTCCTCGAACGCCAATTCCAAGATTCTATACTCGTGAAAGTAGGCAGACGAGCGTTTCTTACTCGTAAATCCGTATAATCAAATGGAAAAGTCCACAAAATAGACTGTCTCTCCTTGCGTTTTGCTTTGATCGATTAGTATTTATTGAGAACATTTTTTTCTGACTTTATTTTCTCTTTTTCTTTTTTTTTCTGACTTTATTTTCTCTTTTCTCTTCTTTCTGGGATTTCCCTCTTTCTTTTCTCACAAATGCACAAGGAGAAACGCCAGTAATATGTGATATTATTTTGTTTCTTTTTTTTTTTCTTTCGATGAAAAAAGGCTTCAAGAGTTTCCGTTTTTTAATTAATCTTCACTTTTAACGCGAAGAAGTATCCCTAAAAAAATTATAAACGCATCTTTGGCTCCCCCGAATGTTTCCTTTAACACCATGTTCTAATAATGGTCTGCATTCTCGTGCACGCTGAAACAAAAGATCACCAGAAATATCTCGTTAGAAATAGGTAGCTAATATTCGTACGATCGATTGAATTAATGTTTCTCATACATACGACGTAACTAATTTAAAATGGTTAGTCGATGATATGCATCATATATATGTATCATTTTCCTTATTTTAGTTACTGAATGACCATAAAGTTTTCGGATTATCTCTCCTTATTACCTATACTACAATGTCTTCCATTTCTCGTGCCGAAAGAAATACAAGCTTATAACAAAGGACGATCAAACACATTTATTTTTATTTACCATTCAAGCGATACATTCAACCTCGCTCATCTTATTTTCATCACAGTTAGATTCGATATCTCGTCGTTAAGATTATTTAAAGATGAAACACACTTTCTGTAATATCTACACGTGACAAGCTTAGGAAAAAAATGTTACGATTAGATTACGATAACGCGAGAATTCGTCGGCGCATACGCCGAAGGCCGCAGCGGGATATGTTGTTAGTTCCAGAAAAGCAGGAGATTCTCGGGAAGAGAAGCCGACGATCGCGAACGCCTTTGTAGGATGATTAGTGATTCTTTGTTATATCGAAAGTAGAACAACAAAATCACTAGTCTTCCATGCAACAGCGCTCGATTTCCCCTTTGTTTAACTCGTTGAGCTTTAAGTGGTAGTAGCAGTAGGCAGACGTGTTCTCCAATTCTCCGTGTCACTGTCCACCTTCGATTTCCTTCACCTTCGCGACGATTACTTTTTCCCAGTTTTGCTCAGTTTTCTCACGTTTTCTCCTCGTTTTGGTTAGTCAGGACGTTTGGTTAGTTCCTCGTGCGGGATGCGATTAGAAGCAAATTTAGTTTCTTCCGTTTCGATGGCGTTTGCTTGTCGGAAGGTGGCTCCTGGACGCACGATCGCTTCGCGGTGATAAGCCAAGTATGTTAATGCATAGTCGCAACGTGAGCATGTGAAGAGGCTTGTTATCGTTCCGAGACCACTTTGCGTGTAGTTGCGCAATATCTGGCAGGAGTTTCGATCGCGATTTATGAACATGACCGAGCAAATTTTCTTCGTACCCCTTAACGAGCTTTTCCAATTTTTTTGATATTAAAAAAATATAAACGTTATTTATACATATATTTTCTTTTTCACTTCAACGCAAGATTTACAATCTTTGACAGTACTTTCTATTTGAAGCGAAGTGACGCGTTAAGGGGTTAGCAAAAGAGAATCGCGTTTCACCGTGGAAAAGTGGCGAAATCGATACTCATGATAGATATGGAACGCGTGTTTGCGCATTATAAGCTATCCATTGCGGCGAGATAGAGGCGTGTTTATACAGAAGCTCCCTACCCATTTTGCGAAGGCTTGGAACGCGCGCGTTTATGCGCCGCAGATTCGTTCGAAAGTTACTTTACAAGCGGATTATTACATACTTCGCCAAGAAACAAAGACGTAGAATTAATGGAAACTCGTTACAAACAATGGTTCGATTATGCTGAGTCATAGACGCACTATAATGCACCACGCAACGTACAGGAAATGTTAATTACTTGTTAATCGACGTCAAGATACATGTTAAGATGCTTGAAGAGTTACATAATAGATGTACGCAAATAGAGCAAAGGTATAGGTTTAAAATAAAAAAAGAAGACAATAAAAGTAATTACCTCTGCTGAAGCAGGTACTGAGCCATTTGTATCTGACTGGGTAATCCGGTTATAGTGATAATGCGATCGTTACTGCCAGATAACGGTTCGTCTATAGTAATTCCAGCGCCGCTATCCGATCTGACTTTTCGAATTCTGGCTCCTCCCTTACCGATAATGGCCCCAGCGAGCTATTAACAGAAAGAATATTGAAAATTACCCGTCGTTCGTCAATTTAACGGGCTATCAATGTGCAATTCTATTCTTTTTAATTCCACGACTTACGTCCTTGGGAATGGTGACTTGAGTGGTGGTCTTGTTTCCACCCATGTTGCCCTGATTTCCTTGATTGTTGCCACCCATGGGTGGGCCGCTCATTCCCGAGTTAGCGCCGCCACCCAAACCGTTTGGCGCGCCTCCTTGCATACCCCATCCATCACCTGTGTGAAACACAACGATCGTACGATGATAGATATCCTCTAAGCCGGAGCAAACAGTGCCGCTTGACACTTCGCCATTCACCCCATTTGTTCCAAACTTCTAGCCGAAGATTCACGAGCGGATTAAATTTAACCGCGGTCAAAATTACGAACGGTTCTTTACCAGTGGCCATTTGTAACGCAATTTCAAGCCATTCCGTACAACAATGTCGGTCAAATGCAATTTAACCGTCATCTGACCGTCACGCGAGTTTTATGTTTCGTCCTTGAGGCGCAGAAATAGTCTAAAAGCTATCGATATTACGCGTTACGATACTTCGCTTATCGTGATAATGTCGATTAGCGATAACCATCAGCAATGTCGGCCACCGGTGACCACCAGCAACGTGTGGTGCAGTCGAACCGCAAAGTACAAACTTCTCTTTTTATCAAACTCTCCAGAAAGACAATTCCCAACATTTGGGGTTCATCCTACGATGCAACTTCTCTTACCATTGTAATTTCCACTAGCGTATGGTGGCGGGCCACCCCTATTGCCACCGTAGCCACCTCGTCCACCTTCGTATCCGCCACCTCCACCGCCTCCTCCGCGAGAATTACCTCCGTAGCCACGATCCGGTGGCCCGCCAGACATTCCACCGCCTCCGCTGCCTCCACCACGTGGTCCACCTCTTGGTGGTGGCGGAAAGCCGCGATTCATGTCGCCCGGTCCACCAGCACGGTTATCGCGTCGCGGTGGCATCCCACCGCCACCGCCACCGCCGCCACCACCGCCGCCGCCGCGGCCTCCAGGACCGCCAAAGCCGCCTCCTTTCCCTTGGCCACCATCACCCGTTCCATAACCGCCGTAGTCGTCCGCATAGTAGTCGTCGAAGTTGTGCGGATCGTAAGGATTGTTCACGCCTTTCAGCGGAGACTGAAATAATCGAATAAAATGTTAAAAGGATCGCTTCTATCATCGATGGACGTTGTAGTAATTGTTCTATTCGACGTGTAAAGGGTGTTTTTGAGTTTCCAAGTTCTTGGATTTGCAGAAGAATTGCAGAAGGATCTCGAGAAGAATTGTTTCGTGTTTCTAATTTTGGTTGTTGCCAACCAATCGGCAACGAAATAAGCGACTATACTTACGGTTTTAATGGTGGCGATTAGCTCGCGAATACACTCGATGCAGGTATTCGGTTTGCCACAAATGCTGATCAACCGGTCGGTACTGTGAGGACAGCAGTGCGAATAGATCTTGATCCTCGCTCCGGTCTTCTGTAATACAGAAAATGCATACGGTTAGAAAAAGGTAGATATATAATGTACATATGCGTTTTAATGATGCGAGTTAATTTGTAAAAATACTCGTTTGAATGCATAGAGTGATATTAGGAAGAAAAGAGTTTGGAATGTAAGTAAAGTAAATGTGATGTAAGCTGAAAGGTAAAGATTATAACGAATAATAACGAATAATAAAATTGCTTCTTTGAAACAAAGAAGAAAATTGTAGAGTTTTGCGGGGGAGAAACGGGCAAAGAAAGTGAAACTTTAATCGCGACCGATCACGGTTGTCGCGTTTCTTCGCTCGATAACTCGACGTCACGTCGTGCGATTCTGAGGCGCCAATGGTCGGATCGCGTGCTTCGAGTTGGTTAACAGTCACAGCCCCTTGTTTCTCGAGATTGTACTTTCAGAGACAGGGTCGGGTTAAAAGCGGTAAACGTAGCCATTTGGTCACCTTTAATCCGTCTCTCTCCTTTTTCTCCAACAGAGGCGTTTGCATTTTCTTTCTCTCTCTACTGGAAACGCTTTAACGTAATTATCGTGCCAAGATCTCTGATTTCTCTTAGGAAAATGAGGGAAGGGTTGCAAGAAAGAAATAAAGAAATATCGTGCAACACACTGGTAATTAAAATTAGCGATCGACTTCTGATCACACGAATCGTGACAAACTTCAGTTTGTCAGAGTACAACATTCGCAGCAGGTTTCGTCTCTTCGCATTTTCTTCGCTTGATCCGCTCGGGAATACAACGTGGATATCGTTTGCAATGGGTTTGAAACAAAGTCGAATCGCGTGAGACAGCTTCGATGAAATTAACGCGATTATTCGCCGTGATAATCAGGGAGGATCGTAATGAAAGGAGAACCGGTGATTAGGAACGAACTGGCAGATGTAAAGATAATTGCACCCCTGTCGTTCGTGCTCATCTACCTTGATGGTCTTCAACGTCTGCCCTCTCCACTCGAATCTAACGAAGTGAAAAACTTGACACTTTCCAGTCGTTCGATCTCGAATATATCTACTAATTACAATTGCCAAAATTTGGTGTTCCTCCTTGAAAATTGCTCGGCATTCCCGCGAGGACGAAAAGATCGGCGCGAGGCAATCCAATCAACAGACACGTTCCCGGCAATGGATATTCGACATTGTGTGGAAATTGCACCGTTTAATTACACAGATCAAAGCGAATGGCGTCGTCCGCTTCCCTTGCATCCATCCATCCGTTTCCGAACGCAGACATCCGGTCACGTAGAACCGGATCGCTTTTACCGGAGACAGAATCTGCCTGATCACTCTCGACCCTTTGCCTCTCGATTCCACCTTGTTTCTTTCGAGATATTAAATACTTCCGGTTTGCCAACTAACGCTTACACTTTACACGTTAATTCTCACCGTGTGACGGCATACCAACGATGCTTCCTCGATCCGACAGATTCAAATAATTCGACGAGCTTTATTGAAAGAATAAACGCAGATAATTTCACGATCGAACGATCGATCAACGAACAGAAATTGTACGAATCGTACGAGCCCGACGTTCTGCTGTCAGAAATATCAACGATGGACAAAATCGAGCGTTAATAGAATCTAGATTCTGGGAATTCGAACCAAAGTAACTTGTAGACTGAAACGTGCAAAATTTGCATGTGTAAATGAGCCGTATAACAAAAATAACGAAAAAATTGATAATGGTCTACGGACACTGATTTGGATATACAGACACGATTTATGCTCCTTTGTTTAACGACACAGACAAATTAACAAAGGATTATACTAATTAAATGGTTGGGTACTGCAATGCAAGAAACATATAGCGCTGTATGAGCAAAAACATTCCATTACTCGGAAAATCGTAATATAGAAACCGACCGACAGGGTCTATTGTATTCTTGGAGCGATTTGCTTTTGTTGCACGGTTCTCTCTATGGTGCAAATTTATATTTACTATTTCACGATTCCCCAGAGAAATAAACCGACGCCCGTGGGCATTGATATTAAAACGAAACGGACATGATTTCGATAGCCACATGAAGAATTTATCGATCGATAACGCAGTTCTATTCTGTGTAAATGACTGCGCAAATGACGCATGAATTTTCATCGGATCATTATGCGTTTATAGAGTCTCGAACTTCGACACCGTAAGGAAAAAAAATATGCCAATTCAGTTGGTTTCTAGCTACGACGACGATTGTTTCGAAAATATTATCACCGGCGAAGCTCCAAGAACTCGTTAATAACGTCGGTTGACAAATTTTATGCAGGTATGTCTCGATTATTCCGATGCTTTTGCTTTTTCTCTTTTTTTTTTTTTTTTTTTTCGTCAAAGGTTTTCGCAGTTATCATTCAGATAGCATATAACTTTTCTACTTTGTAAAGCTTTGAAAACACTTGAGACCTAGATCGACTAGATAGTCACGATGACACAGCGTTACCGGATCCTTTCACACAACCAACGTAAAAAACGAAATATTCACATTTAAAAGCTCATGAATGTTTAAACGAGCGTAATCGGAGGATCTTCGAATGTCGCGCGAAATATTCGTCTTTCTCCGAAAAATGTATCCGCTATAGGGGACGTGAATATCATGAAACACGAGAAAAGGAAGTCGCGTAAAATACGAACATGCACGTGAAAGATGACCGAGAAACCGCCTTTCTCGAAGAAAAAAGAGGAATGTTCGCGTGGCCATTGACTTCAGTTGTAGACGATTGATGTCTCGCGCAGCGCCGTTTCTTTTGCTCCCAACGGAAGGATTACTTTGTGCAAGACATCTTTTTAACGGAAAATAAGAAAAGAAAACAATCTGAAATCTCCAATGACCCGGGAATCAATACGAGGTACGAACTTTAGCCGTTACCAAAGACACATAGTTTGATACTGGAACTGCAGACTTTCGGTTGAGACACCAACGATGCCGCAATACGATTTTACAAAGATCGAGAAGACAATAGATTTCGTAAGGCTGACACTCGTGAAATCTCGACTCGGCTACCCGATCGAAAGTTTACAAATTCCGTCGGGGATATCGGGAAAATAAGTCCACGTATCGTACAACAGATAGGCAAAAGATCGATCTCAACATTATTTTTACTTTCGTCTGATGTATAATTTATCTTTATGTAGATATGACCTTTTAAAAAATAAAATAATACCCCCCATTTCTTTTTTATTCTTCAGATATCAAGAATTACCGGCGAATACAATTAAACAGAAAAATGTCAAAGGTCTACTCGGCGGCAGAGGTAGCGAAACACAACACGGCTAAGGATCTATGGATCGTGTATCAAGACGGCGTGTACGATATCACAAAATTTTTAAGCGAGCATCCAGGCGGGGAGGAAGTCTTGTTAAATTTAGGTGGACAAGACGCGACGATATGTTTCGACGACATTGGACACACCACCGAAGCTATACAGCTTCGTGAGAACTACAAAATTGGAACGGTGGTCGGTAGCCTTTCCGGAGACGCATCTTCCCCAGGCACATCTTCCGGGGGTACGTTATCTATTTGTCATCATATTTTCAATTTTTACGTCATACAAAGAACAGCAAAAAAAGGTCATGGAAGGTAAAAAAAAGAATGTTCTTTTTACTCATTCGTGCGGTATTTCTTACGTATGAAACTATTGCTGGAAAAATGACAGCACAGTTACGCGCTGCTGTGTTGTTTTGTTTATATACGTGACACATTCGATCAATACGTGTGTTTATCTTTATGTTTGTGTTGAGTGGAATAACCAATCAGATTTCCTATATCGGTCATCCTTCCAGCAATACATTATCCACTATCTACAAAAAATAAATAGTATCGGAAAACTGATAAGCAATAGAATTGTGACTAATTTACGAACTCCGGTCGTATTTTCGTATCTTAATTTCAATCGCAAATTATGTATCTATCTCGTTATTCTGCTCGGTTGAGTTAAAACGTTAAAAAACATTTGAAAAAAGAAATTTAAAAAACCTGAAACGCTTGTGATTTTATATAGCCATAAACAACTAATCTCTGTTCGTTAGGCGTGCAAGACACGATAGACGACGACACCTGGGAATACGAGCCACCGAAACACGAACGGTCACCGTGGCTACCGGTGATGATCGCAGTTGCTGTTGTCGTCTATGCATCTATATTTTATTACTTCTGGTACTCGTAAAGGAAATAAAGTCAGGATAAATGCGCGATCTTGACGAATAAAACGATTATTCGTTTTTACGAGTGAGGCTTTCTGTTCATTCTTTCTCTTCTCTTCTGTTTGCCAATGACACAGAAACCTGGCACGATAATGTATAATTAATATAGAATAAATGTATTTATTCATATCAATGAAACGATCGGAGAAAGTGAATTTTGCTTGTAAATATCTTATCTAGCCGTTAAGAAACTTACCGAATCTGGTCCGATTCAATTTCTTCGTTCGAGTTTCGAAACACAACACGAGCTGAACGTCGTATCTTGGTCGTTTCGTTTTTCAAACGCTGTCGGTCGAGACGTTTTCATTTAATTCCGATCGCAATCTATTTTTCAATATTTAAAAATACATGCCCAATGAAATTATGTTCTTCAACGTCTGGCCAAGCTAGATTCAATCTTTTCCTCGATATTCTGGCACGTCGGCCGCGCGTTTAAATTAAAATTCGTGACACGGAAATTCAGTCGAACAAGATGTACTCCCGTATCCAGACACGCGATCAATAAAACAAGCTATTTTTTTATATCACATCGGCAGACTAGTATCGCAATAACCATTCGCGCGAACCATCCCAGTAAACAGCGTCGTTTGTATATCTCGCTATTATATCGACCGGTTAAACGGGCGGAGCATAGTTGCAAAACGCGTAGAAAATTGACACAACGTTGAAGTCAATATTCATCGTAGAAATTATCTCGAGATAGCTACATAATCCCTGCATGGCATAGAAATTTCGTTGATGCAGCGTGATTCGCCAAACAATCGAGCAACCGCGTCGGACACGAGAGCCTCCTAGTCATCGTGACTGGCAGTTTTCAACTGACTGCACCCGGCATTTTAGCCCGAGAATCCGTTTCGTTCGCACGTTTCTCCAACATTCCTGTTTCGATGTTATAAAACTTTATGAAACATACGGTACATACATGTAAAAAAAAGAAGCAATCTATTTTTTAAAACTTCGTTGCATACTCGTAACAAGCACATAATTGTAAAAGAGATTGAGCGGAAACTATCGCTCAAACAAGCGAGTTTTAAAGTGAAAACAAACGGATGGAATATTTGGAAAATTACTAGTTACCACGCGGTTCTTGTTACCATCCGCTCCTATTTCGTTTGCAAACGTAATTATATAGAGAATTTACAGAATTTACTACGTTGAATGCGTTCGTTTAATTAATTGGAGCAACGTGATTTCAATCCTTCCCAACCTGCATCTATCTTTTACACAGATATATGGCTCTGTACAGTTCGTTGGAATAAATAATAAATTTTTCTCCTAAACATAAATTGCAATTTTTCGATAAAAATTCAACAGGTCGAACGTCGCGCGTCGGAAAACAATCGGAATCGGAGGCGTTTCGTGCGATATTCGTGCAACGATTCTCGCAACGCAGTGAGGATAAGCCTAGAGTCGGAACGCTTTCAGAATAATTTAAGTATATGCGTGATGTTTTATTAATATAAACGCATGATAATCACAATAGATGCAGTTGCATTACATGGTCAGCGCGTACAGATCGCGCTGAGTGCAGTTCCAGCTGAGTGCAGTTGCATGCGACTAAAGTCGGTCTGCATGTTATAATGCGATCAATACACAAGGTGAGTTCGAATTTAGGCTGATCCCATGTCTCCACGGAACTCGGCGATTATCGATTCATGTTATTATTATTGCTGCTTTATTTTTATGACGTGGAAGCGTATAACGTATGCGTTATTATATAATCTGTTAGCACGGCCATATATATACACGGAATGACATTCGATCAACAACATTCAGTAGCTGGTATTTTGAAAGATAAAAGGAAAAATGTTACTCGACCAATGAATGAAAATATATGGAAAGTAAACCAAGAACCTGTCCTACCCTTTTCTTACCCCATTTTCAAGAGTTTATTAGCCTCGTGGAGACTTACCACGAATATCATAAAAGGTCGCTCTGCTTTCGTTGCAAAGTAGCCTTCTCATAAAAACACCGCATAACGTCACATCATTATCTTTTTTTCACACGGAAAATGTATGTAACGACTCACATTTCCATTGAGTACGAAGCGGAAAGAGTACATGTCCGCAGCTTACACAGTACTGAAACGTCAATATCGTCACGTGTTTTAAAGACGACTTAACATTGGTTGAGACGATTATTAAAACGGCTATCGTTACGAATACTAATTTCATCAGTTGCTTTGTTTGTCAACTCTCGTAACTTACGATCTCGCAATGGCCCGTGATTCTCGGATCCTCCTTTTTTTTTCGAAACGCCGTATTTACTAGCGAAATTTTCATAGGGGAATTTAATGATGCGTTCGGTACACTCGTTAAGTTATTTTATGAATATTATCAAATATTACGTCACGATGCTGTGGATTCTTCCCATGCGTAAAATTTGTGGAACTGCTATAACTATCGACAAACAATACAAATAGGAAGATAACGTTTCCACCTTTTAACATATCATTTTTAATGTACGCATATATATTTGCAATACCTTTTCATTAATACGTAACGACACATCTTATAATTATAAAACGAACTTTTTGTTTCGTCCAATGACGTGCACGATGGATCGATCCTGCCACGTCTATCGATCGATCGTAGCAAAGTACATAATACCCGAGCAAAGCAAAATTTGCAGAACAGGATACGACCAATCAACGAGACCTCCATTAGCGTTTCTAACGAAGTCGTATAAATACAGTGTGATGCAAAAAAAAAATGCTATTCAGGAGTTAAAAGTGGAACAAAAATCTCCACGAACAACTGCAAGTTATTTGCAAGAACGTCGTTCTTATACGCTTCCAAGTCCTGCTATTGTCATTGAACCTTCCCAAGAAAAAAGCATTTACGATTGCGTTCCTTTCGTGTCAATTTGTACAACGGACACGAACATCTTTAATATTAGGGCAATTTTAGGTTCGTCTAACAAACCATCGACCTATACACATAACAATGCCAAGAAGAAATATGGACCCACGCGGGCAATAATTTCTCCAACGTTGGGTTTCCACTTCTCTCCGTACAGCATGACAAAGCGAGAGAAGAGAGGAGATGGCGAACGAGTGGGAGTCGAAGATGATAAGGGGCCCATGGTGGGGCAGCATCTAGAGGGGGCAAGGATAAAGCTACTACGAGCTGACCTGGTTGGCGGCAGTGTTTGTGTCGGTGCAGCGTCGTAAGCAAACTCGTCAGAGCGGATCGTTCGACCATCGTTCCTCCCTTTTCGTTCAACCGCGTTCTTTCCTCGGCACGTTTCTCCCACAGAGAGGTAGAGAGAATACATAGAAGCACGTCACGCCGCGCTACGGGTCGCAGAGAATCGACCAAGGAATCCGACAATTTGAGAGCAGTCGAGGCACGAGAAGCGGTAGGGACAAGCCGTGTTTTAAAGGCGAAGAAACGTAAACGAGAAGGTACGTGGTCAGGTGTTCTGCTTCTAATAAACAACGGACGCAGTTTCGACTTCGGGCATCAGCATAGGAAGTGAACGAATAACGTGTGATGTTCGTGCGTCGCATGGAACCTTCGATTCCGGCCAGAACAGACATGGCCGACGCGGAAAAGAGGCGCTTCGATCGAGCGTCCCTCCTCGGTGACTGATCCGCCTGGACGACCGACCGATTTAAATTATTCCTTTCGAATATTTGTACCTTCGACAACCGATAAGCCTCTTTCGTGCAGTGCGCTGCGTATTTTTCGTCGTTTTACCGTTCAAATCTTCACGATTACGTGTAATTTTAAATAAATAAAAAATAATCGATGACGCGAATCCTGAACGATCCGAATGCCTTTAGAATTAGATCGACAGCCTGATTTTATCAATGCTGTAAATAACTATTCCAGTATGCTTACAACGAAATAGTTTCTTGTGAATACAAAGAATGACGTAATTCGCTATGTTCTCATGGTAACAGTTATTAGGATCTCCCATTGAGTGCAACTGACTATGAAGTCATCTTACTGGTACGTTCAACGAAATATAAGGAAGTTTGACATTTAATTGCATCAAAGCTGATTTAATTATTCGATCGATCACGCCACCGCTCGAATATTCGAATCTCGTTGCCTTCGTTTGATTGATATTCGCTCCGTAAAAATATCGTCGTGATTAGTGATATCTCTTCATCAGCGGGCTCGTGGAAAGTTTTATACGATACTGTGTCGCTAGAAAAAGCAGAGAATCGTCGCTCGTGCCGATTGGGTAATCTGGATGACCTTGGCGTAATCATGGATGATGACGCCGAAAATCATATGCCTTCGTGCGAGTTAGAATCTGTTTCGCAGCAGCTTCGAAAATATTTATATACTCTTTTATCTTTTTATATTCGCGAGAACATCGGCAAATTCTTGCCGCCGCAATTTATAGCTTTTTTGCAAATTTTTGTTCCGTATTTATGTAATCTTTAAAATAGTCCTCCTGAAACGACAATAACTGCAAACAGCCCTTATCATATTGTCGAAGAAGTTGAAATGCAAAACAACTTTTGTGAATTAGGTCAAGACTATAACACCTCGAAAACTTCAATTTGCAAATAATTGTTTCAACGATGAATATTTAACCATAGATTTATCGACAATATCTTCGTTTTTTTCCTCCGTCCGAACGAGATTTGTCTCAAAATGACTAAATGAAATTTTACCACTTGACATCAGATGCATAAATCTCACTTTCTAATTACCTTGAGATTATTACCTTGAACTAGAATCGAGTTGTAACCAAAGGCATACTACAAGTTTTGTAAACACGAAAAACGCGACATATATAATATATTCGCATCTAACTCAGTTATTGGTATTGCAATTGTCATTATCTCTCTAGTATCGATCGATCATTACATAATGAAACGTTTCGCGAGACGTTTATCGTGTCGCGAGTACAAGAACAATCAACTCGACAAATAACGGACATCAAGCGAATGAGGGGACAAAGGACCTCGATAAAATCGTTATTGATTATCTGTCGAAAAAGAACGTTCTGCTGACTAACGAAACAAATGAGATATCGTAGCTCTATCGATCGAACATTGTATCAACGCGAAATTAACATTATCCGCTGGTGCCCTCGTTATGAGACGCGTATCTGGCCAAATACGACGATCTCGTAAGTTGAAAAGTTCAAATTGTTACTCAACATGCGAAGCGTTATTTATTCCATCGTCCCCCAAAATTATTACTTTGAATAATAACCGACGAATAAACACGACACAGATCAACATATAATTTTGTTATAACCTTTCCATATGAAAATTAAAACGAATGTTGCTTAAAATTCATTGTGTAACTGTACTTTCCTATTATTACGAAAGCAATTGCAATTTTTCTAAATTTTGTGACACGTCGAAACAATGTGTAAATTGTAATTGATGAAGAAGATTATTCGTTATTCGATTGGCATGACAATAGGAATTCGTTTACGTTTCATCTATGTACCGTCTTTTGTTCGCTGTTCCCCGAAATACATAAATATTTATCGCTTATACCATATAGGAGTATATATAGGTCATGGCCCGAATCTACAGCGCAAACATCTTTAGATACAACAAAACAATTATTGAAACTCCGAATCGCTAAATCTGCTCTCGTAAATATTATTCATATTTATTCTTCGCATATTATCTATCAGCTATATCGATTGAAAGAGACCGAACCTTTTGCATTACTGTGCTACGTAATACCGTTTCTTCTGATAATTCTTTCACTGACAAGATAAGTCGCATGAACTATTAATTCCTACTTGAAACATGAGAAGAATTTCATAGTTAGTCGACTGCTGTCTTTCTCTGTCCCTCTTTTTTTTTCAAACAAAAGAAAAGAACATTAATCTTTCTATCGCGTTATTCGATCCCATCCAATATGTATCCGCTATAACTTTAAAACAATTAAACTAATCTATTCTGTAATTTCAGGATTTTTGCTGTAATTGAAGATTTCCATCGAAAGCATGAGTAAACAGTATACGAGGAGCGAAGTTGCTAGCCTCAACTGCAAGGATAAGACGTTGATAATCATACACGACCATGTGTACGATCTGACGAAATTTTTAAACGAACATCCAGGTGGCGAGGAGGTTCTATTGGATCACGGTGGCAAGGACGCTTCCGAAGACTTCGACGACGTGGGTCACTCTAAAGATGCATTGGATTTAATGAAGAATTTTAAGGTCGGCGAATTGGTCGAGGCAGAAAAAAACGGCAGCATGCCTAAGCAGACGTGGCCGACGGGTTACTCGAAAGATAGCCAAAACAAACAGGATCAAGGAATATCGCCTATGTTGTGGGTTGGTGGCCTAGTCGTCGTAATGGCCATCGCGTACTTCGTGTACTTATAATTTCGATAGATAAGATACGTGTTCTATCGCGAAGAAAAGAACGAGAGTGCTAGAGAAAATCGCCGTTCCGCGTTAACGTGTATGAGACTACTGTGACTATCTTCTTTCTTTTCGATTCTTTTTTTTTTCTTTTTTTTTTTTTTTTAACGTTACACGTCGCTGCATTACAACGTTCGAATGCTGAGTGAGGTTGAATAGAATTCTGCAATGTATTTAAAGAAACTTGTCCCGTCCAACTCTTGTAACCGATGGACATAACGATGAATCGCAAGAATGTTATCTACCTAAGGATTTTGGATTTCTACTTGTAAAATAGAATAGAAATAAGCCCTCGTAATTTTCCCACGAATCGTTTTCAAAGTTCCTCTTTAAATCGTTTTCCTGTTATCTTTTATGCGCATGTTTTAAAAAAATAAATCCCATTTTTCTATACACGCTTCTAATTGACGAATTTCCTACTTTTCAATCAGCTTTTCTCGTTTAATTCCATCAAACTCGTTTTCTACATCGGATCACCCCATCGACGCCACGGTCCTTTTCATATTTTATCGTAGCAAATGAAGGAAAAATTACAAATCAATGGTATTTGTAATCTGCACCGGGCAATGAGATGGCGTTCGAACCTGTGTTGAAACCGCAGATTCCTCTCGACCAAGATAATCGTTAAATCGACGTCGTTTCTCAGCGAACTGTAGCGAAGAAGCCCGTCGGGCATTTGCATTCGAATGCCTCGCATTACAAAAGCCTCGTTACAAGTTTTCAATGAGAGGAAGAGCAGGCATAGCAGCGCGATCAGATCGATCGGACTTCCTTTCATTTCGCTGGATCTCGAAAAGACATTCGTCCGTCTCTCTACCTCTCGCTATATTGCCCACCGAAAATTCACCGATTCCTGTAACTCCATCGAGGCGAAAACAAATCGAAGCATGCGGATCACGTAGCGCTAGTGTAAATTAAGCTCTAGTCGATTCCACCACCGATCACGCTCCATTTGACTGCCTAAATCGTTTAACTCTTCGCGCCGATTTTAATTCGCAGCGGAAACTCAATATATCGAGGCTGGAAATTCATAGCTTCTCTGCTCTTTCGTTTTTTAATTGAACAGTGAGACGCGATTATATGGTTCCATCAATTTTCATAAGGTGATTAATGAAAATCGTTCGCCGACTTCAATTAAGCAAGAATGTAAATTTTCATCGATATATAATTTCCTGTATGGATCATCTCGACCTTATTATTCTGCCGAGGAGCTGGCAAACAAAGGCGATGAATAATTCGCTATACTAATTGGGAGAAAATCAAAGGTATTAACGAAGCGAACCGACTGTCGGTGTCGACTGAAGCGAGAGAATTTAACAATGCGAAAAAGGTCGAAAAGGGGATGGAATATCGGAGGGCAGACAAGAATGACCTAAGGATGGCTAGTCTTTTGCGCGTGTTTTAACCAAATGGGCAATTTTTACTTGGATAAATGTATTCGAAAAATCGTAAATGTTTTATTAGATATAAAGATACCATCATATCGGACGATAAGGTCAGATAAATCGTCATCGTATAATTCTATTGTTATTTTCTATCGATCATGCGCAACGCTATGAAATTATTTAAAGAACCGTTGTCTCTGATCGTCTCTTACTCCTATTTTATATTTTAATAACGGAAATACCCTGCTTATATTTATAGTATTTGTTCGCAGCCGATCTTCAATATGCAATTGCAACTATCAATCGGATTATATCATCGACGTCTTTAACCTGTGACAGGAAAATTCGAAGAATTCAATAATCTCTTGTCCGAACGAGCCAATAAATCTGTCTCAAGGATCGGCCTCGGAAAAAAATCAAGCCAATATTCTCGAGCATTATTGTTTCCAATGGCTTCTTCTTACTTGCAAACGAAATTCAAGGAGATTAAGAAGCCACTTTATTTTCCGAATCGATGTCAAGCTGTCCGGAATCGACAACATAGCCGAGATACCTTCCTGCGTCAGTGAAGAATTCTTCGCGAGTGACAAATGATCGAAAGATATTATTAAATATTCCGTCGTTATCCGAGGAAAACCACTTAATCGATATGAGACGAGAACCGATGCGGTTTCCGATCGATTTGCCTCGTTTCAAACCCCTGAACTTATTCCTCGAGTATCCTTATTTTTCTTCCTGATTTCTTCCCCTTCGTGTTTACCATCATCGTTATCTTCGCCATTCGCCAGCCGCCTCTAATATATTCAGGGTAATTCAATTACTTATTATAACCTATACCATCTTCCGGTGTCTCGCAGAGACACTGCACGCAATTGTTGCCTTTTGCCCTGCTCGTCGTCGTTACGGCTACCTTTGTTCCGCTCGTCATCGTTACAGTTATACTCTTCCCTCGTACATAATAGGCGCCTAAAGAATGCCCCGATAGCAACACGCAAGTATTCTTTAAGCAAATTAAAGAAATGATTTTAACAAGACTGATCTATACGAGAAAATATTAGATTGTGCGATAAATCCGTTCGCATTTCCTCGAAGGAACGTCAAAGGCCTTTTTGCGTTACGCTTCTTACAAATGATTTTGTTAACCAACGGCCTATGTATTATTTTCTTCTATTATTCCGTGTAAATGGATTAATGCAACGCCTTTGCCTCATCGCCTCGCAAATTTTCTTCATTTATCAAAAAAGTCCTGATATTACCTTTTTTAAACAACTCAACGAAAAGGATACGTTTAACACTCGAAGAAGCAAAGGGCGAGGAATTCACGAGCAAAACCAGGATCGACCACGAGCCAGCAGAATAGACTCCTTACGTAACAACGATCCCTTGTTCCTCGACCTCAATCTCAAAAAGAAAGAAACGACAGAGAGGGTGGGCGGAAGAGTGCGGTCGAGAAGCGGCCGCCGGCCAGCACAGGAGGCAGATGGTGGCCGCCTCACGGGAAGGATGTACGGTTTTCCACATATGTCAACCGGTCATCCAAGCCCGTACACCGCAAACCGCGTCCTATCGGAAGAAAGCGAGCTCTTCGGGATGAAACGGAGCGGAAGTCACGCTCGTGACGACCGGCAGTACTTTCTGTAGAAAGAAGTGCAGGACGCTGGCCGCGAATCGGTTAACGATCGCGCGAGAATTCGACAATTAGCGTCAACGGCGAACACGCATCGATGCGCGCCACAGGTGAGAAGTTTCTATGAGCGTGTGCGGTTATTCACGCATCAAAGACCGCGGTAATTGGGCGAAAGCGAGCTCCTAATGCTTCAGCTTGCCACTCTGATGACTTTGCGGAGTTTATTGGACACTAGTTGGGACTTTAGCGATGTTCGATCGCTAATCACCGAGAGTTAATCGATTTAAGATGAACTAAGCGCTCTCTCGTTCTCTGGGTTCGAAGATCTCAATTATCCCACTTTACTCTTGGAAAATCTGCGCGAGTTTTAAACGATAAGTTTGCCATCGAGGAGAAAGGAACAAGATCGAGGCAGGAATTCTTTCGTACGTTTGAATTAATCTGAACTCGAAATGGCTTGATACGAGTGCCGACGACGATCGGTCAACAAGGACGAGCGGGGAAAATAGTCGCGTGATTCTGTCATTTCTCGTAACGCGAAGAGAACGTGGAAAATACGAAAGGAGACAAACCGGGACTATGTAATAACAAGTTTTCAAAGGTTTCCTCTATCGTCTCTTTCCTTCGCCTCTGGTATACGTTCTGATACTTCATTCGCTGTGTCGAGAAATATTTTTCCAACTTTTTTTCATTTCTTTCTTTTTTCTCGTAGTCGTAACGAAGCATCGTTCCTAGGAGAAATAAATTCGATCGGTAGCGGGCTGTAAAATAGTTTACGGTTATTGTCCGGTCCGACCAGGCGAAAAAACGTGCAATTTTCCTCCTTTCATTCCGTCACGAATTCGCGAATTTTTTTCAAACGTAAAAGAAAAACGAATTTCGTATTTCATTCCTTGTATGCCAGAACAGAAGCAATTTTAATCCTATAAACCAGTTCCTCGTAGAAGCGTTCCTTGGCAAAATATTCTCTTTTCTTTCGGATAAATTACTCTATTGCTAATAGATAAATCTGCCACGAAAGATTTCATCGACGCCAACTTTCTCGCCCAATTTCCCATCTATATCTCGATAACGAATGGAAGGGGCGAGCGAGTCCGGTAAAATTTCACGGCACGCTTCGTCGCTCGAAGGAAATTTTCTCGTGGACAGTCTAATATCGCTAAAAGCTTTTTAATAAACAGTCGTACATCGGTGCGGTTGGTTGGTTGCGTAAGAATACGGGCTCGTGCAGGGACTGCTTTCTCATGAGAATCTCTCCCTCTTTCTCTTCCGTTCATCCTTTTGGGGCAGTGAAACGAAGACGATGTGGAGCATTCAATGGAAAACTTCTGTCGGAGGAACGCGGAAACGAGCGAAGTAAGAGAAGGAATTTAGGGGAAATACGCGAAAGAATCGAGGGATGATAGAAATGGAATTAAAAGAGAAGAAGTGAGCCAAAAATAAGCGGAACGAAGAAAAGAATGTGAACAGGATTAAAGCGGGAGTATTGTCAGAGAGACTGGAGGATCTTGATGGAAGAAATGTTGAGCTAGTAATAAAATGAAAAAGAGAATAAGGCGGCTGAGGAATTGTCGTGGAGGAGATGTAGCGAAAACAAGAGAAATAAATAATGGAGCAGTTGCGGAAAGAAAAGGAAGTGCAGCGTGGAGGAAGAAATTGAAAACGACGGCAAGAAAAATAGAGTGGCAAAGTGAAGCTGGATGAACTAATGCGAAACACAGCGTGGGACATACCTACGGAACTCAGCAATAAACCCAAGAAAAGAAGACAAACGTGTGTGTAGTGAAGATTGCGAAAAGAAAAAAAAGCAAAAAGGAAAAAAAAAAGGAAAGATGGAGCTGAAAAGAAAAAACAGACTACGAGTCATAGTTTCTGAAATAATTTTCGATAAAACAGAAATTAAAGGCGACGCCATGGAACAGAGTGGAATTAAAGAAACATTTACCAAGGAACAAACAAACAAACAAGGAAGAACAACGTGGAAAAAGAAACTCAACAGCCAGAGGAAATAAGCAACGGTCAAATAAAATCAAAAAAGATCGGAATGAAAGTACGCATCCAAAGTTTACCTTTCGCTAACAATCGCTGACAGGGGGCTTGTTTGAGGCGGGGGAGTTGAAACAACGTATGAAAATGCGAAAAACCGGAGGAAGACAGCCGCTGTTTATTTTACGGAGTAGCTCAAACATACGATATTGTCCCCGGCAAAGTGGTTCTGTTTTCGCGTTTCCGCTATTTCTTCCATCTCCTGACGACCTTTTCCCAAACCATCCGCGTCTGTTTTTAGTTTTCTATTCCTACCATTCCCCCCGGTTCCACCAACTTTTCTGCGAAAAGCATAAATTACCGTCAAGAATTATGACAAAATGACACGCGAGATCTCGTTCGCTTATCTCTCGACTCTGCGTCACCCTTCGTCGAGAGAAGGAGAAAGAAGAAATAGAGGGTGGCGACTGTGATCCGACTCTCACGTGAGCATTTTTACGTTCGTCACCGCGCGACCTCGCGTCTCGCGCGGGGCATATTACGTAATTACCGAAGGGAAACGTCGACCAACAACGGCGATCTCGAGATTACGCCACCCTCGCTGTTATTTCGCGCGTGAAAACGTGACCCGAGCCGCGATGAAAAGGAGAACGAGTCGGACAAGTAATTGAAACGTACCCCCATGAATCGGTCTCATTTTCAGCATAATTTTAATTTCGTCCTCTTGTGACTGGAGGAAAGGCGCAGATTTAAAAGAAAGTTTAGTTTATATAAATTTAATGCTCTAATTTAATTTAATTTAATTTTGATTTTCGACTAATAGTTCATGGAGCGAATTCGATAAATACGGCGTCGTCAATTCAGAGTACGGATGCCGATGTTGAGGCGTTGAGTGGGTTAAACTACGACTTCCGAAATATATCGGTGGAGGTACAAATAACATAGGAACGAAGATAATCGAGTAAGTTACAAACGCAAATAATTGAAGTAGAACTTACTTACTGGAAGAGTTTCAAGAGTTCTAGGAATATGCAAATGCCCGGGATAAGATTGAAAGGCGACGAGTTTCAGAAATTGCGCACGGCAATGTGAATTCTGGAAAAGTTAGTGGAAAAACACGCGGCTTGAAAACTAGAGCGTTTCCGTCCGAGCAGGAAACCGATAATAGCATCGAAGGAAGGACCTCCCCTGCAAAGGTTGGTCGTTAAAGGAATGATTTCGCTCGTTTTCTCGACGCTTTGGCTGGAAATAGCAGGAATTCGTGGTTAGTCACTTGTCCAACTTGTATTCTCCGTTTTGTACACGGAGTCGGACACTTACGTCTAATTCGCTGCGACGGTAGCAATAAGGCGTATTACGTGGTTAAATCCGATCATCATAGCGCAAATTTAGAAGATGAACTAAACGATACATTGGGAAGCGTTGATTTAAAACTACAGGCTTTCCTTTAAAATTCTTAAAAATTGAAATTAATCTCGAATCGTATAATTCATATTTAAAAACGAACGAATTCAAACTAATCGAAAGTGACGCGATGATACGAACATGTTGAAGCAAAGAGAATTCGCAATTATATGAACGTATCGGACTAATTATCCACGACATAGAAAGAATGATTTACTCGATTAAAACGTGTTTATCTCTGTTTTTCCCTTTAATTTTTCACTGGTGAACTGAAACGATGCAAGACACATAGAAATAAAAAATGAAAAATATACAACAACGCTATGTAACAAGGACAAAGCAAAAGGATTATTACGCTCGCAATCCATCGATTATCAAAAATCGACAAAGAGCGAAATTGTAAAAACTCAAGAAAGCGCGTACCTATGATCTCCGAAAAATCCCATAAAATTGGAAAATCCAGTATGCATCGTCGTAGAGGGAACGTCACGTTTTTTAGAAAACACCAAGGCGAATGATCGCGGCGACGCAAGCGAGAGATCCATTCGATCGACAAGAGGAACGAGACTCGAGGGAAGAAAGAGGGCCCCCGGAGGACGAACTCGAGGATCCTCACGCGTGGACGATCGACCGGGAACTGAAAAGGCAGAGGGTTCGAAGGACTGTCATGCGCCCCTGATTCCGTTTCGGCCGCTGTTCAGACTCCACCCACCTTCATTCATTCACGAACGGAATTACCAGCCGCTGCTTTTCATTATTCCGGGTCTTACCGTGCAGCTTTGCATCGTGACCCGAACCGTACCCCCGGGAAAAGGGAAAGTTGCGCGGCCTGTTCGAATGTGCCGGTCGCCGATCGGGAAAGGGGAGGGAAGGGAACGTTTCCGAACAGTTCCAAGTTTCCAACAGAGTCGTAATTTTCAAAAATTCTTCACCTGGAAAATTCAACCCTTGATCGTAACTTTTTTTCAACGATTCTCATTGGAAATTTTTCTAGAGACATTTTCCCTTGAGTCGGTCGTGGCGTACATTTATCTATTTGTGAATTTGTTATCGCTAAATTAAAGTACATATTACACGCTTTGATTATGGACGTACGTAAAAGTAAAACAAGTACATGGCAGAAAATTGTCAGAAAGTGTAAATAACAAGAAGTTATCGTCTCTTGGAAGTAGGTAAAACAAATATGACTGAAGAATGCAGTATAGCACTATTATAGCGAGCCAAGGTTGAGGAGCTTGGAGAAGCTATTATAACTCGACTGCGTTATTCGATAATAGTCGGACTGCGATTATGCTATAAATCCTCAGGTTTGAGATTACCACTTTGAATTTAAGCAATCTCAAATAAATTTCTCATCCAACGTCGAACTATCTAATTAAACCATCGCCTCGGAGAAAATTCTTCAGAAAACCGTGCACGATTCTAGAAGATGGTCTAGATAAATCATCGACTCGATAAAGAAAGAGATACGGACGAAAAAAGATAAAATAGATAGGAAAATGGAGAAAAGGGAATATTTGTAGAATGATACGCTTTCCAGGGTAAAAAGGCAACCGGAGGAAATCGGAAAGAGAAGGAGACCGTACGTGAAAAGCTCCTGTCGCCTCGTGTCACGACGTCCGGGCAAGGCAGCTGCACCTGGCGTGGCAGCTGTTAGAAACCGTCCGTTACCTGGTTCGCTAGCACCTGTTTGGATTGCGTGCTGCGTGGACCTTCGAGAACTGCCCATAGCAACACATGGCGCCGAGCACCAAAGAGCACCAGGAAGACCCTAAAGTCTGACTATTGGAGAAACGATTGAGAAGATAGATAAATTCTCATTTTGTACTCTTTATCTCACGTATACGAGTCACTCGCAAATCAAAGTGATCAATTCCATTTTCTAAAAATTTCTTCATTTTAATATTAGGGTACACGATTTCGATTACTTTCAACCGAATCGTATTTTTCTATCGTTGGAAAATTTCTTTAAGCTTCGAAAGAATGTGAAAGAATCATTGTTACAAGCGATCTGTCGTTCCAACGCTAAGTACACTAAACATTTTCTTAAAGCGATATCGAGATATAAAAAAGACTCAGAACCCTGGCAGAGATAGTTTTTCAGAAACCAAACGATCTCGATGGACTTGACGATCGGTTTGGTTCGTAAATGGCTCGTACAAAGTAAATCAGATTTCTATGGCTGTTTTCGCTCGATAACGCGATACTCTTTCGTATCTCTTTTACAAGAAAGTCCCAAATTTGCAAACGCTGTTAGAATTATCTTAAAATGTTATCCATGCGCGCGGAATTAATCCAATTTTCATCTATGGAGTCGCATTGAAGTTTTCGATGAAGCAATATATCAAATACCACAAATTCCAGCTAAAATGGCTCCGGCTATAATAACATCGAAGCAACGAAACTCAATCTCGATGAATTATTTTCTTCTGAAAATAGAATTTTGGCTCATCTGTAAACTTTTTAAAATCAGCTCTTCTGCAGAGTGTGTATTCTTTCGGAAGAATTCGAGAAAATTCGACGTGACTATGTCCGTGTAGACAGTCATGGGTAACGGATAATAATAAAGGCATCGCGTGTGCATAATTATCTAGGGTATTTTCTTGGAATTAATTTCGAGCTTCGCGAGGGAAGAGCTTTTTTACCCTTCTGGCTGCTACCCCCTGCCGTGCCGCGCAGTTATTTAGGAAGCACGAGAACTTCGTCGCCGCTGACGAAAGAAGGGTTAAAAAGAAACGCGTCGCGTCGCGTTGTGACCCGGAATTCCACGGTTTTTGCGTCGCAGACTTCGTGGGATTTAAAGCTACAAGCTTTTTCGACGTTAAGCGTTCATGCAACTCGCATGTACAATATTATAAAGTCTCGTGCATCGCATTCGACAATGTTTAATCCGCTATATGCTAATATGCGACAGGAAAATCCGAGACACACGAGTTACCATTGCGAAAACCAAAAGAAGGAAAGCCATCGATTTTTATCGATGATTCAGACAATAGCTTTATATCGAAAAAAATGATGTTTTTAAATAATATTTTATATACGACTGAATTCATTCGTTAAATCTTTTAATGACATCGTAGTTTCTTTCTAATTTGCTCGTTTTTTTTTTTTAAAGTTACATCATGATTAAAAAAAGAGGATAAGAATGAGTTACGTGCTACGACACACGATGAGCTTTCAAGCGACTACGTTAGATGGCACGATTGTTATCGATCTAGCTTCTCGCTACTCTCCACGAATTCGTCTCTTTACCTTCCGCAGTGGAAAAGTTGCTACTTTTACAATAATAATGTTATCAATTAATAAAATGTCAAGTAATTTAGACGTGTCGAAAAAGAATTTACAGAGTTTTTTTACAGACACTACATACTAATTCGTTCAATTATTGCTATATCGTGACGTCTATTTCACTGACTTCATTCTCGATCACGAGTAACATGTTCCTCATTGATAATCAAGCAAGCTAATCGATACGTCACGCGAATAACTGGTGAGTCAATTACGCGATCGTTGTTATCCATGAAATTCGCTTACGTAAGGCTTCGGGCAGCTCCGAACGACAAAAGTTAGTGGTCACGTTCCCTGAGACCTATCATTATCAACAACAAACTATGGTCACGTAAAAATAGTCGAAGTTAGTACATATCCGCGTTTAAAGATTTCCTCTGTATTCCCTAACGATCATCAGTTACACATTACCATTCTGTCGGAGGAAAACGAAGAGTTTCATCATAACGTTTTTCATTGTATCGTTCGCCGTTCATGCCAATTATCGCGTCAATCTACCTTCGCGTCATGGAATTTTTTCCTCCAGTCTTGTGGAGTATCTATTACCGCGTCAACTTTATATTTCGAGCATTCGTTTCCAAACAGGCTCTTTCAATCAAGAAATACGTCATGTATCGCAATTTGAGGAAACAGGGCGTGTAAACGTCTGGTAGAGATAGGAGAGAGCGAAAAGTTTTAATACGACCGCGGAATCGGCGAGAGTCAATTCGTCCTTGCCGGTTAACGAACCCTAAACCAGAAGGGAAATACACTTTTTCAGAACGCGTCGCCGTAATTGAGCGAAGAGAAGAGGGCAAAACAGGGGTGAATGAGTGTAATTACGAGCGGGCGAGCCGATTCGAACGGCTTTCGAATGAGAAAACCGGACGGTGACCGTGGCGACGACCAACCACCGTAACTTTGTAAACCTGTTTAACGTTCGAAGGAACATCCTGGAAATACCAAACTGCTATTAACCAAAATGTTAACCACGGCGCAATTAACAGAACACATTTCCTTGCACGTTTAATTAGAACTTTTCAAGCTAAAAGGATACGTTCAAAAATATGCAACGTCACACGTAGTATCTCCAATCGTAGGTACGAAAGGCGAAGCTTAACACAAGCTTGACTTGGTAGTCACTCAGAACCGATACACTTGCAATTGAGGTCATGTCTGTCGTGGATGATCAATGATATCGAAAGATAATCGAAGCGTTTAAATTACAATAATAATTGTATTTGTAGAATTTTCGGTATTTTTAATGATCCAACAAATTTATATATAAATAAGGTGTATGTTACGTAAACTGTCGGCTATAAGTATTAGAACTTTATATTTATTGGAAAGCTGAAATTTTACTTTGCTTAATACTTTACATTACGAAGCAGAAACGATGCGAATGAAACAACAGATTGATAAAATAAGTAGAATATAAAGCAGTGAAAAGCATTGGATTTGTACTAAATATCTACAGATGTTCCAATACTTATGATTGACAGTGTACATAGATAAATACAATAGAACTTCGTTTATATGAATCTGTCAGGGGACAGATTGATTCGTATGACCAAATTTTTCTCATGTAATAAGAGTTCATCTGTTTCTTCCTACCACCTATAATTTTCTACTTAGTTAATAGAAGTTCGGTTCTTATTTAGTTCAGTATTCATATAAGAGGATTCCACGAAACATTTGCTCTTAAATACATAATAATGTTGCGAAGTTGTATCGACTGCGAAGCATAAGAGTGTGTCGCACAACGACGTGTCCCACACCTTACGTCTTATTGTTGGATGTTCCTATAAGTGGATTAACGCTCGGCGATGGTTCGGATAAGGAGATGAGCTAAAGTTCAGATAACCAGACGCCATTAAAATTTCATCCGTAGAAACGAATTTCGTATAAACGGAGTTCCTCTGTATTACAATGTATGTGGCGAGGGAATACGCAACAGAATTCTACAGAAGAAGTATAAAATTTGCATATCGATGTTAACACGTTGAGATAACAAGATCGATCGGCAAGTAGCATGTAAGTTATATTCGAAGAGATAACAAAAAGCATATAGAAGATGCCTATCAAAGCAAAAGGCACAAACGAGGTCCTCCAATCTGCTCACCTGTACTCCAAGTAAGAAGTAACAAGGGATTCCAAGCGCGTCCCGTATCAAGAAATTAGGGGTAGCATAGAGAAGGGATAACGTAGCGTGAACAAGTCGGTTTTATTGCTTTCAACGGGAAACATCCGGCGCCAGGATCACGGAAGTATTACAATAAACGAGACACGTCTCTCGAGTCGAAATACGCGAAATATTGCACGCGCTAAGGACGCTCGAGAGTATCGAAATAACGTTGCTGTTGACAGAAGGAGAGAGAGAAAGGAGAGAAAGAAGGAAGGAGAGAGAAGCACGACGATAATGTGGCGGTAGAAAAGAGAATGCGGAAACAGAACAGAAAACAAGAAAAACGGATCAGAAAACTGCGAGGTCATTAAACCTAGGATTAAGTTCACGTTCAAAAGGCTGACACTTGAGGTTTCCTTTGCTCATTTCGAGATTCGAAGAAATTTGTTTCCTCGTCTGCTACAAGCGTTCCTACGTGTTCATAGAAATCCTGAATAACGGATGAAAAATTGGATAGAAAAAATCGATGAAATCGCCGCGCTCTTCCGAAATCCGATCAAACAAAACGATTTGACTTTATATTCACGCTTTTATCCTTTATCCTTCACGCTATCCTCTATAGCTATTCGCAACAGCTCTTCCTATCGTTTTCCACGTGTGCGATTTTTTTCCGGCAAATTAATTTTTTACTGTGATTTTAATTCTGCACGAAAGATGTTGAATAAACGTTACTTTCCTCGACGGAAAATTCAAACATTCATCGTTAGAGAATGTATCAAGATTGACGTAGTACCGGAGGAAGGAAAAGCGAGAGAAGCCGACAAAGCTCGAACGAAGAAAAGTTGCAGCCGTCGAGTGGGCCAGAACAAAAGGTCTGCATCGGTTGCTTTTACCTCTTGTGAACGTGAAAACGTAACGAGCCACTTGGCCACGTTGCATATTCCATCGCCTGGATATCCGGACCCGTTGTTACGTAAAATCTGGTCGCAGTTCCCTTAATTAAAAGCGGCTCAATTGTCGTTTCCGACCGGCTTATTTATCAACTTTAACCTGTGTTGGCTCTAAAGGATCCAATCTGTCCTGAGATCCTTTACAGATACTCTATTTCAAAATCGTTGTTCATTTGGTTATACGAAGATGAAGTTTTCCAAGGGAATAGAGAGGAGAGGATGGTTTCAGTGGAGAACGGTGGTTTCTTCATTTTCCTCGGTCAGAAGAGACGACCTCGCGACTCAAGAAGAAGGAAAACGACAGGAAACGCTGACTAATTTCCTCATTATCTCGGTGAACGGCAAATTTCAGATTTATTAACTGCGCTTGTGCAATAGACTGTGCGAATCGAGGCGGACCAGCACGGAATCGGTCACAGAAATAATGATTTAATGTGGCTAATCTCAATCCTAATCCATTCGCAAGACCCAATTTTCTTTAGTGGAACAGCCTTCCCCAACCTTATGTTTCTTGCGTAAGTTAACCAGTTAACTGCGTTCAACGTGTATACGCGTCAATCCCAAAATCCCAATTTATTTCGGCGCGGTTATATATACTCGTCGTGTGCAATAAAAAATTACCATTTACTAGGAAAAATCAAAATTTTAGTAAAAAGAAACATAAATGACGTTTAGTGGTATGTTTCCTTTATACTTTCAGTAAACCTATTATGTATTTTATAAAATAAAAATTCGATTATTTGATTATTCTCTTTGGTACGTATATCGGCTAATTCCCGAATTATTTTGTGTTTTACACCAACTGCAATAATAAAAGCAAATCAACCTCGAGGATAGCTCGACCTGTGAATTGCCATTTTATGCGGTACCTTGCTTTGAAAAATACCACACTGAAATCAACTGAATTTCTTAGATCTATTTTCTTCAATTTTTCTTGTTTATAAATTTTATTACCTTTTGGCAATTTTTAAGTTTTCAGTAACCACACCTTTTTCAACAACGAACTGTGAATTTCTTATCGAATAAGAATGTAATGCTTCCCCGTTTTGCTTTACTTTTTTCATAAAATAGGAACATTTGCCCTGCGCTCGACGTGTATACTCGTCATTGCTTCATTTCACTTGCGTATCCCGTAACGAATTTTTGAAACTAAATTCCGCAGTTAACAGGTTAATCGTTCGCAGTATCTTTGAAACTCGTCTGAATGTTGATTGAAAACCAGAATATCATACGGAAACGAATATCGATGTGAAAGCAAACGAAATACCGATCGAAGACGCGTGTCCAAAAATAACGAAAACGGAAGTGGTTTTAGAGCGTTCCAATGCTCACACGTAAACGGCTCGCTGTCCGAACATTAATAAGGAGATCGCGTAAAGACCTCGAGGACGGTTAAATTCGTCGGACGAGCACGGTACAGAGGCCTTGGCACGAAGTTGTACGTGACAATCGTAAAACCGATGTAGTCCCGCTTGTATAGCGTTAATAGCGTATGAACATTTCTGACTCACCTCACGAAGCTCCTTGATCTTTAGCCCTCCCTTGCCGATTATGCATCCAGCTTGGCTCTGATGGACCAACATGCGCACGTCGATCTCGTCGCTGCCGTGTCGAGATCCATTCTGAAACCATTTCCAAGATTAACTCTCCCATCCTGTTAAGTTACGAACGTGAAATTCTCTTTGAAAGCATTCTAACTGATACTATGTGCTTACTATGCAAGCATGAATTATGTCTTCTTTTTTTTTATCGCTTTCTTTTATTTTTTGTTTTCGTTTACTCGCTTCTTTACTTGGAACGATATACTTTATATATTTATAATGACAGCGTCTTTTAACTTGTATTATAAAAATTACATTGTGCACACATTCGAGTACAATATAAGGACTTATGATAATAGCTGTTTTTAAAATAGCTGGTAAATATTTATTGCACTCTACGTTTTCTACGCAATACCGAACCATTGTTTTTATCACCGATTGCTAATTAGATATACCGATCGTTTTTCTACGACGTGTACAGGGTGTTTCATGCAAGTGACAAAAAGTTGAAAAACGTACTATGAGGTAAGACATCACTGGTAAGACATTATCTACATTTTCTACAATCCTGTAAGCTGGAACAGTATACTAATTAGCACCCTCTATATCACCGTGACAATTAGAGGACAGTTTGTTGAAAGAAAGTTAAGCTGGATACTGTCGATGGTTCGAATATCGATCGATCAAGGTGCTAATAGTTACTGAACCAGCCTTCGTATGATCTAACTATACTGGATTAACAATCTACTAAAGTAAGAAAAACATGTGAAAAGTCTCACGATTGAGTCATTTCTTTTCCCGTGTGATCCTCTTCTGGTAGCAACACTCACCTCCTCGAGATTAGGTACGACCTCGTTCAATACTTGAAGAACGGTTGGCAGATCCGAGCTGATAGTAAGCACCCTAGAATCAAAAACACTCTAACAATTATTCCGATCCTCCGTACCGACCATTACGATATTACGTGCTACACACGTTTGTTCTTCCTCGTCGAATCGTGTCGGCGAAATTTCACCCCCTTCCGTAGAAAATTAGCCGCGGAAATGTGCGAGCTGTGCTCGAGGGAACTCGAACACGAACCGAAATCCCGGGCCAATCAATTTTAGAAACCCTTCTCGTAGTCCAAAATGTATATATTTTCTTTCCTTCATTTCCATCTACTTTTCGAAATAATTTCGTTCTTCGTCGCTTTATTTCACTCCTAAATTTTCCTAATTTTGATTCTTCCGACCATAGAATTTCTTTAGTTCCATCCACGAGCGAAATTCGCGTGGCGCGTCTGCCGCCGACTCATTCACAAACGATCGACTGCCTCTCGTCTCTTTCAAACGGACTGATTGACTAAACGAAATGTGGAGAGAGCCAGGACGGAAAATATCGCTTCGATAGCTACAAGAGAAGTTGCCGGCGTTCCTTTCAAAACAAATACGGAACTTCTGAAACGTCGTCCAACACAAATCAATCTGGTCCTCCCCGTCTGTTCCCGCTTTCTTTCCGTTCCCTCTTTTTAATGATCTGCTATTGACTCCGCGAGAAATTGCCAGAAATCGCATCTCGTTTCCCTTTTCGGTCTACGTCGCGAATGGAACGCGTTATTTTAACGACGAAACGCGCCAAGTTGCGCAGCAAAATGAACGATTCTCCCCGAAGCTTTATGAAAACTTTATGAAACTCGTGATAATTTTCGAAAAGTTCTGATGTTTCTCATCCGACTGATATCGCTATCGATATGGAGAAAACGAGACGGATTTTATTCATTCCCCATGCAATTTCCAGCTATTTCATCGCGTTCCAGAGCAGAATGGCATCGTATTTTCCGATCATAGGCCAGCAGCTTTTCACGCTATGCCATTCGATCGATCGTCGAGGCTTGAATAACTTTGTGGAAGAACAAGAGGCTTGCCGAAAGTCGGAATTCCACGCGAGCACCGTTTCACGCGACTTAGTTCCTTCGCTTCGTGGAAGAAAATGTGTTTCGTTCGACACGATTCGATTAATCCCGACACAATAATATATTCCAATTTCGAGATAGTGCTTGAGTGAAACTGGAATCTGCATACGTATCGACTGAATCAATCGCTCGCGGATTTGTTTTCTTAGAAAAATCGAAATCGACCGGATGGTGAGTAAATTCTCTGTCAGAACGGAGATTCGATTAACGTTCGACGTGAAGTTACTGAGATTAGGGATTTTAATGTTCGTTTAGAAGAAGCTCGAGGAAAGTCAAGGTTTTCTGTTATTCGACGAAAATACAATATAAGCTCACTGTAAGTACGAGCGATGTTATAGTATCCGTTAGTGATCGACCACACTACGTCACTAGTAACAGTCCTTTCGAGTCAAGAATTTACTGACCATCCTAATATATAATGAAAAACAAACAGTAAAAAAAAAAGGAAAAGAAAAAGAAAAAAGGACTCTTTGAACTCTATTTTAAAATTCTGTACGCTAAATATTATATCGTCCATTTGACATATTTTTCTACTGCTATTATTCTTTGTCAGTGCACTCTTTTCGATCCTTCTTCAACAAAACCGAAGCTTTCGAGATCGCTGTTCTATGCGTTAGGCATGTCGCAAGACCAAAAGCTACCAGCTTTCTCTTACGAATGGCGTTCTTTCGATGCTCTATCGCGTGATTATTTGTTAATGTTAACCATCGATTGGTAGGGTGGAGTTAGAACGAGCACAACTATATATACTTCTCGGAAGCTGAAATTTCTCCTATTTTTCTTATTGTAGCTGAAATGTGAATGCACGTTAATCTTCTTTAGACGAGCAAAATGAATTGAATCAAAACGACGTTTGTCTTCTTTTTTTTTTTTTTAATTCTTAGCGACGTACAATTTAATAAGAAATTAATCCAATGTTAGTACTAGTAGTCACACGTCCGATGAGAAAGGAAGTGAAACGATGCAGAATGAATCATGCGTGCAGGGCAAGTCGTACCTGAACGTAATCTAAACTTCGCAACCTAACAAAAAGAAAAAAAGAGAAAAAAAAGAAATACATTTCAGAAAGATCGAGAATACCTAAGAACACGAATTTATCTATCGATCAATCACTTGATATATCGGAAGGTAGACAAAGAGTGGAGAACTGTAGCATTAAGATTCATCGAAACTTTTCCTTTGTCAGTAGTTTCCATCGACAATCGAAGCACAGGTATACGCACGACTTGTCTCCATCGCGTGACTCGACTTGTATCGCACAGCTGGTATTTTTTTCTCTCTTTCCGTCGAATTGATCCCACCCTACCAATTATAGGAACAGAACTAACGTTCACCCTACTAGTCGAGGGTTAATCATGCGCTTTTCTCCTATATATAACAGGCGCCGTCTCGCGATCATCAGACACGAGATCGTTCGATACTATATAACACGGTCGCGAGGGTACGGTTTTGTTAGCCAGCGCCGTCTGAGACCATGAAAACGGCCATCATCAGCTATTTCTCACCCTAAACGCGCTTTTCGCCCGTTTCTTTAACAATCACACACAATCGTCGATAGTTACGAACCGGAGAACCGTGTGCGTTCGTTTTGTTCGTTTCGACGAACATATCGGTCGAAAGTCATCGCCTCGAAAACGAAAGCTGATCGATGGATATCTCAGCTTCTCTATGAAACTAAAAGCTTCTCTAAGAACAAAAAAAAAAGGAAAAAAAAGAAAAAATAGATAAACAAAAAGAGGAACTACATTTTGTCTGGCGAAAAAAAGCTTTGATCGCTAGATTTTGATCGTGAATAAGATCTATGTGCATCGATCGATGGATAGAGTGAAAAATTGTGTTAGCCGGTCTTTCCATTAAAACCTGTTACACCTACCAGAGCAAAGGAAAAAAGAGAGTTGTCCCTTTCTTTCGGAACCGTTTGGGATCGAAATATATTCCTGTTTGATCAATCTGCAATGAACGCGTACAGGTGCGGACAGTCTCTAACTCTAGCTAATTGGGTCCAATTGAATTTCGGACTGGTATCTTTCATCTCGCGATCTTCCGAATCGTTTATGTTTATGAGACGGGACTCGAGAGTGGTAGAAATCGAATGCCATTCGACTAGTTTAAATACCGTTCGATTATCATTTGTATATTTTGCATAATCTTACGATAAATTTCTATGATAACGTTAACGACATCGTTGTTGAATTTTATGTTGATTATTTACCGGCCGTAGAGATACAATAAAATCAATTATGCAAGCACCGTATGCATTCTAAAACGAGGAAGGTTTAGGTTCGGTTAATAATTCCGCTGGTCTACGTGCCACGAGGCTGTCAATGTGCATTTTAAAGCGGCGTTAATATTCCTCGATCATAAATAATTAATGATTACTTGTCACTGTGAAAATTATGGATGCGATATTCGACTAGTAATCGTAGTTCACGATAGTCGAACGATGTTTAATTATAAACGAAAATATACCTACTTTACATAAATCAGATACCAAAGTTGGTAAGAAATTACTACAAATTTCCGAAAGAATAAAGAAAAGAAAAAATAAGTAAGGGAGGAAAACGTATGCCGATGTTTCGGTTAGATTGGTCGGCCTTTAAGTTAATATATTTAAAAAAAATATTCGAATTGCGAATAGAAGAGTATTTAAAGCAGCTTGAAGGATATTTACGAAGACGACCGAACGATAAAAATAATCTACAGCCGTAGCACGTGACGTCCTGGAACGAGAAAGAGACCAATAAGCATGATTTTCACGAAACTGGCAGTATAAATCATAATTATTTGCAATTTCCAACGAAAAATAAATGACATAACTACTTCATAACTACTTTAATCGATTCCTAAAACGCATTGATTTTAAACCTTGACCGAAGTCTAAAGTCTGTTAAAAAAACACATTCGATGTGTCTACCAATCTCGTAAATTGCCTCGTATTTCACACTCAATCGTATTAATAACGCTTGTTAAGTACGTTGGCTGCGAATGGAAAATAATCAGGTATAAGCCGCGTTCGTTAAATCCCATAAGCATAAATCTCGCAGTATCTTGACCCATTCGTTGCTGACTCACGAAGAAAGATATATTTAGGATAAGAAAAATTCATCGATTTCTAATAAAATCTAGACGGTAGTCCCGCCGAACGATTTACACCTAAAGGAGCGCCTAAAGTGTGCTTTCGACGAGCACCCAAGTGTGTACCAAAGCGAGTACAGCAACAAAAGGGTTGCGATCAAGGTCGAGACTAGACACGGGTCACAGCAGATCGGTAATGACTTTCGACTCGCGGACAATTCGTTAATCATGCCGGCAAATCTCTGCCAGGATGATGATGGTCAGTGGTGCGTTGATCAGTGGGACGTACCTAAAAAGTAAGCGTGACATATCGACGTTAAGCGTGGAATCGGCAGATTTACCGCCTCGTTCCACGGATTAGCATCCGTGTTAGCCACAAAAATTAGAGATAAAGAAAGGAGAGAAAGGAAAAGAGAGACGTTGTTCGCGCACGCGAGACGATCAAAAACGAACAAAACAGAGACAGACCAGAAAAAAAACAGAACAAAAAAACAGAGAGAGAGACTGCACCAGAGACACAGAGATGACATTAGATCGGAGGAATAGGTGAAAGGTGAGAATAAGAAAGGTTTCGTACGCGTGTCGGGATGATTGCAAATCGACTGTGTTTCGTTGCTTCCTGGATAAAAGCAGAAAAACGATGCTGCGTGTCCTCGCGTCTCCTTCATTGGAGAACTTGTTCGTCGTCGTGACGAATCTTGCCTTGAATTCGCAAAAGCAGGACAAACTTTTGGCTAGAGAATCTGTTATTCCTCTAATACTGTTTATATACGCTAAGAACGCATTTGCTCTGGATGTTCTATCGTTTGTAACGTCGCAACTCTCGGTAGCTAGGCGTCGCTCGTAGGTATCAATACAGAATTCCTAACGAGAACGAAGGAGAAGGAAGACGGACAGAAGCGGCAAGGCTAACAAAGAAGCAAGAAGCGCGAGGAGTACTGCTCCCTCCCCTCTCGATGGACCTTCAATTTACTCTGCTTGATCGCAACAACGAAAGCTTCGAAGGCTACCGTGGATGCAAAGACAGAAAGAGACAGACGTAGTAGAATTCAGGATACGAAGACAGAAGAGGAATATGTAGATGGGATGGAAAAGGACGGAGGACATGCAACCACAGGTGATGGCAGGTGCAGTCACGAGAAACGTGTGCTCGGTTTATCGCGCGTGTTCCTCGTTCGAAAGCTCGCGCAGACTCGGCTCTTCGCTCTCGGGCGATGAATCATCGCGCAACGATGTCGGAGACGCTGGTCGAGGACACGTACAAGGCTGAGAGAGGAGCAGACAAGGAGACGAATGAAGAAGGAACGAACGGATACAGGCGATTCGGACAAAAAGGCAGAGGCGAGAAAGAAGGGTAAAAGAGAAACTGGTACACTAAAGACTGTGTAGTAGAGAAACGTGGACAAAGAGTATTACAGAGAAAGAAGAAAGGAAAGAAAGAAGTAGAAAGTGATGGTGAAAAAAGACAGACAGACAGACAAGCAGAAAAGAAAAGAATCATCAACAGAGAGAACGTCGTTGTCGTTCGACTTTAAAAACAGCACAGCGATCCACGTGTCGCTGTCATTTAGGTATTTTTGTAATTAGAGACAAAGAAAAATAAGACATTAAGTAGTGGTGTTGGTCATTACCGTTCGGGTCCGGGGCAATCGGGTACAATGATTGAGGCTTTGTACTGTCGGGCCGTGGTGGTTGGTGGTTGGTTCATTGGTGGTTGGTTGGTGGTTGTTGTCGATTGTTGGTAGGGTGGTCCATTTGCCGATCGAGTCAGGGTCCGTCGTTCCGGGCAGGGCAACGGCAGGGCAACGGCAGGGCAACACCAGGGGGGCAACGCCGGGGTTGGGGCGGGGCCAGGGCACAAATCATCAACCAAGTTAGACATCACGTCTTTCACGGCTGGATTAATTTTCGCGGCTTAATCTTCTAACCCCTTGTCTCTTTCCATTCTACTTTACGGGTTGCGTGAATTGTTCGTGCAACCCATCCCACCCAGAAATTCTGTTTTTCCCCGTGACTATTGCGTTTGCTTCCTTTTTCGAGTCGCGCGATCGATCGGAGAAATATTTGCAAGGTGCAATGTGTGGTATTATATGTTCTATTAACGTACGTTTCTCGTAAACTCTCCGAGTGAAACCGCGTTGGAAATGGCGACAGTCCGATGAAAATTCTAGCCACGCTAATGGAGAATGAAATCGGTAAGAGAAATGATTTACAAGTGACTGTGAGGACGATCTTGCCGTCTTCGACGGAAAATACAAGAAAATACAACCCCATTGTCCGCAGCGGATCAACGCCCATTATTTCCACGTTGCTGTAAATATTCTGAAAACGGCATTCATTGCCATACCTCACCCCCTTCCCCTTCCCATCGTTCTTTCCCTCTTTCAGCAGTTAATTGACGCCGGCTGAACCTCGAGGCCGATTCTCGCGGCATTTCAATTGCTAACGAAGTCGCTTAAGCGTGGCTAATTAGAGGAAGTTTTAATAATTAACATGCAATTTCGCGAAGAACTCCGGTCTTCCTCCTTTGAGCTCTATAAGCCACCACGTACTCGAATTATGAATCGGCTGGTCGGCGTGTTTTATCACGATCGTGACAAGTGTTAATCCCTTGACTGGAGATTAGTAGTTTTCTCTGACGAATTTAATCCAGCCCTAGGCGACAGGACATTCTCTGATTATTCATCAACCCTTTGCATAACTTCGTTTGTACGCTAAACTTTAATGAAAAGCAAGCTTCGTCTTCTTATCGTACCTACTAAACTAAGCGTGTCACGCTTCCGACTTTCGTCCAACCTTCTTCGTTTAATGGACTTTAAAAAAGAAGATTCCTAACCCACTAGTGGGGCGAAAGTACCACCCAATGAAACGATCGCTTGCAAATATTTCTCCGTCCACGCCAACTTGGCGAAATTTTTCTCCTCGAGGTCCTCGTCGGCCAGCTTCAATCGGCCGACGTAGTTCGAGCATAAGATTCCCTCGTTCGTTTTAAACGAGGGATACACGCTGCAGGGAACTCGTCGCGAAAGGGGACGCAACCAGCGGCGCAACATCGAGCGGACGGTAAAAATGTTCCCCGGCGAAACACGATTATCCCCAGAGATTTTTCTTTCTCTCGCTCCTCGGATTATATACCTCCTGGCCTTCCACCTTTCGGGTCACGCAGAAAGCCGCGTCATCTATGAAACTCGACGAACACGCGAGCTCAGAAGCGAACGAACCGCCTCTGGCACGATTGTACGTACGACCAGGGACAAGATCGAGTGGGGATGGCTGGTTTGCGGTTGGTTAATTTCGCGTTTACTTCATTGCCGCTCAGAATTATTTGCTAAGATGACGTTTTTTTATGGGCTGCTCGTTCGATTCTTTCGAGAAAAACGAATACGACGACTGAGAAGCTTCGTGTGCGTTCCTACGAGATACTGGATAAAACTGCAACTAACGAGAGATAAGCAGTTAAGCAATAATTAAGAGTTTCTTACAGATTCCTCCGTGTTCGTTCGCTACATTCTGTGTCCGTTCTTGAAGAGATAAACCAACATGCATAATTCTCAAGTCCCGACTTTTAAATCGATCGAACGCATTCGCTGTGTCGAATCCACTCTATTTTGTCCCTGAGTCTGCGAGTTCTCAACGTTTTCACGTTTTATCGTGTGAAACTGATTCGCTGGTATTGGTTGCACTTCGTGTTTAAAAAGGCACGCACAAAGACACACTAACGAACCGTGTATACGACGATGGTTTGCTCGATTTTTACAGATCGTTCGTTCGGACCTATTCGCTCGATAAGAATGATCGAAACGCGAGCTTCAAGTACGACGATATTCGAGCTCTCGTTTAGAAGCTGTTTCGCGCGAATGCCAGCAACCTACCGTACGAACGATCGCTGGAAACGCTTGTAATCGTTGTAATTTCGTTATCTGCGATTCGTGAAACTGTTCGGGGTCTGACTTCTTCGATTTATCGCGCGCTATGCAACACGAAGTTGCGAACCTTTGCTTCGTCGTGTCCCTCCGATGTTCTGGTTCGTGCGGGGTGAGTCTCGTCGGCGTCTCAAGGTCGGTGGAAAAAACACCGAGGCGAACAATCGGTGTTGCGCAAGAAATCGATCGAGAAACTCGTGAGTGTAATGCCTGTTACGTGCTCGACCGAACTGAACGATCGTGGGTCGTAATTAACAGATTGAAATTCAATTTTAGATAAGAAAAAAATCCTGCTCAAATAAATTATTATACGAGCAATTAGACTACTAATCGTATTTTCCTTTTGCTTGGGAATTCTAACGGATCGTCAACAGAGTTGAGTTTAGCTTTGAAATAAGCCTGCGAATGAGATTTACACCGTATTGCAAATGTATTCGTTCCGATTCATTAGCACCGTTAATTAATCCTTTCGAGATGAGATCGAAAGGGTTGGATCAGGAGGCGTGTGCAACAGGCTTTACTCGAGTCGCATCTTTGATCGATCGTTCAGGGTCGGCTGCGGTTTCACGCCCACGCGCTTTTCTCGGACCACGAGTCGCGCAAAGTCGTTTTCCAAAAACGGTCGAGAACAGGGAAACAAATCATCGTGTCGGTCAAGCGAACGCAAATTTTGCGGGAAACGAAGGGAACTTTCCAGTTGAAGAAATAAAATGCGTGATGAAGATATTTCGTACGTGTGTGTGTATGTATGTATATACTGCATATCTTTTCTGTCGTATGTGTTAAAAAGGAACGGTTTCAAAGCCTTCTAAACAAAATAATAATAATGATAATGATAATAATAACAGTCTGCTAGATTGGCTAATAAAAAAACGGGCTGCTACGCTCGAGAAAAAGAGACAGAGAGAGAAAGAGAGAGAGAGAGAAAACGCTGTACCTCGGAGCTAACACGATTCTCGTTTGCACACACGTTGCAGAAATACACTCATCGGAGCCTCCCTAAACATTCCAGCTAATCGGAGAACTCGATCGATCGACGATAGTCACATGGTCGCCTCTAGAACTTCGCACGATAGATTAGTTAACGAGAACGGAGCAAGAAGCTCGTGAAAATATTCTCCGCCGAAAATCAAACATTTGATTAACTAAGACTATCCGAAATTATATATCCGCCACGGTTATTTCGTCGTTGAAAATTCGTTCTCACGATCTTCTTGTCTAACATTTTATCTCTTTTCTTTCCAATCGTTTACTCGGCTTCTTCTGTCTCTCGTACTTGTCCCCCGAAACACGGACGAACGATAGAGAGAACAAGATCGAGGGGAACGGAATCGACGGAAACGGAAGAAGCAACGGCTTACCTGACTTCTCAGTTTGGTGATATTCTGGCCACCTTTGCCGATTATCGAACCGGCTACCTGTAACATACAATCGTTTTTTCCATAAGAACTGTCCTTTTAATTCGATATCAAAGCGAAGAATCTCTCGAAAAAATATACTTCGAGCTACCTTCTCTCATATTTAATACCGATCGATCCTGCGATATCGTAATATTGCAATATCGACCACGTACGATCAGCGATATAGCCAATAGCCACAAGTATCGACTACATTATCGATCGTGTACGGGCACGTTTTTACGCGACCAATTCTTTCATGGAATCTGGCGTCAAATAAAATCGAGTATGCTGACTCAAGTTCTCGGCCTCGACATACAGCCACGGGGGATGGAGCAGACGCATGCTCCAATTTCGTTCGTCTTGCACGATTTTTGTGGGAACGGCCGCGAATCCAACCACGGAGAAGGTCGATCGTTTCTCGATCGGTTGAATGCGCGCCGCTGGCCACGTTCCAGCGATTAGCGACGATAAGTTAGAGCCGCGAGCCGATTGCAACACAGCACGGGCGGAAAACGCAGCTCGCGATAATTACGTTCTCTCCGCGATGGTGAATGAGATCACTCTCGAAAGGAGCGATCCATCGATCGACCCTGACACCGACAGCCGTTTTCGCGGAGTCTTCGATCGCGTGTCTCGGTCGGGCCGCAATCGACATTGTACTCGGTCGTTGATGCGCGACCGATCTCGAGCCGCGATCGAACACAACGAGAACGAAATCGACCTGACTGCCGGTGAAATTGACAGGAGATAAATGCAGTCACCAAATGAGCTGCTCCTTTGTACCTCGATCCCCTGCTGGGATGCACGTTTCCCCTTTCTTCGAGATGCAATCTCGGTTTATTAAGACGCCAGATATTGCACGGTGAATTTCGATATGGAACGTGATATTCAACATAGTTTCCTTTTATGTCTCTTTGCTGTGCGTGAAGACTTTTTCTTCCGACCAGTCACAAAGCTTAATATCTTTTAAAACGACGATGTTTCGAAAATGAATTACCGAGATACGTAGAATCGAAGCAATCGTGAATGTTCGTGTTAAAGAAACGTACAAGTAGAAACAGCGTAGAAGTTTTAAAGTGTCTAACGATTAACTTAATATTAGATATATTTGCAAGCAAAGTAGTGAAAAATATCTGGTCACTTTCACTTACACCAAACGTACTTTTTGAGCTTTTTATAAAGAATTCTAAGACTGCAAACGTTTTAGATATTCCGGAAAGAATTTCAAAATTTCCGTCTAGCTGCGAGGTATCCCGTCAGGATTTCGAGAATTTTCCCGGAGGAAAGAAAGCGGAAGGAAATCCGATAGCGGTTCGCCGAGCGCAGCGACAATGACCGGAAGAACTCAGCGTTCCGCGATTGCGAACGTGCCGACACCAAGTTACAACACGGTATGGCAAGCCGCTTTTACTTCGCCAACGATGTGTACGCGATCGCCAACAGACCGCTGGAAAATTGTACACGTGGGAAAATAAAACTTGGCAGCATCTAGATGCACAGCCAAGCCTTATCTGGTCGTAAGAAATACGGTTGCAAGGACGTATCTTACGCGATCTTATTTGGAAATTCAACTGTAAATAATATTTGGCGGAAAAGCGTATTGTTCTCCACCGCATTGCATACTTTTCATTTGTCGCAGTGAAAGGTAAAAGTGAAAGTTTCTTCTAAAATAATTTCTTTCCAATCCTCGTTACAAACGTTGTCGCCACTTTCCAGATTCTCGTTCCTTCTTTCCTTCCTCCTATATTCATGACAGTGTATTTCTTTTTATCAAAGATGTATTCTGAAGTTTAATTACGACCGTCCACATCTTTCCCACTGTTACGAATGCATAGTCTCTTAGATTATTTGGTAATTCAATTTACATTACATCAGTGTAATAAAAATTCATTTATACTACGAAAATGAATTCAATCTGCAATTACTGCTTAACGAAGACTCGAATATTTTTCTACTTCGCAATAGCAACGGATTTAAAATAAACCGACGGGAAAATCAACACTAGAACTACAACGCCTGTCAAAATGACTGGCTTTATAATTTTATTTTAAAATTTCTACTTCATGTTACATTTTCTTCCTGCAGTGATGTAATGACCTATGTAGCTATAACTAAGGGAACGATATAATAAATTTTATTTTCTTTCTATTCATTCAAAATCAAAATAATTTTTTATCATGGCTATACATCGCGTCTAAATGACTGGTACTTGTTAAAGCGTAAAAGAGTCCTACAATCTGTTTACCGAGCCCGAATTAATCACTTTCCTCGTTTTGTACAACTTTCCATACGTTTTTCGAATTTTTACTACGTGTCATTCGTTATGAAGGTATCAATTATCAGAAAAATTCCGGATCGATCATGATGCTGACGCTAGAACTACCACACCAGCCAAAATGACTGCTTTTACAATTTTATAAATGTTCCAACCCTCATTCAGGAATCATGATCCCAAATGGGTTAATAATATCAAAAATGTACTACATAACATGAAATCCCTTTCGTGAAAAAGTAATAAATCAATAAATATAAAAATATGCTATTATTGCGTATTTTTTAAAAACCAGTCATTTCGAGCGATTTCGGTAAAAACAGCTTCGCTTTAACTGTCGATGATTCTACCGTTAATTATACGTCGATATCGCTTGAAGTCGATGGCCTTCGAAATTTTGTCGAAATCAGAAATTTGAAAGTACTCAAAGCAAAGTCTTTTTAAAAAAGTAGAAAGTACATTACGTGGTTTCTCCCGACTATTTATGTAATCGTTCGCTTCGATTCACGGATACTCAAATATCGACTTTCATAGAAGATCGGATGATCGATTCATCGACTGAGGTTCGACTTGAAAACTGGTTTCGCAAGATGGGATTTGAAACCGATAAAATCTTACCTTGCTGGGGATCAGAAGACGAAGCTCATCGTCACCCTGTCTGTAACGCTTGTGAGGACTTGTCGGTCCTCCTGAACCTGTCATAGCGCCTGCATCAGCTTCTCTCTTCATTATTTCTGCAACAAAAATATCGATCGACTGTTTAGTATATCACCATTGCGTTATAAATTGTCGTATATACGCGAAAAAATTGATTGTAAAATTGATTGATTGTAATAAGTTTGCAAAAAACTAATTTTTCTGATATGCATTTATCATATGCTTACGAAACATAAACAGGCTGAAAAAGCAGGAAATGATAACGTCGGATGTTAATTGTACACTGAATATTCGAATATCTCGATTTAAAACGTAGAAATCCTTCTTATCGCGATTGAAAGAAATAAATGCTGTCGCAAGAAATTAAATATTAATCGGGGACAGAGTTTCACACACTTTTAAAACCAGCGTTGCAACGTTCGAAGCTAACGAGTTAATTCTTGCCTACTTATTGTGTGATTGCATTACCTTGGATAATATAACAAAAACTAGCGAAGCGATTCAAGACCGGACGTACGTCACTGAATTCACCCCCCGAACCGAGAGAAATCATGTTCCCCCTCGATTTTCAGCCACGCACGCGTTCCGGAAACAACAGCGGCGACGCGGACCGCAATTCGTAATAAACCTATAAACATGTTTCGTATTCGCGTAACCGTTTGTTTGCGGGGGGCTGAACGCTATGTAATTCACTGTCCGTTAAATCGGCTCGGTCGGTTTAATGACGTGGATAGCACGGGAAATCGATGTAACTCGGACACATTCGCGATTAAACGACCAAACTATCCCTGAATTTGTTCCACGTTCGTCAACCTTGAACAGTTGGACGTAACAGGTTCGCTGTATAGGTAGTTTCCGCGTGTGAAACGTGCCTGGTATTCCTCGTTAAGTAGACCAAAGGCCACGATTGCGTTAATGTTTTATTTATGTACACGCATTTTTTTTTCTTCTTTTAATTCATGTTATTCGCTGTTGCTTAGCAATGCGATTATAAAAAGCTATTCCACGGATTTATAACATACTTCTTTGCGACGATATTTCTCCTTCTGTCGATATCTCATAACTTTTTAATGTTTAAAAAAGTTGAAGTATTTATATCATTATGATTGACTTGTTGCCTTTCTCAGATCATCGCTATCTTTATTGTCTTTCTGATTTATTTAACAGGTCTCTATAACGTATCTATTATCGTAATACGTATATTTTTTCTACGTTATTTTCCGGCACAGTTTTGCGTCATATAGTATAGTGAATAATTAATCATTCTACATAATTCACGATGCGACAGATAATAAATGTATTTCAGAAATAAGACGAGGAAACAAGTGGCAAGGCAGAAACTTCTCACACCGATCAAAGTATGCGAAAATCTCGCAAAAAACACAGATCAGTTACAACGGATTTATATCGCGACCAGCGCTATTAATTCGGCCAAAGCAAACGATATTTCCTTTCCGCGTGCCGTGGGATGCTTGAAGCGCGCGAGTCCCTGAGTCACCGAGATTCATGAGGCGATTAGGGCTTCGAAATTGCTTCCTTCCGATCGCCGCGAGCGTCGTATTACCGGCGATAAACCAGAAAAATCTGGCAATTCTGGCAATTGAGAGTACGTCAGATTTCTGTCGCTGGCAAACGAAATTCCTTCTGCCTTCGTGGAATTAGCTTCTTTGGCTATGAAATAATAAAACTCGCGAGAATCGAGCGGAACAGCGATATCGAATGTAAGTAGGTCTTCTTCTTTGTCTTGCGTTTTAAAGAAATGCCAAAGCACGAAGAGAAGTTCAAGAACGTAGCATGGGACGAGGACAATAAAAACAGAATACGTAGAACGAGAGGCGAGGCTAGTTCCAAAGTTGAAGAATAATAAAGCTTTGCATAGTCTCTCTTCGGTGTATCGATGCCAAGCATACTTTAATAAAAGTCAACGCCGTATGACATCATACAGAGATGTTTAACTGTGCTCGAGCTCTTTGCTGGCAAATTCCAAAAAATATGACGAATTTCATATATGTTATCGAGTTCCGCGCATCGATTTCCACGAAATATATTTCTGCATAGACAGCGAATATATCTCCGCAAAATATCATAGCCTCGCGACGATACTATCATATAAAATATACGAAATTCTATATCGATAATGCGTTGTATTGCACAGTTTTAAATAATACCATAAATAAATAATACTATACACTTTTTATGGAAAAGCAAGCTCGAGCTTTCTACTATTTATAGAAAATAATTGAAACGAATCGTCATAAGTCGCCATTTTTACGACGAATACGGTGTGGAAATTGAAAAAAAAAGCGAAGAAACGTCGGCAGAAGGAACGAATGGACAGGACGAATCGATAGTCGACCGGTCGACACGCGACGTTAATAATTTACCGGGGCGATTCGTAGGCGAAGGGTGACCAGCGGCCCGTGCGCGCGATTCGTCGTTTCGATTTCATTGCGGTGATGGGAAGAGACGACGGGAAAAGCGCAAAAGGAACAGGAGGCGGTGGCGTTCGTTCGCGGCTCGTTAAAGAATCACGAGGCACGAAACCTGCGTCACGGAAACCGGCTTGAGCAACAGAATACGCAATCGTCAACGATCGCATCGTTAAAGAACACTAACGGACGTTTCAATTTTGTATATCGTGGAACGTTAACGACAGTGACGTTGCACACTATTGACAATTTCCAAATATAAAGCTCATGTTTCGGTTTTAATCCGATTGACGATTTTCCACGCGGCAAACGTGCATTGAAGTGACTATTGACTATACGCGACTGCGGATAAATATCGTGATCGATGCGACTACAAATAGAGAAGCGTTCGTCGAAAATAACAATTTCAAAACCGACGACGTGACTAAAAGCTACAAACGATTTTGAAAAGCTACGGATTTTCAGCGGATGTAACGATTTCGAAAACAAAGAGACGTAGAAGATTAAAAAATTACCTGGCTGAAAAAGAATCAGCAACGATGGACTCGCGAGATTGATGTTTCGTAATTAATAAATTATTTAATAAACCGATTTCTCGATAGAAATTCATATAAGCCGATTGTAAATTTCTCACTTTGCCGTAAATGAAGTTGCAAATATGTATCTGGATCGAAGAAATCGTAGGTCAGATCAGAGTTAAAAATTGCGATGGTATTGAACAATTTCAACCAAGTCATTTGATGAGGTTGAGATACTCCAGGGAACGCTGACACTTTGTTTCCTTTCTTTATATTTTCCAGCGTGTTCGAGGAATGATGAATATTAATGTCTCCGATTCTTCGCGGCGAATTCGTTCGCTTTGACAATGTTGTTTGCCAGCCACGGTCCCGTTGCCGTGTGAATTTTTCGTTAAAAACACGGAGGCAATTTCCTGCGCTGTCGAACAGCCGGAAACATTTTCGTCCACGCGATAACTCGATCAATTCCCGCCGTCTCGCGTGATGCATTCGATCTCGACGAGGCATTCGATCAAACGATTTCAATCCTCTTCGTGGAAACGATCGGAAAAGAACGCGAGTATGAAATATCGCTGTTGGTTCTCTTTAAGGAACGCTCGTGTATCTGCTACTGTGAATTTTTCCTAAATGGAACGACTTTTAAGCTGCCCGTTAACATGAAAGTCGCGAAGAAATACACGGCACTGAAGTTACGTGATGTGACCGATCATGGACCGCTCGTTTCTCCTAACTACAAGATTTATTTTTACTAGCGCCATCGTGTTTTCAACAAACAAGCAGCGTGCGTGACCAGACCGTGTCGTGACACGAACTCGAAAAGACCTCCTACGTTTCTGGTCGTCCGACCATTACCGTAAGGGTGGAACAGGGGGTGGATCAGTCGATCGTTGTGCACGAGGGGCCAAGCGAATGATAAAATAATGGGTCGTGGGTAATTTCCACGTAACGCGTCGATTCCGAAGCACGTTTGAATTTACGAACATATTTTTCAAATAAAAAATATACGAATTAATTCGAGAAAAAAGAAAATAAATTAAGTTTAATAATTCCCTGTATCTATCTCGATCTACGATCACAGTGTGTATTCGATAGAAGAGAAAGTCGATTACGCGCAGTCCCAAACGATACAATATTTATCAATTATTCAGCAAAAACTCGATTTATCGGTCTCATTTTAGCGACACGTGCCGTCCGCTCGACCATAGAAAGCCAAAAAGAATGAATAAAGGGGAAAAGACAGAGAGGGAAAGAACGTGAAGAGAAAGGGATGAGAAGGGGCGCCATAGAGTCTGCAACGAGGGTAGCGTGAGGCGCCGAAGAGTCCACTGTCGGCAGCACTGCATCGACTAACTAGTCCATAACCAGTCCGCACGCCACTCCAAAGGGTTGCTGGTCTGATATATAGGGGCACAGGATGGAGGGCATCAAAGCCAGGTCGAAGGGGAGACCGCAATTAGGAACTGGGAGCAGCTTAAACTCGCTAAACCTGACGCGGGAATTTGAACTTGATGAACTTTCGACGGGTCTATGAAACGCAACCGCATGTATACCATAATATCTGCGATTTATACAGGGTGAAGTGAAAGTGATGTGTAACCCTGAGTTTAGATTCTTGTGAGAGGGAATTATCAGAGTTTTACCCGTCAACTTGAAGTTTCAAACTGTTTGATACGTTTTCAGCACGGATGTACCGTAAATTGTAGTAGCACAGGCCGAAAAGGATGCGGTTTCGCGAAACCACACGTGTTACGCAAAAGTAAATTAAACAATGTAAAATGACAAATTCTCGATATTTTATTTTTTTTTCTGATTTTTATTTCTGTAGTTAAATTGCAAATTATTGAAAATTCTCGTTCCCTTTCGTTTCAAATAAATTGTTACTTGTATTAAAGAAACATAGACCGATGATAACGCGTGCCGAGCTTTCACTTTTTCAAACGAATACGATATTTTGCCTTAAGTTGATTATACTTTCGTTGTTTGAACGAAGCAACTATTTCACGCAAGCCTGCAAATATCAGCCAACGAATCCTCGTTGCAAGTCAAACGCACCTGTATTTAATCTCTTCAGCACGAGCGTTGACCGCAGTCGACATACATCGAATAAGTATGTAAATCATTTGGACAGAACGTACGAAAGATAAAAAATTATTATATAATCACAGACGTAATTCAAATTTTGTGAAAACACAGCATAATTTTTATCATTATTTTTGTTATTACTTAAAATATTATTCCCCGTTTTCCGTAATGTGTTATTCCGAACGACTGCCACGATTCGCGTTATTCTATTCATCGGAAGGAGCGCTCTGCAATCGTTCTATAAATTCAATAGAATAAACGAACGACGATTATATAGGTCAAACGCAAAGAATCGATTTCTCAAACGAACTTCGTTCGTGCGCCGGGATGCTTCGAGAAACGAAGTCAAGTGGATCGATAGTCAAAGGAATAGGTGGAAAGGGAAGGGGCAATATTATTAAATCAGAACAGAACCGAAATATTCCAATTTTCGCGAAAGTTGCACGATAGTGGCGTTCAAGAGGAAGGAGAATCCGTGGTACGCGCGGATCGAGAGCCGTCTCTTGTCACGGTAATTGCACTCCTAGTAGTTACGCGGTCCAAGTAATTATTTCGACGTGGCGTAGACGACGGATATCCGAGATAATTGCAGCCAGCGCGACAATGATATCGCGCCCCAAAATTGCTCGGTGCCAGTAAAATATGATGTTTGCATGTCGTGCTTCTCTCCCTTTTCTCCCGCTTTCTCCGTTTTCCTGGTGAACCTTGTGTGCCACGGAACCACCCTCCGGCAGATGCTAACAGCCTGATAACCGGCTGTCCTTTTTTCAACTTTTTCGAACGTTACAACACAACTACGAGACACGATTCGTTTGAATATTCGTGGAAACGGAATAGACTGGGAAAAGTAGGCTTGGAAACATTTTCAAACACACCTAGTTTCCAAGCATTTTGTCGGAAGAAACGTTAAGGACTTCTGCACACCAGATGTTGACTCTGCAGGTTCGCATCGACTATGTAGCTAGTCTATGGCATAGATCTCTTCTCGGTGATGTTTATTACGTATGAGATTTCTTGGAACGAATTTCGAAAATGTGGATAGTATTACTATATCGAATGGGAAATAGAGAACAAGAGTAGGAAATAAGGGAAACAAGGTTGATCGTGGCTGGATTTATCGAATCGAAGTCGAAATGGGACGGCTCTTCTCACGATTCCATGCCGGCTTAACCGGGTCAACGAACAACAAGCGAGCGACATCGCACTAATGCCAATTAAACGAATAAACTTAATTGGTTACGTCGACCTGTTATTTATGTAACGAGAGAAAAACTGAGTTTTGCTTTTAATCAACGAGATGAAAATACGCCGTCGCTAAACTTAATTCTCGACTAAACGCTAGTTCCACCGTTACCCGTAATTTGTTTAAAGAAAAAGCTACATCGTTGACTCTTGGTAAAGAGCTACGATTGCACGTTAACGTTGAAATAACCACGATTCCTCTCTTCCATGCGTTTACCTTGCTCGAGTAAACCAACTGTTAAACTTATTACCTTCTTCCCGATTTCCGTGACAATTTGCATCTTAGAAGAGAATAATTGTATGCTAATTTTCCTCGCAACCACCGGCATAAATTATCTATCCTCTTAAGGACCGCCAAAAATTCTCCCTCGAGCAGAATCCTCTGGCGCAATAAACCATGGAAATGCTTAAAACGACCGAATACCGGATACAAACGACGTCAACGACGTGCAAACCGACACTGTCCAAGAAAATCAAGGAAATGGGGGAAAAAAGAGGAGTCGTGGAAAATGCGGCAATTACCAGCAGACTGTGGCCATACATTGAACACGGGAGAGACTATAAATTCAAGATGTCCCGACGAAAGAAACTTGTTTACCGTTTTTACCACAGTTCCTCGTCTGTCTCATCCACGTTTATCCACCTCCAAACCCTGGCAACGAATCCCACGGGATTTTCCTTGTAATTTGGTAAACCACTCTCCAACCGTTATATTTACTCTCAGTTGAGCCAACCTTGCCTCGCATGTCGAGAATATGTAATCTTGTTCATGTTATAAACTTCGTCCGACGTTAGTATCGTTTGTCGACGTCGTAAAAATTAAACACGTTTATGTGCACTTTATAGATCGATAAGCAAAGTCCAAATTCTTTTCACGCTATTAACGCTAGAATTACGGGAGTAATGAAACTATTTCCTAATTCTTCGTGGAAATTTTGTAAATACATTCTTGACAATTTTCCGCGATTCTTTTTACAGCTACACTGCCGGCTATAAATTATCAGGATAATTATTAAGGATATATTTAAAACACAGCGAATGCTTTTCGCTGCTTTTGTATCATGATCGTTCCATTATAAATCTATTCCTTATCTGTATAATATGAATACATATTAATTTAATCGGGTCGTACGTATTTTCTGATACAAAATAAAATAACATTCGTTAGAATATTAGAGAAACGTTTGTTCGCGAATGGCTTTTAAATACCGTTAGTATATTCTCGTTGAATGATTTATATCCCAGAAATACAAGAATGCGAAGTGTTTCTGATTTGAAATGCGCGTAATTTCATTGCAAATGATTCGATTTGTATCAAAATTATATGAGAACCATTCCATCGACGTAAACCACTTTCTGATTGAACGTGCGAGGTTCTTGCAAAGCGGATTGCGAGAAGAGAAGGAGAATAACAGGGAGACGCGTGTAATATTCGAAGTGGCGGACGAGGATCGAAGGGACGCTGGCAGGTGAGATTACCGGCTTCGGCTGAGACTAAACGGAGTTGGCTTAGAAATTCGACGCTTGACGTCACGCTTTCCATCGGCTTCTTTAAATAGAGTGATCAATGATATCGCTGATTGGACGGCTGAGTCTTTGCTCCAAATACCGGACGAACAGCTTGAGCTTTGCTCAGTGTGTATGAAAATGCAGCACGCAATTACGGGCGTGTATAAATTGGAAATTTGTCCACTCTTACGTGTCGAATATTTCGTATTACGTTGCATAAGAACGCGCGTCGAACAAAAGGAAAAATAAAAGAACGATGTGGGACGAGACAAAAAAGTGTTTACTTGTCTAGCACGAACTCAATGAGAAAACATTTACATACTCGACGATAACAGAGTAACGTTGGGTTTCATTCGTTTCGCGGAACTTAAAAATCCATTCAACGTCTGTTGCTTGGAGAGTTATGTCAGTTGTGATAAGGAATTACAGACTGCGCATTACCGCGTGTCTACGTATCTCGCATAGACGCCAACAGTGTCGTTTCTCTCTTTGCAGCTTATCGAATAACTTGTCAGAAACAAATAAAGTTCTGTCGATATCCGTTCGGTTGGATTCCCCGCCAAACGGAGAACAATCGAAGAGGAATTCATCGCCCTCGCAATTGTGTTCCTGCTTGCAAAAGTAAACGGACAAGATAGAGCGAAGAAATTTGTCGAGGTCAGAAATTTTACAGAAACGCTCGCTTAGAGCGATAAATGATAAAAGAACGGTCGAAAAAATGCACGAACAAAGAAAAAAAAGAACGCCACGCGGAAGAATCGAGCAAATAGAAAAAGAGAGATCGAGGGACGATGGAAAACGTGCTAACAGCTGAAATCGGCCGAATCAACGGAATTTCTTGTTGGTTGGGAACATTTCGAGGAAAGAGAATGGTTTAAAGCAGATCGGGAGAGGCATCGGGGACTCGCACTTTCCGAGCAAATACCGACAGTTATGTCAACAGGCAGGCGCGTTAACGCTTGTTAAATGTTTGAGAACGTTTATGCAGCCAGGCAATAAAAGGCGAACCGGTTGTCGGTGCATCGGTGATAATGCAACGGAAGGCTACTGCGGCAAAAACAGACCTGGCACACGCGAACCAATCAAAAGACTCTGCGGGAGTTTTGCGCTGGAATCTGATCGATTTGCCCTCTTCCGATAAATGGAAATGAAAGAAAGAAGGTCGATGGACTGGCTGAGAAAAACCAGTTTGTGACAAGAGCCCAAAGATTCCTTTCAGCCGACGAAGAATGAATCGAAAAGCCGGAAAAAAAGACTTTGGACATTGCTATGTAGCTTGCCCTGGAATTCTCGCTATTGTGGAAATGTGATTTCGTTGAACGAGTGAAGAATATCAGGAAAGAAAACGATAGAGGTGCGAATGATAATATTTGGCGCGGAGAGGTGCGAAAGAAGAATGTTTGGACGGAGCGTTTGAGATTATCGTGTGAACGAAAAATTCACGGCTACCATCAATTTGGAGTAGACGTGCAAATAGTTATAAAAAGACAAAAATTAGGAATCAAGAGTCGGCAAACGAATCAAAATCTTTCGTCTTCGACGCGATACTCCTACGTTACGTGAAAGAGAGGAATTTGGATGAACGAAATCCACAATTAGACTACTACATCACCGGCATAAACGTTCGTTAATATCAATGCAGAAGAGACTATTCAACGTGTTAACGAGTCTTGGTTCAGCGAATCAGTACAAGACAAGATTCGAGCAACTATGCTTTGTGCGGCCACCGTTAATTTCTACGACCAAGGGAAGACATCTCGCCGAGCTTTCATCCATTTATCGTAGTCGCGTATAAAGACGTTCGTTGAATAGTTCCCACACTTCCTCGCGCTCCGAAATTAGCCGACGCATTCGCGAAATATCGCCCGTTTGCTCAAACGTGTCGCCGCGTCGTTCAATAATTTCCTAATTAAACGTGGAATATATCAATTCCTGTATCGCATAAAATCTGTACAGAACTTCCATAAGAAGCTATCGAATGAATTTTATTCACGCAATTAAACATCTCCGAGCGAGATTTCTATTCATTTATTCGCGGAATAAACGCATCGATGATTACTGCGCGAAAAATGTAAAGCGAAAGAGAGAATTAGTTGCGTTAAAAGAGCGCCATATGGGTTACAAATCTTTAAACAGATATAACGTAGAGAACAGAAAACAAAGTGGTAATTTATTTTGTTCGTAAGACAATCTATTTCGAAGACAATATCCGATATATTCGATACCTATAAGGACAATAATATAGACAGTATCTATAAGGAAGCTAAAAAAAGAGAATAAAAATATTCCTTAAAAATTTGACTAAACATCTTAATTTCTTCGCAGGCGCGAAGTTCCACTGGAGCCACTTTGTCGAGCGCATATCTTTCTCGTACGTATCACACGTAACCATAGACTCAGTCATCGCTGCACGAATATTCAATACAGCCACTCCACGTCCTCGCGCAGATTATTCGTGTAAATGGGATTGTTCAGCGAGCCAGCAATTTACAACCGAGCGAACAAGTAATCGCCGATTCCTTCCCGTTCCTTCCGATATCCTGGCTCACGTTCATCCTTTTCCCGGTTTGTACTAGCTGAGAAGGCCGGTCAGGATTATTTCGTACTTTTCTCCGTCCTAACGCTACAGCCAGGATCGATTATTTCTGAATGAAATATCGTGATTCGAGTAGCGGCATTCAACGAACCTAGTCTCTGTTTCACTCGACCAAGCGAATACAAGCTTCTAAGTGGGATTCACGAACTTTGAGAACACGTTTACCAACAGATTTCGCATTTAGCTGCTATTTCGTACAAGTTTGCGAATACTCGAAATCTTCGCGCAAACGATGATTCGTGTTAGTTAAAAATTCTCTTATTTAACGACATGTACAAACAACAATCTTCCAAAGTTAAAACGTATATTTTCTTTTCTTTCCTCTCCTCTTTTTTTAGGGGGTGTGTGGCGACTGTTGGGAAAAAATTTTATCGATAAAATGACGGATTTGAGCACAGGGCAGATATGTCGATGAGATCTCAGGTAACTTTGGTTAGAACTTTGATTATATATCGTTATCGAGGTTGAAATGTCATCTACGAAGCTAACGCAAACGGTATTATCGCGTCTCTAATCGCATGAGCACAAGGACGATGTAAGCAAACAGGTATATCTCTGTGTCGATGACGAAACATGGAAAAAAGCGGCGATCGATGATATAGACACGAGTGATTCAACGTCCACTGCACGGTAGAAGCAGCATTCTCTGAATAAATGAAAAATTCTTAGGTAATACACGACTAGATAAAGCATATTACACCTGCAGAATGAATTATAGCACAAGAACGAAGAGAAGCTGAACGTTCACTATCTTCAACCTTCAGCAATGCCGTGTAACTTAGGAACTATATATTATCTTATTATTGTACTATTCTCTTAACGCCAGTCCATTTATTTGCAGCAATGGTTAATTTCTAGACTTTGCATTAAAATAAAAAGGCAACGATTAATTGTAATTTTTCTACACGTAAGAAGAATGAACGCAGCAATTGTAGAGGATAAAAGTAAAAAGCTTCCAAGATCTCAATGACGTCGGATGAGCATCCGCTTACTGTAACAAATGGGGTACAAATCCTGACCGAATGTGTGGGCCAAACTCTATCATCAACAATGATGTCCAAGACAATCGAGGATGTGCACAATCTTGAAAAATCCTAAGAAAAATTCCCCTGATGGAAGAATAGAATAGCATAAGAGAGGACAACGACACAAAAGCATCAAAACCTCTTTAAGAATTAACGAGTGGGTAGCCAATGACTGCTACTCTAATTTTGTCCAGCTTCGCAATGAACTTCGAACAAAACAGAAATCGATATAGCCTGTAGAGTGAGCGTTTGACGGCTTAATTATTTCCATAAGACAAGCGCCTCTAACGACGATTTTTCATCTGTCAGCGTCCATCCACATTTCCTAGTTCGCGACGGTCCAGCTCCGAAATTAGACTCTATGAAACCGGACCAACCGGAAATTCGTTCCCTGGCATGATCGAAAGTCACGACTAACTGGGTGGAAATATTTGCAATAGGCTAATAGCTGTTGGCATTAAAAGAGCCCGATTTTGTCATAAATTGTACAAGAAAGCAAAAAAGTAATTAGTAACAAATAAAATAGATATATCGATGCGAAGTAAAGGTAGTTTTATTTATTTTGTAACGATCGTTGGAAGTCTGTCTTGAGTTACACAGAATTTGTTTGTAAAAAGAAAAGGAGATAAATAGACGATAAATAAATAACTAATTTCTTTGATGCTTTTTTTACTCTTTAAGCAATGTTTGAAACTGCTTATTGTAAGAACTGCGTCAAAACACGATGCACTGCGGTAGATATGACGCATTGACACGTCATGGGTGCGGTAATTTGTGGACTCTGATGCATACTCCTTGCATGATTTCACGGTTTCGTTTTAAAAAAAAAACCTCGCCGTTTTAATTGACGTTTCCTTTGAAAAAATCTGTTTCAATGTCACGAAGGAAATCTAAAGAAATTAACGCGGCACAAAACGTAGAAATTTACGTAATCCTTGTCGCCTGTATGCATCATGAAAAGGTGTGATACGGAATATATCAAGTTTACAGTGGATAAAAATGTAAGACGTATCGTTACATCAAAGAAAAGACGCAATGCTTCAAAGACTCCAAGTTTCCACGTACTACGTAACAGCGTCTTGGTTTTATATCGTACAAAGATATAGACATAAAAAGACACAGTGTTACGATTTAAAAAACGTATAAATTAACGTACGTAACTCTAAAGTACGATATTCCAAAAATACCTTTACTCGAACGTGGTGTCTATATATTTTCATAAAATTGTAATTTGTAATTGTAATTTTCGATTTCGTTGCTTTCACACCAGCCGATACTTTTACTTTCAACCTTAGTTACTTGCCTCAGAGGTAAGTCCGACGCGGTAAAGGAGGCAAAAACGCGGCTAGCGACGAAGCACGATCACCGGAAACCTTTCAACGACGAAGCCGCCCTCGAAAAAGGTACGCTTTCGAGGGCAGGCGCATTCCTCAGTTCCGTTGCCGGGAAAACCGCGCAGACTGTGTCGATGTCTCGAGTCGATGCACCTGAGATTACGTTAACGGTACGATCGATTTGTATAAACAACACCGCGAAACCATCGAGTACGCTACCGCTCGCGTTCTTTGACCCTGCGGCGAGAACCCTCGAACGCGTAGCACGTCGAGAAGGGTCTTTTATCCGTACGCTAACCCTTCCCCTACCCGCGGCATTCCACACTTAGCCTTAGACTCGAGAAAGAGGATCGGAAGAGAAGACGAAGCAAAGCTGCTACGAGCATGCTCTCGCTACCAAGGTGTAACGTCCTGGTACACCAGTCTGACCACTCTTCTGCTCCCTTTGCCCTCCATACCCGGCCTCCTTCCTTCTTCCTTGAGCCTTCGTTTCGCCTCCTTCCAACTCGATCGGCTGTCTTCGCGAAACTTCAAAACTAGCGTTGTCGCGAAACGTTTAACGGATATGTTTCGCATCGAAGTACATAACGTTTAATTTATCGGACGAACTCTTATCCTCGATAAGTAGTAGATGAGAAAATAAAATGAAAAAGATGGCGTTAACGCAATTTCTTGTCAATTGTACGAACATCTATGTAAATAACTAAATGGAATTTTCCAACTTGGCGATGTGTAACGAACCGGCACGCTCGTTAGCACAAAACAGTTGTCATCTCGAAGCACGCGTGTCTTCTGGATAGGTGTGTCAAAACGAAAACTACCGCGTTACAAAAATACCACGAGTGGGTTGAGCTCGCGGCCGATTTGAATTTCATTCAGCTCGACCTCGGTCACGTTTGTTTGCGTTCGCGTAGCACGAGAAATGGCCACGACGTAACAGGCCGTTCACGACTATTCACGAGGAACGAGTTTCCACGTCGAATCGGCCTGCCAGTCACTGACGAACCCTTTTGTGGTAGAACGTCTGATTCGTGCATGGAATTTCACGATTATTGCTTCGAGGCGTACTGCGTTCAGTTGTATCGCGAATACATAACAAATACGAATATCAAACTAGCAGATAACGCGCAGGATGCAGCGTGCAATCGGTTCTCTAAACTTAGACCAGTGATAAAACGACTGCAACAAACCGCAAGTCTTTTATCGTTTTCTTAAACGGAATGTAAAATTCTAAATTCGCGTTCACTGCGCACATATTTTATTTGACCATTATCGTTCCGTAATAATTCCTTAATAATGTTATTTGTAGCCGCTACAGACAATAACGTTTCCATCTTTCATTTAAAGCATTCAATCGCGTTCGACCGTACCGATCTTCAAAATAAAAAGGAACGAACTAGAATAAAATGTTACACCCGATAAGATAATTTGCCCTCATGATAAATCTTAGAGATTAGACTCTGATGATTTGGTATCGAATAACTTGCCCAATTCGAACGGTGCTTATTTCAAGATAGTTATTCGGAATTAACAATAGTTCGTACAATGGAACGCAGTATTCAGTCCTAAAGAGTTCGTTTAATCGGACGTTCGTCCAAGCAATCGACACAAACCTGCGCTGCAAAAGGGAGTGGAGAAAGAAGGACATGAAATGCAACCGATCCTCGTTTTCTTTTTCAGGCTAACCGTATACGGTCCCTGCTTATGACCGCATATAAATCGTCGACGACGATCTCTCGCGAGTCGAAACAGAACGAGGCCGGTCGTCGCCGATTGTCGTCACTGAATTCCTTCAGCCGCGTGTTTCGCATGCGAAATGAAGCGCGGTTGCATTCTTGCCGTGTCGATGCAAAACTGTTACTCACCAATAACGATGTTCGCCGCAGTTGCCTCCGGAATGGATCGGCAGTAAACCCTGCACAGACAAAAAAAGACAAGCGTCGTTTTAATCCACAACTCTGTTGCTAGAACCCACTATACGCGAATCAATTCCTTCAGCCTTCTCCTCTCCTTTTTTTCGCCGACTGCACCATACTACGTACGCGCGTTTAAGGCGTACAGTGATACAAGGTACTGGAGTTTGCGTTAAAATCGTACAGCTGTCGACAGAAATAAGATAGAGCGATGAACAAGGTTAAAGTTAGAACGTTACGGAATAAGAGAAAAATAAGGGAGAGTATCACGAACGAGTTTTGAAATCTATATCGAATTTGACGATTTTTAAGAAGATTACCGCTTGTCCGTCACGATGTACGGGTTTTGACAATGGCAACTCCGTTAAAAGATGTTGAAATTAATATAGATTTTCAAAATCTGTTCGTGACACGTTTCTCTATATTTCTCCCTTATTCTGCTGCTACGTAATTTAGCCTTAACCTCGAGCAAAATTCATCGCTCTATGTTATTTCTATCGAAAATTCTACACGATTTTGACAGAATCTTGAACACATTATCCCACTGTGCGGCGCATGGAACGCTTGCTTTGTTGCCTACTGACGTAATACTACGTTCTTTCATCGGTGAAAGTCGCGGTTTCTTCACGTAGTAGTACGTCCCTTTCGCGATGATTGAAAATTCGAATTCTCCTCACTGACGATTCACTCGCGACCTAATTCCAAGCGTACTGATTTTCCCCTGTGCAAAACGCTTTACTGACCATTGACGTAGTTCCACGATCTCTCATGAAATGCAATTGAAATTGATCGATGATCGACTAACTAACGACACACCGGGTTTCACATAGTTTTCACGGTGCTTCGCGCATCTATGTAAATTCTGCGCAATCTATTTCGGACACGATCGCGAACGTCACTGGCCACTGTTTCTAAGCGTCGAACGCGGGCTTCTTCGGCAGGAATATCACACGCCGGTAGGTCAGCAAAACGTTCGAGCATCCGCGCGTCTCTCCCGTTACGCAATTATTCGTAACTCGATCGACGAGTCGATCGGGCCCAAGGTGCTTCCTCGATGCCTTGAGACTTCTCAACGATATCGAGATCTAGAGCTCGGTCGCACACTGATGACCGATGTCACACTGATCACAGTTCTCCACCAACAAAACACACCAACACGTGCACGACTGCTAATTAATCCGCCAATCCGACAAGATGTTGTGAACGAGCAAGGTCGTCGCGGCGCGTGTTCTTCTCTGCTCGTTCTCTCGTCAACACCGGCAAATTAATACTCTGCCCGAAGAAACTGCGTCCGTCCCAATTTCCAGGTCCGAGCGGAGAACACCGTCAAGGTCGAAATACCTCGGACCAAAACGAGAGGAAGAGAGAAAGAGATAGAGAGAGAAAGCGGTAAGAGAGAAATCGAGCTAGGTCATGGCCAGAGTTGGCCGTACCTTGAATATCCTTCGATCTTCTGCGACCTCGTGACACGACCAAGGATCCAAGAGAAACGAGGATGCGTGGAGAGTTGGTACGGGTAAGGACCTATGCTAGATGGAAGACAGAACACGAGTAACTTTGCAAAGTGGTGAGCCCGCTTCTTCCAACGAGTAGTTGTCTACTTCTCCTCTGAATCCCTCCTTCCTCCTACTCTTCAACCATCTCTTTCTCTTCCATTGCCTCCTTCTGCCTCTTCCTTCATCGTGCAGAGGCACGAGTCAGTTTGGTGGGGGGCTCGGATCACGAGGGGGGAGCCTCGTAAGAGAGAGAAAGAGAGAGAAAGGGGGATAGAGAGAGAGAGAGAGAGAGAGAGAGAGAGAGAGAGAGAGAGAGAGACGAAGCATCGAAGAAAGACGAAGCAAATAGCAGAATGTGTGTAAGAGGGCGGGAGGAGGTTTGGAGAACGAACGAAAACGCACATGTGTGTACGTAAGTGCACTCGGCTGCGAGGCTACGACGTGAACGAATAATCCGGATGCATCCGAGGGACGGTCGGAGGGCTAGGAGGGGAACGAAGTCAATGAACGACTTCACCGCAATCGCCACGCGGCGAGAGAATTTCACGGTTGCGAGCTTCTCTCACCCTCTCGCTGTTTTCATCCGACTACCATGTCCCTCTTGCTTTTCCTACGCTCGTTTTTTCGTTTTACGACATTATTTTTCCCCCCTCTAATATTGTTCCTTTTTTTTTTGCCAGTGGATCACGTAAACAAGCTGGTGCTTCTTTCTTTGCGTTTATTTGCCAGAAAAAATATATTTAAAAAAAGACAAGCTATTCTCAAACCATCGAGACTTCCTTGAAGTGTCACTGTGACACTTTTCGAAATAGTCGATGACAGACGTAGTCGTCTGCAGACGTTCAAAATGTCGAGTACTATCGCAGACACAGACTGGTAGAAGATAATCCAACTTCAAGTTTCGAAACCTTACTTTTATGTCATCGATTCGCGCTAGGCGCTTTCATTTACAGTCAGGAAATTCTTTGCATATTGCGCGACGAGCATATTTCACGAAATTCATGTGCCTCTGCTACACCTGCATCGATGGAACATCGGCAAAATTGAACTAGAAAGATTTTCTTTTGATACTAGACCCGAGTGAACATGCGGAAACAACGTTAACACTGATACTGTTTCCCAACGGGAGAGATGCAAGTTGGCGAGAAACGGGAGGAGCTCGTTACCAAATGAACTCGCTCGAAATTTCGAAATTAAATTTAAATCTCATTCAACTTTATCGTTCACAGCGAGTCGCGGATGTTGCAACAGCAGGTACCGAAAATACGCTCTCTCGCCCACTCAGCCACGAAAACGTTAATGCCGGCTGTTCGCGGGCACACGAGTTCAGAAATTATCCGAAACCGTCTTTAGGACCACTGAATAATTTATCCGGCCCGCTATCGACCCGCCATGTCCGGGGCCAACTTTTAATTGCGTCTACCGAAACGATGCGCTTTCCAAAATTTAATCTATCAACTGCTAATGAACCCAGCCAAATAACTAAATACTTGAAAAATGTAATTGATCCAATTAATCATGGAAATTCGTCAAGTTTTTACCTGGATAGCCTGGTGCACGCGTATAAGTGAAACGTACGCCTCGACACATACCTTTGTTAAACACGCAATACAGACACGCTGTCCAGACCTAAGTATCCGAGCCATTTGAAAATTAACCAGCAACAGAATTCCCTGAATATTTCCGTCGGCACGTTAAACGAAATTAATCATTCACTGTGAAAGCTCGTTTCTGCCATTAACGTTGTTGGCTAATTACTTTCCACGAGTTGCAACCACCTAGTCTACCTTGTAGGTACCAGCGTAACTAAAGGACCACCTGGAATATGAGAACCACGTCCTTTCAACAAGCATACACGTGCATCGTGCCTGAGACAATGGCTCTTCGTGCAAGTCGAGGAAATTCTCTGGCAGCTGACTAGGCGATCTTTTCCCCGAGCATTCTGGTGGTAGCGGTGAATCGACCAAGAACACGCAAGAATATCCAATAGCAACGCGGAAAACTGGCTCGTTGCGGCACTTTGGCTACCACCGCACAACGACGCCGAAAAAATATAGGCCGCGCAAACGATATCATAGCTGGCTGGCTGTCGGCTGGATCGTCGCGATATTCGCGACCAACCGATAATCGATCAGCCCGGATAGATATGAAACACGAAACGTGACTCATAGCTTCTTATCGAACCAACACTGTCCCTAGTGGGGACGACTTTTTTTTATCCGTATCGACTGCTTGTCCGTAATTTCTTAGCGATGCGAGAAACGCGTATAAAGTAATCAGCGCTACGATACAAAAATTTGTCCAATGTCGAACAAGAGTACAGGAAGTTAGGAGAAATAGCAAATGAAATTTATATCTTGGATAGCTATCGCGATAAGGGAAATAGTCCCAACACCGTAATCGCCTAACATCCGCTTTCCTTCGATCGATCAAACAATTTTGTCTGATGAACAGAGAGCCGAGTAAACCGATCGATAAACGGAAAACAAATTCTTTCCTACCGAGATCGTCCTAACGAAGAGGACGTTCCAACGAGCCCCCTAAAACCACTACGCATCGCTCACCACACACCAGAAACGCTAACGAAACGAATCCATCCACCCGTTTAATTTCTCGACCACGTCGATGCAAAAGAAACGACAAATCCGATTTCACGGTTTCACGATACATGTCTACCTCTTGGCTCGTGGTAAAAAAAATGTCCACCGGATTGGATCATCGGAAATCGTCCACGTATTGTCTCTAACGACTAAAAGGTTTCTCAGTCCTACTTTCCACGAAAAAGCAATTGGAAGCGAAAATGATAACGAGAAGACCGCAGATTTCGAGACGTACCTTTTGCGTACGCTGCTTCACCGCGCGTTCCCGTGTTCCTGATGGAGTTTCGCCGTTGCTGGATACGTCCCGGGCCCGATGGCCGCGTGCACAGCCGTTTGTGCACGTTCACACGTTCACAGAGTGTTACACGCGTAACGGTTCGCACGATGCGTGACATGCGTGTGTCGCGCGTATGACGTGGCGTGTGTGCGGAAGTATATTGATCAGCTGATGGTCGGGTGGATACTGGGCTACCTCGCAGAATTCACCATATTGTTGCGTCAGCGCGCACGCGCCGAGCCCTCGCTTTCGTCCCTTCGTTCACCCTTTTCGTGCCTCCTCAACCCCTCCGCTTGTTACCCCTGCAAGACCCGTGGTGGCACGCCGCGTTTCTTCGACTTTCGTTCAATGAAAAATCTCGAGAAAAAGGAGCAAGATGCCGAGAGGGTCAACGAGCAACTCTGACGGAAGTACGAAGAAATAAATTCGCGATATAAAGATCGCGCACCGTCAGCGTTCGACGACGAAACGAAACATCGAGCTTGAAACACGAAACGACAGAGTTGCTAGTTGCGTAATCGAATGTTGATTCTTGCGTATAGGGTTAAATTACATATCGAGTGCTTTCGAGTGCTTATTTTCATCGGGAAATGTTCACCAGGTGTGTCAATATTTATCTAAAACAGCCAATGACATACCACAGCTCTTTTATGTACAATTTACGAAGTAATAATATTGATAATGTGATTAAGTCGTAGATCGTAAACTCCTCTTTCGCTGTTTTGAGGCTCAATTTTTAAACCTTACTCAACGTAAGTTTTCTGTAAAGAATTTCCAGAGGTTGCGTAGATGTGAAATTCGAAGATGCGGAAATTTATCGGAGAAAGGCGCCAGTATAGTATGTACTATGTCATATCTATGACGCTTTCTAAATCTGCGAAAGCTTGAGCACTGGCTGCGTTTTACACCGCTTGGAATCGCTTAGGAAATCACGTTCCCCTTATGGCGTAGTTAAACTCTCCTTAAATACACACCTGTACCAACTCGTAATAGCTAATAAGTCGTCCAAGGCAAACAAAGGCATCTTTTTATTTCCCGGAAGAAAACAGATAAGACGATGCAGATTCTACGTGAAACTTACTATTCGATGTTTTATTTGATAAATTTCTGTCGGACGAAAGCATCCGATTTCTATTTTTCTTAGGTGGAAAAGTCGAAACGTCCACAGACTCGATCGAGTCTAAGTTCGTCGGTATCTAGCAGCGAACAAACTTTTCATTTCATTAGAGACGTTCCTCGATATACATATACATAGTGCTACAAAACTAGTTTCACCTCGAAGTGAATCGCATTATAAACTTAACGCGACTGTTCCCTCTCACTTGCAATGGAAAGATTTTCATTTCCTACAGTTTTTCGTCCCAACCGAAGCAAATTTTTCAATAATTCCAAATAAATCACAGCTCGACGGTTAATTCGTCGATGACATGAAAGCAAAGTTTATGCAACTCGAGTATTAAATTCCTATTTGTTCAGCTCTCGCTAGGTCCCAGGGAAATTACTTTCTCTTGGAAAATTCATTTCACTCGACGCGAAGGTCAGGAAATTTAAAACCATACAACTATTAGGCTTCTCTTCGACCAGATATTATACGTAACGTTTGCTTTTCTTCCATCTTTGCGTACTTGAGTTTCGTTTGCTCGCGAAGAATTTCCACAGACAAGATTCGATAAGGGAATTACTTACTCGGTGGCAGCCGAAAGGTTAACGAGATAATTCTATCTTCTCTGAAGCCGGTGGAACTTCCAAGCGACACGAGTTCATAACCTACTTTCATCTTAACTTCGCGTTTCTGTTTAACCGGACAATATTGCTCGAGGTTTAAGCGATAATCATTTATAGAACGAATCGAAACTGCGGATTGTAATACAGAAGAGAGTAATTCGAGGAATCGGATAAACTCTGACGGTCGTTATTTTTAAATACTTTAATCGGCAGGCTTAAAAAGTGCAGATTAATTGAAACACCAGTAGATTTCGTAATTTCGTTTACAACGGATACTCGACACTTCTCAAGATATTTACGATTAAAATCAATCACGCTTTAACGCAAATGATCTTTTAAAATTCCGAAAAACAATATGTCTCTGGCACATTTCAATGGTGTATATACTTTTAACAGAACGATGAAATGTAGCAGCGTTCAAAGTCTAACTAGGTCAGTGACCAAAATATCTTACAGTTGTCTTATTAGACAAACGATAAATCATTTAGAAAAATTGCCCATTAATCTACGCGTATCCCTCGAGTACGTATATTTCGCCGATTAGATACGTCTCCCATGTATTGTTTATTAAGCACGAAACCGTCACTGATTAGTGAAATCTTCAAATACGAGCATATGAAAGCCAAATGTCTGACATCACGGGGAAGAAAGCGTGTCTACGTTCAATGATCCTCGAAAGAAGAAAAAGAACTGGCCTTTTCCACCAACGGTGACTCATCCGCCAGGAAAATATTCGTCGAACGAACTTGTGACACAAATCCACGATCAAAGAGTCTCGTTAACAACAAACGTACATACGTGCGCCGATGTCGGCTACGTTGAATATTCGGAGCCCGAGGATCGGAATTGTGTTAACCATCCGCTGTTTTCCTTTCACATTCAAATTACTCTGGCCAAGCTTCGTTACGAGAATCGTTTCATCGTTTACGTCTACGTACGTACCACGTGAATAATGGTCATGAATTGTTCCGAAAAACAGACAATTTTATACGATTGAAGAGTCAACGTTTGTTTCGTTGCTAAAGCTTCGTTGTATCGACAAAACGAAAGAAAAGGAAAGAATTGTAGCCTTTACAAAGCGATAGTTTCCTGCTACGAGGAAATAAAGATTTCTAAGTCCAAAAATTGCTCACCTCTGTAACCGTTAGAGAAAGAGCTTTATGATACGAAGAACGTGACAAATATACCGCCATTTTCTCCCAGATGTGTACAGGAATAGCGAATCGTTAGAAGATTCGAGGAAAACTATGGCGGAATGGAGGCGCAACGAAACAAACTCGTAAAACCAGCAGCGAGAAGGGAACCGGCCTCGGTTGTTATTTCATGGTTGGAACTCGTGCTAGGATTCACAGTCACGCACCGTGATTCGCCTCTTGATTCACGGGGAAAGAAACGGAAAGCATTGTTTCACTCTCGCGCCGAAACTGGTTCGCCCCGTTTCGTGTTACGACGAATTGGATCGCAGTGCGACACGCACCTCGCTCGAATTCGCTGAACGCGCGTTCCTCTGTTAATTACCTTCTGTTACAGATCTGCCACAGCATTTAACTTTTCCTCTGACAAGAGAAATTATCGAGCAGCCGGTTCCTCGAAAACTAAACAGGATTTCAGAAACGGTGTTACGAAGCTTTGTAAACGAGGATTTTTGAAAGCCTCCATTTATCCATAGAGGTATCTTGGAATTGGACGAAACGATAAAATTATCGCGTTCGTCAACCCTTCAATATTAAACCTAACCACTAACTGTAAGTCTCGAGATTTGGTATCTGATGCTCAATATTCTAAAGAAATTATATTGCGAATGAAATATTTATTGAACCGAAGAAGTCATTGACTCTTTTGAAATTCTAGCGTGCTCCAAACTTTTGAGCGGAAGTGTATTTATATTCTGACTGGTTCTAAACCATCTCCATCATGGTTCGACTTCCGAAGGTTGACGTGCGAACGAAGATACCGTGGTCTGGAGAAACGAAAAATTGGAAAATTTGATAATGGAGATGGCGGCGAAACCATTGGTTGCCAATCGCGTTTCGACTTTCCATCGACGAATATTTGCAATTGGGTCCCGGGGCACATTTCCGCGCTTTTCCTTTCTCGGGTTTCCACGCGAGAGCCGCTGGTTTCGAAATGCTCGTTTGCCGATCACGTAAAGATAACGTGTCCGTTAGTCGAGCCTCGCAACCTGCATTCGAATGAACAGAAAAATGAGAGCCACGTCGGGAGATAACGGCCGCCGCCTCTTCTGCGTTGTTCCTCTTTCACGTGCAATAACGTATTCTCACGGAGGCCAGACGAATGAATGGAATGGTTAGAAAGTTCATTTGCAACTTTTGCATTTTTTAAAGCAGCCGTGATTCTTCTCCGTGGAAGAACCTCCTTCTTAACTCTTTGTTCTCGCGATCGTCAATGATTTTCCCGTCAAATTCGACGCTAGAGTGACCAGTTGGAACGACACGCTTCTCAGAAAAATAACAAATAATTATCTTCCAGCCTTAATAATTTCGTCTATGCTGTTGCTAATGTCAATGGACAAATATATCGAACATTTTATTCCTTAAGGTAATTTTTAATTAGGGTCAGGATTATATTTTGAAAATTTTATCTTGTATGACCTGCGTATACAAATAATAGCGAAGAACTTGTGAACGTGAAAAAGTTGAAAACCTCTGGCCGAAACAATAGAGACGTTAATCGTTCTTATCGAGGGATCAGCATGAATGAGGAAGAGTGCGAAACCGGCGCGTAATTAACAATTAAAGAGATACGTGTCTCTGGCGTGGTTGCAACTGGCACTCGTTTGCAATCTTCGAAGAGCCAGAGAAGACAGCCTTTCGCGTATCGTTTGAGACACGAATTTAATTAACCATCGCACAGGCAAATTACCGTGGTCGTCGTTTTTCAATTATACGCGATTCCTCGTAATTCGATCTATCTTTCGACGAGTGATACAAGCAGAAAAGGAACGCGTCTTCTTTTTGGTAAATATTTTGTCGATTAAGATTTCGCGTTATCTACAGAATTATTATCACGCATTCGTTGAAGCTGTATAATTATAAGAACTGATTCTAGGAACTCACCTGTTTGAGCAACTGCCTACGCTTCGCTCTCACGTCCTTCTTGCAACTCACACCTTCTGGAACAAACATAACAGTATGTTAAAACTTTATAACTACTCTTCAAGCTATGTATCAAGTATTAACTACTTATTCAATAAATTAGTAATTAGTCAAACGATAAATACACTTACGGATACAACTGAACTTAAGCTTAGTGCATTACAGTATCCTCTTCCCAAAAGCATCGCGAAACATATTCCATTATCAACAATTATCCATAAAAAAATTTTCCCAATCTCAAAAAGATGTTGCCAAATAATCGTGAGAATTACTAGTTTGTTAAACCAATAAATTGTTAAACTAATAAATAAGATTTTAAACGTCTTCCCCTAAATTTCTAATTTGATGATGCAAACCTTTTAACTCGTACGGGATAATAAATTGTAAAACGACCCAACTATTTCCACCGTTTCGATATATGTAGTCACTGGAAGAGAACGCTGCCAATCCTAACTGTGAAGGGTTACTCGAGTGCTACGGAAGAACGACAAGGAGCAAAAACACCGTGCGTCGTTTTTCGTTCGGGCCGCGAAACTTCTTGGCGCCAAAACACCGATCTGTCTACGCGGACGGAAGATTGCGACGGCGCACGATAATGAGATAACTTAATTTTCCTCGGGCAAACACATAGATCAGCGCGTGTCTCGAGAGGAGTTGTCCGGTGTGTAAAATACGCGCTCGACCGATGAAAAGCGTGTTAAAGCGGCGGGGCGGGGAGAGCACGCTTGTAATTCACTTTGCCGAGAGTCTGATCTGGCAGCGAGGGCACGTTCTTTTCCACTAGGCTAGGACAGTTCGCGTGCCTGACCGAAACGTCGATGAATAGTTAATCAAACTCGACGATTTTCGGCAGATTCTTCGCTTACATAACATTCTTTGATACTACTATATTTTCTTTTTTTTCTGCTCGTATTCCGTGGAAAAACCCGAGATAGTAGACAGACGAGGTTCGATTCGATCCATCCGATTCTATTCGCGGATCGAAGCTCGCGTGATTCTCGCAAATTCAAAGAAATTCGAAGGCTCTTTCTGCGGTTGAGAAGCGGAATCGCCTATCGTTTGAGTCTTTTCTTTTTTTAATTTTATTTTCGCTGAAAAATTAGAACGAACGATTCGTTTCACGATTCATCATTTTGAATCGTAATATAACGTTATCTACCTGGTTTTCACTTGAGAATTAACATCCGATAAGTTGCTAATTGCGTGCATGATCAATAGGAAAGTCATTTATAGTTGCTTTTGCACTATGTAATTAGCTGTTATACACAAGTAGGTAAGACTAAACGTACTGCACGATAAGTATAATTTACCGTTAATTCTGTCATATTCCAAAGCGTAAATAATTTTAATCGGAAGAAGAATTCGTGACTGTAAGATAAAAAGCAGGGTGACGTTACTGACAGAATAATCCGTTAAAAAATCAAACAGAAGATTACAGAATTGACAAATTAAAATCTAATTCCAAAGACAAAGAGAAACGATTAAAAAGAAAGGGACCCGTCATAAAAGTAAATCCAGCACGAGAGCCATGTCGATCCACCCAACTACTAAGGAGACGCAATGTTGTATGCACGGAACGAGCATCTCTGATGCACAAGCGGATCTCGAAGAACAGCGGACAGGAAAAGAAACCCGCTTCACCCCTCCGGTTACCCAGCCAACGAGTCACAAAATTGGACGACTCGTTGAAATTCGTCGGTGGAGAACAATCCGTAAGCCATGGAGCTATGTGCCAGCGTACCGTGGAAATACAGGGACCGGTGGAACAATGGGTGCAGGATAACAAAGGGGCCTAGACAAAGCTGTGTGAGTCTCAAAGAGACCTGGCAAGGAGTGCTACGCGGAAAAAATTGACTTCCAGTCGAAAACGGTACCGCCCGGCTAGGCATAGTCGAGCAACCAACTAAGACGGACCACTGCGACAACGAGGAAAAGCTAGTAGCAGAGTACTTGGTGAGTGACTTGGAGTGTGCAAGAATCTACGCGAACACGCCGTGTAACCAGGCGAGCTGGTGTTTTGCTCAAGTGCGCAAGATGAAAGCGTGAAAGAGAGAGCCTTACACAAGAGACAGAGGCAGAGACCTGACAGAAAGAATCCAAATCCAAAGTTGAGCGACGACGTCGATGACGAGAAGAAGTCATCGACGACACGACCGACGAAGCAGCCCCCTGCCTTCTATGGAACTGTGGACGATGCTGTCTGCTCGATGTCTCGACGTCGGTTTGTGGGTCCGAGCGGCCTCGAACTGGTCTCTTATCCCTGGTATCGCCCAATCAAAAAACCGGCAGCACACCGTACGCCGATTGGTCGACTACGGCCACCGTGAACACTGTAATTGGTCAATCGGTCCGAGTCACCCATGGTTACCGTTTGCCTCAACAATATCTACGGTCGATATCACCACCTTGACTACCCTGCCGCGCGCGTTACCTTCTCTCCCTTACGCTTACCGCTACCGCCTCACCTACCCCTTGCCCCTTTCACGCACACACGCCGCGATTAGCGCCTATAACCTCGGGCCAGAATTCTCGAGGGCAACCGCTTCTTCTTCTTTTACACTACCACCCTCGAGAGACGTCGAACTCCCAACTGTCGCGACCCCCTGCGAACAGGGCGCTTTTTAGACATTTTTGCCAGTGAAACATCCAGTTTTGGACAGTTTCAGAGGTATACAGGGCTATTTGGAACGATGTTACGCAGTCTTTGCGAGAAAATTTGGTTCACGCGACCTTCTGAGTTAATCGAAATAAATCTTTGACCGTTTCCGAGAAATCTCATTCTCTGTGACGTAAGATCACCATGGACACGAAATGCAAAGATACGAAATTCACTGCTTGATCGCTGACTATGGACGGTGGGTAAGTGCATTGAAATTCGACCGTGTTCGCGTGATAAATTATCCCTTGATAGCAGTCAGCCGAATCCATGACCATGAACCGTCGTTCTATATCCGAGCGCCAACTATTTTCGACCGTTTGGGTGATCTTACTGAGCACGGTTCTTACGATTCGTGAGTCGAAAATCCCTATGGAGCCATTTGTCACGAAGGATGGAAAAACGTTCGCTTTGGGCTTCATCAAAATCCACTCAGACCTCGAGGCAGGGACAGTTACCTGTGGCTATTTCGTTATCGTTCGCGTCATAATGGATCTTCCGATTCATCGATTAGAAACGAAAGTGGCGGAATCGTTTCTCGAGAAGAGTTAGTTGAATTTGCAAATATGGAACCCGATACGCTTCGAATTCTATGATATTCGAGACGAGTTCGCCGTGTTGAGAAATTAAAGAAAGAAGAAAAGCAGGTGTCTTTAATTAAAAATGTCACTCGCTTAGATCACTTCCGCCGATCCTCGGTATATATTAATACGAATTCTTATTTCAAACGGAAAAATTGGAATCTCCGCTACGGACTCGATCTGCAGAGTACAAACACAATCCAGCGATTGAATTCCCAATTACGACAGAATGAGATTCCAATTACCAATAATCGCGGTGTAGAGAAATTCGATACCGGTGCGGAGGCGGATCTTCCTTAATCAAACAGCATCATTCCTCGTAGTAACCGAAGAAAAAGAACATTCGATTAACTTACATTCGTTTAAATAAAAAGTAGAATCTTCGAATTAAAAACAAGATGCACCGATTATCTAAATTTAACCGAACGAAGAATAATAATTTAATAAATAATAATTTTTAATAAATAAAATAAAGCGTTAAAGATTCTGTATGAATAGATTAATTTCGCAGTTCATGAAAATACGGCGAAACGTAGACGCGTGTAAGTTCGACGAATACACAGAACAGTAAATCCCTATTTCTAAATCGGATCGCATCTCGACAACAAGTTTTTCACGCGACGCTTGCACGAAATCGCGTTACCGTCTTCGAGAAGGTCCGTGAAAAATTACGAGATTAATTGCACCGCGGCTGGAGTTGACCATAAAAGCGACGTCTCGACTTTCAACGGCGCATTTTTCAGCCAGGAAGAAACGATCCTGAGAAGAAATCGCGGAAGTAAACCACGAAGGGATAACAATGCGATGGAAGAGCAACCAGACCAGAGGCTGATGACCGGAAAAGGGTGAACGAACGGAAATCACGAGTAACTTCTGAGAGAAAGGGATGAGTTGCAGAACAGAGATAAAGAAAGAGAAAGGCGTAGAAATAGAAGGAAGAAAAAAAAAGATGCAAGCAAGAATGCGGAGAAGAATCTATCGTTAGTTCGGTCGGTTTACCTTACCGTGGGCGTAAAACGTCAGAAAAAATGTCAATGATGCGTTTTATCGTCGCGGAAGTGGCAAATTGCGATTTCACGCACCTACGACTCTGCTACAAAAAAAGAGGAACAATCTATTTGAATCAATCAAAGAACAAGTTGTAAAAATCATAATGTACAGTTGACAACAAGTTTTAAATGCTTTAATTTGTCATTAAAATGCAAAGAACTTCTCAGCATAGATGTATATCTACTCCATGTTCGTATCATTTAAGGCTACGTTATAGTAAAAACCAACAAGTGCTGTATTTCATCGGGAATGTTATCTCGATCTGCCGTCTCGTACAACGCGAGAGAAGAAACCTCGCGAAAGAAAATTGCTGTCAGAACCGATGATACAACGATGACACATAACGGCAACACATATGGGAAACAGAGATCGCGAGTGGATAGTAGTTTTCGCATGGAGCGTGAAGTTATACATAGCAGCAGGAAGACGAACAGGTCTATTGTCCTGCGTGGAGTCCATCCTCGTCCTCTAAAGCCACGAGAGCCGGTTCTTCGGAGTCGAAAAAAATGCTGGTTACACGCGAGGGTGGGGACGAATTGACAGAGAAGAAATAGTGGCCGCGGTTACCTCTCTGCTCTCGTGGCTAGTCCAAGGAAAACCGTTCACAGAGAATCTCTCTCACGGCCCGAGGGTATCCATCGACCGCAGAATCGTACGATTGCGAACTGGAGTGAGAGAGAAGTAAAGGATAGCTCCACTATTCTATTCTCGCGGCTTTGTTCCTTTATTACTGGTTATTTTATTTACTTTGCGTGTCTTTCGATACACCTAGGAATGTCATGCTTATGAAATCATCCGAGTTATTCGGTGGATGTCCAAAGAGAACAAGGTAATGATTGGAAGAAATCTTAGCGGGTATCTTTGATAAAGCGAAAAACTTCTAGAGAGATTGCCAAGGATAACGCAAAACACCGAGAATATTTTAAAACGACGAGATATTCTCAATTTGTTATCCAGTTTGAAAAGTGCGAGACGAACAGTTCGTTGCTCGATTCGACTATTCCTCGGCCCGTTAACTTATGGTATTCCAAATTATTTTATCGTTTCTCGCGAATATAAAAGTGGAAATTATAAATATATCGAAGAGCAAGGAAAAATTTGTATGATTTTATTTTTATCAATGGCCACGATACAGCGTATCAAGATCTAATTGCTGTACAGGAGTATTCGATATATAGTCAATTCCCTTCCCCTGTTTTTCCCGATCATTTCACGAAAGAGCCCTCATTCGCTAATCGCATTTTCATCATGCCCGAAAAGTTAACCAACCAGCACCGAACACTGTACAGAGTTTAAGTCAATTTCCTAGGTACATTCCGGCGATCCTTGGCACCGCGGAATCTTACGTCGCTCCACCCCTGACACTCTCGACCTCCATTTTCTTCGGCGCCCCTTAATTCTCTTTCTCGAGAGAGCATTAATCGTCGGAGGTTTCGAAGCAAAAGCTACACACAGATTCCAAAGTAATTTCCTCGAAGCTTTCGTGGCTCTTATCCCACCCAATTTTTCCCTCCGAGCCACCCTGCCGTCTCTGGGATCTACTTCTTCCTCACCTCTCCCAATCGTCTCACGAAACACCGGCGATCATTAACCGAATTTCCATCGATCGAGACCCTGCGTTTCCCTCCTTTTTCGTCCTATCTAACTAACTATCGATGTTTCGTATAGCCAAGCATAGAACAATCGAGAGTTCCACACACACACACACCCTCTCTCTCTCTCTCTCTTTCTTTCTCTTAGCCTCGATGAAATAACACAGCCGTAGTTGTAGGATCGAGGGTGGAAAGTAGAGAACGGTTATGGTAGTCGAGTCTATTCGTGGTATCAATATTTTACGGGAGCACGTTCCTCCATCGATCGCAGCTTCTCTGCATAATTAATCGCGCTTCATCCGTCCGCTCTCGCCACCCCACTCTCTCCCTCTATGACTTCGTTCTTTTCTTTTTCCTCGGTGTACGCCGCGGCGAATCTTACGAATCGAATTCGCGACAGCGAGTTAAATGGTTTCGATCGAATCTAGAAAGGCCCGCAACCGTCGCACCCCTGCGCGACCGCGGGGACATCGACGTGGTGACTTCCAACGGAACGGGGAATAATAGGAGATAACCACTTTTATAGAACTTAAATTCGCTTTGCGTCGTTGCAAATGCATAAGCTATCGTAGAGGCCGTGGGAAGTTCCTTCGCGTTTCATTTTCAAGTATTACAAACTAAAGCGGTTACGACAGTTTGTCTCCTCGATGATTGATGCAATTAGAACAAGAATGTTCTTCGAGTTTTCGATAACTTTGGTATTATTATCGTTGTACTATTTTTCTATTCGAAATTATACGAAGGATATAAATTGAAAGATAGAAGGGTGGATGAGGGTGTTTAAAAGAAATCGATAGGCAGAAGCAGGAAGGAAGTCGTAAGTCGATTGGGAAACGTGACACAGGAAGAAAGTGCTGATCGAAAGGATGTAGGAAGGCGTTTCGCAAGCCCAAGTTCAATATTTAAACGCGGATAACCCAAAGGGGGATGCACAGACTCTAAAGGTCTTCCTGGAGGAGTGATGCTACCGAACGAAAAGCAATGAATAAATTGGATTCTCGGATTCGATCGTTCCAGGATTCGAGTGCGGCCCGATCGATCCAACTACAGCAATTCTATTTTGTACCAACCACGTTGATTTCTCTTGCAAATAGCCTCGTATGCCTTTCCATTGTTCTTATCCGCCGTTTTATAAAAAGATACGCGACCTTCGTTATCAACGTACAATATCAAAAATTCGGACAAATTTACCTATGAGAAAATTACCTAAATACTATAATATCGAGATCTGTAATTTCGCGATACGCTCGTGGTTTACCCCATTTACGAACCAGCCATTAACTAACACGATCATGAAAGCCTTTCCTTTCCCATCGTTGACGAAAATGGCACGTGTAGCGTTTCGCGAAAAGGGGGAAGGTTCTTCAATGGTAATCGAGTCGCTTGGTCGAAGAAAGGGTAGAGAAATGAAAAAAAAAAAAGAAAAAAAAGAAAAAATGAAACCCTTCAATATTAAATTAGAAGAAATAAAGAGGGATCTCTGGCGGGTTATCCCTCTGACGTTAGATTACCACCTTTCGGTCTGGCCGGCACTCGAGAGTACGTGAACTCTTGCGGAGCATGCAACACGCTGCAAACTAATTGCACGGCGGGAAAAAAAGGAGAGAGAGCCAGCAGGTCCGAATATGGCGACACGAGGGTTTGAATACAGAGGGAACTTGAATACCGGTCGGAATAAAGACGGAGAAATGATAAAACAAGGTGAAGGAGAAAGGAGAAGAGAGACAAGTAAGAATGGCAAACTACTGTGGGACGATGCATCTGTCCAAGCATATTTGATATCCGCCCTTTCCTTCCACTGCTACCTCCTCCTCCTTCGCCTACTCTTCCTTTTCCACCCCCGTCTATGCAACCCCTCCTCACCTGGCATTCTCTCTGTTTCGAGCACCTCCCTTCTCTCCCGTATCCACGACATACAGCCAACCGGTCTTAAGTCCGCGTCACTCTGTCGCAAAATTTTCCCCAAGGCGGAGGGCAGTTATAGAAATGCATCGGGGGTAATTTTAAAGGAGGGTTTAGCGCGGGGAGGAACGACCCTGCGCACAGGGGACTTGCGTATCAACGATGGAGAACGCGAGGGAAAACTTCGACTAATTTTCTTTCCGTTGGAAATCGAACGGAATCGAGCAGAAAATTGCGTCTCAGACGATTCAAACGCGCAATTCTTTTCCTACGATCCTTTTATCCGTTTCCTTTGTTCCGAATACGATATTCGTTTCATTTGAAAAATATTTCCTGCATTTAGATTCCACCGACGCTTGCAATGTTACAATTTGATTCGATGACGGATAAGCGATCCATTGTAGACAACCAACCAATAATTAGGGAAACACAAAGGAAGAAGATGATGTAGGCTCAAAATGCCTACTAAATGTTCGCGTGGCTCGATCGATACCACGGACAATACGTAGATGCCGCGTAATGACGCCGGGTCTACGCGTTTGTGTAACATAACATCGCGAACAGTTGTGTGTTATCGAAATTACGCTAAGTGCCAGAGGAACATTTCGAGCGAATCTATTAATGATGAATTAGATGAAACGCGGGCTTCCATTCCCCGTTATCGGCGCGGCGACGCGCAATCACGAGAAACGAGTCGCGATAAGCCCTCTGGTTGATTCGAGGAACGAAACGACAACAAAGCAGCGAATCAATGGTCGAACAACAATGAAACATGTTATCCGTGATTGTGTGAACATCGGATTGAGCCAATCTATCGTTAACCACTTCGTTGTAATAAACTGTGACTTTTGCATCTTTCAAACTGTTTACCTTAACGATACCGCACATAAAATGATGTTTGTATTTAGAAAACGTACTTTTCTTATCGATCTTACTTTTGATATTAAAAAAGAATATTAGCGTAAAACTGAAACGAAAAATCACGCTCGGCGTAATTTTCTCAAACTTGAACAATTTTTTTAACGTTCGATATTTTGAAATCATTCTCAGAATGTAACGATCGCAGAAAGTGTGACATGCAAACATTTTTTTCAGGCCTTCGTTAATGAAAATACCTCATTAAGGAAAGTACATAGAAACGATCAGTGAAAAAACGATGAAACGATACGTGAGAACCAGTTGAATATGATTTTCTACCCCACCTGTCTGTTTGAGAACGTATCGGCTCATTAATAAACAGCAACCTATAAACATCCCGTAAATCAAACGCGCGTCGACATCGGCTATTACTCAAGAGATCGCCCCGTTCTCCGGTGAAACGATTCATTCGCTGCCACAGTTCGCTCGTTACCATTACGAAATGGCTAACAGCAAAACATTCTTTCCCCGGCATACGTATCACCATTTTCATCCTGTGTCCGCGGGATTGTAGCCGGGGATTACCTAACGCGATAGATTCGAACGCAACGCGTCCCTGACCATTTTTCTGCGCAATATTTTGCTGCCACCCAGGCGTACACCTATGCGTCCGAGTTATCCATCCTCCCACGCGGCCATTTTTTGCACTCCCGCGGGAGTAAAGGATTCCCCAAAGCGTAGCAAGTTAAATTTCATCTCGAAAATATGCCAGCACGTGCGAATTTTCTTGTAGTCAGCGAAGTTTCAAAATTTGCTTCTCAATTTAAAGATGGTACACTTCCCTAAGGCGTGTAAAAACAGACGAAGCTTGCGATTTTTTCTTTTTTTCATACGTAAGTATAAAATGGAAGTTCAGATTTTTTTCGGATAATATTAATATAATTTCTAGTTGTACTTTCAAATTTTGTAAAAGGTAAACGTTATACATTTTTTCTGCTGGAGCATGAATAGTTAATAACCTTCTTCTTTCTCCTCAAAATTTAAAGGAAATTGGATGCGAGATTTTATGTAATCTCAGTAATTTTTAGTTTTCTGATAATTCGGGAATATTACTACATACGTATCAACACCTGTTAAACAGTGTGATTTAAATTGTATATAAAGTAACAAATATCACGTACCATATTATTCCTTTTATATTCTTTTTTTACCTATAAATTTCTGAACATTTCCTGTGCATCTCATATTGTTCGCGTAACAAAATAATACAGTTAAGGATTAAATTTGAATGCGATTCGTTTCTCGTTGGAGAATTTAACACGGGTAACCTATAGGGGTTGAATTCGCTAATTTAACCGGGACATAATCGCGAAGAACTCATCTCGCGCAACATAGACAAACAGATTCATAGTTGTACAAATCTCCGCGAGCTTCTAACGCTTAACCCCGTGATTAAGGGTGGAATTAAGAGTATTTGCAAGTAGGTCTGACAGAATGTGCAGGAATCCCTAAGTGAGGAGTATGAAAATGGGATTAGCCAGGCAAGTTGAGTAGAAATTTGGAGATACGATTTCAGGGCTACGAAATTTTAACGAGGACGATTAAAGGGGAACAAAGATGGAGAAAAATGAACCGGTATCGCGTGGAACGTGGATAGGCGTGGCAAACATTTTAACAAGGACGTTCCCGTTAACGAGCGGCTCAATTAATATCGATATGAGTGCAGGATGACCTGAAACCGTGTGATTCGCTTGGTTGACGAGCAACGCCACCCACGTCCTTCGTGTCCACTTGCACAGCCTACGATCCATTGCACCATGGCCAAACGTTAGGTGGAGAACCTAATTAAAATCGAAGACGAACAGACAAATGTGTGAATTTATCACTTTACTGCTTGGTAATTTCTAGCGATGGAAATCGATTCACGCTTTCCTTCTACACAAAAATTTATTAACTCTTTGCCTTACATTACAATATTAATACTAATAAAAATTGATACTAATTCGATAAAGACAGATTGTAATGGCATTCTATATAAACTTGAATTTTAATTTCGACTCTTCGCATTGAGAATTAATTAGAAAATTATGTGTAATTTTATGTGAGTGTGTGTGTGTATATATATACCGAATATTAACGCTAACGAAAAGAAGATTATAACACAAAGGGTTATCAGATCCAATTTGTTTAACGCAATCGTAAAAACAGGGCATACAAATTTTCGTCATTAGCCAAAAGTGTCGTATCTACAAATCTAATCGTGTGGAAGATTACGCGAACAGATTGAACAGGACATATCGGGACCAAATGTTCGCTATTCGCATACGATAAACTCTGGCTATTCCAGTCGCAGTATTCGCTTGAACAAAGTCTATCAGAACGGACAAACACGAGCAAAATACAAATATAAATTGAACACATTGTAAAAGCGTCAGGTGTTGAAAAGCGTGGAACATAAGGGACGCAGCAGCCGCGGGAACGAAAAGGCGAAAAAACGCAGAGGAGGAGCCTCTGCCATTGTACAGCTGAGTCGTGGCGAGTCGATTCGATTCGTTTCGCAGGGAACTGATCGTTTAATGTAACATTAAGACCCGCTGGAAACAAGCAGACAGACGGAAGGGCGTTTCTGTTGCGAGGACAGCGACGAACCGCACGCCATTCTCAATAATTCAACGAACCTTCCATCTTCCACGACGAGTCTCATTGCTATCGTGTCCTCTTTACGAGCGAGAGATGTGCTCGAAAAGGGCCAATATTCTGGGAGAGGTAAAACTACGGATAAGACATCGAGAATATGGTGCACAATGCCAACCGGAAACACCGGAAACTTCGAATTACGTGAACAAACGAACGAAGGGTCTATCGAGAGGAAGAAATTTTGATGAAACGGGAAACGATGTGACATTTGAACGGAGATATATTAACTGTTGTATATACAAGTTATCGATTCACCGGATATTTATATTGGCCGGATTGGATTGGTTTAATAAGTGCTCGAAAGAATATTAAATTTATTTCGAACCTGGACAGTTTGTACGATGGACTAAACCTTCGAATCGGTCGATAACTATATGAAAAGAGAAAAATTTCCCGAGGTTGTCGGATACCCCAGGGTCAGGGTGATCGACGATATATAACAAGACGATAAATGAATGTTCGCCACGGGCCAAAAGGATTACTCGAACCGGACGAACGAGTCACGATCTCGATGATAGAAAGAGGAGCCTTGAATCAGGCTTACCGACCGATTTACGAGCCATCTTTACGTCCAGCTCGAATGTTCGCACCTTTGATTTAATCGATAGTTGATACGAGGAACACTACTCGCCTGAAAATATCAGAAAACAACGAAAGTATCGATGAGAATGAAGTCGATCGACGAAAGGGAAAGAACATTTTCCCCAAAAGCAGGCCAATGTGACGGAAAGAATTAAAGTTTATGCACGAGAGTAAGCGAGGAGACGTTCTTCGTGGTCAGATCGATAACACGAAGAGCCCGAGGATGGTGGAATTATTGCAAAGTCAGGATACTTCTGGTCGGATGCGCCGCTGGGCGTTCAAGTGAGATCGACGATCCAAAAGTGGCACGGAAAGGCTTAAAAGACACTCGCTGCACAACCGACCTAAATTCTGAGAACACGTAGGGGTAACTATTAGTCTTTCTTTTTCTATACATACGAAAAGAGTAGCGTAAAATCAATCTGTAGAATTTTATGCACTCGTTCGTTCTACGCTACTGTTTATCGTTTGTAAATATTTGAACACCCGCTGCATGTCGATTAAAAGTTACGATTTATGAGGGTTGAAAAACGTTTCTCCACTGTTAATTCTTTATCCCTTGCTGTAGAGCTGCGATCAGATATTCCGCTAAATTTAAAACGAGACAAGGAATATACCGTAAGGAACAACCGTTGCTTCATAAAATTTGCATAAACTTTCAGAATTTGGACAGAAATGCATAAATATTTCAATCCTTCTACTATTTAACACACACATATAAAATCATTTATGTGAGATGTCTTCGCAGAATCAACTTTCGCTTACCTTCGATTATTATTATTCTTTTATTTATACTAACTAATATCAACGATTATTTCGTTGAAATAAGATCAGAGGGAAAAATTACAGCAAATATATTTTATACATTTGTAAGAACTTGAACGTGTAAAAATATCTAGGGACGATTGTCTGCTCGAAAAGACAGTAAAAATTCTCTGTTCGCAAAAGACGTTAAACAAATACGGGGATCGTATCTGACAATTTAGAAACATTGCATTTACAATTCAAGAGATCCTTAACAGAATGTTTCTGAATATCCTTCTGAGTCAATCAACCTCGATACTTTATTATTCGACACATAGGATGATGTGTTTCATTGCGAAACAAAAGAGAAAAAGCGGGTATAATTGTGCAGGAGCTGGGATAGGCAAAAGGGCAGAAGGAATTAAAATCAGCCGGCTAGAACACGCATGTGAATCCGTGGCCTCATTCCCGTCGATTGACTCTGGCATTTAAATGGAAATCCCAGGGTGTATACGATAACTATGTATCGAGGATCTTTTCGCGAGTTCGAGAATTCTGCATCTACGCAATACGTCGAATTGTACATAGGAAAACGTAGCTACTTCTCCGATCGAATATATAATCAGGTAGAAGGAAAAATCTAGCTCTTCAATGCTACACATCTGTACACTCTATCAAAGGTAGAATAACAAAAAACAATTTTATTACACTACCGTTTAAGATTATTTGCTTATTTCTAACAAAATGTAATTTAATTCCATAATCGCAAATATTCGTCCTGTTTTCTCCGCTCGATGATATAATAAAAACACAAGTTTATGCAACAACCTAATAGAAATACCGAGGATCGTTTTATCCATTTGCTACAGCCAGCTCTAAAATTTAGTTTTAGAAGTTAATACTTAGCTAAAAAAAAGTATCTGTAAAGGTACTATGAAGCATTTTTGTTGTTTAAATCCATTATTCTTAACTCGTTTGATTGTCAGGCTATACCTAAATAAGAAACATCCGATTCAGAAGGAAATCAGATATTTGAGTTTTAAACTGAGAATCGCATGTCGTCGAGGCGATCGCGTGTAACGTAGAGAGAAATTTAAACAAGCACCGGGCAGTTTTCATTTGAAAACTCACGGCAGAGGGACTCTTGAGCCAGTCAGTTACTTACCCGCGCGAGACAACTAAAAACCCAGGGATAAACTAGTCCCCAGTGGAGCTTGTATACTTAGCTGGTAAATTAACTATGAAGATGACCCAATTAGGATGCTCGCATTATCGCTCTGTAACTTCAAAACTCGACCAATATCTTTACCAAAAATCGACAGATCGATGCAACAGATACCTGCAGGATGCTATCCTCTCTCGTAGCTTAAATATACGTAGTATCAATATTTCAAAATATCGAAATCTTCCGAATTAAAATATAGCTATTCCAAAACAAAAATACTTCAGCAAAAATCTTTCCTAGTTGCGCTTCAAGAGCTCGAAAAAGAGAAAAGAAAAACAGTTACCGGTATGTCGAGTATGAAAATGAGACTCATCGTCGTATTCACGACGAATCTAAAATGGTCAGTGTGCCAAGATCATGCATAATGATCCCGAATTAACATTTGAAAGAGAATCTGCCACCAGTTGGGAACCAACGGGAAAGGTCGATGCCAGTTACATTCTAAATCAAAATACTTTCATTCAAGCCACGAAGATTCCCTGGCATCTCAATGACCGGCTTGTCGAAATTATTGCCGGAGAACAGAGTATATTGTTAATAAAAGGCATTGTACGCTCTCTTTTAACCGCGCGTTACATATTGTGTATACACATAACTATGACGTGAGATCCATGACTATTGCACATTGTTGGAATGCAGGAGAAGCGAATGGATCGAGTCGCATTGTAACAACGCACAATATCCTTATTAGGGGAGTGTACGGCGTTTGAGCTGGCAATTCTGCTCATATTCTGCTTGGAATTTACGTCATGCGTAATAATGTACACATTCCGTCGTTCTAAAAGCAGTGCCGTCAGCTTTGTGGATATAAAAGTGAACGAACTTGCTACAGTATTTCTATGACTGTACCAGCGATTTGAAAAAGTTTCTTCGTACCATCTTCGTGAAGGAGGTGTTACATTTCTTCAAGGTTCGGTTTGTTACATTTCTTACATTCCGTGAAACGTTCAAGAAAAAAATTCTTCAAAAAAGAGGGAAAAAAGAGGAAAACGAGCATAATTAGCCAAAAATAGACTTTTTAATCTTAAAATATGCTTTCATGTTCAACCGTCGAAATTGCTCGCTCTGACTTTTAAGTTTAAACGAGGGCCAAGTGTTTTATAAATACAAAGTATCATTCTCATAAATTGATCTTATCTGTGACGTACGAGCCATGTGAAACTGGTTTTCTTAGTAGATCAAGAGCCGACACACTTACTTTTCTGCCAAGCCAATAATTATAAGAAATATAAATGTAATGCTACGAATATAACAAGTACATATATCTATCAATTATGGTAGTAGTATAAGAATTTTGCTGTAATATCTTTTTAACTCCTTTTTTTTCTATAAAAACTTCTGACCTTTTTGTACGAATTGTTACTCCATCATGTAAAAGTGTTGTATCTGGTATTTCGAAATCTCAATCGCCAGGAATATACCGCGGCGAACGTCAAAACGCTTGCAATTGCGACGTACCGCGCGCGAGAGGGCAGCTGCAACTGTCCTCATTTCGCGATTGTTTCTCCATCCCCGATGACCTTGAACCTGCCATTGCACGACCTTGTCAACGGAGGAGCGATCCTCTCGCTTTCGTGGCAACAAAACTTTCGCTTTCGCTTTCAACCGCGTGCTCCTGCCCACGTGTCCTTCTTAATACACGCACGAAAGAAAACGAGAACGAAAACGAGACTGCGTACCATCGTCAGAGACTTATTAATCGTTTCCATGTGAAAGTCACGTGTCGTCGATAATATCGCTTCAGACATCGTCTATATAAAAACAAATGTACGTAGTCCGAGAGTGGAATCTTAAATTTCCTGAGGACGAATTTTGTTTCCTTTTTGGTCGATTTATGTTCTCAACGAGACAAGGATCAGGATATAGATGGTGAAACGCACGCTTGCCATTCAAAGCTGTTCCTTTTCATCTCATTCATCGATTCGATAAACATACCCAGACAGTCATTACCGTCGGAAACTTGGAGCTTGTCGAGAAGGAAAAACCTCGCGCGTTTCAGCCGATTCGCTGTTTCTTACATTTTTTTCTCGAAAAAGTTTCGTACCTGTTCGCTAATTAGTTTTAATTGCTCGCGTCAGACAACAAAGGTCGACCAGTTGAATCGAGTAAATCGTCATAACATTTTAATCGTATCAGTTTCTTAGAAGAAATAAAGCAAATTACGCGAAACCTGTTTTCCATGTATGTACGTAGTTTATAATGATTCATGAAAATTAATAATCTGAGTACCGAGAGTGTCTTGTAAAACGGTAGACACTTGATGAAACATTTGTGCCGGCACTCGACAAGCCAAATACTACCACTCGACACTAACTAGTGTCGGACGATGGCAACGCAGTGATTAGCGCCTTAGGTTGCGAACGTTCGGGACCCGGGTTCGAATCCCGGACACCGGAGTTCGATTTTTCTTCTACGCAGCTAAATTAGGGGGAAAATTAACAGTACCCCAGCAGCGACATCTACTACAGCCCCTAGCGACAATTACTCCGGACGAGGCCCAGCAACTACAACTATTACGGACAACATATACCACCTCATATTGGACTACTCATGAAGGGTAAAACACGTACAAACATTGGATTCGAAATCTGTAGTATCGAACAAACCACTATTCACGACACCTGCTATACGATTCGACGTTGTTTCTACCTTAGAGAAATTCTTGTATATCGACTATTGCCAAAATTATCAATTACCGTCGAAATCGCGAAGAATATCTTGCTTCAAATAACATGTTTATTTTTACGAAAGAATCGTAACAATTTGTCTACTATGTCGATGATTAGGAAAGTTTATCGAAGCAATGACGTTCAATCGAATGGTACGACAATCAATGTTTCAGACGGGAAAATAATCATAGTTCAGTCATGTACTAATACCGACGCGTTCAATGACGGAACTTTATTACACTGTTGGGAGGGAAATTAATTAACGACGTACAATCTACCGGCAATAGGGAACGGAATCTTGTAAACAGGAAATCTAGCAAAAAGCCAATTTCGCCAGAGAATCTCAAACAATTAATTCGATATCGTATTATCTTGGAATATACCAAAGTATATTCGAAACAAATGAAACTGTAAAAGTGTAAAACTGTAACACTAATTTAAAGAATGGACAGGACAGGATAATTGTTGTTTCAGCTTTCGAACCTCAGTGTTTGAGAATAACAAAATTCCATTGTTCAAATACAAAGTCTGACATTGGGTTTGAACCGTCATAAAAAAGGGGGGAGGAGGAAGGATACTTAACTCGTTACACTAAACGTTTCTATTTATACTATCTCTCCAATATCTTTTTTTACAATTTAAATAAGTTCCCAGAATCTAAGCTAACAACCTGAAACCTTCGTATCACGTTGTAGCTGACAATGAGTCTGAAACTGTCGTGCAATGCTAACCGATTATTACGAATAATGACACACAGGAGAACAAAAGTATGCATTGTAAAATATATTCTGAAATGTGATCTCCTCTGTCCTTCCACGCGTCACGATTCCCATGGGTGAGAAATGCACGGAACTCGCCGAATGCACAGCACGAGCTGCGCGTAATTTGCAAGAGAGAACGTATCAACGAGATTCAGTCCGCGTGATCGCGACGAACTGTACACGCTGGATGCGATTCGACGGCATTCGCGAGCGGCAGGCCTAGATCAGCGACACCGCTGGCAATCGCTGCATTCCATCGTTGTAAAAGTACGTACACAACGGCTGCCTCCAAGGACTACTAGTAGCGAAGGAAGAGGTGGCCAGCAGTCGAAAAGGAAAACTGCGCGTGGCAGAGGGACGCACGAAGAATGCGCTTTCGCAATTTTCTTGGGCAATCACGCAGCCACAGTGATCTTACGATTAAATATTCACGGGCGCGAGAGGAATTAAGTAAACAAGAGGAAGTTCCTTCTGTGCGAGGTTCGCGTCTCAAGAGGAAGACAGAGATTATTGCATCGTGAACAGAAGCCAAAAGTTTTACTGTGTTAGCAAACGAGGAGATTTTAAGATCTGAATCGTTTAGGTAGAAATGCAACATGCAATAATGATATATACGTATTTTCGAACGTACTGAGAAATATTTTTCTACGCTAACATGTATCGTAATTAGTTCAGTTAATGACGTTTGACCAGTACTTGGATACTTGGTTGAATTACGTTTGAAATTTTAATATAGCGTCGAGCGATTTTTATACAAACTTTTTACTCGGTAATCACGGTAGCGTTACTAATGTGCGTGTTTGGAATAAAATTCCTTTAGAAAAAGCAGAAGTCGATCGGGTCTCCGCCATCCTCCAGTGAACAATCGTGTCGTCTTTATCACGGTCGGCTTACGAAACTAAATTGCAATTGACATTCTAAGCGGCAATACATCTCGGTAAAATTGCTAGGATGCAATAACATTTTACACAACCCGTACCACTGAATAGTTTAAATCCTATCGAGGACGCGCATCGTTAATGGAACGAAAAGCACCTGTAGCACTTGATAATACATTTTTGCTGGACAGCTTATAAAAAATCAATGTGTTGGTACGCTTTAACCGCATATTCGTGAATTTCTCCTACCGTTTGATCTCATCCAGTTTCTTTAATAAATCTACATTTTTCCTCTTTCTCTCTTCAAGGCGATCTCTGGATATAAAAATAGAACCTATGATTTGTTGCCTTTGGCGCGACTCCAAAACAACTTTTTCCCCGTGAGAAGTTTCCAGTTCTGTCAGTGACACATGGAGTTTCTTTTTTCGTACGTATTGATTGAAAGATGAAGAGGAAAGGCGAGAAAATTTCGCGCAAATAGTGCAATGAACTTCGTTCTCGCTTACTAGGAAGAACCAAGTTAACCCCGTGTTATCATTTGAATAATTTTCAATCTAATCACTAACCATAGTATGTACTTTTCTATTTTGAAAGATTGTTTATATGTGGCGGCACTCGACAAGCCAAATACCACCACTCGATACTAGTTAGTGTCGGACGATGGCAGCGCAGTGATTAGCGCCTTAGGTTACGAACGTTCGGAACCCGGGTTCGAATCCCGGCAACCGGAGTTCCGATTTTTC